>NC_091980.1:132786081-133440794 GCF_044704955.1 Pristiophorus japonicus | reverse complement strand
GTGGGGGGGAGAGAGTTTGTGGGGAGGGGGGGGAGAGTTTGTGGGGGGGAAGGGGGAGAGAGAGTTTGTGGGGGGGGAGGGGGAGAGAGAGTTTGTGCGGGGGAGGTGGGAGAGAGAGAGTTTGTTTGTGGGGGGAGGTGGGAGAGAGAGAGTTTGTTTGTGGGGGAGGGGGAAGAGAGAGTTTGTGTGGGGAGGGGGAAGAGAGAGTTTGTGGGGGTGGGGGGAAGTGAGAGTTTGTGGGGGGAGGGTGGAGAGAGTTTGTGGGGGAGGGGGGGAGAGAGTTTGTGGGGGAGGGGGGGAGAGAGTTTGTGGGGGAGGGGGGGAGAGAGTTTGTGGGGGAGGGGGGGGAGAGAGACTTTGTGGGGAGGGGGGAGAGAGAGTTTGTGGGGAGGGGGGGGAGAGTGAGTTTGTGGAGTGGGAGTGGGGGGAGAGAGAGTTTGTGGAGGGGGAGGGGGGAGAGAGAGAGTTTGTGGAGGGGGAGGGGAGAGAGAGAGTTTGTGGAGGGGGAGGGGGGAGAGATAGTTTGTGGAGGGGAGGGGGGAGAGAGAGAGTTTGTGAGGGGAGGGGGGAGAGAGAGAGTTTGTGGAGGGGAGGGGGGGGGAGAGAGAGAGTTTGTGGAGGGGAGGGGGGAGAGAGAGAGTTTGTGGAGGGGAGGGGGGGGAGAGAGAGAGTTTGTGGAGGGGACGGGGGGAGAGAGAGAGTTGGGGGAGGGGGGAGAGAGAGAGAGTGAGTTTGTGGAGAGGGATGGGGGGAGAGAGAGAGAGTTTGTGGAGGGGGATGGGGGGAGAGAGTGAGTTTGTGGGGGGAGATGAGAGGGAGACGGTGGGGGGGGGGGAAGAGAGAGGGAGGAGGGGGGAAGGAGAGCGGGGGGGGGAGAGGGGTGGAGAGAGAAAGAGAGAGACGGGGAAGGGGTGAGGAGAGAGACTGGGGGGGAGAGAGAGAGAGACGGAGGGGGAGGGGAGGAGAGAGAGACGAGGGGGGGAGATAGGGGGGAGGGGGGCTAGAGAGAGAGATGGGGGGAGGGGGTCTAAAGAGAGATGGGGGAGGGGAGGGCGGCTGGAGAGAGGCGAGGGGGGAGGAAAGAGAGAGAGAGATGGGGGTGGGGGGAGAGAGAGAGAGATGGGGGTGGGGGGAGAGAGAGAGATGGGGGTGGGGGGGAGAGAGAGAGATGGGGGTGGGGGGAGAGAGAGAGAGATGGGGGTGGGGGGAGAGAGAGAGTGATGGGGGTGGGGGGAGAGAGAGAGTGATGGGGGTGGGGGGAGAGAGAGAGAGATGGGGGTGGGGGAGAGAGAGAGAGATGGGGGTGGGGAGAGAGAGAGAGATGGGGGTGGGGGGAGAGAGACAGAGAGATGGGGGTGGGGGAGAGAGAGAGAGAGAGAGAGAGAGATGGGGGTGGGGGGAGAGAGAGAGAGATGGGGGTGGGGGGAGAGAGAGAGAGATGGGGGTGGGGGGAGAGAGAGAGAGAGATGGGGGTGGGGGGGAGAGAGAGAGAGATGGGGGTGGGGGGAGAGAGAGAGAGAGAGATGGGGGTGGGGGGAGAGAGAGAGAGAGAGATGGGGGTGGGGGGAGAGAGAGAGAGAGAGAGATGGGGGTGGGGGGAGAGAGAGAGAGAGAGATGGGGGTGGGGGGAGAGAGAGAGAGAGAGATGGGGGTGGGGGAGAGAGAGAGAGAGATGGGGGTGGGGGGAGAGAGAGAGAGAGAGATGGGGGTGGGGGGAGAGAGAGAGAGAGATGGGGGTGGGGGGAGAGAGAGATGGGGGTGGGGGGAGAGAGAGAGATGGGGGTGGGGGAGAGAGAGAGATGGGGGTGGGGGGAGAGAGAGAGATGGGGTGGGGGGGAGAGAGAGAGATGGGGTGGGGGGGAGAGAGAGAGAGCGAAATGGGGTGGGGAGAGAGAGAGCTGGGGTGGGGGGAGAGAGAGAGCTGGAGTGGGGGAGAGAGAGAGAGATGGGGTGGGGGGAGAGAGAGAGATGGGGTGGGGGAGAGAGAGAGATGGGGTGTGGGGGGAGAGAGATGGGGTGGGGGGAGCGAGAGATGGGGTGGGGGGGGTCGGGAGAGAGAGAGATGGGTGGGGGAGAGAGGAGAGAGAGAGAGAGATGGGGGTGGGGGGAGAGAGAGAGAGAAGAGAGAGAGATGGGGTGGGGGGAGAGAGAGATGGGGTGGGGGGAGAGAGAGATGAGAGAGAGAGAGATGGGGTGGGGGGAGAGAGAGAGAGATGGGGTGGGGAGAGAGAGAGAGAGATGGGGTGGGGAGAGAGAGAGAGCTGGGGTGGGGATAGAGAGAGAGCTGGAGTGGGGGGAGAGAGAGAGATGGGGTGGGGGAGAGAGAGATGGGGTGGGGGGAGAGAGAGATGGGGTGGGGGGAGAGAGAGATGGGGTTAGGGGAGAGAGATGGGGTGGGGGGAGAGAGAGATGGGGTGGGGGAGAGAGAGAGAGAGAGAGAGAGAGATGGGGGTGGGGGAGAGAGAGAGAGAGATGGGGGTGGGGGAGAGAGAGAGAGAGATGGGGGTGGGGGAGAGAGAGAGAGAGATGGGGGTGGGGAGAGAGAGAGATGGGGGTGGGGGAGAGAGAGAGAGAGAGATGGGGGTAGGGGGAGAGAGATGGGGGTGGGGGGAGAGAGAGAGAGAGAGAGAGAGAGAGAGAGATGGGAGTGGGGGGAGAGAGAGAGAGAGAGAGAGAGATGGGAGTGGGGGGAGAGAGAGAGAGAGAGAGATGGGGCTGGGGGCGGGGGAGAGAGAGACGGGGCTGGGGGCGGGGGGGAGAGGCGGGCTGGGGGCGCGGGGGAGAGAGAGACGGGGCTGGGGGCGGGGAGAGAGAGACGGGGCTGGGGGCGCGGGGGAGAGAGAGACGGGGCTGGGGGCAGTGGGGAGAGAGAGAGAGACGGGGCTGGGGGCGGGGGGGGGGGGAAGAGAGAGAGACGAAGCTGGAGGGGGGGGAGAGAGAGAGAGAGAAGGGGCTGGCGGGGGGGGGAGAGAGAGAGAGAGACGGGGCTGGGGGGGGGGAGAGAGAGAGAGAGAGACTGGGCTCGGGGGGGTTGGGGGCGAGAGACGGGGCTGGTGGGGGGGAGAGAGAGAGAGAGAGTGTGTGTGACGGCGGGGTTGGGGAGAGGGTGAGAGGGAGACGGGGGGTGGGGAAGGAATGAGAGAGAGAGAGAGAGAGAGAGAAAACGAGAGAGAGACTTTCGGGGGAGGGGAAAGAGAGCGAGAGACTGAGGCAGCGGGGTGGGACGGTGAGAGAGAAGGGTGGAGGGAGCGGGACTCGGTGGGGAGAGAGAAGGGGAAGATAGATCCCGTGTGTGACAAGTGACATTATTGGAGTGGACAAAATTCGGAAGTCACGACTTGTTCACTTCATACCCAATAAAGCTGTTAACAATCTGTGACCCCACACAATGCCCCCATCGTTGGGGGTGGAGGCATAAATGTCAGGTACTTGGGGTCGGCGGGGGGAGATCAGGAACATGGGCTGAGGAGGGTCGGGAACATACTATTCTTGATCTTCACTTGCATTTATTTTTAATATCTATCTTTTTCCATCCATCTACAAACATGTAAAATTCTAAATTGTCTTCTGGGTGGAAACTGAACTGCCGAGGTGACCCTTTTTCTGTTTCTATCTGGTTTTATGTCCATTGTCCAAGTGATGGATTAGTAACATTTTGTCCTTGTTATCTCTTAGCTTGTTTCGTAAGCATTATATCTGTCGGTAGACCGTCACTGCTACTGCAGTCTCCAGGGAGCAGTAGATGGATGAGATGAAGGCTGATCTTCAACAGGCCACATTGCAATTTTTCTTTGTTGTTGTGTTGCGGGTCCAAAGTTGAATGGGTTTTGGAAATCTCAATCCAGTGGTCTGTTGGTTCAATACCAAATGGCAGCATGACTTGCTTAGTGCGATTCCAAAGATAATTAACCATCTTCAAGTATCACTATTTCATGCATTTTCAAAAGTCATCTTCGGATGTGAGCAACACTGGAAAAGCTGCATTGATTGCTCATCCCTCGAAGCCATGTGACGATGATAGGTTGCCCTGAACTGCTGCAGTCCTTGTGGTGAAGGTGCTCCCACAATGGTGTTGGATAGGGAATTCCAGGATTTTGACCCAGTGACAATGAAGGAATGCGTGCGATATTCGTCCAAGTTAGAATATTGTACAGTGTTACACAAAGCAGGAATTTAAATTTCTATAGTTTTATTGGGGATGCTACAATTGGCCTCCGTGTCTCTGGTTAAGTCGGGAGGGAGGGAGGGAGGGAGGGTGGTGGGGGGGGCGATGTTGGGGAATCATCCGGTATTTCTTCTCTGCATTGCTATCTAGTGACTGGAAAAGTGCATGTGTAGATTTCAAATGAGGGCAGAGTTGGCTTTGACTGTCATGCCTCTCACTGTTAAATAGCTGGCTGATCCATTTAGAATTACCACAACCTTCAGAGGCTTGACACCCATGGATTCCTACCATACCATTAATTGGCCGCATTAGGAGAGCAGGAGAGAAAATTGTGGAAGGCGTTTTAAAAACAAAACACTTATCTGTTCTCTTCTTCGCAGGCACACAGCAACCAATAAACTTGGTGGCCCAAAGCTTTTCAACTGTATCCATTAACTCGCCAACCAACATGATGCCTCCACGACCTCCAGTCGCGTCTCCTTTGGGCATGGGGATGCAAAACATGATGGGGACCAGTGCCATAGGGATGAATCCTGTGGGTATACCTCAGAGCAGTGTGATGAACCAAGGAATGATGGGAATGAGCATGGGAATGGCTCCAGCTGGCATGGCCATGACAGGTTCCATGGGAATGGGTGCTCCCGTCATGGGTCTCAATGCCAGCATGACGCCTACAATGGTGCAATCCAAGCAAGATGCCTTTGCCAATTTTGCAAACTTTAGCAAATGAGAAGGCTGGAAAGACTCCAATAACTAGATGAAGTTGTGAAGACTGCACAAAATAGTACTTGAAACACGTGAAGATAGGTTGTCTTAAATTTTTATAGCTGTAAAGAACAAGTTTTGTGGAGAATATGGCATATTTTGTATTGGGGAGAAATCTAGTAATTGGCAAGATCTGTGCTATTGAACGTGTATGTCTGTCTCCTAACAGAGGTTGTTTAAGTAAAATCCCTTTCATTGGCACCTTGTTTGCGAGATACACCTGAAAGCCTTTTTAAATGTAGATGAATTTTAACTCTACTGAAATCACAGGGCAGGGAGGATTACATGGGTTGGGCAAAGCGGTTCATATCAAAAGTAATTTTTGTACCTATCTTAATGGCCTTTAAGTCAGGTCCCCGACAAAATCATTAAAATCCAGAGTATAATCATTAAAAGTTTTGTTGTTCTTCACCTGGACACAATCATTCTCTCCAGCAGTGTGATAATCAGCTTGTGTAAATATCCTTTATGTAACAAATGAATGCAAAACTATTAAAGGTCTTTGTAAAGGTACCAAAAAAAAAAACGATTACTGGAATGTAAATAGTTTGGTGATATGTTCCAGTCTTAATAGAGGAAATTTAAAATCTTTTTATCATGAAAATGTCTTTATTAATAATTAATAAATGGTGGTAGTTGCAGCTTTTGTTTTTGTTTCTTTTCCACACTCCCTCTTTAATAGTCACTGTCTAGTACTGAAATGCAAATTTCAGCTACATATTTCCTTTGCAGTGGTGAGACTTCATGATGTGGGTTAAAGGAAGGGCAGCTCACATTGATAATAGGTGAGTGCACAGGTTACTGGTCACCTTAATCCAACTATTTTTTACACGCACGCAAACATACACGTGTGCCCTTTTCTTTCCCTCCTCAGCCGAACGAACCCTGCAAGTGTGCAATACCCAAGACATTCCTCTGCTCTTCGCAGAAACTAGCATTAATGCTAAACTTGCCCTGGTTTCCGAGGTGGCGCAGGTGAAAAGAGTTTCCCATTTCTTCTAAAAATGTGTACACTGTCCATCTTTTCTTTTCTCTCTCTCTGGTTTTTGAAAGTTTTTTGCCTTGGTGACTGGTGAATCATGACACGGTGTTCTGTAATGTAAAACCATGTTAACTGCTTGTTGGATGGGAACTTCACTGAGAAGAGACACAAGCTGCTAGTGATGCAAAAGTCAAGCCCTCCACCTTTTTTTCTCCTCCCCAACAAGCCAGAGAGGGAAAAAATGTGTTTCAATTGTACTCATGACCTGTTATGTATTACAGCAAACTATTCATTAAAATCTGTTACTTAAAATCTTCTTTTTGTGCCCTTTCTCTGACTTTGTATTAAGACTTTGAAAAAAAATAATTGTGAAAGTAATTTTTTAATGAATAATTCACATTGCCTTAATGACTTTTAGCATTTGTCCCTTTTCCAACAAAAGACATTCAGCACTCAAAATGTAAAGAGGGAAGATGCGTTGACCTCGTCTAAACCTTGCCAATTCTCCTATCTACAACATTTATAATTAGGCATAAATTAATGTGCTTCAAGTATAGAATAATGAAAAGTGATTTGTTTCCTAAATAAGAAATGAGAGGATGTAATTAGCAGTCTGCACTTTTTAATCATTCAGCAATTCAATGTGTTTGAATTGGGATCAAAGAATAAAAGCTTTCATGTATAGTTACATCAAAATAATCAATACACGCTTCAGTAGCTTTCAAGCTGTCGGTTGTTTCTTTTTCCTGTAGTCTTCTAAATGATTTCCTTGTAACTACTCCTAAAACTACTTTTATTTTGATTGAGTATAAGCTGCTTTTAATTGGGTTACAAATAACTCAAAGTTAGGTGGTTTGATACAGACAGAGAATTCCAAAGAAGTGTGAAGCTTTTTTCTGGCATTCTCCCATTCCAGATTTAATATTTTAAGTCTGGTCTGGCTACAAATGTTTCTACAGTATTAACGTTCTTATCCTGAGCATTTCAATGAAACGTACTGGCGTGTGCAAAATTATTAACATGATTCTCTGTGGATGGTTTTTCTTCTTCTGGGATTTCAGTAAAGCACAATGGTGGGTATGTGAAGTTCTCGTACTGTGCCCACTTGAGCTGGAGGAAGGAGAGTGCAGAGAAAGAAGCACCAAACAGTACAATGAGATTTTGTCCTGACAATGTTGGGCTGTG
This sequence comes from Pristiophorus japonicus, assembly GCF_044704955.1. Lineage (NCBI taxonomy): Eukaryota > Metazoa > Chordata > Chondrichthyes > Pristiophoridae > Pristiophorus > Pristiophorus japonicus. The sequence goes on along the minus strand of NC_091980.1, from coordinate 133,433,697 downwards.
CTTGGAGAGAGTATTTTGATTTGTGTAACACTAAGATGGTTACAGGTCTGTCATTTGGTAGGGGAGAGGTTGGAAAACGCAATTTGAAGGTGATGAATTAAAAGCAAAAGCAAGATTTGTGATTTGCGCAGAATTGTGGAATATAATCCCCAAACCATCTGGGAAATATTTGACTTATTCAGTCTCTGCAAACCAGTGGCATTGCACAAGATTGGCGCAGAACGATTTTTGTTTCCTATCGTGCACTAGTACCAAACAAAATTATGCTAAAGGTCCTAAAAACTTGATAAGCTAAGTATTCTTGTAGTCATAACGCGCAACAAAAATATATCCCAATGAGAAGGAAAGATTGTAAGAGAAGGGATAACCATCCGTGGCTATCTAAGAAAATAAGGGATGGTATCAAATTGAAAACAAGGGCATACAATGTGGCCAAGACAAGTGGGAGGCCAGAGGATTGGGAAACTTTTAAAAGCCAGCAAAAAACAACCAAAAAAAATTGATAGAGAGGGAAGATAGAAGAAAGTAAACTAGCATGAAATATAAAACCAGATAGTAAGAGTTTCTACAGGTACATAATACTCTGGCTAATGTAAATGTTGGTCCCCTGGATGATGAGGAATTAATAATGGAGAACAGAGAGATGGCAGAGACATTGAACAAATATTTTGTATTGGTCTTCAAGGTAGAAGACACTAAAAACATCCCAATAGTAAATAATCAAGGGGCTTTAGGGAGGGAGGAACTTAATACAATCACTATCACTAATGAAATAGTACTCGGTAAAATAATGGGACGAAAGGTGGACAAGTCCCCTGGACTTGATGGCTTACATTCTAGGGTTTTAAAATAAGTGGCTGCAGAGATAATGGATGCATTGGTTGTAATCTACCAAAATTCCCCAGATTCTGAGGTGGTTCCAGCGGGTTGGAAAACCACAAATTTAATGCCCCTATTTAAAAAAGGAGGCAGATAAAAAGCAGGAAACTATAGACCGGTTAGCCACGTTGGGAAAATGCTGGAGTCCATTATTAAGGAAGCAGTAGCAGGACATTTGGAAAAGCATAATTCAATCAAGCAGAGTCAGCATGATTTTATGAAAAGGAAATCATGTTTGGCAAATTTGCTAGAGCTCTTTGAGGATGTAACGAGCAGGGTGGATAAGGGGGAATCAGTGGATGTGGTGTATTTGGATTTCCAGAAGACATTCGATAAGGTAACATAGAAACATAGAAAATAGCTGCAGGAGCAGGCCATTCAGCCCTTCTAGCCTGCACCGCCATTCAATGAGTTCATGGCTGAACATGAAACTTCAGTACCCCCTTCCTGCTTTCTCGCCATACCCCTTGATCCCCCGAGTAGTAAGGACTTCATCTAACTCCCTTTTGAATATATTTAGTGAATTGGCCTCAGCTACTTTCTGTGGTAGAGAATTCCACAGGTTCACCACTCTCTGGGTGAAGAAGTTTCTCCTCATCTCGGTCCTAAATGGCTTACCCCTTATCCTTAGACTGTGACCCCTGGTTCTGGACTTCCCCAACATTGGGAACATTCTTCCTGCATCTAACCTGTCTAAACCCGTCAGAATTTTAAACGTTTCTATGAGGTCCCCTCTCATTCTTCTGAACTCCAGTGAATACAAGCCCAGTTGATCCAGTCTTTCTTGATAGGTCAGTCCCACCATCCCGGGAATCAGTCTGGTGAATCTTCGCTGCACTCCCTCAATAGCAAGAATGTCCTTCCTCAAGTTAGGAGACCAAAACTGTACACAATACTCCAGGTGTGGCCTCACCAAGGCCCTGTACAACTGTAGCAACACCTCCCTGCCCCTGTACTCAAATCCCCTCACTATGAAGGCCAACATGCCATTTGCTTTCTTAACCGCCTGCTGTACCTGCATGCCAACCTTTAATGATTGATGTACCATGACACCCAGGTCTCGTTGCACCTTCCCTTTTCCTAATCTGTCACCATTCAGATAATAGTCTGTCCCTCTGTTTTTACCACCAAAGTGGATAACCTCACATTTATCCACATTGTAATTCATCTGCCATTCATTTGCCCACTCACCTAACCTATCCAAGTCACCCTGCAGCCTCATAGCATCCTCCTCGCAGCCCACACTGCCACCCAACTTAGTGTCATCCGCAAATTTGGAGATACTACATTTAATCCCCTCGTCTAAATCATTAATGTACAATGTAAAGAGCTGGGGCCCCAGCACAGAACCTTGCGGTACCCCACTAGTCACTGCCTGCCATTCTGAAAAGTACCCATTTACTCCTACTCTTTGCTTCCTGTCTGACAACCAGTTCTCAATCCACGTCAGCACACTACCCCCAATCCCATGTGCTTTAAACTTTGCACATTAATCTCTTGTGTGGGACCTTGTCGAAAGCCTTCTGAAAGTCCAAATATACCACATCAACTGGTTCTCCTTTGTCCACTTTACTGGAAACATCCTCAAAAAATTCCAGAAGATTTGTCAAGCATGATTTCCCTTTCACAAATCCATGCTGACTTGGACCTATCATGTCACCATTTTCCAAATGCGCTGCTATGACATCCTTAATAATTGGTTCCATCATTTTACCCACTACTGAGGTCAGGCTGACCGGTCTATAATTCCCTGTTTTCTCTCCCTCCTTTTTTTAAAAGTGGGGTTACATTGGCTACCCTCCACCTGATAGGAACTGATCCAGAGTCAATGGAATGTTGGAAAATGACTGTCAATGCATCCGCTATTTCCAAAGCCATCTCCTTAAGTACTCTGGGATGCAGTCCATCAAGCCCTGGGGATTTATCGGCCTTCAATCCCATCAATTTCCCCAACACAATTTCCTGACTAATAAAGATTTCCCTCAGTTCCTCCTCCTTACTAGACCCTCTGACCCCTTTTATATCTGGAAGGTTGTTTGTGTCCTCCTTAGTGAATACCGAACCAAAGTACTTGTTCAATTGGTCTGCCATTTCTTTGTTCCCCGTTATGACTTCCCCTGATTCTGACTGCAGGGGACCTACGTTTGTCTTTACTAACCTTTTTCTCTTTACATACCTATAGAAACTTTTGCAATCCGCCTTAATGTTCCTTGCAAGCTTCTCTCGTACTCCATTTTCCCTGCCCTAATCAAACCCTTTGTCCTCCTCTGCTGAGTTCTAAATTTCTCCCAGTCCCCAGGTTCGCTGCTATTTCTGGCCAATTTGTATGCCACTTCCTTGGCTTTAATACTATCCCTGATTTCCCTAGATAGCCACGGTTGAGCCACCTTCCCTTTTTTATTTTTACGCCAGACAGGAATGTACAATTGTTGTAATTCATCCATGCGGTCTCTAAATGTCTGCCATTGCCCATCCACAGTCAACCCCTTAAGTATTATTCGCCAATCTATCCTAGCCAATTCACGCCTCATACCTTCAAAGTTACCCTTCTTTAAGTTCTGGACCATGGTCTCTGAATTAACTGTTTCATTCTCCATCCTAATGCAGAATTCCACCATATTATGATCACTCTTCCCCAAGGGGCCTCGCACAATGAGATTGCTAATTAATCCTCTCTCATTACACAACACCCAGTCTAAGATGGCCTCCCCCCTAGTTGGTTCCTCGACATATTGGTCTAGAAAACCATCCCTTATGCACTCCAGGAAATCCTCCTCCAGCGTATTACTTCCAGTTTGGCTAGCCCAATCTATGTGCATATTAAAGTCACCCATTATAACTGCTGCACCTTTATTGCATGCACCCCTAATTTCCTGTTTGATGCCCTCCCCAACATCACTACTACTGTTTGGAGGTCTGTACACAACTCCCACTAACGTTTTTTGCCCTTTGGTGTTCTGCAGCTCTACCCATATAGATTCCACATCATCCAAGCTAATGTCTTTCCTAACTATTGCATTAATCTCCTCTTTAACCAGCAATGATACCCCACCTCCTTTTCCTTTTATTCTACCCTTCCTGAATGTTGAATACCCCTGGATGTTGAGTTCCCAGCCCTGCTCATCCTGGAGCCACGTCTCCGTAATCCCAATCACATCATATTTGTTAACATCTATTTGCACAGTTAATTCATCCACCTTATTGCGGATACTCCTTGCATTAAGACACAAAGCCTTCAGGCTTGTTTTTTTAACACCCTTTGTCCTTTTAGAATTTTGCTGTACAGTGACCCTTTTTGTTCTTTGCCTTGGGTTTCCCTGCCCTCCACTTTTCCTCATCGCCTTTCTGTCTTTTGCTTTTGCCTCCTTTTTGTCTCCCTCTGTCTCCCTGCATTGGTTCCCATCCCCCTGCCATATTAGTTTAACTCCTCCCCAACAGCACTAGCAAACACTCCCCCTAGGACATTGGTTCCGGTCCTGCCCAGGTGCAGGTCCCACCTCCCCCAGAACCGGTTCCAATGCCCCAGGAATTTGAATCCCTACATAAAAGGTTACTGCACAAGATAAAAGTTCACCGAGTTGGGAGTAATATATTTGCATGGATAGAGGATTGGCTAGCTAACAGAAAACAAAGAGTCTGGATAAATGGGTCATTTTCTGGTTGGCAAATGGTGACTAGTGGGGTGCCGCAGGGATCGGTGCTGGTCCTCAACTATTTACAATCTATATTAAAGACTTGGATGAAGGGACAGAGTATAATGTAGCCAAGTTAGCTGATGATACAAAGATGGGTGGGAAAGCAAATTGTGAGGAGGACACAAAAAATCTGCAAAGGGATATAGACAGGCTAAGTGAGTGGGCAAAAATTTGGCAGATGGAGTATATCATGTGGGAAAATGTGAGGTTATACACTTTGGCAGAAAAAAAATCGAAAAACAAATTATAATTTAAATGGAGAAAAATTATAAAGTGTTGCAGTACAAAGGGACCTGGGGTCCTCGAGCATGAAACACAAAATGTTAGTATGCAGGTACAGCAAGTAATCAGGAAGGCAAATGGAATGTTGACCTTTATTGCAAGGGGGATGGAGTATAAAAGCAGCGAAGTCGTGCTACAATGTACAGGGTATTGGTGAGGCCACACCTCGAGTACTGTGTACAATTTTGGTCTCCGTATTTAAGGAAGGATATACTTGCATTGGAGGCTGTTCAGAGAAGGTTCACTAGGTTGATTCTGGAGATGAGGGGGTTGACTTATGAAGATAGGTTAGGCCTGTACACATTGGAGTTTAGAAGAATGAGAGGTGATCTTATTGAAACATAAGATGAGTGGGTGGATGCAGAGAGGATATTTCCACTCATAGGGGAAACTAAAACTAGGGGACATAGTCTTCGAATAAGGGGCTGCCCATTTAAAACTGAGATGAGGAGGAATTTTTTTTTCTGAGGTTTGTAAATCTGTGGAATTCTCTGCCCCAGAGAGCTGTGGAGGCTGGGCATTGAATATATTTAAGACAGAGATAGACAGATTTTTGAGCAATAAGGGAATAAAGGGTTATGGGGAGCGGGCAGGGGAGTGGAGCTGAGTCCATGATCAGATTAGCCATGATATTAAATGGTGGAGCAGGCTCGAGGGGCCAGGTGGCCTACTTCTGTTCCTATTTCTTATGTGTACCTCTTTCCCCGAATATATTTACGTGGTCTTCGTCACTTTTGTATTAACCATTGATTTACATTTGCCTTTCCTCTCGATCTTGCTATTAAAAATAAATGACTTACCTGATTTTAAATGAAAGTCTGGATGGTTAATGGTTTTTATAGCGGCTTTTAAAATGTAATGGCATTTTTCCATCAGTGGTTTTTATTTAATTGTAATTTAACAAAACATTTGTGCCTAATCCCATGAGCAGACCTATTGTAAGTTTGATTATATAAAACACACTTCTCTCCCTTTAGTATAAATTCATAAACCACGCAGAATTCTCCATGTCTAATAGAATCCAGATAACTTTACAAGCAAAGTAATTGAAAATCAAAAGTACCATCCAGTGACGCTTAACATTGGCATTCTCCATCTGAGTGCTGCTACTCTTGGTTCCCTCTTCAGGGATGAGCACTTTGCCCTCACCAACTGAACAATCCTTAAAGACTAAGTGGCATTCAAGACTTAAATATTTTTGTGATAAGGTGAGACTTTTTTTAATGCATTCACGGGATGTGGCGTCTCTGACAAAGCCAGCATTTATTGCCCATCCCCAATTGCCCTTGGGAAGGGCAGTCCTTGTCCCTCAATGCTGTTGGTTAGTGAGTTCCAGGATTTTGAGCCAGTGACGATGAGGGAACACGACATATTTCCAAGTCAGGATGGTGTGTGACCTGGAGGTGGTGATGTTCCCATGCGCCTGCTGCCCTTGTCTTTCTAGATGGTAGAGGTCGCGTGTTTTGGAGGTGCTGTCGAAGAAGCCTTGGCGAGTTGCTGCAGTGCATCTTGTAGATGGTACACACTGCAGACATGGTGCGCCGGTGGTGGAGGGAGTGAATGTTGAAGGTGGTGGATGGGTGCCAATCAAGCGGCCTGCTTTGTCCTGGATGGTGTCGAGCTTCTTAAGTATTGTTGGAGTTGCACCCATCCAGGCAAGTGGAGAGTATTCCATCCCACTCCTAACTTGTGCCTTGTACATGGTGAAAATGCTTTGGGGAGTTAGGAGGCGAGTCACTTGCCGCAGAAGACCCAGCCTCTGACCTGTTCTTATAGCCACAGTATTTATAGGCTGGTCCAGTTAAGTTTCTAGTCAATGGTGATCCCAGGATGTTGCTGGGGGATCGATAATGGTAATGTCATTGAATGCCATGGGGAGGTGGTTAGAGTCTCTAGTTTGAGATCGTCAATGTCTGGCACTACTGGGGCGTGAATGTTACTTGCCACTTATCAGCCCAAGCCTGAATGTTGTCCAGGTCTTGCTGCATGTGGGCACGGACTGCTTCATTATCTGAGGAGTTGCGAATGGAACTGAACATTCTGCAATCATCAGTGAATATTCCCACTTCTGGCCTTATGATTGCACCCATCATATTCTTAAGACAAAATACAAGAGAAAATGTGATTGACCATCTCTGCTCTCTAATCTCCAGTCTCTCTTCCTCTCTCAACCTTTGTTTTATTTATATTTACTATTACTGAGTAAATTAAGATAGAAAGGCATTTTATTAATAATTTTTTTAATGGAAAAATATTGTGGAGATTTAAAAAGAATGGGGCCTGTGTTATCTCAGCCTGTATTGATGACAACCTGTCTAATGGAGGAACCAGATGTGAGGAAGTTTATTGAGCAGAGTTATAATGCTCATGGAAGAGGTTGCAGAATGAGGAGGAGGAGGCCTTACCCACAAAGGATCTTCAGGGAGAAGTGTTTATACTTGGACCTGACCGATCAACTGTGTCTGAAGGCTGCACTCTCAAAAAGAGGTTATGACTGACATTTGCCAGCTCATTAAGGCAGACCTGCAGCCCAGTGCCACCAACGTTATTGTACACGCTGTCGAGATGAAGGTGACTGCAGCACTTTCCTTTTATGCGTGTGGGTCTTTTCAATCATCAACTGGAGACATATGCTCTATTTCTCAGCACACTACTCATCGATGCATTCGACAGGTAATCGAAGCACTATGCACACCGGACAGAATTTATAAGCTTCCCAATGAGCAGAGAGGCTGAGAGTGACAGGGCTTTGGGATTTGCACGCATTGCCGGCTTCTCCAAGGTGCAGGGTGCTATTGACTGTACCCATATTGCTCTGTGAGCACCATTACAGGAGGCGGTGTACCAAAACCGTAAGGGATTCCACTCCCTCAATGTGCAGCTGGTATGCGACCATACACGGCGGATAATGGCAGTGAAGGTCAATTTTCTAGGGAGCATCCATGATGCGCATATCTTGCAGGAGAGCACTGGCCAAACTGTTGAAGTCTGAGTCACAAAGTGGATGCTGGGCGACAGAGTACGGCCTCGTCACCTGGCTCTTGACCCCCCCCCCGTACGGAACCCTCACATAGAACCCGAGCAACAACACAATAAAAGCCATATAGCCACACGTAACATTATTGAAAAGACAATTGGAGTGCTGAAGCAGCGCTTTCGATGCTTGGACCACTCTGGAGGCAGGCTGCAATACCACCTTGAGCAGGTTGCTAAGTTCACAGTGGTGTGCTGCACCTTGCATAATTTAGCAATCATGCGGGGACAGGAATTGGCACAGGGGACTGCAGGACCACCTGAGGAGAGAGTGCAGGAGACGGAGGAATAAGAGGACAATGAGGGGCAGGCAGGAGGATGACTAGGAGCTTGCCGATGAACCCATGGCACCACCCCCAACACCACAGCGGAGGGCACGTGAAGTGTATGCCACTGCAAAATTGTTACATCAGCAGCTCAAATGAACGCTTTACTTGAACGTGGAGAGCTGCGTTTTAGGACCCTCATGACTGTTGCCCCAAAAGTTTGACACTGTACAAGAGTGCTTAAATTCAATTCAAATGTTTATCTGAAAATTTAAAAAATATACAACAATTTCAAAACTTTGTAAAAATTAACTGTTACAACTTTAACAAAACTTACAAAACTTTAGTACCTACTTTAACAAAATTTTATAACTTTAATAACAAACCCTTTACTTTCCCCGCCCACGCCCTCTGCCTCTTCCACGGCCATGTGGTACACCACCCATGGGACTATTCCTCCCTTTCTTACTGCCGCCTTCCCTTTCCCAGTGCCCATGGTATGGACCTCCCCGGGTTTATACCAAGCCAGTGTCCAGCACTGCACCCCAAGTGCCGTTGCTGTCATGGGGGGTGGGGGGAAATATTGCAGGCGTAATAACTGGGGCTTCAGGGGAAGCTCGTGCTGTGGAAGGCGAGGCTTCAGATCTGGGAGTTGATCCTCTTGTCATTTCCTGAAAAGCACAAATACATTGCCGTAACCTTAAGATAAGTAACATCATCCGTGTGACACTGAACTCACATTTACATGGTACATAGCACATGCGGGGGTGGGGGCATAAATAAAATCATTACTTACTCTTGCAACACCTTTCTCCAGTGCGTACCATCATACTTTGAGGACACAGCCTCCCTGATCTTGTCCCAAATTCGGTTGTACTCCTTTGGGAGGGGCTTTCCACAACCACCCATGGTTAGCTCGGAATACCTCTCTGTGATGTGCTACAGAAGGGCAGGTAACTCTGTCTCATCGAAGACAGGTGTCCTCAACCTCCCTTCCTTTTCGATATTCCTGCGCTTGAATGTTTTCTTTAACATTGACATAATTTTTTTCTGGATATTAATTTTCCCTTCTTAAGTATCTGTTCTTGTGTTGAAACTGAATAATTATTAGTTGCTACCAATTTATTTCCACTGTGGTATCTATTTTCAAACTCACTGGCCTTCGACTACCTTGCTGCTCCTCATTCTCTCCTCCTCAACTAACTGCGCATGCGTGGGTGACCCCTGACCCCCGAAATCGCAGGTAAAACGCTTGTGGAAAAAAAAAAAATCGGATTTTTTTTTTGCGCATGCGCAGTTCCATACTGCATCGCCCATCGAACAGCGAGTCGATCTTGATCGACTACTAAGATGCTTACCGCCAAAATAACAGCAAAAAATTTTTTCACCAATTTTGCCGCCTTCAGTTTCGGCGGTATGAAACGATATACCGCCGAGAAATGAGCAGACCATCGGTATTGACCAATTTCGGGCCCCATAGATTTTAGCAACAGCAGTAGCGCCATGGAAACCCAAGAGGAAGGAGACAATCAAGAGTCCCTCTCAGACTGTAAATACTGGTTAAGAAAAAATGTGATTTTGCGTAAATCAGTGTAAAATTCTGAAACAATACTTTATTGAAACCAGGAAATGATGTGAATCTGAAATAAGAATAGAAAGGGTTGGAAATGTACACATGGCTTGTCTGCATCTGACAGGTAATGTTCAGGTACAGTTCTAACAGTCTTCACCCAAAATGTTAACGTCTTTCCCTTTCCAATGTAGAACAATCTGCTGTGCACTTATGTTCCATCAGCCCCCAGCCTGTTAATTTTGTCTAAGGACTAGATTCAAAAGCTCAAAATACATTTTATTGATTCTATTTCTCTCTCTCTCGTTGATTTCTCAGTCATTTATGCTCTTCTACGAAATGCAAATAGCATATCAACATCTTTTTGTAATATTTTAGCTTGGAGAAACACTGAGGTAATGTTCATCACATTTTACTACTTGACATTTAGTTGGGCCAGTCGCTGAGAAATGTGATTTAAAAAAAACCCTGCCATACGGCACAAAGCTCAGTAATTAACCAGCTCTTAAATTGGACACGGTACTCGTGGAGGCAGATATGTTGTGAGGAGCGGATAGTTACATTTACCATCTGGTACCCCTGCAGCTGGCAATCTAATGAACATGCACCTGCTCAAAAAGGAGCTCATTCATTAATAATCTAGTACCTATAGGAAAAATATCTTTGTCAGCCATTACTGGGATTGGAGTTAACGTAGTGTAAATCATCATTGTCAAATAGAATTGAAGTGGTGAATTAGCAGTGGGAGGATATTTGGATAGATGAAATGTTTCTGGCTTGTTTACTGGACTTTTTCCCCCCGAAGACATCAAGCGAACTGCTACCCCCCCACTGTTCCCGTGTAGTCACATCAAGCTGTAGCCCCACAGCACCTAACCACCCCCACACCCGTACAGTCCCATCGAGTTGTAAACCCCCCCCCCCCCCCATTCCCCCAGTACCTGACCCCATCCTGTCACATCGAGCTGCTTCCATCCCAGTACATGACCCCTGTACTGTCCCATTGAGCTGCAGCACTCCAGTCCCTAACTCGCTGGGATCCTATCTACATAAGATATGGAAGTTAGTGCATAAATGAAATTTGTGTTCACTGGGCTTATTTTAGAAATTGCAACAAAAATGTTATAGGAAACCATGCAGTTGTGCCAGAATGCTTATGTGACAAGTAATGGATGTCAGTATTCACCTCTCATTGCTCTTATGACTGACAGAACTGTTAACACCACTACCTCAGCCTACTGTTACCTCATTCAAATGGTTGTCTCTGGGAAGAATGCGGCTTTACTGCTGACTGTTTTTCACTGTCTTAAGTGGACATACAGTACTCTGTAAATTTCACATGCCCATTATACTGAAGTCCTGCGGACAACACATTAACTGCCCAGCTCTATCAGAGTTGCATGTTACTGTATTACATTTGAGGAATCTATCACCCTAGAAACGAGGACACTCCATAACTCAACTTTCCAAGTATGCTTGAGCGCCAAATGGCTGCAGAATCTTATGTGCTTTCAGAGGCACATTAGTGCAAGAATGACCCAATTAGTTAAATAAGTAATCGAATATTAAGAGGCAAATGTCATATTCCATTTAAATTAAGAACCACTGAAATGCTAATAAAAGCATACTTAGTACATTAAGGTTTTGATTTGCATAGTATTAGCATTTCAAATTTTAATGTGCTGCTTGCTTTTGGTGCTGGAGGATGTTGCACAGGCAATGGCTCAGCATGGATGTATGTCATTTTTTTCAATGTTTCACAGAAAATGTATTTGTCCCACAGAAATGAAAGGATTCAAATCACTCTGGAAAATCACAAATCTGTTTGCATCCGAGAGTCAATGCAGATTAATGTTCTGAAGAGACATCTTCTCTCTTTATCGAGGCTGATGGACCTGCTATTTTACCAGCCTCGCAGTTTTTATTTATCAGAAAGGATCATTCAGTTTGTGTACTGGCCAGGAATTACAAAAGATCTTTCAGCTATCTTTTCCAGTAGGAGTGATGAGGGACTTGGGATAGTTAGTTTCCACCACAATAACTCATTTGATAATTAACTGGAATATTCAGATACAGGAAATTCTGGCCAGGCCCACTGAAAATGAGCTGACATGGTATTGAAGTTCTGTCCATTAATCATACAATGCAGTGAGGGAGGCCATTCGGCCCAACACGCCTGTCCTGGCTAGTCCTGTTCTGCTGCTCTTTGCTGCCCTGCAAATTCCTTTTTGAAAGTTACTCTTTCCACTGCTTCCACTACTCTAAAGACAGTGCATTCCAGATGATAATTTGCTGAGTAAAAAAAAAAAATTCTAATTTTTCCTGGTTCTTTTCCTAATTATCTTAAATCTGTGTCCTCTGGTTACCGACCCTCCTACCACTGAAAACAATTCCCGTTTATATACTCTAGCAAAACCCCTCATTTTGAACACCTATTAAAACTTCCATTAACCACCTCCGGTTTAAGGCGAACAACCCGAGTTTCTCCAAATAACTGAACTCCCTCATTCCTGTCTAGTAAATCTACTCTGCACCCTCTCCAATATCTTGACATCCTTCCGAAAGCGTGATGGCCAGAATTGGACACGATAGGCCAGCTGAGGCCTAACCAGAGCTTTATAAAGATTTAGCATAACTTCCATGTTTTTGTACTCCAAGCCTATATTTGCAAAACCAAGGATCCCATCTGCTTCTTTAACTGCCTTCTCAACTTGTCCTATCACCACAATCGAATTTATTTTTAAATCTGTTTCGACTCTGTATCCTTTGCTGTGCAAATATTCCCCTTCATTGGAAATCTGTAGTTGTGAGCCAGTCAGCGTTGTTGCAGTCTGTGAATGTTTGGGCCATTATTAAATACACCCGAGTCACTCGAGGTATTTTAGCTCAGCCTTTGTGTATTCTTTTTAAATTGTCACGACACAGTTGCATTTATTGCCCATTCCCAGTTTGTACTTTTATTGACCCTTTCTGGGTCATGGCACAGGGCAGACTGGGTAGAGGGGTCAGGTTCCTGACCATGAAGTACATTAGTGATCCAGTTATGTTATGACAAGCTGGTGCGAGCCCACAAGTTACCAAATTTATTGAATGGTGTGATTTGAATTTTCCCTCTGGGTCCTATAACCAGCGCTTGTGTAAGTTAAAGCCGTAAGTGTGGCAGCTTAGGTCACTGGCAGCAGTATCACAGCTGTCTGCACTTGGCATGCACTTCCATGGGGAAGGGAGAATACGAGATAATTAGAAGAAAAAGAAAAAAAAAGACGGATTTATATAGCATCTTTCAAGACCTCGGGATATACTTTAAGCGCTTTACAGCCAATGAAATACTGCAGACGCTGGAATCTGAAATAAAAAGAGAATGCTGGAAATCTCAGCGGGTCAGGCAGCATCTGTGGAGAGAAAAACAAAGTTAATGTTTCGGGTCAACGACCCTTCGTCAGAACTGCCAAATATTCAAAAAGAGTACATTCTTAAGGGAGCCAAAGATGGGGAAGAGGTTATGCTCTGAAATTGCTGAACTCTATGTTGAATCTAGAAGGCTGTAAAGTGCCTAAATGAAAGATGAGGTGCTGCTTCTTGAGCTTCATTGGAACAGTGGAGGAGTCAGAGGACAGAGGGGTCAGAGTAGGAGTGGAGTGGAAAATTAAAGTGCTAAGAAGCTCAGGGTCACTTTTGAAGTGTAGTCACTGTTGTAGTGGAGGAAATGTGACAGCCAATTCCTCACAGCAACTTCCCAAAAACAGCAATGTGATAATGACTAATCTGTTTTAGCGATGTTGATATTAGCCAGGACACTGAAGATAACTCCCTTTATATTCCTGTGCGTGTTAAAAGTAAACTCATCAATGTCTGGGATGCTCTATTAAGGCCCATCAATGTTCTTTATACTAGATGGTGTTACCTCATTCACCACCACTCTCAACCACTAGTGATGCTAATTCCAGGGAAATTCCTCATTGCTTGTGATGTATTAGACAAAACAAAATAACCTAGAGAACTTCCTACCCCACACCCCCATTAAGTAATTCTTCCTTTTCTCTATCATTGCCTTCATTCAGAAACCTTTTTGCAACTTACAAGCAATGTTACCCCAATTTTCTTTTGAGTGTGCAGCCCATTCAATTTCGCACATGCGCAAAATTTATCAGAAAAGCCGGCCCATGGTTGCGCAGTTTAAAAGGAAAGGTTGCTTATAAGTACTGTTCTGTAACTATCTTCTGCAATGGCTGCTCAGCTCCCTCGGAATCAGATTATAAATGAATACACACACCTTTGGTACAAGGCACAACCTTTAACTTCTCAACTTGTGTGCCAAGCCTCATGATACGGTTAAATCTCAAACCCACTGCAGTCAGCAATAGAGTGCTTGCTCTCCCTTGGACAATTGTGAGCTGTTTGCCCCCCACAGCACACACATCCAGGTTCCTTTTAACACAACCCCATTTATAGTCCCTGTAGACAGAGGATTACAAGAAACACCGCCACAACCAGCTATTTGGCACTTTTTGTCCCATTTCCAAAGTTTTGAAACAAGCCATTTACTGGAGCACAGCAATCAAGAGATCGTGTAAAAAACACACCATTCAATCCAGCACCTGGGCAATTTAATATCCAGCAATACAGCCAAGACAGTGCACAGAAAAACATTTTTGTCAATCAGGTTCCAGCTAAGGCAGAATCAACAACAACTTGTATTTATATAGCGCATTTAATGTAGCGAAACGTCCCAAGACACTTCACAGGAGTATTATGAGACACAAATTTGACACCAAGCTGTATAAGTAGAAATTAGCACAGGTGGTCAAATAGCTATGTTTTAAGGAGGAAAGAGATGCAGAGAGGTTTAGGGAGTTCCAGAGCTTGGGGCCTAGGCAACAGAAGACACGGCCACCAATGGTTGAGCGATTGTAATCAGGGATGCTCAAGAGAGTAGAATTAGAGGAGTGCAGACATCTCGGGGTTGTGGGGTTGGAGGAGATTAGAGATAGGGAGGGACGAGGCTATGGAGGGATTTGAAAATAAGGATGAGAATTTTGAAATTGAGGCGTTGCTTAACCGGGAGCCAATCAGCTGCCAAACCAGAAACTTGAAGCTAACACTTAAAAAAAACAAAATCCATTCAGTAGAAATTCTGCTCAATCACGCCATCAATTCAGATATTTCATTTTATTTTCCGTCAACAGACAGATTTCCAGACAGTTGAAGTTTTGCACAGAACAAATGGTGCGTTTGCCGCCTCTTGCCTTCCCATTACCTTCCTGGTACAATACTCCACGAAGTCCCTTTTTGCCAAGGTGCTGGCAGTGGTTGGCAAATTGTCCCTCACTCATTCTGTATTCATCACTGCATTAAACTGATCAGTAAAATATTCTCTCCCCGGATGAAGAGTTGTTTGACATGTCTTTGAGAAACCTGCTGATAATCCACCTTGGGTCTGCCTTTCCGTTTTTCTCCTGTTGGAGTCCTGGGCTCCAAGCTCATTTGTTCCAAGCTCCTCTTCGATCGAGCAAGGTCCAGAACTTCAATCTGTGCAGAGAGCTTGAAGGTATCTGGGGCTACCTGTGCACGTGCTGTTTTAACGACACAGCTCACACTCTTGCTGTCATCCAGTCCAGCTCGACCACCCTCAAACTTCTTCGATAAAGAGCCTGTTTGTTCCATCGTCTTGGCATCAGGTTCATCACCCATGGACCCTTCTTGTAGCTTAAGCCGGTTAAAAAGCTGCATTTAAAAATAAAATCGAGTGAACACAATATAATCTACATGGAGCTGAATTATAAACTAAATACAGCACGGGTTAGATAGAGTAAAGCTCCCTCTATACTGTCCCATCAAACACTCCCAGGACAGGTACAGCATGGGTTAGATGCAGAGCAATGTCCCAAACAATGAGTCTCAACATGTTACTTTACCAAATCACAGCTTTAATGGTAGTTAAAATGCTCATTTAATGCTGAAGTTGCAATACGTGACGCTCATAAATAAAAGGTAATCATACGATCAGATACATTTTTAATTGGCTGCCTTTAATTAGAACTTTGAAACCTTTGAGAATTGGATTGAATTTGAACTGTGAATTATGTAGTTAGTGAAGACAAGTGTTTTGAGATACACCGTTTCTCATCACTATCAATATTTAGCCTGTGCAGCTTCACTGCTGCTGATGTGACCTATGGGATTATACTCCTCTGGGCAATCCTTCAAGAACGTGCCAGTTGTATTTTTGGACAATGAGGATGCAAGAAATTGTGAATTGGAAGAAAGTGGGAACTGTAAAATAAATAATGGTTTTAGAAAAGAAATGGGTTTGCCGAGCTCAGCAGCCAGGAGAAGTTGATGACACAGAAGAATCTCAATCACGCCAGATAAGGAGTTGCACAAAGAGCTGAGGTCGTTACAAGGAGGGAACACAGAACAGGCCTTCGGGTGGGCATAGCTGGGCCTGGTAAAAGGTCGAATAAGGAGCCTTATGATAAACAAACTGTCTAGGAGATGGTAGCAAGATGTCCAAACAAGATATAAGCAGGGGAATGATCTCACGAGACTGGGAGGGGGCTGCCGTACCCATTCCCCTGTAATTGGACAATTGAATGGGTAAAAGCGATTAAACCAATGATCAACGCGAGGTATCCACCCGTCCCCACCCCCCGAAATAAGATATATAAACAGGCAGCAAGGGGAAGAGCTTCCCGGGGTAGATTCATGTTAGCTTCGGCGCGCCAGCTCGGGAGACGAAGAGGAAGAGGCCACTGCCACAGGCATCCGATCATCGTTCTGCCTCAACGTATGTCCGTCCATACCGGGGCCGTAAACCGTTCTCATCTGTTACGGGTTGTATGTCTACTATAGCTGTCCTAATGGCATGTTGTTTTTGATGATATTTGAACTGCTGCTCCTTAATAAAACAACTTATGACTCCCAAGACCCTTTGGGTAATCTGTGTGCGACCTGTGATCCAGATCTTAGTGATCATGGCATATCGAAGGGGCGATCACCAATGAGAGATCAGAGAGGATATTTTTAACAGACTCCTGAATTTGCTTAATTATTGGGGCCTATCCCAGCAGGTAGGGGAGGGCTAAGATCCAGCAAAGGATTGGGTAAGCACATATGCACCGAAAGGCCTTTAACTCATCATAGAATCATAACACTGCATAATGATTGATTGGGACAGGGTCTGCAACAGGAATGATGAATTCACCACTTTGTTAAAGCATTAAACAACTAGTGGGGTAAATACAGTGACCAGTTTGTCACTGAACTAGTTAGGCGATCTCACCTAGAGCAACCTGAATTCTACAATTACATAGCGCGTAGTGCACAGAAACAGGCCATTCGGCCCAACTGGTCTGTGCCGGTTTTCATGCTCCACTCGAGCCTCCTCCCGCCCAACTTCATCTAACTCGTTCAGCATAACCCTTCTATTGCTTTCTCCCTCATGTATTTATCTAGCTTCCCCTTAAACTGTGGAGGATGAATATAGGGCGGAGGCCCTGCTGCACTCAGGATCTGCAATCACGCATGATATACCAGAGGGCAGTTGGTGCCTGCGAGTCAGCATCTTTGGGGCAAGGAAGTGGGGAGGAAATTTGAGGCCTCTACTTACCCTGCTGATGGTTAACGTTGGCTCGTTGTAAAAGGCTTTCCCGAGGATGGGTTTCCTGAAGGTCTCATCCACATCAACAAGTGCCTGGAATAATGGTGGCAGAGAAGACAAGTTAACACAGAATTAGTGATTCATCTCACGTGGTTGGGTGTTCGCTTAAGTCCGAGAGCACAAGGAAGCTGCAAAAACACCCTCATTCTGCTATACTGGCAGCAGTCTGGGGCTTTACGAACAGCAACGCTATTAAAAAGACTTGGATTTATATAGCGCCTTTCATGACCATTGGACGTCTCAAAGCGCTTTACAGCCAATGAAATACTTTTTGAAGTGTAGCTACTGTTGTAATGTGGGAAACGGTGCAACCAACTTGCGCACAGCAAACTCCCACAAACAGCAATGTGATAATGAACAGATAATCTGTTTTTGTTATGTTGATTGAGAGATAAATATTGGCCAAGACAACCGGGATAACTCCCCTGCTCTTCTTCGAAATAGTGCCATGGGATCTTTTACGTCCACTTGAGAGAGCAGATGGGGCCTCGGTTTAATGTCTCATCCGAAAGACGGCACCTCCGACAATGCAGCACTCCCTCAGCACTGCACTGGAATGTCAGCCTAGATTTATGTGCTCAAGTCTATGGAGTGGGATTTGAACCCACAACCTTCTGACTCAGAGACAAGTGTGCTACCCACTGAGCCACAGCTGACATGAAGGTCGATGACATAATTTAAGACAGTACTGTGGGGAAAATGTACATCAAGTTTAAAATAATTGACAGTTAATGCATTTTATACGAGTCAGTTCTTAATTGTTGCCCCTCATTACATCTTGGGAGGTTTTTTTTGACATTGAAACAATTAAACCTCTTGGGTGTTGGGTTGAAGAAAACACCTTTGAGATGTTTCAAACTGGGACCTGTAGACTAACAATCAAATAATGCAACTTTACGCTACGATCAGCATACATCTTGTACAGAACCACTGACATTTTTGTATGGAACTACATACAATGTCATTTTAAAACCTGACAACAGCAGGCTTCTGGAATTTTTAAGAAGAATTAAAGCCAGTTACACCAGCTTCGCATCGATGCAAAGAAGTTTTGACTTCTCAGCAATGTGAAGCCGGTAACGTAACTTAAGTCGGAGATCACACGGTAAGAGAAGACAAGGAAGGCCATTCGGCCCATCTTACCTCATCGTTTCCGAAAGCCCTTATAGTACCCCCACCACAGCATCGATCCAAGGATCCACTCCGTGTTGATCACTTGGTGTAAAAAAGCACACTCCGCCATCGGTTGTAAATCTACATTTCACTAGCCTGAATCTGGGTCCCCATTCACTTGCCAGTCATTGTCTAGATTTACATCTTTCTGTACCATTTATACATCTATTGGCTCCTTTCAATGATGAACGGTTCAGGTTACTCCAGATTTATCAGATACTGGGGACCAGCCTTGTGACTTTTGTCTGAGCTGTGCCCAGGGCTTCAAGGTCTCCCTTGTGTCTCAGTGACCAGAAATGGACAATACTCAAAGTGTGGTCTTGAGTTTCCTGATCCTGATCACCGTTTCCCATGGCTCCTGCTGGTAGCTGCAAATGGATGTTGGGTGAAGACTAAACTGGGCTCAGCTGTGTGGCTCTCATGGTTAAAATAGCCTGCCAATACTGACTGTTGCAAAATTTGGGTGAGGCGCTGGAGAAAGCCTGTAGGACTGCACCTTCAGGAGAGGATGTAAACTGGGAAAGAGGCCGGGAGGTGGGGGGGGGAATTAATGTTTGTGAATACGATAGCTTTGACTCAATCTTGGTGCAGGGGAGGGAGGGATTGGGATTTGCTTGCAGCACATATTACCATGTTCCAGAACTTGTCAAACGTCACTAGGAATCCTGAGCAGACACCCCGCAGTCCTTTGAAAGTCCGAATGTGGACGCTGATCTTTATCCTGTCCTGCACGCAGCGATACAGTTCGCCCAGAGGGCTGCCTTCATGAACTGTGCACAAAATAACATATTTCCAGTTATCAACACAGCAGAGAGAGGGCAACAGTGCGACACAAAATAAAAAGACTGCATTACTGCTTGCTGCCACTGGAGGTCAACAAAGCTCCACTTTTTCTACTGTTGCAGTACAGCAAGATTACAGCAAGATTACCCCTGGTCAAAAACACAACGGATCCGACATTGGTTCTTGCTAGTTCAACCATGCAGACCACAAAGACCTCGCCTCCAATCTCCAATCCATGCTCAGTTAACGAGGGTGATGTAAGGCTACTACAACTGGTCGCAATGCCAATGACAAGTTACAGGTAAAACAATGTGCACTGTTCCTATGGGGAAACATGGGAACAAGAGCCCCTTGATTTTGCTCAGTAATTCAACTGGATCTTGGCTGACCTGTAGCTCTACTTCATGGGTAAATTTTGCATTGGGAATACAGCTGGAGGTGGGATAGCGATGAAAGGTTGGAGCCTTCTTGGAGAGATGGGGAATGAGGGGAAAACAAAGATTTAAAAGAAATATTTTAAAATCTGAATGAAAGAAGTTGCATTTACATAGCACCTTTCACATCCTCAGGATGTCCCAAAGTAGTCCGAGCCAATGATTCACTTTCGAAGTGTAGTCACTTATTTTGGAGGGAACACAGCAGCCAATTTGTGCACAAGATCCCACAAGCAGCAATGAGATTAAATTACCTGAACATCTGCTTTTGGTGGTGTTTTGAGAGATCGACTGTTGGCCAGAACACCAGGAGAACTCCCCTGCTGTTTGAAAAATGACCGTGGTATCGTTTATGTCCAATGGATTAGGCAGATTCAGCTGAAAGATAGCACCTCTAAATGGGAAAACCATCCCTCGGAACTGCACTGAAGTGTCAGCCTAGGTAATGTACAACCTTTTGACTCAAGAGATGAAATTGCTGCCAACTGAGCCATGGCGACAGACAAACAATTAAAAAAATGTACTGTGATGTAGAAATCCAACTACGGTTTAGAATTTCAATTTCCAAACATACCATTTTAAAAATGGAGAGATGGGAACAAACTGTTGTCACAAACTATTAAAACTAGCGTGCTCGCTCTTGCCCTGCTACATGCGTACCTCACGTTGATCAATAACGAAGCAGGCCTGACGGCGGTCATGGAGGTCTCCATGGCCCACACAATACTGCGCTCTTGGCTGGAGGAGGCGAGCTGCTCCTACAGGGAAACAAAGAGCAAAGGTCAGGGCTTCGAGATCAACACATCTCCCTCTCTCCCCCACACAGACATGTACTCTGACTCACACGCACGCATGCACACTGTTTCAGGGCCTGGCAGAGCAAAGCATCATCGGCTGAGTACATCTCAGCTAATAACATCTTTATGGTGAGACCACATCGGGAGTATTGTGTACAGTTTTAGTCTCCTTACCTAAGGAAGGATATACTTGCCATTGAGGGAGTGCAACGAAAGTTCACTAGACTGATTCCTGGGATTGGGGGATTGTCCTATGAGGAGCGATTGAGTAGACTAGGCCTATATTCTCTAGGTTTAGAAGAGTGAGAGGTGATCTCATTGAAACATACAACATTCTTACAGGGCTGGACAGGATAGATGCAGGGAGGATGTTTCCCCTGACTTGGGAGTCCTAAACCAGGGATCATAGTCTCAGAATAAGGAGTCGGCCATTTGGGACTGAGATGAGGAGAAATTCCTTCACTCAGAGGGTGGTGAATCTTTAGAATTCTCTACCCCAGAGGGCTGTGGAGGCTCAGTTATTGAGTATACCCAAGGCAGAGATCGATAGATTTTTGGATATTAAGGGAATCAAGCGATATGGGGATAGTGCAGGAAAGTAGAGTTGAGGTAGCTGCTAAATACACCTAGTGACATCAAAATATAATTAGGTTTTATTATATAAATATTAACACATCACAATCTTCTTTCCCTCACCCCACATTGGGAAGGATTTGAGGTGGTTTATTATATATTGGGAGTGAATTTAGCTTTTATATAACATTTGAGCCTAGAGTAGATAGGAAGGACCTATTTCTCTTAGTGGAGGGGTCAATAACCAGGGGGCATAGATTTAAAGTACTTGGTAGGAGGTTCAGAGGGGATTTGAGGGGAAATGTCTTCACCCAGAGGGTGATGGAAGTCTGGAACTCGCTGCCTGAAAGGGTGGTAGAGGCAGAAAACCTCACCACATTTAAAAAATGCTTGGATGTGCACTTTAAATTGCCGTAACCTACAGGGCTATGGACCAAGAGCTGGAAAGTGGGATTAGGCTGGATAGCTCTTGGTCGGCCGGTGCGGACACGATGAGCCGAAATGGCCTCCTTCCACACTGTAAATTTCTGTAATTCTATGATTGGGTCCATTTGAGGGGCATCATTAATATTTTATAATGTGTATGGAGAGAAAACAGGAAAGGGGTACTGAAGGAATGATCAGCCATGATCTTATTGAATGGTGGTGCAGGCTCGAAGGGCCGAATGGCCTACTCCTGCACCTATTTTCTATGTTTCTATCACAGCTGCATGCTGAATGACTGCTTTATTTTACTATATTGGATAAAAAGAAGTTTCACGTTATCTGATTATACGTTCAGGACTCCTTCCTCAAGGGCGAGTGTTGCATTAATATCTAGAGCTGATATGAATATTATTTTTACAATTATAAGCATATCATCGTCTTCCCAAAGGGAACAGTATCTTGGTCAGTACAGTGCTCTTGTGGGATATAAATCTTATGTCGACATGCACTTCCTGCCAAAATTCTCCATTGTAAATCGTTATGTCCACATTTATAATGGAAGTTGTATGTAAATGTGTTACACTGCAATTATACCCTCCCCCCAGTGAAGGCAGTGCACCACCAATGTAGAGAGGTTGCAATTACAGTGTGACTAATTTACATGCTGCAGCTGATTATAAACGTGGACATACAAATTTATGAAAATGTAAAATAAGGACAGAATGTAAAACTTTAAAATGGAAACTGAATTGTGTCAGCCTTGGCTCAGTGGTTAGCACGCTCGCCTGAGTAAGAAGGTTGTGGGTTCAAGTCCCACGCCAGAGACTTGAGCACATAAATCTAGGCTGACACTCCAGTGCAGTGCTGAGGGAGTTCTGCAATGTCGCAGGTGCCGTCTTTCAGATGAGACGTTACACCGAGGCCCCGTCTGTTCTCTCAGGTGGACATAAAATATTCCATGGTACTAGTTCGAAGAGCAGAGGAGTTCTCCCTGGTGTTTTGTCCAACATTTAAATCCCACGCAGACACGATGGGCCGAATGGCCTCCTTCTGTGCTATAAATGTCTATGTATTTATGATCCAATGCAATTATTCCTGGCCTCTAAATTCACTTCACTTTAATGAGACTTTAACATACAATACAATTACTTTGAAGTGTAATCATTATTTTTATACAGATGAATCTAGCAAAAAGCAATGCGATGAATACCAGTTAATCTGTTTTTTGATGGTTTTCTGGAAGAACATAGCACATTCAACCTGAACCACCGTAACTTACAGACGAGGCTTTGGTTTAGTATTCCATGCGAATGACAATGTAGCAAGCGTGCTACCAACTGAACCAAGTTATTGGAGAGACAGACGATGACAACGTTAACACAAAAAAATTCCAAGATGAGAAACAGGTAAACTGAGCTATGGAACCAGAGTTTCAAGAGGAGACCATAAGCTTGGGGTTTCAGAGAATTTTTCCAAGTGGAGAGAAAAGTGGAAAGGGTTAAGAATGGAAACTCCAAAGCAGATGAATCAACTACCATGAGTAGTAGGTGAAACATAGATAATAGGTGCAGGAACAGGCCATTCGGCCCTTCAAGCCTGCACCACCATTCAATATGATCATGACTGATCATGCAACTTCAGTACCCCTTTCCTGCTTTCTCTCCATACCCCCTGATCCCTTTAGCCGTAAGGGCCACATCTAACTTTTGAATATATCCAACGAACTGGACTAAACAACTGGTTAGGAACCAGGATTCACAAAAGACCAAAGTTAGGGGATTGAAAAGTGTGGGTGCCAACGTTGGGGGGGAGGAGGCTCCAGAGGTAGGTTGGGCAAGGTTATGGACCCTCGTCTGCTCCCCCAGGAGTTATATTCTCCTTGGGGAAACCACTGAGGGTTTGCTAATGTTGAATGTATTTTATGGTTATTATTATTAGGTGCATCACTTGCCAGAGCAATAATTAGGGTTTCACAAAACACTGGGATATATCTGAAGTTTGATTATAATCCGGTCCCTCACTCGTAACTTCCTGGAGCAAAACTTGGAATGACATAGAATATACAGCACAGAAACAGGTCATTTGGCTCAATAGATGCATGCCAGTGTTTACGCTCCACACGAGCCTCCTCCCACCTTAATTCATCTAACTCCATCTGTATACCCTTCTATTCCTTTCTCCCTTATGTGTTTATCCAGCTTCCCCTTCAAAACATTCATGCTATTCACCTCAACTATTCCTTGTGGTAGCGAGTTCCACATTCTAACCACTCTCTTGGTAAAGAGGTTTCTCCTGAATTCCCTATTGGATTTATTAATGACAATCTTGTATTTAAGACCCATAGTTCTGGTCTCACCCACAAATGGAAGCATCTTCTCGACGTCGACCTTATCAAATCTCTTCATAATTTTAAAGAACTCTTATCGGGTCAGCCCTCAGCCTTCTCTTTTCTAAAGAAAAGAGCCCCAGCCTGCCTGATGGATTATAAACTCTCAGTTCTGGTATCATCCCTGTGATTTTTTTTGCATTTTCTCCAGTGCCTCTATATCGCTTTTTATAATGCAGAGGCCAGAACTGTCAAGTGTAGTCGAACCAATGCTCTATACAAGTTTAACATAATTTCCCTGCTTTTCAATATTCTGGAAATGAATCCCAGTGACCTTATTAACCTGTGTCTCTGCTTTTAATGATTTTTGTATCTGTACCCCCAGATCACTGTTCCTCTGCCCCATTTAGACACTTATTTTCCACAGAATATGTGACCTCCTTATTCTTCCTACCAAAATCTATCTATTTTGAAGTTCATTTGCCATTTACAAGTCCATTCTGCAAATTTTTTAATGTCTTCCTGTTTTTTGGCAGTCCTCCTCCTCCACTGTATTTAAGACGAACCTTAAAACTTACCTCTTTGACCATGCTTTTAGTCCCCTGCTCTAATATGTAACTCGCAGTTAAATTTTGTTTGATAATCACTCCTGTGAAGCAACTTGGGATGTTT
Source organism: Pristiophorus japonicus (assembly GCF_044704955.1). NCBI lineage: Eukaryota > Metazoa > Chordata > Chondrichthyes > Pristiophoridae > Pristiophorus > Pristiophorus japonicus. The sequence goes on along the minus strand of NC_091980.1, from coordinate 133,409,128 downwards.
TACTGGGTTAAAGGTGCTATATAACTGCAAGTTGTTGGTGTATTAACTACACTGCCTTATTTGGTGTCATCCACAAGTGTTGTGCCCTGGCTCCTGCTCTGCCCAGAGTTGACATGATTCTATAGTACAGTCCCAGCGAGGGTCTCTGACCCCCAGAGGACACCCCCCAGGCTTTGGGGGACGCTCTCCCTCCCTCAGCTACTGATCTTATTGAAAGGTCGATGCAGAGAGGATGTTTCCACACGTGGGGGAAACTAAAACTAGGGGACGTAGTTTCAGAATAAAGGGGCCGCCCATTTAAAAAGGAGAACCCTTCTTCTCTCAGAGGGTTGTATATCTGTGGAATTCTCTGCCGCAGAGAGCTGTGGAGGCTGGGTCATTGAATATATTTAAGATGGAGATAGAGATATTTGAGAGAGAATGGAAGGAAAGGGTTATGGGGAGCGGGCTGGGAAGTGGAGCTGAGTCTATGATCTTACTGAATGGCGGTGCAGGCTCGAGGGGCCGTATGGCCTACTCCTGCTCCTATTTTTATGTTATGCCTCCCCATCTCCCTCCCCTCCTCCCGGGGCTCAGCGACTCACGGGCCATCCTGGTCAGCACATTTTTCGGGGCCCGGTCCCTCCTGCGGGGCCGCGGCCGGTCCTCGCCGCTCGTGTTGGCCACCATCAGCTTCTTGAGGCGCTCGATCCTGTGGGGGTCGGGGGGAGTCGGTGCGCCGCGGCGGGCTCGGGCTCGGGCTCGAGCTGGGGGTGCGGGGCCGCCGGCCTGTGTGGGAGCTGGGTCGGGGCGCCGCGGGCCCCGCTGCAGGAAGGACGAGTACTCGGCCAGGTTGTTGAAGGTGCGCACGTTGGGGAAGGGCAGCGGCGGCGGCCGACGGCTGTACAGCGCCAGGTACGGATCAAAGTGCGGCGAGCTGACGTCCAGCGCCGCCGCCGCCTCGGCCTCGCTTTCTCCCTCGCCGGCCTCCGAGCGCCCTATCGCCGCCGCTACCCTCTCGCCCTCCGCCATCTTGAACCTGCCTCCCGCTCCGCCCGCTGCACCCTGGGGCCGGCCGTCCGGCTGCCGCCCGGATAGAGCACTTTCACAGCCGCCATCTTGGACCTGCGCGCGCAGGGCATTGTGGAACCGTCTGCTCACTGCCAGTGTACGCGGGACAGGGGGCACTTGGAAAATTTGTGGTTTTAGTGCCTTCAAAAAACACAAAAACCCCACAAAAAAACAAAAAAGGGCATTTGAAAACTGTTTGGAGTGCTCCCCCCCCTTTAATAAGGGGGCACTTGATTTATTTATTTTTTCTTGTTTTGCAACAAAATAGTTGTAAAGCTGTTGGAAAAAAGGGTGCGTGGGAGTGACGCATTTGGGACCGTCACAAAGCCCCCTCCCCCTCCCTTGCAACCAGTGGAGTACTTTCGAAAGTACAGTCACTGTTGTAATGTACGAAAGCATGACCGCTTATTTCCACCTCCGTAACATTGCCAGTCTCCACCCTTGCCCCAGCTCATCTGTTGCTGAAGCCCTCATCCATGCCTTTGTTATCTCTAGTCTTGACTATTCCAATGCTCTCTTGACTGGCCTCCCACATTCTACCCGACGTAAACTAGAGGTGATCAAAAACTTGGCTGCCTGTGTCCTAACTCGCACCAAGTCCCGCTCACCCATCATCATCATCATAGGCAGTCCCTCGGAATCAAGGAAGACTTGCTTCCATTCTTAGCATGAGTTCTTAGGTACTTGTCCAATCCAATATGAGAACCACAGTCTCTGTCACAGGTGGGGCAGATAGTTGTTGAGGGAAAGGGTGGGCAGGGAGCCTGGTTTGCCGCACATTCCTTCCGCTGCCTGCGCTTGATTTCTACATGCTCTCGGCGACGATACTTGAGGAGCTCAGCGCCGTCCCGAATGCACTCCCCCCACTTAGGGCAGTTTATGGCCAGGGACCCCCAGGTGTCAGTGGGGATGTCGCACTTTATCAGGGAGGCTTTGAGGGTGTCGTTGTAATGTTTTCTCTGCCCGCCTTTGGCCCATTTGCCGTGCTCGCTGACCTGCATTGGCTCCCGGTTAAGCAACGCTTCGATTTCAAAATAATCATCCTTGTTTTCAAATCCCTCCATGGCCTCGCTCCTCCCTATCTCTGTACTCTCTTTTAGCCCCACAACCCCCGAGATGTCGGTGCTCCTCCAATTCTGCCCTCCTAGGCACCCCCGATTATAATCGCTCAACCATCGGTGGCTGTGCCTTCTGTTGCCTAGGCCCTAAGCTCTGGGATTCCCTGCCTAAACTTCTCCACTTCTCTTTCCTCCTTCAAGACACTCCTTAAAACCTACCTCTTTGAATAAGCTTTTGGTCACCTGCCCTAATTTCTCCTTATGTGGCTCGGTGTCAATTTTTAAAATCTCATACTACTCCTGTGAAGCACCGTGGGATGTTTCACTACGTTAAAGGCATTGATAAATGCAAGTTGTGTTGTAGTTGAAAGGTCCAAGATGACCATTAACAGGACCAGGCAGCGGGCGTTCGAAGAGGTCATTTGGCCTGACTGCCCGCCTTTCTTCCGCGGCGACATTCACGCCCTGGTGTCCCTGGAGATGGAGAACGCGGAGCCCGCCTATACGCTCAAGGCCTTTCACGATCAGTGGGCACTGGAGGGACTGGAGTGCATCATCATTCCCGGAAACCAAATTTTAATTTGATTTGTTAGGATTTTCTTTGACATTTTTGGTTAGTTTGCAGATACTAGTGGTTGAGCCCCTTTACCAAGGGGCACAGGATTGAATTGAATTTACAAATTATTGTATTTAAGGAAAAGCCCAAGCTTGTAGATATTTGAGGTGCTGGAGGGACTGGAGTGCATCATCACCCCCGGAAACTAAAATTTAATTTGTTACTGGTAAAGTTTAATTTGAAATGTATTGGTTCTGGTGCCCTCGCCTGAAGGGGGTGCTTGATTTTACATTATACTAAAATAGTTGTAGACATCTGAACTGTGTTTGAGGAAAGTTAGGTCAATTGGGATCCTTATTGAGTTCTCAGCCAATGGTGCTCATTTTTCAAAGATCTGACTGGCTCTGGGAGTCCATCTCCCCTCCTCCCTTTACGTAATTGGTACTCTGAGAGGCTGCAACTTCTGATTGGGTAATGAGGACTGTCCCTCATTATCTCGGCTGCCATGCCCAGGATTATCCAGCAGTATAAATACAGGAGTTTGAAAATGGCTAAATTTTAGTTTGGTACTTCAATGAAGTTTAAACATCTAAAAACATATTAAGATGGCTTCTCAAGTGTGTCAGAACTACACCAGCACTGTGAGGATGCTATCAACAAGCAGATCAACATGGAGCTCTATTCCTCCTATGTTTATCTCTCTATGGTGAGTTTTGTATTTTTGAACACTTCACAATGGAGACTATGTAATGTGAATTTACTAAATTCTGTGCTGTATCCAGCCCACCTATTCTGAGTATCTTGAATCTTAACCACTCACTTTCCTATAATTCAATTTGTATTCTCATTCTAAATCACTGCATGGACTTTCCCTATCTTGCCTTTTCGATGGGGATGTAAATTTTTAAAACCAGAGCTAAGCCATTTAGGAGGGCAATCAGGAAGTTTTCTTTCCCACAAGGGTGGTGGAAATCTGGTACACTTTCTTTCTCATCCTCTTTTGCACCCTACCAAAAAAAAAGGCTTGGGATGCTGGGCTAAGGTTTTTTGGATAAGAATATCAAAAGATATGGCGCTTATATGGGTAAATGGAGTTGATCTACAAATCAGCTATAATCAAATTGAATATTGGAGCAGGCTTGAGGGCCTGAATGGCCTACTCGCGTTCCTAGTGTCCTTATCCACGTACCAGTTTGTACCCTTCTCTGGCTCCCTTTGCTTTAGTGTGGTAAAGCTTTTAGTAATTGTGTCCCAACGCAGTGGATCTCTATCTCTGTCTCTCTGCCTTCCTACCCTGTGACCTTCTTCACCTCTGATCACTTCTATTCCTTGGTATCGGGTTCTCCTCTGATTCGTGTTGATGGTGCCAAATTAATGCTGCTTGTGGTAGTTTTGGGTTCATTAGGATGAATGTAGCCAGTCAAACTCATTCAGTTTTTCTCTTTTTTTTTTTTTTATATACTATGACTTGTGCACTGTGACCAGATTGCATAATTTAAGGTGTTTGCTTAGAGTTCCAATAGCGGCCCTTAACTAGATTGTACAAAATCGATCTGGGTTACTAAAAACTGATGAGCGATAATGACCAGTAGGGTCTCAATTTTGTTAAAACTCTTTCACTAATTTCCAGACCTACAATTGAATATTTGTCAAGATTAAGGTTCTAGTTTGGTAATTGTAGAATGATGCCGCACAGGAGGCCATCATTCTGCACCTTGCTGACTCTTGGGAGGAGCTATACAACTTATCCACTCCCTACGTGTTCTCGTGGCCCTGTCACGTATTTATACAAATTCCATTTGAGTGTTGCCATTTAATCTGCTTCTACCACCCTTTCAACCCATGCATGCGTTCATAAAAATTCCTCTGGTTCTTTGGCCAATGGAAACTGTGATTTGCAAGTTTCCCTATTGCTAGAGGGGAGATTATCCACTAGCTAAGTAGGTGTGCAAGCTTCATTCCAATATACATACAATTCACAGACTTTGAACCTTTTTTTGAAAGCAAAATATTGAGGTTAGCTTTATGTACAATACCAATGATGATGGGTCTGCCATGCAATACTCAACTACTCTTCTGATCTCTCCATAGTCCTTCTACTTTGACCGGGATGATGTTGCCCTGCGTCACTTTGCTGAGTTCTTCAAGGAGCAGTCACATGAGGAACGTGAGCATGCTGAGAAACTGATGGAATTCCAGAATCGGCAAGGAGGCCGAATCATCTTGGCAGACATCAAGGTTTGGCTCAATAAACAAGGGGCCTTCTGTTTGGCTCCCCTGAGACTGATTGATTGTTTCCAATACATTCTGAAGCAATTTATTCCAATTTACAGCACAAACCGGCAATTTGGCCAAGCTGGTGTCTATACTCCACATATAAACATTCGCTCCTTACCCTCAGCATATCATTCTATTCCTTTCTCTCATGCACTTGCCTAGCTTCCCCTTAAATATGCTATTTCCTCCTTGATATGACAAGTTGTGATGGCTTAATGGCAATTTTATAATATAAGATATTGATTCATGGTATTGTAGACTTTTGATTGGTTAATCCATTGCAACTAACAGTTACCATTTTCTTTCCAGAAACCAGAGCAGGATGAGTGGAGCAATGGTCTGGATGCGATGCAGAGAGCTCTGCAGATGGAGAAGAATGTGAACCAGAGTCTGCTGGATCTGCACAAACACTCCACTGGGAGGTCAGACCCTCATGTAAGTTCTTAATTTTAATGTCGGCTTTTGGATAAGTTGGAGGTTGTGGAACCTTGCTGTGTTTGAGCCTAACTAAAAGATCTCCATTCCCAATAGCTTTGTGCTGGTGTCATATTTTTTTTTAAAATTTGGGAGCAGTGGGAAGGGATGGGGGAAAGTTGGCCTACTGTAGACAGTGATAACTAAATATGTCCCAGGATCTGAGGACCTATTGTGCAGTAAGTCCATCGATCTCCATTGCACCACTTGACTATCCTCCAGTTCATGAGGATTAAAATCCAAACTCTGAAGTTGACATTCCTTGAAATCTGCTGCTGGACATAACTAGTTTCCCTCTTTCACTTGTGTGACTTCCTGGAGACCCACTACTTGGATGAACAAGTGAAGATGATCAAGAAGCTTGGAGATCACATCACCAACCTGAAGAGACTGGGAGCCCCTGAGAATGGCCTGGGAGAGTACCTGTTTGACAAGCACACCCTGGGGGAGAGAGACTAAACTGACTGATGGGATCAAGCTTCTTGTGTTTAGTACTTGTATTTATATAATCAGACCCCTGTTCTGTAGGGAATGATGGCATGTAACTTTGCACAAAGTTGAAACCTGGGCTCCTGATGTGATATGTAACATAACTGTAAATAAACTGTTCAGCATTGGACTGGGTTTTGTCTCCTTGTATATTTAAGTATTTGCTTTTTCAATTGATACAATTTTTAACTTGGTTTACATAAATCAAGAATTACAGCTCTGCAACTGTTTGAGGGGGGAGTTTTGTTTCCTCTGGTGTAATGTTGGACATATATTGCAAGATCTAATGTTCAGACAACTGACTGCCATATTTGTTATTGATGAGGGACAAAGCATGGTCAGAGGTCGGTTTTGTGTGTCTTAAAGAAGGTACTGAGGTTTTGGAAGGGAACTCCAGAGCTTGCTCTAGACAGCTGAATTAAAAAAAAACTGTACCATGAGTGAACATTCTCTCTTCACTTCCATAAGAGAACTCCATACAAATTACAAGTTGCTACAGCATGTATTAAGCACAGAAATGACAGTTTTCCATTTCTGACAGATGAAGGGAAAAAGTCCTTAATTGTATTGGCCCTGGAATTAGCTGTTGATATTCAGTGGCTGCTGCAGATCCTGTTCAGTTAATATTGCAGGTTGTTCCGTAACTGAACTCACCACTGCTGCTGTAGACTTTGTTAAGCTTTGTAGGCAGAGCAGCAACTGCTGTACAGTCCAGTAATGTCAGTACATTGAACCCCAGGGGCTACAATTGGGCGAGGAGGGAAAGCAACAGGTGGCATCAGCTTGCTGTCACAGCTTCATTGGTTAGTGTGGATACCCTAGTGGGTGTGGTTCTGAGGCAGATTCTCTTCTGCCTGCTCTGCTCATGGTTGAATAACTTACTAACACAATTTTTAGTTTCACACATGAATAAGGTATTGAAGGAATACTTCTGCAACTGTACTCAAACAAAATTATAATCCTTCTGGAAGGAGTAAATGTATTTCATTCAAATGCTCAAGAAGTTAAACACATTCAGCATTTCCTTCTTTCCCTGTCCCGTGCCCCCACCCCCCCCCCCCCTTGCCAAAGTATGGGCCCCATTGCCTAATTTTTCAATTCATTAACCCAATGTATCAATTTGTATTTCATTCCGTTGTGCATTTCATACCAAATAGCATTTACTACTGGATCATGTCCATGAATGGATTCAAATGTTGTTGATGCCGAAGCTCCAATAATCCAGTGTTTACTCATTAATTACGGACTTTGCTGAGAACTGCACTGGGTGCAACTAAATTGTCTCCTTTAGTCTTTCCATGTTAATGTCGTTTTTATTATTTGAAGAATGTGGGTGCCACTGGCAAGGCCAGCATTTATTGCCCATCACTAATTGCTCGTGAGAAGGTTGAGCAGAGCCACCTTCTTGAATCACTGCAGTCCTTGTGATGAAAGTACTCCCACAGTGCTGTTAGGAAGTGAGTGCCATTATTTTGACCCAACGGTGATGAAGGAATGTTGATATATTTCCAAGCCAGGTTGGTATGTAACTTGGAGGGGAACATGCAGGTGGTGTTCCCATGTGCCTGCTGCCTGTATCCTTCTAGTTGGTAAAGCTTGTGGTTTGGCAGGTGCTGCCGAAGAATCTTGGCAAGTTGCTGCAGTGCATCTTGTAAATGGTACACAGTTCAGCCATGTTGGCTGGTGGTGAAGGGAGTGAATTTTGAAGGTGGTGGATGGGGTGTAAATCAAGTGGGCTGCTTTGTCCTGGATAGTGCTGAGCTTCTTGAGTATTGTTGGAGCAGCACTGATCCAGGCAAGTAGAGAGTATTCTACCACACTCCTGACTTGTGCCTTTATAGATGGTGGAAAGGCTTTGGAGAGTCAGGAGCTGAGACATTCGGCATAGAATACCCAGCCTCTTACCCACCTTTGTTACCACAGTATTTATGTAGCTGGTCCAGTAAGTTTCTAGTTAATGATGACTCCCAGTTGTTGATGGTGGGGGATTCGGTGATGGTAATGCTGTTGAATGTCAAGGGGTGGTGATTCGACTCACTTGTTGGATATAGTCATTGCCTGGCACTTGTGTGGCGCAAATATTACTTGCCACTTATTAGCCCAACCCTGAATGTCGTTCAGCTCTTGCTGCATGTGGGCATGGACTGCTTTATCTTCTGAGGAGTTGCAAATCGAACTTAACACTGTGCCATCATCAGTGAACATCCCCACTTCTGACCTTATGATGCAGGCAATGTCATTGATGAAGCAGCTGAAGTTGGTTGGGCCTAGAACACTGCCCTGATTGACCTCCAACAACCACAACTATCTTCCTGTGTGAGGTATGACTCCAGCTAGTGAACATTTTCCCCTGTGATTCCCATTGACTTCAATTGTACTAGGGCTCCTTGATGCCACACTTGGTCAAATGTTGCTTTGATGTCGAGGGCAGTCACTCTCACCTTACCTAATATAAGAACAGAAGAAATACGAGCAGGAGTAGGCCATACGGCTCCTCGAGCCTGCTCTGCCATTCAATAAGATCATGGCTGAACTGATCATGGACTCGGCTCCACTTCCCTGCCCTCTCCCCATAACCCCTTATCGTTTAAGAAACTGTCTATTTCTGTCTTAAATTTATTCAATGTCCCAGCTTCCACAGCTCTCTGAGGCAGCGAATTCCACAGATTTGCAACCCCCTGAGAAGAAATTTCTCCTCATCTCTGTTTTAAATGGACAGCCCCTTATTCTAATGCCCTCTAGTTCTAGTCTCCCCCATCAGTGGAAACATCCAATCTGCATCCACCTTGTTAAGCCCCCTCATAATCTTAAACGTTTCGATAAGATCACCTCTCATTCTTCTGAATTCCAATGAGTAGAGGCCCAACCTACTCAACCTTTCCTCAAACATCAACCCCTCATCTCCGGAATCAACCTAGTGAATCTTCTCTGAACTGTCTCCAAAACAAGTATATCCTTTCGTAAATATGGAAACCAAAACTGCATGCAGTATTCCAGGTATGGCCTCACCAATACCCTGTATAGCTGTAGCAAGACTTCCCTGCTTTTATACTCCATCCCCTTCGCAATAAAGGCCAAGATTCTATTGGCCTTCATGATCACTTGCTGTACCTGCATACTATCCTTTTGTGTCTCATGCACAAGTACCCCCATGTCCTGCTGTACTGCAGCACTTTGCAGACTTTCTTCATTTAAATAATAACATGCTCTTTGATTTTTGATTTTTGATTTTTTTTGTAATTCTGTAATTCAGCTCTCTTGTTTGGACCAAGCTGTAAGGAGGTCTGGAGCCGAGTGGTCCTGGTGGAACCCAAACTATCCACAGGTGAGAAGCTGCTTGGTGAATAAGTGCTGCTTAATAGTACTGTTGACAACACCTTCCATCACTTTGCTGATGATTGGGAGTAGACTGATGGGGCGGTAATTGTCCAGATTGGATTTGTCCTGCTTTTTGTGGACAGGACATACCTGGGCAGTTCTGGAGCACAAGTGTTCTGCACGACTGCCATAGCCTTTGCTGTATCCAGTGGGCTCAGCTGTTTCTTGATATCACGTGAAGTGAATTGAATTAGCTGAAGACTGGCTTCTGTGATGGTGGGGACCTCAGCAGGAGGCTGAGATGGATCCTCCATGAGGCACTTCTGGCTGAAGATGGTTGCAAAAGCTTCAGGCTTGTCTTTTGCACTGATGAGCTGGGCTCCTCCATCATTGAGGATGGGGATGTTCATGGAGCCTCTTCCTCCCGTTAGTTGTTTAATGGTCCACCATCATTCACAACGAGATGTGGTAAGTCTGCAGACCTTGATCTGATCCTGAGAATGTAGATAGAAGGTTTGCGAATGTGTTAGTAAGGGATCATGGGAAAATGGCCAAGAGAAATTGTCCAGCTGCGATATTTGCCCTGTTGACACAAACAAAGGACGACTCAGAGTTGTGGTCAAACACGAGTTACGCGAAAAAGCAAAAGTTAGACATGAGTCAGACAAGGGGCTGCTATATCCAGCCATGAAATAGGGAAATGCTGTTAAGACCGAAATTGTAAACATATCCATAGGGCCCGCCCTATGTCAAAGAGTTGTTAGCCTGCAATTGGGTATGCTATGGGGGAAATCGACCAATGATTGTATAAACTGAGTGTCACTCAAATGTGTTCTGCTTTAACAGTGTATAAGTGTTGAGCTTTTGTACTGTTACGTAGCTTGTCAGGACAGAGGTGGACAATCTCGACTCGAGTGGGTTCCCCTTTATCTTAACAGGTCCCGGCCGGGAGATTCTCTAATTCTCTAATAAAGGTCTTATGTTGCTAAGACTAAAAGTGTTCGTGTGTCAGTGAATTCGCTGAAACAGATTGAAGGGAAAAGAATCCAGTATCAACATTTGGTGTCAGAAGTGGGATCTCAACGGACGACTGCCGAAAACTTGCGAATTAAGAGCCAGACTAGCCTTGGACGAGACGAGAGAGAAATGGCCACTGGAGTAAGTATAATTTCAATACTGCTCCAGTTTCCTCCGGTTTCAAAAGTCTGAGGAAAGTTTAGCCACTCGCTGGTTCTCAGGTGGTGTCTGAACGAGATCCAGGTCAATCTGGCGAACACGTTTTAAACTTAGAAAATAAGTGTCCAAGTCAGGTGTGACGTCGACCTTGTATATCACTTGGCCCGTCTAGGCACTGATGGGATTTAAATCGGAAACCTAGAAAAAGTAAGGATTGTCGTGCGGCGTCACGAACAGGCTGTGTGTGTTCGAGGCCCAAGTAAATAGAGAATCGCGCGAACCGCGTAGGGAAACGCGAAGGTTAGGGAATTACGTAAAATTAAGCTGCGGGACTACACGGGACTGCGTAAATTTTAAATTGTACTTACGCCAGGTGCGGTGTCGATCTTGTATATCACTTGGTCCACCTAGGCTCTAGGTAAGCTAAACTGAGAATACCACGGGGCGGCGTGGGGGACGATTCGGATTAATTAGGACCCCGATCCAACGTGCGGCGACACAAGGATGGGTAATTTAGATAAAACTATGAATTCCCTGAAAGGTCATGGATCCAAAAAAAAAAGACTCTTGTGAACGTCTGTTTTAAATGCTTGTATGATTTTTACTGTGGATGAGAAAGCTTGTGTTGGGGAGACCGGGGAGTTGTGGTTTGCTTTAGCTCCACCCACTTTTTCAAACAGTGAAAGTTTTTTTAACCCTTCGTAGTGTTGTCCTGTATGTGGGAAGTTTAAGAGTGTGAACCTTATTGAATTACGTATAGTCGATGATAAGTTACGGAGCCAGGAAATGCACAAAGGATAGGTTTGTTGAGTAAAAAAAATATATATATATGGTCCCGGTGGTTAAAAAAGGATTTAATAGCCAAATGGAGACAGTACTGTCAAAAGCTGAAAGATGAGTCCCTTCTGTCAAGCTGGCAGGAAAACGCCATTAAATTAGGGCTGTCCTTGACAGAAGGAGGACATGTTAAAACTGTAGAGTGCACGCACGAGAAACGTACTAAGAGTTCCCCTGGGACCTCTGAGAAGGGTACAGATAGACTACGTAGTCGAATGGTTGGTTTTGCGTTGACCGAGGCTGATGATGAAATTGATGAATGGACACAGCCGCGCCCAATGGCACCTCCTGCAGCCTCTGACCCTTTGTCACAGCCTCTTTCCCATCCCCCTCCACCTTACACTCCGGCGAAAGGAGTTAAAGATAAATATTATTGGCAGGAGAAGAAAGGAGGGGAAGGAGGAGGCACACCCCTGACCCGGGTCAAAACCGAATGTGACTAGAAAGGAAGAACCCCCACGGAGAGGACCCTGGTCCAACCTGAGGGGATACCAGATGGAACCACAGTACTGTGTAAAGGGTTGGGTGGATAACCAAGGATACGGATATACCCAACACCCGAATGGCCCGGGCCCTGCTAATTACGGACCACCCTATTGTCCCCGGCCCGGTATGGGAAGAGGCCGAGGATGGGAGAGACGAGATGAATGCTTTAATTGTGGGCAAGAAGGAAATTGGAGTAGAGAGTGTCCCTCCTGTCGGCACGAAAGAGGAAGAGGAGGGGAGCAAGGGGGGAAGAGGACGGGGATCTTACACTAACTTCTCCCAGAACAACCCCTTTGGCCAACCATTCCCCCGATTACGTAACTTGATTGTACAGAGAACCTCCCCGGATGACGAACCGATTTGCTGGTTTCCAGTCCCTAGCACGGCTAAACAAATGCGACAGTGGTGGGGGATGATCAATTACTGTAGATCCTGGATCCCTAACGTTGCCCTGATGACTAAGCACCTCACACCGTACACAACTAAAGAAGGCAGCTTTGAAATAGAAGCCACAAACGTTCAAGCCTTTAAGGAACTAAAGACAGCCCTGCTGCAAGCTCTGGCTTTGAGCCGGCCCCTCCATGACCGGCCCTTTCAACTGTATTGTACAATCCTGAAAGACTGTGCTACGGTTATCTTAACACCTCCCACTCCGTAGCCGCCCTCCTGGGCCAACTGCAGACTCAACACCTTACCATGGCCAGTCAAAGCAGATATGAGATCTACCTACTGAATAATCCTAAGCTGACTTTTCGGCACTGTACTGCCATTAATCCAGCCTGTTTTCTTACTGAGCCACCCCAAGATGAGGAAGAACCCAGTCATGATTGTTTATCTTTAATTCAGGAGGCCTCATCGGTCAGGGAAGATTTAGTTGACGTACCAATGGAAGACCCAGACTATATTATGTATGTTGACAGAAGTTCTTCTATTAATCCAGAAGGTACATGAATCTCAGGATACACCATAGTAAACCAGGAGGATCAAGTCTTGGAATCTGCCGCCTTTGAAACCGCCTATTCTGCCCAACAAGCTGAACTATTCGCCCTCACCCGAGCCTGTATCTTGGCCAAAGACCTCAGTCAATATCTATACCGATTCTAGGTATGCCTTTGGGGTAGCCCATGATTTCGGACAGTTATGGAAAAATAGGGGATTCCTGACCTCACAGGGAAACGAGATATCCCATAAGCAACTAGTATCTGATTTGTTGCAAGCCCTCATGCTCCCTAAACGTATTGCTATTGTTAAGTGCATTGCCCACACTACCGGAAACTCTCCGGTCAATATAGGAAACCGCCGTGCTGACCGAGAGGCTATACAGGCCTCTTGTGGACAACAAATGGTGGTGCCTAGAATGATGAGTCAAACTAAAAGTCCTGCCAAGGATAAGTTAGCCTCGGAAAAACCAATGCCAACCATCCAAGATGTCATTAAAGCACAGGAGGACGCTCCTGAAAAAGATAAACTGTTGTGGAAAGATTATGGATGTACTTATGACAATGTTTCTAAACTCCGCGGAACAGACTTGCATGTCTGATGAGTTGGCTCTCTGGGTTATTGAATGTATGCATTTTTGCTACTCATTGTGGAGCAAGGACAACAAGTGACACGCTTTTGGCCACTTGGTGGCACCCTAGACTCCAGATGCTAGCCCAGAACATCAGTAGTCGTTGCCTTGTTTGCCAACAGCATAATCCAGGGAAGGGAGTCCCCTGTAATTGGGGTAAGACGCCTCTACCAGAGGGCCCCTTTGAGACTTTGCAGTTGGACTACATTGAGTTGCAAAAAATTCAGTGTTACAAATATGTGTTAGTAATAGTTGATGTGTTTAGTAAATGGATCGAAGCCTACCCTACCCTGGACAATAAGGCTCAAACTGTTGTTAAGGTGTTAATAAGGGAAATTGTTCCTAGATATGGTATTCCAGCTCGACTGATGACCACCTATGTTCTTTCTCTGACTCGGGCTCTGCGACTAGCTCACAACCAGGTTCGAGAGGCTCACCTCGACCTCCCAGTGTTACCCGAATCATCTCTTGTGGCACCAGGGAAGTATGTCCTGATGGATTCGAAAGGGACTAGAGCCACAATGGGAGGGGCCTTTTCAGGTGTTACTCACTACCCCCACTGCAGTTAAGGTTGAAGGGAGCAGTGCCTGGGTTCACCTGCACCACTGTAAACTTATTACTTCATAATGAGCCTCCCACTGGTCGTCCTAACCCTTGTTTCTGTTCCAGACTTCCTCTCCTCCATAGCTGAATAAACCACATCCTTGGGGCAGGAAGAAAAACGGCAAGAACACGGCAAGAGAAAGGAACAAGCAGACTTAGCTGTTTTCTGATCCATCCTTATCCTATTGTTAACTAATGTATAGTATCGTCTAAAATTATCTAAACATGTGTAAGCTAGCAGGTATAATTGTGCTATCTTGTACTATCCTAGCTGAACTGGAAGGGCTACAGGATAACTTATTTTATCAGACCCATACCCGATTGCATGGCAATCGAACTGTGTGTTACCCACTAGCCCAATCAGTAGAGGCCCTGTTCGTGGCTACCCCTGGGTGGACTCCCCACGACTTATATACGGCAGATACCTCGGATGCACCCTGTGAGGGACAAACAGGCGAATATAGAAAGGGTATACCGGGAAGATGTGTGGAATTAATAGACTCCATGAATCCTGAGTGCAGAGGATCCCAGGGAAAGAACGGAGCGGTATGCTCAGACATTGCAAGCTACCCGGGTGGGGCTGTGTATATGTCCTGGTCCCCGGGAATGCCACCTGTGTGCAGACGCAGTGTGCCCATCAGCACTGTCGAGTGCGTAAGGGCCAGTTTACCTGTACCTGTAACGAGCAAAGATGCCTGAATGTGACCGCAGGAAGGCAAGTTGTCTGCGGTCAGTGTAACGGAACTCATGTCAGCTCAGAAACATGGGCATACCCGTTTGATGCTTACCAATTGGTAGGATCAAGCTCAAATTCAAGGGAACCTAGCAATTGGTGGTATAAGCAGTTCACGAGTGTTAGCAACACTAACGTAAAGTGTTATAGAGCTAAGAAAGGATTTGTGTTCCTCCTTAATGGTACCTTTAAGACAGCCACACCGACCCTCCCGGTCCTCTTTGCAGTAGAAACTATAGGACCACTCACTGTCCCATGTCCCAAAAGGGGGCATACCCAGAGAAGGATAGTAACACGGGCCATCAGCAAGGAGTTCTGTGCTGATTGGGAGGATCCTATCACGCTGGGGTCATCACTCGGCTACGGGTTCCTTGGGGCCCTATCTGTAGGGGAATCAGCGGGGGTAATTAGTGCCAAAAATAGGAACTACCTTATTTGCGGATTGACCATTTTGGGAAATAGCACGTCTAAGGGACTGGATGCCATCAACAGAGAGCTGTCTGAACTAAGATTGTATACGCAGCAAACCCGCTATGCCGTGGATTATCAGCTGGCCCAACAAGGAGGAGTATGCACAATTATAGGGGACAAATGTATAACACATGTCACGGACGAATTGTACAATATCACCCAGGCCATTGATGCCATAAAAAAGCAGCTTGATGAGTTTAGGCAGGGCCCAAAGAAAGGAGATGGTTGGTTGGATTGATTATTTGGAGGATCCTGGGGATCTTATTTAATGCATGGAGCAGTCATTCTCGTTGTAATAATAGTTACCTGTTGCTTGATCATTGGTTGCTTTAATGTCTGTTGTAAGGTGATGATGGCGAAATTGGAGCAAACTCTTACAGTCACGAGCTCCCGGAATTTGGTTGAACAAACTAAAGGTTTACTCGAGAATCAAGAAGAGTATGAGAAACAAGAATGCGAACGGCTGAATGTGATGCTCCTGGAATAATCACCAGATTTATCATGGAATGATAAAAGGGGGGAATCAGAATGTAGATAGAAGGTTTGCGAATGTGTTAGTAAGGGATCATGGGAAAATGGCCAAGAGAAATTGTCCAGCTGCGATATTTGCCCTGTCGACACAAACAAAGGACGACTCAGAGTTGTGGTCAAACACGAGTTACGCGAAAAAGCAAAAGTTAGACATGAGTCAGACAAGGGGCTGCTATATCCAGCCATGAAATAGGGAAATGCTGTTAAGACCGAAATTGTAAACATATCCATAGGGCCCGCCCTATGTCAAAGAGTTGTTAGCCTGCAATTGGGTATGCTATGGGGGAAATCGACCAATGATTGTATAAACTGAGTGTCACTCAAATGTGTTCTGCTTTAACAGTGTATAAGTGTTGAGCTTTTGTACTGTTACGTAGCTTGTCAGGACAGAGGTGGACAAACTCGACTCGAGTGGGTTCCCCTTTATCTTAACAGGTCCTGGCCGGGAGATTCTCTAATTCTCTAATAAAGGTCTTATGTTGCTAAGACTAAAAGTGTTCGTGTGTCAGTGAATTCGCTGAAACAGATTGAAGGGAAAAGAATCCAGTATCAACAATCCGTTGATTGTGGGATTGTTTTGCTCTGTCTATAGCAGGCTGCTTCTGCTGTTTAGCCTGCATGTAGTCCTGTGTTGCAGCTTTCCCAGGTTGGCACCTCATTTTTCGGTATGCCTGATGCTATTCCTGGCATGCTCTTCTGCACTCCTGATTGACCAGGGTTGGTCCCTTGGTTGAACGTAATGCTAGAGTGAGGGATATGCTGGGCCATGAGGTTACAGATTATGGTGGAATACAAATCAGCAGCTACTGATGGCCCACAGCACCTCATAGATACTCACATTTGGGGTGATAAATATGTTGTGAATCTATCCCATTTAGCACGGTAGTAGTGCCACACAACACGATGGAGGGTGTTCTCAATGTAAAGTTGGGACTTCTCTACAAGGACTGTGTGGTGGTCACTGCTACCAATGCTGTCATGGACAGATGTGTCTGTGACAGGTAGGTTGGTGAGGACGAAGTCATATAGGTATTTCCCTTCTGTTGGTTCTCTCACTATCTGTCGCAGGCCCAATCTGGCAGACCATTCCTTCAGGACTCGGCCAGCTCGGTCAGTATTGGTGCTTCTGAGCCTCTCTTAGTGATGGACATTGAAGTCCCCCAACCAGAGTACATTCTGTGCCCTTGCTACTATCAGTGCTTCCTCCAAGTGATGTTCATCATGGAGCAGTAGTGATTCATCAGCTGAGGGAGGGAAGTTGGTGGTAATCAGCAGGAGGTTTCCTTGCCCATGCTTGACTTGAAGCCATGAGACTTAATGGGCTCTGGATTCAATGTTGAGGACGCCCAGGGCCACTCCCTCCCGATTGTATACCACTGTGCTGTCACCCCTGGTGGGTCTGGCCAGCCTTACCGTAGTCTTTGTATCTTTCAATAGTACTTTTGGAGTATCGATGTTACCACATTTCATACGTTGATGAGTCAAAATTTTACAAGCCGACCTGGGTTTGCATGCTGATGGGTTTGACGGCTTCATGTTTCAGACAAAACAAATTCTTCAACTCACTCGATGTGAAAAACTTTACAGGTGCCTGTGGTTTAAGAATTTAAAGTACAGAAAAAGGCCATTCAGCCCATGCCAGAGTTTATATTCCACATGAGCCTCCTCCCACCCATCATCTTCTAACCCTATCAGCATATCCTTCCAATCCTTTCTCCTTCATGTCTTTATCCAGCTTCCTCTTAAATGCATCTATGCTCTGTGCCTCAACTATTCCTTTTGATAGCAAGTTCCACATTCTAACCACTGAAGAAGTGTTGGGGTAAAAGGAAGACTTCTCTCCCTCGAGGCGGACTACCTGATATAGGTAGTTGACACCTGCCCTTCTGTTGGGGTAAAAGAAAGACTTCTCTTCCTCTGGGTGGATTACCTGATATAGGTAATCGACACCTCGCCCTTCGCCCTCGGTATAACGACCACGGAATCAAACAAATGAAACCTTAGGTTCAACTGGCTTTATTTCGAGCAAGGGCAAGTTCAATCATGGAACCTTCAAAATACAAGAGGTTTCGAGTATAATTTATACAGGTTTTGGAGAGGGGCTACCCTCCTACAAAATCATCGATATGTCTATTGCTATCAGCGGAGTTACATTGATTTGTCGTCTCTTATCAGACTGGCTCTGAGTGGTACATGCAATTGTCCATCTTCCATCATATGTCAATTGTGTTTGTTCCGTGATTTGCACTGTGCCATAGTCTATATGGCGCCTGAAGTAACTCTTCCAAAATATTGGCTTTCCTTTCTCTTCCTCTCAGAGACTTCGAATCAAAATTGTAACTGCTGACTTCGGCTGTTTTGTTAAGTGTTACTAAGGTTAAGGATGAATTACCCATACAGCTTTAATTCATTATAAGTGAGCTATACCAACATAAGCAAGTGTTACATACAATACGCAATTATCATCACCAATTCCTCAGACCTGCCTAATACTGATCAGTTCATTACCTTCAGCATTGTGTTCTGATTACCTATCTGTCTGCTCTTTGCCTGCTATATCCCTTACAAGAAGTTTCTCTTGAAGTCCCTCTTAGATTTATTTGTGACTATCTTATATTGATCGGCCTTAGTTTTGGACTCCCCCACAAGTGGAAACATTTTATCTACGCCTATGTTATCAAAACACCTTTATATAATTTTAAAGATCTCTGTCAGGTCACCCTTCCGCCTTCCCTTTTCTAAAGAAAAGAGTTCCATCCTGTCCAGTCACACCTAATGGGTATAACGTCTCAGTTCTGGTACCATTCTTGTAAATCATTTTTGCAGCTTCGTCAATACTCTACATCCTATTTGTAATATTCTGCTTAGAGCAGAGAAGGCTAAGATGAGATTTGATCGATTTGGTGGAGGTGTTTAAAACCATGAAGGTTAAATCAAGAGAAACTGTTTCCAAAAGCTGAAGCGTCAAGAACCAGAGGGCACAGAATTAATGTGATTAGCAAAAGAACCAGAGGTGACATAATGAAAAACTGTTTAACTCAATGAGTGATTAGGATTTGGAATGCACGGCCTGATAGGGTGGCGGAAACAGATTCAATAGTAGCCTTCAAAATGGGAATTAGATAAATAGTTGAAGGGGAAAAAATTGCAGGGATTTTGGGGAAAGAACCTCAGAGTGGGACTAACTGGATTGCTCTTCGAATGAGCCGGCACAGCCTCGATGGGCCGAATGGTCTCCTTGTGTGCTGTACTATTCTGTGATTCTATATAATTCTGTGGAGACCAAAAATGCGTATAGTACTCCAAGTGTTGTCTAGCCAAGGTTCTATACAAATTTAACATGCTGAACACGGATGTGATTCAGCTGCAGGCATTCCTCACTCTGAGCTCAGAGATCAGATGAAGGGGTTGAATTATGAAGATAGCTTGAGTAGGTTGGGCCGATATTCATTGGAGTTTAGAAGAATGAGAGGTGATAGAAACATAGAAATTTACAGCGCAGAAGGAGGCCATTCCGGCCAATTATGTCCGCGCCGGCCGACAAAGAGCCACACGGCCCTTGGTCAGCAACCCTAAAGATTACATATAAGCCTATGAACAATGACGGAAAGGCAAAGAGCACCCAGCCCAACCAATCCACCTCACCACAACTGTGACACCCCTTATACTAAAACATTCTACACACCACCCCAACCGGAGCCATGTGATCTCCTGGGAGAGGCAAAAACCAGATAAAAACCCAGGCCAATTTAGGGAGACAAAATCTGGGAAAATTCCTCTACGACCCATCCAGGCGATCGAACCGAGGCCAGGAGATCACCCTGGCCGTATTCTATTCCCTGCAGTATTTACCATTATATCTGCTCCGTCCAACAAAAGGTCATCCAGTCTAATCCCAATTACCAGCTCTCGGTCCGTAACCCTGTAGATTAGTGCACTTTAAGTGCCCATCCAACCATCTCTTAAAAGTGGTGAGGATTTCTGCATCCACCACTCTTCCAGGCAGCAAGTTCCAGATCCCCCCAACCTTCTGAATAAAGAAGCCCCCCTCAAATCCCCTCTGAACCTTCCACCAAGCACCTTAAAACTATGCCCCCTCGTAATAGACCCTTCCACCAATGGAAATAGACCCTTACTATCCACTATGTCCAGGCCCCTCAATATTTTGTACACCTCAATGAGGTCTCCTCTCAACCTCCTCTGTTCCAATGAGAACAAACCCAGCCTATCCAATCTGTCCTCATAACTAAGATTCTCCATTCCAGGCAGCATCCTAGTAAATCTCCTCTGCAACGTCTCTAGTGCAATCATGTCCTTCCTATAATACGGCGACCAGAACTGTCGGCAATACACCAGCTGTGGCCTAAGCAAATTATTATACAATTTAAGCATAACCTCCCTGCTCTTATATTCTATGTCTCGGCCAATAAAGGCAAGCATTCCGTATGCCTTCTTAACTATCTTATCCACCTGGCCTGCTCCCAGGGATCTGTGGACAAGCACTCCAAGGTCCCTTTGTTCATCTACACTATTAAGTGGCCTACCATTTAATGTGTATACCCTTTCCTTATTAGTCCTCCTAAAGTGCATCATCTTATATTTCTCTGAATTAAATTCCATTTGCCACTGCTCTGCCCACCTGACTAATAGATTCTATCCTCCTGCAGCCCATGACTTTCCTCTTCATTATCAACCACATAGCCAATTTCAGTGTCGTCTGCAAACTTCTTAATCATATTCAAATCTAAATCATTGATATATACCACAAAAAGCAAGGGTCCTAGTACTGAGCCTTGTGGAATCCCACTGGAAACATCCGACAGTCACAAAAACAGCCATCAATCATTACCCTTTGCTTCCTACCTCCAAGCTAATTTTGGATCCAACTTGACACTTTGTCCTGTACCCCATGGGCTTTAACCTTCATGACCAGTCTACCATGATCTTATTGGAATATATAAGACACTGAGGGGGCTTGACAAGATAGATGCAGAGAGGATGTTTCCACTCAATGGGGAATTTAAAGCTAGGGGGCATAGTTTAAGAATAAGGGGCCGCCCATTTAAAGTGGAGATGAGGAGGAATTTCTTCTCTCAGAGGGTCGTAAATCTGTGGAATTCTCTGTCCCAGAGAGCAGTGGAGGCTGGGTCATTGAATATATTTAAGGTGGAGATAGACAGATTTTTGAATGATAAGGGAGTCAAGGGTTATGGGGAGCGAGCAGGGAAATGGAACTGAGCCCAAGATCAGATCAACCATGATCTTATTAAATGGCGGAGCAGGCGTGAGGGGCTAATGGTCTACTCCTCTTATTTGTTATGTTCTTATGTTCTGTCCTTGGAGAGCGAGCATGCGGTATCTGCCAGTATGCTTGAGGCTTTCGGTGACCGGTGGGCACCAGAGGGACTGGAATGCATACAGGAAATTAAATTATAATTTGAAAAGTTTTTATGTTAGTTTTGTCAGATTTGTAACATAGTTTATTCCCCCTCATAAAGGGGCACTTATAAGTTTACCCAATTGATTAGCCTAAAGAGTAGAGGATTCATTTAAAGCTGTGATTCTGGATATTTGAACTGTGTTTCGGACAATTGAGATCCTCATTGAGTTGTCAGCCAATGATGCTCATTCTTCAAAGATCTGACTGGCTCTGGGAGCCCATCTCCCCTCCTCCTATTACTTGATTGGTGCTCTGAGAGGCTGCAACTTCTGATTGGATAATGAGGACTGTCACTCATCCTCTAGGCTGTCAAGCCCTGGATTATCCAGCAGTATAAATACAGGAGTTTGAAGTTGGCTAAATTTCAGTTTGTTGTTTCAACAAAGTTTAGATTTGTAAAAAAGAATAAAGATGGCTGCTCAAGTGCGTCAGAGCTACCACCAGACTGTGAGGATGCTGTCAACAAGCAGATCAACATGGAGCTATATTCCTCCTACGTTTATCTCTCTATGGTGAGTTTTGTGTTTTTTTGCCACTTCACAATGGAGACGATGTAATGTGAATTTACTAAATTCTGTGCTGTACCCAGCCCACCTATTTTGAGTATCTTGAATCTAAATGTCTCACTTTCCTGAGTCTTTTCAGCTGCTTGTTGAAGTTTATTTGGAATACATTTTGCATTCAATGCATGGAATTCAGAATTCTCATTCTAAATCATTGCATGCACTTTTCCTACCTTGCCTTTGCAATGAGGGGATGTAATAAAATTACAGCTAAGACATTTTAGGCGGGAAGTCAGGAAGTATTCTTTTCTGGAAGTGTGGTGGAAATCTGGAACACTTACTTTCCCATCCTTCTACAGCTCTTTCTCTCTTTCACCCCCCCGCTCTCCCCAAGCATTGATGTTGGGTCAAGATTTGTCATTGGGTAAGGGTATCAAAAGATTGTTTCCATGACAATGTACATACAAGTTCAGTCACACTTTGAACCCTTGAAAGAAAGCAAAATATTGAGCTTGAAGTTATGTACTATAACCATGATGATGGATCTGCCATGTAATACCCAACTACTCTTCTGATCTCTCTGCAGTCCTTCTACTTTGACCGGGATGATGTTGCCCTGCGTCACTTTGCTGAGTTCTTCAAGGAGCAGTCACATGAACGTGAGCATGCTGAGAAACTGATGGAATTCCAGAATCGCCGTGGAGGACGGATCATCTTGGCGGACATCAAGGTTGGATTCAATAAAGGAGTGGCCTGCTGTCTGGCTCCCCTTAGACTGAATGTTCCCATACATACTGAAGCAATTGGTTCCAATTTACAGCACACAGGCCATTTGGCCAAGCTGTTCTTTGCTAGTGTTTATACTCCACATGAGTGTTATCTCCCCCTATCAGCATATCGTTCTAATCCTTTCTCCCCATGCACTTGCCTAGCTTCCCCTAAATATATCTGAGCTATTTGCCTCATCAGCGTGATTCCTGTGGTTGCGATATAATGTAAAATTGCCATTAAGCTAACATGAGTTAATGGTACAGTAGACTTTTTATTGCACCCATAATTTCCTTCAAATGTTTATTTAATCCATTGTAAATGAACTGTTAGAATTTCCTTTCCAGAAACCAGAGCAGGATGAGTGGAGCAATGGTCTGGAGCTGATGCAGAGAGCTCTGCAGATGGAGAAGAATGTGAACCAGAGTCTGCTGGATCTGCACAAACACTCCATTGAGAGGACAGACCCTCATGTAAGTTCCTAATGCCTTAATTTGGGCTGAGATTGTGGAACCTTGTTGTCCTTGAGCCTAATTATAACGATCTCCATGCCCAATAGCTTTGTTTGTGTCTTTGTTTTATTTTGGCTAGCAGTGGGAAGGGATGGGGGAAGTTGGTCTACTGTGGACAGAGACTAGTAAATATGTCCCAGGATATGAATACCATAAATTGTGCAGTAAGTTTAATCTAATGTTGCAGTAATTCCATCAATCCCAATTGCACCACTTGATTATCCTCCAGTTTAAGTGGATTAAAATCCAAACTCTGAAGCGGAAGCTGACATTCCTTGATATCTGCTGCTGGACATAACTAGTTTCCCTCTTTCAGTTGTGTGACTTCTTGGAGACCCACTACTTGGATGAACAAGTGAAGATGATCAAGAAGCTTGGAGATCACATCACCAACCTGAAGAGACTGGGAGCCCCTGAGAATGGCCTGGGAGTGTACCTGTTTGACAAGCACATGCTGGGGGAGAGTGACTAAACTGACTGAAGGGATCAAGTTTATTGTGTTTAGTACTTGTATTTATATAATTAGGGTCCCTGTCCTGTAGCGAATGATGGCTTGTGGCTTTGTACGAAGAGCTGTGTTACCCGGGCTCTTGATGTGAAATGTAACATAACTATAAATAAACTGTTCAAAATTGGACTGCGATTTGTCTAAGTTTGAGTGGTTGCTTATTTTCTATTAACCTAACTTGGTTTGCATCAATGAAGAATTGCACTGAGCTGTGTAACAGTTATGGGATTCTGAAATTTTAAGAATACAAGAAATTGGAGCAGGCCATTTGGCCCCTCAAGCCTGCTGATCTGATCATGGACTCCACTCCACTTCCCTACCTGCTCCTCATAACCCTTTACTCCCTTTTTATCATTCAAAAGTCTAAATATCTTTTAAGGCAGAGAGACAATGACCCAGTATCTATTGCTCTATGGGGAAGAGAATTCCATAGATTTACAATCCTCTGAAAAGAAATTCCTCCTCATCATGGATCTAAATGGACAGCCCCTTATTCTGAGACTATGTCCCATAGTTTGTTTCCTGTGAGTGGAAATATTCTCTCTGCATCTACCTCATCATCAAGCCCCTTCATTAGCTTATGTTTCAATAAGATCACCTTGCATTCTTCTGAACTCTAATGCAGATAGGTTGAGCCTATACTTCATAAGTCGACCCCCCCTCATCTCCGCAATCAACCTCGTGAACCTTCTCTGTAGAGCCTCCAATGCAAGTATCTTTTTTTTTAAATACGGAGACTAAAACTGTATGCAGTACTCCAGGTGTGGCCTAACAAACACCCTGTACAGTTGTAGCAGGACTTCTCTGCTTTTATACTCTAGCCCCTTTGATTACTTGCTGTACGTGCATGCTAACGTTCTGTGTTTGATGCACAAAGACCCCCAACTCCTTTCCTCTGTACTGCAGCACTTTGCAATTTTTCTCCATTTAAATTAGAATTTGCTTTTCTATTATTTCTGCCAAAGTGGGTAACCTCACATTTCCCACATTATACTCCATCATGCTTGACAAATCTTCGAGAAATTTTTGAGGATGTAATAAGTAGAGTGGACAAGGGAAAACCAGTGGATGTGGTGTATTTGGACTTTCAGAAGTCTTTTGACAAGGTCCCATACAAGAGATTAGTGTGCAAAATGAAAGCACATGGTATTGGAAATAATGTAGTGACGTGGATAGCGAACTGGTTGGCTGACAGGAAGCAAAGAGTAGGAATAAACGGGTCCTTTTTCAGAATGGCAGGCAGTGACTAGTGGGGTACCGCAAGGTTCGGTGCTGGGCCCCCAGCTATTTACAATATACATTAATGATTTGGATGAAGGAATCGAATACAATATCTCCAAGATTGCAGATGACTCTAAGCTGGATGGCAGTGTGAGCTGTGAGGAGGATGCTAAGAGGCTGCAGTGTGACTTGGATGGGTTAGGTGAGTGGGCAAATGTATAGCAGATGCAGTATAATGTAAATAAATGTGAGGTTATCCACTTGGTGGCAAAAACAGGGAGGCAGAATGTTACCTGAATGGTGATAAATTAGAAAAAGGGGAGGTGCAATGAGACCTGGGTGTCATGGTACACCAGTCATTGAAAGTTGGCATGCAGGTACAGCAGGTGGTGAAGAACGCAAATGGCATGTTGGCCTTCATAGTGAGAGGATTTGAGTATAGGAGCAGGGAGGTTTTACTGCAGTTGTACAGGGCCTTGGTGAGGCCACACCTTCAATATTTTGTACGGTTTGGGTCCCCTAATCTGAGGAAGGACATTCTTGCTATTGAGGGAGTGCAGCGAAGGTTCACCAGACAGATGGCAGGACTGACATATGAAGAAAGACTGGATCGATTAGGCTTATATTCACTGGAATTTAGAAGAATGAGAGGGGATTGGACAGGTTAGATGCAGGAAGAATGTTCCCGATGTTGGGGAAGTCCAGAACCAGGGGTCACAGTCTAAGGATAAGGGGTAAGCCATTTAGGACCGAGATGAGGAGAAACTTCTTCACTCAGAGAATTGTGAACGAGTGGTATTCTTTACCACAGAAAGTTGTTGAGGCCAGTTCGTTAGATATATTCAAAAGGGAGTTAGATGTGGCCCTTACGGCTAAAGGGATCAAAGAATATGGAGAGAAAGCAGGAATGGGGTGCTGAAGTTGAAAGATCAGCCATGATCATATTGAATGGTGGTGCAGGCTCGAAAGGCCGAATGGCCCACTTCTGCAACTATTTTCTGTGGGCCCAAGTTTCGGGCCGCGCCTAGAACGGCGCAGCCCCGACCTGGACGCTGTTTTTCGCGCCACAAAGTGCGCCTAAAAAAAACTTACCTATTCTCCGGCTCCCTGCAGGCTCTCTGGAGCTGGGCGCGGTGCAGCACAAGCTGCGGGGGGGTGGAGCCAGGTCCCCGCGCTGAAAACAGTGCTGGGACCTCTGCACAGGCGCGCTACAGTGGGCGCGCATGTGCAGTAGCTCCAGGCGCCCAAAACTGTGTGGGAGGGGCCCGAAGCACGCAGCCCCTAGCCCTGGCCGAATGGCCTCACTGGGGCTGCGTCGATAAGGCTGCCTTCCACACCCAGCTCCTGCTTCCTCCGGACCGGGACCCGACCTAACTCCCACTCCCCTCCCCCACCCGACCACCCCCCCCCACCGACCCAACCTCCGCTTCCCCCGCTCCCGACCTCCCCCACGACCTCTGCTCCTGACCTTCCCCCCCCCCAACCGACCTCCGCTCCCGACCTCTTCCCCCCCCCCTCCCCTGACCGACCTCCGCTCACGACCTCTGCCCCCCCGACCGACCTCTGCTACCGACCTCTCCCCCACCGACTGACCTCCGCGCCCCCCCCGACCGACCCCCCCCTCCCCGACCGATCGACCGACCTCCGCCCCCAACCGACCTCTCCCCACCCCTTCCCCCACCCCTTCCCCCACCTCCCGACCGACCTCCGTTCCCAACCGATCTCCACTCCCGACCTCTCTACCCCCACCCCCGACCGACTTCCGCTCCCGACCGATCTCTCCCCCAACTCCCGACCGACCTCCGCTCCCGACCGACCTCCACTGCCGACCTCTCCACCCCCACCCCCGACCGACCTCCACTGCCGACCTCTCCACCCCCACCCCCGACCGACCTCGGCTCCCGACCGACCTCTTCCCCCCACCCCACCGACCGACCTCGGCTCCCGACCGACCTCTTCCCCCCACCCCACCGACCGACCTCGGCTCCCGACCGACCTCTCCCAACATCCCCCACCCACGACCGACCTCCACTCCCGACCTCTTTCCCCCCCACCCCCCGACCGACCTCCGCTCCCGACCGACCTCTCCCCGCACCCCACCGACCGACCTCGGCTCCCGACCGACCTCTCCCAACCCCCCCCCAACCCCCGACCGACCTCCGCTCCCGACCTCTCCCCCCCACCCCCCGACCGGCCGACCGACCAACCCCCCGCCCCGACCGACCGACTGACCCCTGACCCCCTCCTCCGACTGACCGACCGACACCCCCCCCGACCGACCGACATCCCCCCCCTTCTCTCCCCCGCCTCCCTTCTCTCCCCCCTTCCTCCCTTCTCACCCCCCCTCCTCCCCCCATCCCCCTCCCCCTCTCACCCCCCTCCTCCCACCCCTCCTACTCCCCCCTCCCTCCACCCCCTTCCCCATTCACCCCCCCTCCACCCCCTCCCCTCCACTCCCCTCCACCTCCTCCCCCTCCCCACTCCATCCTCCCCCCCTCCTCCCCCTCCCCCACTCACCCTCTTCCCCCTCCCCCCCCTCCCCTGCACCCCTCGCTGTCAGAAACACAGACACTGACAGACAGAAAGTGAGAGAGACAGACAGACAGAGAAATAGAGACACTGACAGAGAGACGGGGCGGGGACGTCCCAGCATGCTGTTGAAGGACTCCCGGTGCTGCAGTCAATAAGTATAAAATGTTTTATTTATTGATTTTTAAACTTTTTTTTATTTTTTATTAATTTTTTTTGATTGATTTATTGGTTGATTTATTGATGTATTTATCATTTATTATTGATGATGGCTCTTTTTGTAAAACTGAAGTGTTTAATGTTTGTAAACTTCCCTTTAAACCGCCCCCCCCACCCCGCCTTTCCCTATGCCTGATTTGTAACCTACGCCTGATTTTCTAAGTGTGGACAAGATTTTTCTGAGCGTACAAAAATCTACACTTACTCCATTCGAAGTTAGTTTGGAGTAAGTTTTCACTGCCTAAACTTTCAAAACGGGCGTAAGTGGCCGGACACGTCCCCTTTAAAAAAAATTCTGTTCCAAACTGAAACTGTTCTAACTGACTAGAACTGGAGCAAACTAAATGCCGAGAATTGCAATTTCTAAGATACTCCATTCTAAACCAGTTGCTCCAAAAAAACAGGAGCAACTCAGGCCAAAACTTGGCCCCTATGTTTCTATGTTTCCAAATTTTTGCCCATTCACTTAGTCTGTCTATATCTCTTTGCAGATTTCTTGTGTCCTCCTCACAATTTCCCATCCATCTTTGTATCATCAGCAAACTTGATCACATTACACTCGGTCCCTTCATCCAAGTCATTAATATAAATTGTGAATAGTTGAGGACTCAGCACCGATTCCCTGTGGCACCTCACTCATCACTGTTTGCCAACCGGAAAGTGACCCATTTCTCCTGATTCTCTATTAGTTAGCCAATCTTCTATCCATGCTAATTAATTATCCCCAACCCCGTGAGCTTTTATTTTGTGCAGTAACGTCTTAAGTGGCACCTTTTCGAATGCCTTCTGAAAATCCAAATACACCTCATCCACTGGTTCCCCCTTATCCACCCTGCTCATCACATCCTCAAAGAACTGCAGCAAATTTGTCAAACATGAATTGCCTTTCATTAAACTATGCTGACTCTGCTTGATTGAATTATGCTTTTCCAAATGTCCCGTTACTGCTTCCTTAATAATGGACTCCTGCATTTTCCCAACGACAGATGTTAGGCTAATTTGTCTATAGTTTCCTGCTTTTTGTCTGCCTCCTTTTTTAAATAGGGACATTAAATTTGCGGTTTTCCAATCCGCTGGTACCGCCCCAGAATCCAGGGAATTTTGGTAGATTACAACCACTATCTCTGCAAGCACTTCATTTAAGACCCTAGGATGTAAGCCATCAGGTCCAGGGGACCTGTCCGCCTTTTGTTCCATTATTTTCTGAGTACTACTTCATTGGTGATAATGATTGTATTAAGTTCCTCCTGTCCGATAGCCCGTTGATTATGTACTATTGGGATGTTTTTAGTGTCTTCTGCTGTGAGGACCAATACAAAATATTTGTTCAACGTCTCTGCCATTTCCCTGTTCTCCATTATTCATTCCCCAGTCTCATCCTCTAGTGCACATAGAAAATAGGTGCAGGAGTAGGCCATTCGTCCCTTCGAGCCTGCACCACCATTCAATAAGATCATGGCTGATCATTCACCTCAGTACCCCTTTCCTGCTTTCTCTCCATACCCCTTGATCCCTTTAGCTGTAAGGGCCATATCTAACTCCCTCTTGAATATATCCAATGAACTGGCATCAACAACTCTCTGCGGTAGGGAATTCCACAGGTTAACCAACTCTCTGAGTGAAGAAGTTTCTCCTCATCTCAGTCTTAAATGGCTTACCCCTTATCCTTAGACTATGTCCCATGGCTCTGTACTTCCCCAACATCGGGAACATTCTTCCTGCATCTAACCTGTCCAGTCCCGTCAGAATTTTATGAGATCCCCTCTCATCCTTCTAAGCTCCAGTGAATACAGGCCCAGTCGATCCAGTCTCTCCTCATATGTCAGTCCTACCATCCTGGGAATCTGTCTAGTGAACCTTCGCTGCACTCCCTTTATTATTCCTTATCTCCACCCAAACTGATTCAACATCCTGATCCTCTGAGCTAATATTGTTTACATAGAAACATATACTTTCGTCACTCTTTTATTTTTGATGTACCTGTAGAAACTCTTACTATCTGTTTCTATATTTCGTGCTAATTTACTTTCATAATCTATCTTCCCTCTCTTTATCATTTTTTTAGTCGTTCTTTGCTGGCTTTTAAAAATTTCCCAATCCTCTAGCCTCCCACTAGTTTTGGCCATATTGTATGCCCTTATTTCCTTAGTTAGCTACAGATGGTGATCCCTTCTCTAACAGTCTTTCCTTCTCATTGGGATATATTTTTGTTGCGAGTTATGAAATATCTCCTTAAATGTCTGCCACTGCTTATCAACCGTCCCATACTTTAGTTTATTTTCCCAATCCACTTTAGCTAACTGTGCCCTCATACCATTTAAGCATAGGACCCTGGTTTGAGAACCAACTTTCTCACCCTCCAACTGAATTTAAAATTCAACTATGTTATGGTCACTCCTTCCGAGAGGATCCTTTACTATGAGATCATTTATTAATCCTGTCTCATTACACAGTCACCATCAAAGGCATTGAAACGAGGATGACTTGCTTCCACAACAAAAAAGGATGTGTTCAATGAAGGACCTAATATTCCAGATCCCAAACTACATCTTGAAGCATGGAAGATGCCTGTGCATGGACGTTCCAGGTCCTGAACTTCTTTAACTATGTGGTGGCCGTTGCACACCAGCCATCACACTGGATTGACAGAGCTAGGTCTTGGTCCAGTGGCAAGGATTACCCAAGACGACTGGAGACCAGCTCTGCTGCAGGGGCCAAGTGTGCACACATATCGCAGTGTGGGCTGGCCCGAGGTGTCCCTGGACCCTTGCCTCAGGTACACAGTAACAGATCTTTGATTGGTTCTGCAACGTGCTGTTCAAGGAAACAATCCAGGATACACTCTATGAATTCTTCCTCAATGCTACTCTGGCCAATTTGCTTTGACCAATTAATAAGAATGTTAAAATCGCCCATGATTATTGCCGTTCCTTTATTACAAGCCTCCATTATTTCTAGATTTATATTCCGTCCAACAGTGTAGCTACTGTTAAGGGGCCTATAGACTAGGCCGACCAGTGACTTTTTCACTTTATTATTCCTTATCTCCACCCAAACTGATTCAACATCGTGATTCTCTGAACCAATATAGTTTCTCACTAACGCACTGTTCTCATTCTTTATTAACAGTGCTACCCCACCTCATTTTGCTTTTTGTCTGTCCTTCCGAATTGTGAAATACCCCATAATATTTAGTTCCCAGTCCTGGTCACCTTGCAACCACGTCTCTGTAATAGCTATCAGATCATACCCATTTGTATCTATTTGTGCCGTCAACTCATCTATTTTGTTATGAATGCTACGTGCATTTGCATTTAGACCAAGAGCTTTTAAAATTTTTGTACCATTTTTTCCTGCTTGTTTCCTCTGTCCTTAAAATTAACTCTACATTTTTGCTTTCCAATTCTAGCTTTAGTCCCTGTTAGATCTCTTAATTTCCATTGAAATACGAACTCCGATGGTAGTTTTAACTTTTTAATCTTGGCAGAGAGTAACAAGCTGCTGGCTGATTGCCAGTTCCTTTGTCTTACTGAAACCACATGGTCAAAATGGCTGTATTTATACCTGGATCAATTTACAGAAAAGAACTCGCCTTCTTTGACCTTATTGGCTCAATTGAAAGTCTTTTAACGTTTTAATTGGCTCGCTACCCAAGGTCTGAAAATGTCAAGTTGATTGATGACTAAATGTGGCGGTCAATTGTCTGAACATTATAGATCTTACAACATGGTTCCGAATATCCAACATTACACCAGAGGAAACACAAAATTCTGAGGGGAGAGGATCAACAGCCAGATTTGATGGTTCATGTGTTTTTTCATATTCTGTCTAAATGCAGCCTGTTTAAATTCTCTATCACTCCCCTCCCTACTGACTCTATTCTCAGGTTCCCATCCCCCTGCCAAGCTAGTTTAAACCCTCTCCAACAGCACTAGCAACCATCATCCCCCACCCACCAGCCCGCCCCACGAGGATATTGGTCCCGGCGCTGTTGAGCTGCAACCGGTCCGGCTTGTACAGATCCCATCTCCCCCAAAAGCGGTCCCAGTGTCTCAGGAATGCAAAGCCCTCCCTCCTGCACCATCTCTCAAGCCACGTATTCATCTGCTCTATCCTCCTATTTCTGTACTCACTGGCTCGTGGCACCAGGAGTAATCCGGAGATTACTACCTTTGAAGTCCTGCTTTTTAATCTCTCTCCTCGCTCCCTAAACTCTGCCTGCAGGACCTCATCCCTCTTTCTACCTATGTCGTTGGTCCCGACATGAACCATCAAATCTGGCTGTTGATCCTCTCCCCTCAGAATTTTGTGTTTCCTCTGGT
Organism: Pristiophorus japonicus; assembly: GCF_044704955.1. Taxonomy (NCBI): domain Eukaryota; kingdom Metazoa; phylum Chordata; class Chondrichthyes; family Pristiophoridae; genus Pristiophorus; species Pristiophorus japonicus. The sequence goes on along the minus strand of NC_091980.1, from coordinate 133,377,477 downwards.
GTAATGTTGGATATTCGGAACCATGTTGTAAGATCTATAATGTTCAGACAATTGACCGCCACATGCGTTATTGACGAGGGACAAAGCATGGTCAGAGGTAGGTTTTTAAGAAGTGTAATAAAGGAGGTACTGAGGTTTAGGAAGGGAACTCCAGAGCTTGCTCAAGACAGCTGAATAAAAATACCTGTTCCCACTAGTGAACATTCTCTCTGCTCTTACATAAATGAAAACTCCATACGACAAAATACAAGTTGCCGTAACACGTGTTAAACACAGGGAATGATTTACAGTTACACCATTTCAGGCCTGGATTAGCATCCTATTTAATAACTGCATCGGCCCTGGAATTAGCAGTTTGTATTCAGCAGCTGCTGCCGATTCTGTTCAGTTATTATTGCAGGTTGTTCAGTAACTAAACCGATCACTGCTGCTGTAGACTTTCTGTTAAGCTTTATAGGCAGAGCTCCAACTGCTGTACAGACCAGTAATGTCTGAGTGCATTGAACCCCGGGGACTACAATTGGGTGAGGAGGGAAAGCAACAGCTGCCATCAGCTTACTGTCACAGCTTCATTGGTTAGTGTGGATACCCGAGTGTGGTGGTTCTGGGACAGATTCTCTTCCACCCGCTCCCCTCATGGTTGAATAACTTACTAACACAAGTTAGATTCACACATGAATAAGGAATTGGGTAAGGTATTGAAGGAATACTTGTGCAACTGTACTCCAACACATATTATCCTTCTGCAAGGAATAAATGTATTTCATTAAATGACCAAAGCAAAAGGCCCAAAAGTTAAACACATTTATCTTGAAAAGCATTCCCCCCTCCCCAAACCCCAGACCCCAAAGCCTAATCCCTCAATTCATCAACCCAATGTATCAATTTATATTTAGTCCCATTTTGTATTTCATACCAAATAGCAATTAATCTGTCCAAATCCTGCTGGATCTCCCTTTCTCGCCTTCACCCCGATTCAGCTACAGCTTTAATAATCCAGTGTTTACAAGTTAGTTTTAAAATTTAGTTGAGAAAATGAATTGGGTGCAATTAAATTGCCATCTTCATCCATTCCATGTTAATGTCTTTGCAACTCTCAAAGGCACTTTTGGGGTATCGATGTCACAAGATTTCACAGATTGATGAGCCACAATTCCACGAGTTGGCTGGGGTTTGCGTGCTGATGGGTTTGACGGCTTCATGTTTCTGACAAAGTCTCCAGCTCACTCGATGTGAAAAACTTCCCAGGTGCCCGTGTTTTAAGAATTACATCTAATTTACAGCACAGAAAAAGGCCATTTGGTCCAACTCGCCCATGCTGTTGTTTATGCACCGTGTGAGTCTCCTCCCACTACACTTCATCTAGACCTATCAGCATATCCTTCTATTCCTTTCTGCCTCATGTATTTATCCAGCTTCCCCTTAAATGCATCTGTGTTCTTTGCATTCAGAGTTATTACTGTGGGTAGCTCAGTAAACTAAACGCACCACTGCTGCTATAGACTTCCTGTTGAGCTGAGTGAGCAAAGGGCAATTAACTGCTATACCCTCATCGTCATCATAGGCAGTCCCACTATCTTCAGTGGATGATGCCTCATGCACCCAAGTGCTGAGCAAGTTTCCGTCGCTATTCGAACCAGGTATCGGCAACTTCACAGGCGCCAAGGTGCAGATCCATCTAGTCCCCGATGTAAGGCCTGTTCATCACAAGGCTCGAGCGGTTCCATATATGATGAGGGAGAAAGTCGAGATCGAACTGGACAGACTTCAATGAGAGGGAATCATATCATCAGCCGAGTTCAACGAGTGAGCCAGTCCGATTGTTCCAGTGTTGAAAAGCGATGGCACGGTCAGAATCTGCAGAGGCTACCAGGTAACGATCAACCGAGTCTCGTTACAAGACCAGTACCTGCTATGCAAGGCGGATGACCTGTTTGCAACGTTACGGGGGGGAAGTCGTTCACCAAGTTGGACCTAACCTCCGCCTACGTGACACAGGAGCTGGCTGAATCTGCGAAAAGATTGACGTGCATCAACACGCACAAAGAACTGTTTATATACCACAGGTGCCCTTTTGGGATTTGCTCGTCTGCTTCCATCTTCCAGAGGAACATAGAGAGTTTGCTGAAATCTGTTCCGTGCACCGTTGTGTTTCAAGACGACATCCTGATCACCGGTCGTGACACCACCGGACACCTCCACAACCTGGAAGAGGTTCTACGTCGACTAGACAGAGTGGGACTCAGGCTGAAATGCTCCAAGTGTGTTTTCCTGGCGCCAGAGGTCGAATTATTGGGGAGAAAGATTGCGGTAGACGTCATCAGACCCACGGACTCAAAGACAGAGGCGATCATGAATGCATCCAGACTACAGAATGTGATGGAGCTGCGTTCTTTCCTGGGATTCCTCAACTATTTTGGTAACTTTCTACCCGGGTTAAGCATTTTCTGGAACTGTTGCACATGTTGCTACGTAAAGGTGACGACTGGGTTTGGGGTGAATCTCAAGAGACAGCCTTTGAGAAGGTCAGAAACCTACTTTGTTTTAATAAGTTGCTTGTACTGTATGACCCGTGTAAACGATTAGTGCTAGCTTTTGATGCATCTTCGTACGGGGTCGGCTGTGTGTTACAGCAAACTAATGTATCGGGCAAACTTCAACCGGTTGCATACGCGTCTAGAACTCTGTGTAAGGCTGAAAGAGCCTACAGTATGGTCGAGAAAGAGGTGTTAGTATGTGTATACGAGATTAAGAAAATTCACCAATACCTATTTGGACTTCAGTTTGAGCTTGAAACCGACCACAAACCGCTCATTTCACTGTTTTCAGAAAGCAAAGGTATAAACACCAATGCTTCGTCCCGCATCCAAAGATGGGCACTAACATTGTCCACCTATGACTATATTATCCACCACAGACCAGGCACGGAGAACTGTGCTGATGTCCTCAGTCGGCAACCATTACCCACTACCGGGATGGAAATGGCGCAGCCTGCAGACTTGCTTCTGGTCATGGATGCTTTTGAGAGCGAGGGGTCGCCCGTCACTGCTCGCCAGAACAGGACCTGGACCAGCCAGGATCCTGTGCTATCACTTGTAAAAAGTTGCGTCCTCATGGGAGCTGGTCGGCCATTCCTGGGGAAATGCAAAATGAAATTAAGCCATTTCACTAACGCAAAAATGAAATGTCCATCCAGTCAGATTGTCTCTTATGGGGTAATTGTGTAGTTTTGCCAAAAAAAGGCAGGGAAACGTTTATAAGCGACCTACACAATACCCACCCAGGAATAGTCATCATGAAGGCTATAGCCAGGTAGAGTGTTTGGTGGCCCAGCATTGACTCGGACTTAGAGTCATGCGTACACCAGTGCAACACATGCTCACAATTGAGCAATGCACCAAGGGAGGCTCCATTGAGTCTGTGGTCATGGCCCTCCAAACTGTGGTCCAGGATCCACGTAGATTTTGCTGGCCCCTTTCTGAGAAAGATGCTTTTAGTTGTAGTGGACGCTTACTCTAAAATGATTGAATGAGTAATCATGTCATCCAGTAATGATGAGTAATCATGTATATCCACTGCCGCCATTGAAGTCTCCGGGCTATGTTCGCTACCCATGGTTTTCCCAACGTCCTTGTCAGTGTCAATGGACCGTATTTCACCAGCTCAGAATTCAACGAGTTTATGAGCCGCAATGGCATCATGATGTCAGGTCTGCCCTGTTTAAGCCCGCATCCAACGGTCAAGCGGAATGGGCAGTCCAAACTATCAAGCAGAGCTTGAAACATGTGACGGAAGGCTCCTTGCAGATCCGCTTATCTCGAGTTCTGCTCAGCTACTGGACGCGACCCCACTCGCTCACTGGAGTTCCCCCTGCAGAATTGTTAATGAAGAGAGCACTCAAAACCAGGCTCTCCCTAGTCCACCCGGATCCAAATGATCATGTGGAAACCCGGCGTCACTGGCAAAACAATCGCGCGGTTGTATTGCGTGACATTGCTGTTAATGACCCTGTGTTTGTCCTTAATTATGGTCATGGTCCTAAATGGGTCGCTGGCACTGTCTTGGCTAAGAAGGGGAATAGAGTGTTTATAGTCAAACTATTGAATGAACTAATGTGCAGAAAGCATTTGGATCAGACCAAACTACGGTTCACCGACAACCAGGAACAACCTGAAGAGGACATCACTATCATCGATCCACCAATACACACCCAACCAGCAATCGACTTCGCTGTCAATCAAGAGGATGAACCCACCATTCCCATCAGTCCTGTCACACCAGCTGCACTGCAGTGCAGCAATTGTCCGACCAACTCACCTATGCTAGAGTTTAAACTCAGACGATCAACCAGGGAGCATAGGACCCTGTAAATAAATTGTATCAAAGACTTTGGGAGGGGGGGGCGGGGGGAGTGATGTTATGTATGTAAACATTGTAACTGTGAAAGACTTGCCACCAGAGGGCGCAACTGTTGGAGGCCCAAGGGTCACCTGCACACCTCGTGCAAGGGAGTATAAAAGGTTGTGTGCCATGCTGCTTAGGCATTCTGGAGTTGTATTAAAGAGACTAAGGTCACATCAGTTTTAGCTCACAGTACTCAGTCTGGTGGAGTTCTTCCATACTTAACATGAACTATGTGGCCTGCCCAACGAAGCTGATCGAGTGTAGTCAGCGCTTCAATGCTGGGGATGCTAGCCTGGATGAGGACACTGATCTTGGTGCGCCTGTCCTCCCAGGGGATTTGCAGGATCTTGCGGCGACATCGTTGGTGATATAACTCCAGCGACTTGAGGTGTCTTCTGTACATTGTTCATGTCTCTAATCCATACAGGAGGGGTGGGTATTACTACAACCCTGTAGACCATGAGATTGGTGGTAGATTTGAGGGCCTGGTCTTCGAACACTCTTTTCCTCAGGTGGTCGAAGGCTACACTGGCGCACTGGAGGTAATGTTGAATCTACGCATCAATGTCTGCTTTTGTTGACACGAGGCTCCCGAGATATGGTCCACGTTTTCGAGAGCCTCTTGATCTTGATGACTGTGGGGCAGTGCTGTGCTGCGAGGACAGGCTGATGGAGGAACTTTGTCTTATGGATGTTTAGCGTAAGGCCCATGTTTTCATGTTTTCAGTAAATCGATTATATCCTGGAGTTCAGCCTCAGAACATGCACAGACGCAGACATCGTCCGCATACTGTAACTCAACGACAGAGGTTGGGGTGATCTTGGACCTGGTCTGGAGGCGGCATAGGTTAAACAGCTTCCCACTGGTTCTGTAGTTTAGTTCCACTCCAGCGGGGAGCTTGTTGACAGTGAGGTGGAGCATGGCAGCGAGGAAGATTGAAAAAAGCGTTGGAGCGATGACGCAGTCTTGCTTGACCCCGGTCCAGACGTGGATTGGGTCTGTAATGGATCCATTGGTAAGGATCACGGTCTGCATGTCGTCGTGGAGCAGACGAAGGATCTTGACAAACTTTTGGAGGCATCCAAAACGGAGGAGGACACTCTATAGACCCTCGTGGTTGACAGTGTCAAAGGCCTTTGTAAGATCGAAAAATGGCATCTATAAGGGCTGGCATTTTCCTGCAGTTGTCGTGCTGCAAAGATCATGTCCATTGTGCCCCATAGGAGACGGAATCTGCACTGTGACTCTGGGAGGAGCTCCTTGGCCATGGGGAGAAGACGATTGAGGAGGACTCTAGCAACGACTTTCCCAGTGGCTGATAGCAGGGAGATTCCTCTGTAGTTGCCACAGTCGGACTTGTCCCCTTTTTTAAAGATGGTCACGATCACTGCATCTCTGAGATCTCCCGGCATGCTCTCCTCCCTCCAGATGAGAGAGATGAAGTCATGAATTTGCGCCAACAGTGTCGTCGCTCCGCCATACTCTAGCGCCTTAGCAGGAATTCCATCCGCTGCTGCAGTCTTGTAGTTCTTGAGCTGTTTTATGGCTTTTCCTACCTCGTGCAACGTTGGGGTTTCACTGAGGTAGTGGCGGGTCACATTCTGCAGGATGGAGTCGAGAACACTCGAGTCAAAGGCAGAGTCTCAATTGAGGAGATCTTCGAAGTGCTCCTTCCAGCGAGCCCTGACTGCCTCGGTGTCCTTGATGAGTGTTTCCTCATTCTTGGCCAGCAATGGGGTGGGGCCTTGGGAGTTTGGACCGTAGGTGGCCTTGACTGCGATGAAGAATCCTCGCATATCGTGGCTGTTGGCCAGTTGTTAGATCTCCTGTGCTTTCTCCATCCACCACCTGTTCTTTAAGTCCCGGGTTTTTTGTTGGACCTCAGCCTTGAGCCATCTGTAATGTTGCTTTGCTGCTCCCGAGTAATGTCTGAGCTCAAGACCAGCATTTATTGCCCATCCCTAATTGCCCTTGAAGGTGTTGGTAAGCAGCCTTGTACAACTGAGTGGTTTGCTGGGCCTTTTCAGAGGGCAGTTAAGAGCGAATTACATTGCTGTGAGTCTGGAGTCAAATATAGGCCAGACCGGGTAAGAACGGCAGATTACTGCCGGGTAAGGGGATATAATCTTAGAATAAGGGGCTGCCCATTTAAAACTGAGATGAGGAGGAATTTCTTCTCTCTGAGGGTTGTAAATCTATGGAATTTGCTGCCTCAGAGAGCTGTGGAAGCTGGGTCATTGAATAAATTTAAGACAGAGATAGGCAGTTTCTTAACCGATAAGGGAATAAGGGGTTATGGGGAGTGGGTAGGGAAGTAGACCTGAGTCCATGATCGGATCAGCCACGATCATATTAAATGGCAGAGCAGGCACGAGGGGCCGTATGGCCTACTTCTGCTCCTATTTCTTATGTTCTTATTACTTTTCCTAAAGGAGATTAGTGATTCAGATGATCACCAGGCCTAGCTTTTTATACCAGATGTATTTAATTGATTAACTGAATTTAAATTCCCCAGCTGCTGTGCTGGGATTTTGGGGCCAAGTTTCAGCCTGAGTTGCTCCTGTTTTTTTGGAGCAACTGGTTTAGAAATTTGAATTCTCAGCATTTAGTTTGCTCCAGTTCTAGTCAGTTAGAATAGTTTCACTTTGGAACAGAATTTTATTTTCAAAAGAGGGCGTGTCCAGCCACTTATGCCTGTTTTCAAAGTTTAGGCAGTGAAAACTTACTCCAAACTAACTTAGAATGGAGTAAGTGAAGATTTTTGTACGTTCGAAAAAACCTTGTCGACACTTTAGAAAATCAGGCGTAGGTTACAAATCAGGCGTAGGGAATGGGGGGGGGGGTTTAAAGGGAAGTTTACAAACATTAAACACTTCAGTTTTACAAATAAAGAGTCATCATCAATAATAAATGATAAATACATCAATAAATCAACCAATAAATCAATCAAAAAAAATTAATAAAAAATAAAAAAAATTTAAAAAATCAATAAATAAAACATTTTCTACTTACCGACTGCAGCACCGGGACTCCTCCAACAGCGTGCTGGGACGGCCCCCACAGTGTGTCTCTGTCAGTGTCTCTATCTCTCTGTCTCTCTGTGTGTGTGTCCCTCACTCTCTGTCTGTCAGTGTCTGTGTTTCTCACAGCGAGGGGAGGGGGAGAAGGGGGTGGGAGGGGGAGAGGGAGAAGGGGGGTGGGGTGAGAGGGAGAGGAAGGAGAAGGGAGGTAGAGCGGGGTGGGGTGGGGGGTGGCGGTAGAGGTGGGTGGGGTGGGGGAGGAAGGGGGGGAGGAGGAGGGGGGGTGGGGGAGGAGGAGGGGGAGGAGGAGGACAGGAGGGGTGAGGAGAAGGGGAGGGAGGGGGAGAAGGGGGGAGCGCGGGAGAAGGGAGAGAGGATGGAGGGATGGAAGGAGAGAGGATGGAGGGAGGGAAGGGGAGAGGATGCAGGGAGGGAAGGAGAGAGGATGGAGGGAGGGAAGGAGAGAGGAGGGAGGGAGGGAAGGAGAGAGGAGGGAGGGAGGAAAGGAGAAAGGAGGGAGGGAGGGAAGGAGAGAGGAGGGAGGGAAGGAGAGAGGAGGGAGGGAGGGAGGGAAGGAGAGAGAAGGGAGGGATGGAAGGAGAGAGGAGGGAGGGAGGGAAGGAGAGAGGAGGGAGGGAGGGAAGGAAAGAGAGATGAGGGGGGGAAAGGGAGAGAAGGAGGCTGAATGGCCAGGCCCAAGACTTCCGCCTGGATTTACAGGTAGCTGGCGTCGGGTCTCGGGGGGGGTCGCGGAGGTCTGGGGGTGGGGGGGGGAGTCGCGGAGGTGCGGGGGGGGGGGTGAGTCGCGGGGGTCTGGGGAGGGGAGAGTCGCGGAGGTCGGGGGGGGGAGAGAGAGAGTCGCGGAGATCCGGGGGCCGGGGTGGAGAGTCACGGAGGTCCGGGGGGTGGGGGGGGGGGGGTGCGGAGGTCGGTTCGCCAGAGGGGGGGGCGGCGAGCGAGGGTCGGGTTGGGTCCGGTCGGGTGGGAGGAGCCTTATTCACGCAGCCCCAGTGAGGCCATTCAGCCAGGGCTAGGGGCTGCGTGCTTCGGGCTCCTCCCACAGTTTTGGGCGCCTGCAGCTACTGCACATGCGCGCCCACTGTAGCACGCATGTGCAGAGGTCCCGGCACTGTTTTCAGCGCAGGGACCTGGCTCCGCCCCCACAGTTCGTGCTGCGCCATGCCCGGCTCCAGAGGACCTGCAGGGAGCCGGAGAATAGGTAAGTTTTTTTAGGCGCACTTTCTGGCGCGAAAAACGGGCGTCCAGGAAACGGCGCAGCCCGAAACTTGGGCCCTTTGTCTCTGGATCATTAGTCCAGGCCTCTGGATTATCCAGTAACATAACCACTATTCTATCATACCACACATAGGATACCGTATTGGGCTTGTTTCTGTGACCCCTCCCACCTCATCTCATGGTTGACTAACTTGCCAACACTCACTGACTAGTCTCCCACATGAATAAGGAATTGGGCAAACAATACATGTGGGACTGTACTCCAACAATGTATAATCCTCCTGGATTGAGTAAATGTATTTCCTTAAATGCATAAAGGAAAACTCCCAAGTTAAATAGATACTTCTCTCCTGAAACTCTTCCCCTCCCCAACTACACCTTGCATGCCTTTTCCATCAATTTATAACCCATACCAGCAGCTCCTTCATAAATATATCCATGTGTATTTTGTTCCATTGTACATTTCATACAAATAGCAATCATCCTTTCCAAATCCTACTGGATCTCCATTTGTCCCCTTCTCGTTCATGAATGGATTCAAATGTTGTTGCTGCTGGAGCTGCAATAATCCAGTGTTTACAAGTTAATTAAGAACTTTGCTGAGAACTGCACTGGGTGCAATTAAATTGTCTCCTTTAGTCTTTCCATGTTAATGTCGTTTTTATTTGTTGCGGAATGTGGGCACCACTGGCAAGGCCAGCATTTATTGCCCATCATTAATTGCCCTTGAGAATGTTGTGGTGAGACACCTTCTTGAACTGCTGCAGTCCTTGTGGTGAAGCTACTCCCACAGTGCTATTAGGGATGGAGTTCCATGGTTTTGTCCCAGCGATGATGAAGGAATGGCGATATATTTCCAAGTCAGGATGCTGTGTAACTTGGAGCGGAACTTGCAGGTGATGTTGTTCCAATGCTCATGCTGCCCGTGTCCTTCTGGTTGGTAGAGCTCGCGGGTTGGCAGGTGTTGCTGAAGAACCTTGACGAGTTGTTGCAGTGCATCTTCGAGATGTTACACATTGCAGCCATGGTACGCCGGTAGTGGAGGCACTGAATGTTGAAGGTGGTGGATGGGGTGCCCATCAAGCGGGCTGCTTTGTCCTTGATGGTGTCAACTTTCTCGAGGGTTGTTGGAGCTGCACTGATCCAGGCAAGTGGAGAGTATTCCATCACAGTCCTGACTTGTGTCTTGTAGACGGTGGAAAGGCTGTGGGGAGTCAGGAGGTGAGACACAAGCCGCAGAATACCCAGCTTCTCCCCCAATTTTGTTACCACTGCATTTATGCAGCTGGTCCAGTTAAGGTTCTGGTTAATGGTGACCCCCAGGTGTTGATGGTGGGGGAATTAGTGATGGTAATGCTGTTGAATGTCAAGGGCAGGTGATTAGACACTCCCTTGTTGGAGATAGTCATTGCCTGGCATTTGTGTGGCACAAATGTCTCCAGGTCTTGCTGCATGTGGGCATAGACTGCTTCATTTTCTGAGGAGTTGCAAATCGAACTGCACACTGCAATCATCAGCGAACATCCCCACTTATGACCTTATGATGCAGGGAATATCATTGATGAAGCAACTGAAGATGGTTGGGCCTAGGACACTGCACTGAGGAACTCCTGGGACAGAGATGATTGACTCCCAACAAGCACAACTATCTTCTTGTGCTCGGTATGACTCCAGCTAGTGGAGAGTTTCACCCCTGATTCCCTTTGACTTCAATTGTACTAGGGCTCCTTGATGCCACACTCGGTCAAATGCTGCTTTGATGTCAAGGACCGTCACTCTCACCTTACCTCTGTAATTCAGCTCTTTTGTCCCTGTTTGGACCAAGCTGTAAGGAGGTTTGGAGCCAAGTGGTCCTGGCTGAACCCAAACTGTCCACAGTCTGCAGGTGAGCAGTTTCTTGGTGAATAAGTGCCACTTGATAGCACTGTTGGCAACACCTTCCATTACTTTGCTGATGATTGGGAGTAGACTGATGGGGTGGTAATTGTCCGGATTGGATTTGTCCTGCTTTTTGTGGACAGGACATACCTGGGCAGTTCTGGAGCACAAGTGTTCTGCATGAGAGCCGGGAAGTGAACGGGTCCCATAGCCTTTGCTGTATCAGTGCGCTCAGCTGTTTCTTGATATCACGTGAAGTGAATTGAATTAGCTGAAGACTGGCTTCTGTGATGGTGGGGGCCCCAGGAAGGGGCTGAGATGGATCATCCATGAGGCACTTCTTGCTAGAGGTGTTTGCAAACACTTCAGCCTTGTCTTTTGCACTGACGAGCTGTGCTCCTCCATCATTGAGGATGGGGATGTTCAAGGAACCTCTTCCTCCCGTTAGTTGTTTAATGGTCCACCACCATTCATAACTAGATGTGATAGGTCTGCAGACCTTTGATCTGATCCGTTGATTGTGGGATTGTTTTGCTCTGTAGATAGCATGCTGCTTCCGCTGTTTAGTATGCATGTAGTCCTGTGTTGCAGCTTCCCCAGGTTGACACATCATTTTTAGGTATGCCTGATGCTGTTCCTGGCATTCTCTTCTGCACTCCTGATTGACCAGGGTTGGTTCCTTGGCTTGATGGCAATGCTAGAGTGAGGGATATACCGTGCCATGCGGTTACAGATTGTGGTGGAATATATCATGTATTTCACCATCTTGCAATGACAATAGTTATTATAACTTTAACTCATGCAAACTGTACCTGTACCCTTGAAATGCACACCCTGACCACAGGGCGTGAGCTTGCGGGAGACACTCCTCACCTGGGTTTCCAGGTATAAAATGGGAGGTCCCACCCAGGGTCAGCACTCTTTGGTCCTAGGAATAAAGTGAAGGTCACAGAGTGACCGTGTCTAATATATACATGCCTCGTGTGAGTTTGTAACAAGGGGCAGAGAGTACATCTGGCGACGAGAAACGGGAATCACAGAACCACGAGGATGGCCATTGGTGGCACAGCGGAATGCTACTGTGTGGGTAAGGACTGGGACGACTTTGTGGAAAGACTCCAGCAGAGCTTTGTCACAAAGGACTGGCTGGAAGAGACAGCGGCTGACAAGCGGAGGGCGCATCTACTGACCAGCTTTGGTCCACAGACGTATGCGCTGATGAAAGACCTGCTCGCACCCCAAAAGCCAGCGGACAAGGCCTTCGAAGAGCTCAGCCAGCTGATCAGTGAGCATCTCAAGCTGGCAAGTAGCGTACACATGGCCCGGCACCGGTTCTAGTCTCACCGATGTCGGGAGGGTCAAAACGTCTCGGACTTCGTGGCAGAACTGCGGCGTTTGGCCAGTCTCTGTAAGTTCTCCAATGCCTGCAGGGAGGAGATGTTCAGGGACTTTTTCATCAAGGGCATTAATCATGCCGGGATTTTCAGGAAGCTTATAAAGACCATGGACCTGACCTTAGAAGGGGCGGCGTTGATAGCTCATACCTTTATGGCAGGAGAAGAGGAGACCAAGCTAATTTACGCATGCAGCCCTCGTTTTAATGTTGCGATGAACCAGGGAGTTAATGTTGTAAAAGTGACACAGAACCTCGCAGGCAGGCAAGGGCAATTCAACACCGCCCAGGCAGCAACAAGCTCCAGGATGGGCCCGCAGCAGGGACAATGGAAAGGGGATCGGCAATTCACACCATCACGAGGCACGTGATGGGACCATTCAGAATGTTTAGAAACAGCCAAATGGGCCATCAGAGAGGAATGCCTGGGAATAGTCTTTTGTTAGCAGCAATCTCAGCTCATGCTGGAGAGGTGGGGGTAGATACACTGCCAAAAGGGCAGGTTCCAGCTTTATACCTGTGGGATTTGTAATGTCTGTGGATACTTGGCCAGTATGTGCAAAAAAGCAGTAACGAGGCTAATCTGCGAGACAGAGGAACCAGATGAGGGGTCTGCAATGCAGGATGAGGCCTGGGGAACAACTGTGGATGCTGAAGTTCAGAGAGTTCATGTGGCTGACGTCCACAGCTCATACACTAAAATGCCACCCATGATGGTGAAAGTCTTACTGAATGGCATCCCGGTGGTGCACATGGAGCTGGATACCGGAGCTAGCCAGTCACTCATGAGCGCCCAACAATTTGAGAGACTATGGCCACACAGAGCTAGCATGCCCAAACTGGAACGCATTGATACGCAGCTATGTACGTACACCAAAGAGATCATCCCAGTGCTGGGCAGTGCAAACTTGGTGGTAACGCATAATGGATTACAGAACCGGCTGCCACTCTGGATTGTTCCGGGAAATTGCCCCGCGCTTTTGGGGAGGAGTTGGCTAGCTGAGATGAATTGGAAATGGGAGGATGAGCACGCCATTTCATCCGTGGAGCGAAGGTCATGCTCAAAGGTATTGCAAAAATTCGAGTCACTCTTTCAACCCGGTGTCGGAACATTCAAAGGCACTAAAGTAGTGATACACATCACTCCGGACGCCAGACCAGTGCACCACAAAGCCAGAGCGGTGCCGTACGTGATGCATGAGAAAATTGAAAGTGAACTGGACAGGCTGCTCAGAGAGGGCATAATTTCGGCAGTTGAATTCAGCGACTGGGCAAGTCCCATCGTTCCCGTCCTCAAAGCAGATGGCTCGGTTAGGATTTGTGGCAACTACAAAGCCACCATCAACCGAATGTCGCTGCAAGACCAATACCCGCCTCGAGAGCGGAGGACCTCTTTGCCGCGCTGGCAGGTGGAAAACTGTTCACGAAGCTAGACCTCAGTTCGGCCTACATGACTCAGGAACTGGCGGAAGATTCCAAGCTTCTGACCACCATCACGACGCACAAAGGACTATTTGTCTACAACAAGTATCCATTTGGCATTCATTCGGCAGCGGCTATCTTTCAGCGAAACATGGAAAGCTTGCTCAAGTCCAGCTCTGGAACGGTCGTATTCCATCATTATAATGGTTCGAGACACCGAGGAACACCTCCGCAACCTGGAGGAGGTGCTATGCCGATTGGATCGGGTAGGCTTGCGGCTGAAAAAGGCCAAATGCGTGTTTTTGGCCCCAGAGGTCGAGTTCCTGGGCAGGAGGGTTGCCGCAGATGGGATCCGGCCCACTGAATCAAAAACGGAGGCGATTCGCCGGGCGCCCAGGCCCGGCAACACGTCGGGGTTGCGATCATTCCTGGGACTTTTGAACTATTTTGGGAACTTTCTGCCGAACTTAAACACATTGTTGGAGCCATTACACATGCTCCTCCGTAAAGGTTGTGAATGGTTTTGGGGGGATTATCAAGAACGGGCTTTCAATAAGGCGAGGAACCTGCTGTGTTCCAACAAACTGTTGACTTTGTATGACCCCTGTAAAAACAGGTTTTAACATGCGATGCGTCATCCTACAGGGTTGGGTGTGTATTGCAGCAGGGTAATGATGACGGCCGACTCCAACCGGTGGCTTATGCCTCCAGGTCGCTCTCCCAGGCATAGCGTGGATACAGCATGGTCGAGAAGGAGGCACTCGCGTGTGTGTACGGTGTGAATAAGATGCTAGAGACGGACCATAAGGCGCTAACATCCCCGTTGTCCGACGGCAAGGCTGTCAACGCTAACGCGTCAGCTCGCATACAGCGATGGGCCCTCACGCTGGATGCATATGACTACAAAATACTGCACCGGCCAGGCACCGAAAATTGCTCTGACGCACTCAGCAGGCTCCCACTAGCCACCACTGAGGGGGCGTCGGAACAGAGCGTAGAGATGGTCATGGCCGTTGAGGCTTTTGACACTGTGGGCTCCCCCATCACAGCCCGACAGATCAAACTCTGGACCAACAGGGACCCCCTCCGATCCATGATAAAGAAATGTGTCCTGACTGGGAATTGGGTGCCTGCACACAGGGCCTGCCCCGAGGAAGTCAGGCCGTTTCAGAGACGGATGGACGAACTCTTCATCCAAGCCGACTGCCTGTTATGGGGCAGCCGGGTAGTCATGCCCCAGAAAGGAAGGGAAGCGTTCATCAGGGAACTCCACAGCGAGCACCCTGGCATCGTGTTAAAGAAGGCCATTGCCCGGTCACATGTATGTTGGCCGGGGATTGACTCAGACCCGGAACACTGGGTGCGCAGGTGCACGACGTGTGCCCAGCTGGGCAATGACCCCAGGGAGGCTCCACTCAGCCCATGGCCCTGGCCCACCAGGCCATGGTCACGCATATGAGGGCCCGTTCATGGGGAAAATGTTCCTGATCGTTGTCGATGCATACTCGAAGTGGATCGAGTGCATCAGATTGAACTCGTGCACGACATCCATCACAGTGGAGAGTCTGCGTACGGTTTTCGTGACCCACGGCTTGGCGGACATCCTGGTCAGCGACAATGGCCCGTGTTTTACAAGCCATGAATTCCAGGACTTTATGTCGGGCAATGGGATCAAGCATGCCCAGAGAGCACCGTTCAAGCCGGCTTCCAATGGCCAGGCGGAACAGGCGGTCCATGTCATAAAGCAGGGCATGCTACGCATCCAAGGACCCTCCCTTCAGCACCGCCTATCGCGCCTCCTGCTGGCCTACAGGTCCCGGCCGCACTTGCTCACGGGAGTCCCGTCAGGGAACTCCTCATGAAACGCACGCTCAAGACACGGCTGTCCCTCATTCACCCAGACCTGGCAGACATTGTTGCGGGCAAGCGCCAGTCCCAAACCGAGCTCCTGATCGAGGCTCAAGGGGGAGGTGTAAAGAAATAGATGACCCGGTATTTGTTCTTAACCATGCTTTGGGACCCAAGTGGCTTGAGGGCACTGTAATTGGCAAAGAAGGAAACAGGGTCATGGTGGTCAGACTAAAAATGGGCAGATATGCCGCAAAAACTTGGACCAAGTAAAGACAAAGTTCAGCATAGACAGGGAGGTACCGGAAGAAGAGCATGATGAGATAGCACCCACACCACTGACAGCGTATGAGCAACACAGACAGCCTTCAGCATGCACAGTCCCTGCGGCCAGCCCGGACAGTCCGGAATCACGTCAAGTGACAGAGACGCGTGCTGAGGATCAGCCACCAGAGCCACAACTGCAGCGCTCCACGAGAGAGACTGAACCTCTGAAGCTAAAAGACTTAAGGGGGGAGGTGATGTCATGTATTTCACCATCTTGCAATGATAATAGTTATGTAACTGTAACTCATGCACACTGCACCAGTACCCTTGAAATGCACACCCTGACCACAGGGGGGTGAGCTTGCGGAAGACACTCCTCACCTGGGTTTCCAAGTATAAAAGGGGAGGTCCCACCCAGGGTCAGCACTCTTTGGTCCTGGGAATAAAGTGAAGGTCACAGAGTGACCGTGTCTGATATATACGTGCCTCGTGTGAGTTTGTAACAAGGTGCAGAGACACTACAGAATACAATTCTGCAGCTACTGATGGCCCACAGCACCTCATGGATACCCAGATTTGAGATGATAAATCTGTTCTGAATCTATCCCATTTAGCACGGTAGTAGTGCCTCACAACACGATGGAGGGTGTTCTCAATGTGAAGTTGGGACTTCTTCTCCACAAGGACTGTGTGGTGGTCACTACTACCAATGCTGTCATGGACAGATGTGTCTGTGACAGGTAGATTGGTGAGGACGAGATGATGTCGGTTTTTCCCTTCTGTTGGTTCTCTCACCATCTGTCGCAGGCCCAATCTGGCAGCCCGTTCCTTCCGGACTCGGTCAGCTCAGTCAGTAGTGGTGCTTCTGAGCCTCTCTTGGTGATGGACATTGAAGTCCCCCAACCAGAGTACATTCTGTGCCCTTGCTACTATCAGTGCTTCCTCCAAGTGATGTTCATCATGGAGCAGTACTGATTCATCAGCTGAGGGAGGGAAGTAGGTGGTAATCAGCAGGAGGTTTCCTTGCCCATGCTTGACTTGAAGCCAGGAGACTTAATGGGGTCCAGATTCAATGTTGAGGACTCCCAGGGCCACTCCCTCCCGAGTGTATACCACTGTGCTGTCACCCCTGGTGGGTCTGGCCAGCCTTACCGTATTTTTTGTATCTCTCAATAGTACATTTGAAGTATCGATGTCACCACATTTCATACATTGATGAGACAAAATTTTACAAGCCGGCCTGGGTTTGCATGCTGATGGGTTTGACGGCTTCATGTTTCAGACAAAACAAAATCTTCAACTCACTCGATGTGAAAAACTTTACAGGTGGCCGTGTTTTAAGAATTATCTCGAATTTGCAGCGCTGAAAAAGGCCATTCAGCCCATGCCCGAGTTTATATTCAACATGAACCTCATCCCACCCATCATCTTCTAACCCTATCAGCATATCCTTCCAATCCTTACTCCTTCATGTGTTTTTCCAGCTTCCCCTTAAATGCTTCTATGCTCTGTGCCTCAACTATTCTTTTTGATAGTAAGTTCCACATTCTAACCACTGAAGAAGTTTCTCTTGAAGTCCCTCTTAGATTTATTTGTGACTATCTTATATTGATCGGCCTTAGTTTTGAACTCCCCCACAAGTGGAAACATTTTATCTACGCCTATGATATCAAAACACCTTTATATAATTTTAAAGATCTCTGTCAGGTCACCCTTCCGCCTTCCCTTTTCTAAAGAAAAGAGTTCCATCCTGTCCAGTCACACCTGATGGGTATAACCTCCCAGTTCTGGTATCATCCTTGTAAATCATTTTTGCAGCTTCGTCAATACTCTACATCCTATTTGTAATATTCTGCTTAGAGCAGAGAAGGCTAAGAGGAGATTTGATCGATTTGGTGGAGGTGTTTAAAACCATGAAGGTTAAATCAAGAGAAACTGTTTCTAAAAGCTGAAGCTTCAAGAACCAGAGGGCACAGAATTAATGTGATGAGCAAAAGAACCAGAGGCGACATAACGAAAAACTTTTAAACTCAACGAGTGGTTAAGATTTGGAATGCACAGCCTGATAGGGTGATGGAAACAGATTCAATAGTAGCCTTCAAAAGGGAAATGGATAAATCGTTGAAGGGGAAAAAATTGCAGGGACTTTGGGGAAAGAAACTCGGAGTGGGACTAACTGGATTGCTCTTCGAATGAGCCGGCACAGACTCGATGGGCCGAATGGTGTCCTTGTGTGCTGTAATGTTCTGTGATTCTATATGATTCTGTGGAGACCAGAACTGTGCACAGCACTCCAAGTGTTGTCTAGCCAATGTTCTATACAAATTTAACATGCTGAACACGGATGTGATTCAGCTGCAGGCATTCCTCACTCTGAGCTCAGAGATCAGATGAAGGGGTTGACTTATGAAGAAAGGTTGAGCAGGTTGGGCCCATACTGATTGGAGTTTAGAAGAATGAGAGGTGATCTTATTGAAACATGTCAGATACTGAGGGAGCTTGACAAGTTAGATGCAGAGATGATGTTTCTACTCGTGGGGAAATCTAGAACTATGGGGCATAGTTTCACAAAAAAGGGTCGCCAATTTAAAATGGAGATGAGGAGGAATTTCTTCTCTCATAGGGTCATAAATCTGTGGAATTCTCTGCCGCAGAAAGCAGTGGAGGATGTGTCATTGAATATATTTGAGTTGGAGACAGATATTTGAACGATAAAGGAGTTAGGGGTAATGGGGAGCGGACAGGGAAGTGGAATTGAGCCCAAGATCAGATCAGCCATGAACTTATTAAATGGCGGAGCAGGCTTGCGGGGCCAATGGCCTATTTCTGCTTTTATTTGTTATCTTGTTATGTTATGTCCCTGGAGAGGGAGCATGCGGTGTCTGCCGGTATGCTTGAGGCTTTCCGTGACCAGTGGGCACCAGAGGGACTGGAGTGCAGCGTGGATATAGGGAAATAAATTATAATTTGAAAAGTTTTTATGTTAGTTTTGTCAGATTTGCAACTTATAGTTTATTCCCCCTCATAAAGGGGCACGTATAAGTTTTTCCCAATTGATTAGCCTAAAGAGTAGAGGATTCATTGAAACCTGTGATTCTAGATATTTGAACTGTGTTGGAGGAAAGTTAGGACAATTAAGATCCTCATTGAGTTGTCAGCCAATGATGCTCATTCTTCAAAGATCTGACTGATTCTGAGAGTCCATATCATCTCCTCCCTTTACTTGATTGGTGCTCTGAGAGTCTGCAACTTCTGATTGGGTATTGAGGAGTGTTACTCTTCCTCTAGGTTGCCACACCCTGGATTATCCCTCAGTATAAATACAGGATTTTGCAGTTCCTGAAATCTCAGTTTGTTGCTTCAACAAAGTTTAGATTTGTAAAAAAATAAATAAAAATGACTTCTCAAGTGCGTCAGAACTACCACCAGGACTGTGAGGATGCTGTCAACAAGCAGATCAACATAGAGCTTTATTCCTCCTATGTTTATCTCTCTATGGTGAGTTGACCACTTCACAGTGGAGACTATGTAATGTGAATTTACTAAATTCTGTGCTGTATCCAGCCCACCTATTCTGAGTATCTTGAATCTAAATGACTCACATTCCTGGTCTCTTTTGAGGTTGTTGAATTTATTTGGAATACATTCTGCACTCAATGCATGAAATTCAGAGTTCATATCCTCATTCTAAATCACTCCATGGACTCTTGCTACTTTGCCTTTGCAATGAGGGGATGTAACAAAATTAGAGCTAGGACATTTAGACGGGAAGTCAGGAAGTATTCTTTCCTGCAAGTGTGGTGGAAATCTGGAAATACTTTCCCATCCTCCTACAGGCCCCCACCCCCACAAAAGGCATTGATGTAGGGCCAAGGTTTTTCATTGGGTAAGGCTATCAAGATTGTTCCAATGACCATGTACATACAAGTTCAGTGAGATTTTGAACCTTTGAACAAAAGTGACATTTTGAAGTTTAATTTATGTAATGTACACATGCCAATGAGTCTGCCATTCAATACCCAACTATTCTGATCCCAATGCAGTCCTTCTACTTTGACCGGGATGATGTTGCCCTGCGTCACTTTGTTGAGTTTTTCAAGGAGCAGTCACTTGAGGAACATGAGCATGCTGAGAAACTGATGGAATTCCAGAATCGGCGTGGAGGTCGGAACATCTTGGCGGACATCAAGGTTGGCTCCTCTTGCAATTGAATGTTCCCGACACATTCTGAAGCAATTATTTCCAATTTACAGGACATGTCATTCAGCCAAAATGGTCTTTGCTGGTTTTCATATTCCACACAAGCTTCCTCCCACCTTGCTTCATCTCCCCCTGTCAGCATATCATTCTATTCCTTTCTCCCCATGCACTTTCCTGCCCCTTAAATACATCTATGCTATTTGCCTCATCAATATGACCCCAGTGATTGCGATAGCTTAATGGCAATTTTAATTTCTCACACATGGGTTTGTGGTAAAGTAGACTTTTGATTGCACCCCTAATTTCTTTCAAATGTTTGTTTAATCCACTGTAAATGAACTGTTCGACTTTCCTTTCCAGAAACCAGAGCAGGATGAGTGGAGCAATGGTCTGGAGGCGATGCAGAGAGCTCTGCAGATGGAGAAGAATGTGAACCAGAGTCTGCTGGATCTGCACAAACTCTCCACTGAGAGGGTAGACCCTCATGTAAGTTTTTAATTTTAATGTGGGTTGAGATTGTGGAACCTGTTGTCCTTGAGCCTAATTATAACTCTCTCCATGCCCCAAAGCTTTGTGTTGGTGTCTTTCTCTGTTTTTATTTTGGCTAGCAGTGGGAAGTGATGGGGTAAGTTGACCTACTGTGACAGACGAGTAAATGTGTCCCAGGATCTGAGCACCTATTGTACAGTAAGTTTAATCTTGTGATGCAGTAATTCCATCAATCTCAATTGCACCACTTGACTATCCTCCAGTTTGAGGATTAAAATCCAGATTCTCAAATGGAAGCTAACATTCCTTGATGTCTGCTGCTGGACATAACTAGTTTCCCTCTTTTTCAGTTGTGTGACTTCCTGGAGACTCACTACTTGGATGAACAAGTGAAGATGATCAAGAAGCTTGGAGATCACATCACCAACCTGAAGAGACTGGGAGCCCCTGAGAATGGCCTGGGAGAGTACCTGTTTGACAAGCACACTCTGGGGGAGAGTGACTAAACTGACTGACTGGATCAAGCTTATTGTGTTTAGTACTTGTATTGACAAAATTAGGACCCCTGTCCTGTAGATAATGATTGCTTGTGACTTTGTACAAAGAGCTGTGAGACCTGGGCTCTTAATGTGACATGTAACATAACTAAATAAAATGTTCAATATTGGACTGGGTTTTGTCTCCTTGTAAGTTTGGAGTGGTTGCTTATTTTCTATAACATAACTAGGTTTGCTTCAATCAAGAATTGCACTGATCTTGCAACAGTTATGGGACATTTTAAGAACATAACAAGTTAGAGCAGGAATAGGACATTTGGTGCCTGCTGATCCAGCCCCCTCATTATCTTGTATGTTGCAATACGATCACCCCTCATTCTTCTGAACTCTAATGAGTATTGGCCCAACCCATCTTAAGTCAGCATGCTCATCTCTGGAATCAACAGATGCCAATGCAAGTATATCTTTCCTTTTTAAATATGGAGACCAAAACTGTATGCTGTACTCCAGCTGTGGCCTCATTTCACCAATACTCTGTACAGTTGTAACAGGACATCTCTGCTTTAATACTGTTGCCCCCTTGGAATAAATACCACCATTCCATTTGCCGCCTTGATTACTTGCTGTACCTGCATAGTCACTTTTTGTGTTTCATGCATGAGGACCTCCAGGTCCATTCCTCTGGTGCAGCATTTTGCAATTTTTCTCAAGTTATAATTTGCTTTTCTATTATTTCTGTCAGAGTGGCTAACCTCACATTCCATCTGCCAAATTTTTGCCCATGCACTTCACCCGTCTATATTCCTTGGCAGATTTTTTTGTGTCTTCACAATTTGCTTTGCCATCAGCAAACCTGGCTACATCACACTTGGTCCTTTCATCCAAGTCATTAATATAGATTGTGAATAGTTGAGGACCCAGCACCGATCCCTGTGGCACACTACTAATCACTGTTTGGCAACTGGAAAATGACCCATTTCTCTGTTCTCTCTTTTCTGTTAGTTAGCTGATCTTCTATCCGTGCTCATCGATTATCTCTAACCCTGTGAGCTTTTATCTTGTGCAGTAACATCTTATGCGGAACCTTTCCGAATGCCTTCTGAAATCCAAATGCACTACATCCACTGGTTACCTCCTTATCCATCCTGCTCGTTACATCCTCAAAGAACTCCAGCAAATTTGTCAAACCTGATTTCCCTGTCATAAAACCATGCTGACTCTGCTTGATTGAATCATGCTTTTCCAAATGTCCTGCTACTGCTTCCTTAATGTACTCCAGCATTTTCTCAATGACATGTGAAGCTAACTGGTCTATAGTTTTCTGCTTTTTGTCTGTTATGTCTCTAATGTGATTGAGTATTGTAGACTTGAGTAAGTGTGACCTTAGTCTCTATATTCTGACTCCAGTGCGCTGGCACAGCATGGGAGGTATGCTTATATGCTGAGATCCCTTGGGACTCCAACAGATGTGCCCTCTGGTGGCGGTAGAATTCTGGTTACACAGTGTTGCATACAAAACATCCATCTCCCCACCCGCCAAAGACAAGAGTAAACTTATTTACAGGGTGAGACGATCTGGGGCTTTCTGCTCCCTAGTCGATCGACTCGGTACAAACACAGGTGCAGGTGAGTTAGTTTGGCCTTCGCTGGGCTGTTGCGCAGCTGGCCTTGCTGGGCTGCTGGGGATGATGAGTTCAGCTTCGTGGTCAACCGTGATGTCGGTTGCCACTTGTGTGTGTGTATCGGAGGGTCGAAGTTGGTGGTGTCCTCTTCAGGTTGCTCGTGGCATGCCAGAGATTCTTTTTCAATCATGCTGTAGGCCCTTTGGGCCTTGGACAAATTCTTGGACGCTTAAGCAACGGTTGCTATGTTCCCGATTCGTTTGCTTGTTGTAACACATACCCGCCCCCGTACGAAAACGCATCGCAAGCTCGCACTAAACGTTTACATGGGTCATACAGAACAAGCAGTTTGTTGGAACATAACAAATTTCAGGCTTTCTCACAAGCAGTCTCTTTTGATTTCCCCCATACCCAGTCATCTCCCTTGCGTAGCAACACATCTAGAGGTTCTAGAAATGTGCTTAACCCGGGTAGGTAATTACCAAAATAATTGAGGAGTCCCACGAATGACCGCAGCTCCATCACGTTCTGTGGTCTCGATCCATTCTTGAAGGCCTCCGCCTTGGCGTCGGTGGGTCTGATGCCGTCTGTCGCATTCTTCTCCCTAAGAACTCGACCTCTGGTGCCAGGAAAACACACTTCGAGTGTTTCAACCTGAGTCCCACACGATCTAGCCGACTTAGTACCTCTTCCAGGTTCTGCAAGTGTTCGATGATGTCCTGACCAGTGATCAACATGTCGTCCTGGAAAACCACGGTCCTAGGAATCGACTTTAGCAAACTTTCCATGTTCCTTTGAAAAATAGCCACGACCGATCGAATCCCAAATGGGCATCTATTGTAGATGAACAGACCTCTGTGTGTGTTGAGACAGGTGAGTCGTTTCGAGGATTCCACCAGCTCCTGCGTCATGTAGGCCGAGGTCAGGTCCAACTTGCTGAATGTCTTCCCTCCTGCCAGCATCACAAATAGGTTGTCTGCCTTGGGTGGCGGGTACTGATCCTGCAGCAAAAAATGATTAATCGTTACTTTATAGTCCCCACAAATTTTGACCGTGCCATCACCCTTGAGAACTGGAACAATCGGATTGGGCCCACTCGTTGCACTCAACCGGTGTTATGATGCCCTCTCGTTGCAGTCTGTCCAGCTCGATCTCCACTTTGTCTCGTATCATATATGGCACCACACGTGCCTTGTGGTGGATGGGTCGTGTACCGGAAACCAAGTGGATCTGCACCTTCGTCCCAGAGAAATTTCCGATGCCTGGCTTACACAATGACGGGAACTTGCACAAAGCCTGGGCACATGAGGCGTCGTCGACGGATGAACGCACTCGGATGTCGTCCCAGTTCCAGCAGATTTTTCCCAGCCAGCTTCGGCGGAACAGTGTGGGGCCATCTCCTGGTACAATCCATAGTGGTAGTTCGTGCACCACTCCACCATAGGAGACTTTTACTGCTGCACTGCCTATTACAGGGATCAGCTCTTTAGTGTAAGTTCTCAGCTTGGTATGAATGGGGTTCAGCTTTGGCCTTTTGCCGTGTTGCACCACAGCCTCTTGAAGGCCTTTTTGCTCATTATAGACTGACTCGCACCCGTATCAAATTCCATGGCAACTGGAATTTCGTTCAGTTCAACTCTTAACATGATCGGTGGACATTTCGTGTTGAAGGTGTGTACCCTGTATACTTCTGCCTCCTTAGTTCGAGTCTCTAGTTCAGTTTGATCCGCCATGGATTGGTCTTCCTCTGCAACGTGGTGGTTTGCAGGGTTTGCAGCTCGTCTGCACATTCGCTGGAGGTGTCCCATTGTTCCACATCTTTTGCAAGCATAGTGTTTGAAGCAGCATTGATGGGCTCGATGATCACCTCCGCAGCGCCAACAAGGTGTTAATTGCCTCGCATTCACACTTGATGGCGGACTCTCAATCATCTGAGGTAATGCAGCTGCAGGCGTGTATATTCTGCCATATGCATTCCTGCCTGAAAATGACGTTACTTAGTGTACAGTATTTGCCGATGCATCTTTATGTTGCAAAATTTGTTTGGTGTTATCACTGGTGGACATAAATGCCTGGGCTATCGTTATGGCTTTGATCAGATTCATTGTTTCAACAGTCAATAGTTTGCGAAGGTTAACCTCATGGCCAATGCCAAGCACAAAAAAAGTCTCTTAGCATTTGCTCCAGGAATCCATCGGAATTCGCAATGTCCTGCAACGCCTTAGTTCGGCGACGTTGCTTGCCATTTCCTGGCCTTCAGACCGTTGACATGTATAAAATCGATACCTTGCCATCAGAATGCTCTCCTTCGGATTTAGGTGCTCGCGAACCAGCGTACACAGTTCTTCATACGATTTGGTTGTTGGTTTCACCAGAGCAAGAAGGTTCTTCATGAGGCGATAGGTTGTTGCCCGCAGACGGTGAGGATGTTCACCCTTCCAGCTCGTCGGCCACAAAGTATTGGTTGAGTCGCTCCATGAAGGCATCCCAATCGTCACCTTCTAAGAATTTCTCCAGGATAACAACAGTTTTCTGCATTCTTGCATGATGGTTCGTTATCAACTACTCGTCGCCAGTTGTTATGTCTCTAATAAAGCAATGTGACTGAGTACTGTAGACTTGAGTAAGTGTGACCGTAGTCTCTTTATACTGACTACAGAGTGCTGGCACAGCATGGGAGGCCTGCTTATATGCAGTGCTCCCAAGGGATGCTGGGATCCCTATGGACTCTAACTGATGGGTCCTCTGGTGGCAGTAAAATGCTGGTTACAAGCTGTTACATACATAACAGTTTGCCTCCTTTTTTAAATAGGGGTATTACATTTGCGGTTTTCCAATCTGAAGGTACTGCCCAAGAAACCAAGGAATTTTGATAGATTACAACCAATGCAGCCACTATCTCTGCAGACAGTTCTTTTAAGACCCTAGGATATAAGCCATTGTGTCCAGGGATCTTGTCCACCTTTAGTCCCAAAATTTTACCGAGTACTACTTCATTAGTGGTCGTGATTGTATTAAGTTCTTCCCTCTCTATAGCCACTTGATTATCCACTATTGGGATGTTTCTAATGTCTTCCACCGTGAAGACCGATACAAAATATTTGTTCAATGTCTCTGCCATTTCCCTGTTCTCCATTATTAATTGCCCACTCTCATCCGTTACTGTGCAATATTTACTTTTGCCACTCTTTTCCTTTTCAAGTACCTGTAGAAACTCTGCCTATTTGTTTTTATTTTTTATGCTGGTTTACTTTCATAATCTATCTTCCCTCTTTTTATAATTTTTTTTGTCGTTCTTTGCTGGCT
Source organism: Pristiophorus japonicus (assembly GCF_044704955.1). Lineage (NCBI taxonomy): Eukaryota > Metazoa > Chordata > Chondrichthyes > Pristiophoridae > Pristiophorus > Pristiophorus japonicus. Next base: position 133,351,894 of record NC_091980.1, on the reverse strand, counting down.
TTTAAAATTTCCCAGTCCTCTGGCCTCCCACTAGTTTTGGCCACATTATATGCCCTGCTTTTCAATTTGATACCATCCCTTATTTTCTTAGTTAGCCACGGATGGTTACCCTTCATTTTCTGCACTTTTGCTTTCCAATTCCAGCTTTACTCCCCTCCCTACTGACTCTATTTTCAGGTTCCCAGCCCCCTGTCAAGCTAGTTTAAATCCTCTCCAACAGCACAAGCAATACCGCCACCCCGCCATCCCCCCACCCCCCGACCACCGCGAGGATATTGATCCCGGTGCTGTTGAGGTGAAACCGGTCCGGATTGTACTGGTCCCACCTCCCCCAGAAGCGGTCCCAGTGTCTCAGGAATCCAAAGCCATCTCTCCTGCACCATCTCTCCAACCATTTATTCATCTGCTCTATCCTCCTATTTCTGTACTCCCTAACTCATGGAACCACGAGTAATCCAGAGATTACTACCTTTGAGGTCCTGCTTTTTAATCTGTCTCCTCGCTCCCTAAACTCTGCCTGCAGGACCTCATCCCTCTTTCTACCTATGTCATTGGTCCCGACATGAACCACGAAATCTGGCTGTTGGTCCTCTCCCCTCAGAATTTTGTGTTTCCTCTGGTGTAATGTTGGATATTTGGACAGGTGTTGTAAGATCTATAATGTTCAGACAATTGACCGCCACATGCATTATTGACGAGGGACAAAGCTTGGTCAGAGGTAGGTTTTAAGAAGTGTACTATAGGAGGTACTGAGGTTTAGGAAGGGAACTCCAGATCTTGCTCAAGACAGCTGAATAAAAATACCTGTTCCCACTAGTGAACATTCCCTCTGCTCTTACATAAATGAAAACGCCACATGACAAAATACAAGTTGCCGTAACATGAGATAAACACAGGGAATGATTTACAGTTACAACATTTCAGGCCTTGATTAGCATCCTATTTAATAAGTGTATCGGCCCTGGAATTAGCCGTTTTATTCAGCAGCTGCTGCAGATCCTGTTCAGTTATTATTGCAGGTTGTTCAGAAACTGAACTCACCACTGCTGCTATCGACTTTCTGTTAAGCTTTGGTAGGCAGAGCAGCAACTGCTGTACAGACCAGTAATGTCTGAGTGCATTGAACCCCGGGGACTACAATTGGGTGAGGAGGGAAAGCAACAGGTGGCATCAGCTTACTGTCACAGCTTCATTGATTAGTGTGGATACCCGAGTGTGGTGGTTCTGGGACAGATTCTCTTCCACCCGCTCCCCTCATGGTTGAATAACTTACCAACAGAAGTTACGTTCACACATGAATAAGGAATTGGGTAAGGCATTGAAGAAATACTTGTGCAACTGTACTCCAACACATATTATCCTTCTGCAAGGAGTAAATGTATTTCATTAAATGACCAAAGCAAAAGGCCCAAGAAGTTAAACACATTTATCTTGAAAAGCATTCCCCCCTCCCCAAAACCCAGACCCCAAAGCCGAATCCCTCAAATCATCAACCCAATTTATCAATTTATATTTAGTCCCATTTTGTATTTCATACCAAATAGCAATTAATCTGTCTAAATCCTGCTGGATCTCCATTTCTCGCCTTCACCCCGATGCAGCTACAGCTGTAATAATCCAGTGTTTACAAGTTAGTTTTAAAATTTAGTTGAGAAAATGAATTGGGTGCAATTAAATTGCCATCTTCTGCCATTCCATGTTACTGTCTTTGCAACTCTCAAAGGTACTTTTGGAGTGTCGATGTCACAAGATTTCATACATTGATGAGCCACAATTCCATGAGTCGGCCGGGGTTTGCGTGTTGATGGGTTTGACGGCTTCATGTTTCTGACAAAGTCTCCAGCTCACTCGATGTGAAAAACTTCCCAGGTGCCCGTGTTTTAAGAATTACATCGAATTTACAGCACAGAAAAAGACCATTTGGTCCAACTGGCCTCAATGGTTTATGCTCCATGTGAGTCTCCTCCCACCACACTTCATCTAGACCTATCAGCATATCCTTCTATTCCTTTCTGCCTCATGTATTTATGTTGCTTCCCCTTAAATGCATCGGTTCCATATATGATGAGGGAGAGAGTCGAGATCGAACTGGACAGACTTCAATGAAAGGGAATCGTATCGCCAGTCGAGTTCAACGAGTGAGCCAGTCCAATTGTTCCAGTGTTGAAAAGCGATGGCACGGTCAGAATCTGCAGAGGCTACAAGGTAACGATCAACCAAGTCTCGTTACAAGACCAATACCTGCTATGCAAGGCGGATGACCTGTTTGCAATGTTACGGGGGGGAAGTCGTTCACTAAGTTGGACCTAACCTCCGCCTACGTGACACAGGAGCTGGCTGAATCTGCGAAAAGATTGACGTGCATCAACACGCACAAAGAATTGTTTATATACCACAGGTGCCATTTTGGGATTTGCTCGTCTGCTTCCATCTTCCAGAGGAACATAGAGAGTTTGCTGAAATCTGTTCCGTGCACCGTTGTGTTTCAAGACGACATCCTGATTACCGGTCGTGACTCCACCGGACACCTCCACAACCTGGAAGAGGTTCTACGTCGACTAGACAGAGTGGAACTCAGGCTGAAATGCTCCAAGTGTGTTTTCCTGGTGCCAGAGGTCGAATTATTGGGGAGAAAGATTGCGGTAGACGTCATCAGACCCACGGAGTCAAAGACAGAGGCCATCAAGAATACATCCAGACTACAGAATGTGATGGAGCTGCGTTCGTTCCTGGGACTCCTCAACTATTTTGGTAACTTTCTACCCGGGTTAAGCATTTTCTGGAACTGTTGCACATGTTGCTACGTAAGGGTGACGACTGGGTTTGGGGTGAATCTCAAGAGACAGCCTTTGAGATGGCCAGAAACCTACTTTGTTTCAATAAGTTTCTTGTACTGTATGACCCGTGTAAACAATTAGTACTAGCTTTTGATGCATCTTCGTATGTGGTCAGCTGTTTGTTAGAGCAAACCAATGTATCGGGCAAACGTCAATCGGTTGCATACACGTCTAGAACTCTGTGTAAGGCTGAAAGAGCCCACAGTATGGTCGAGAAAGAGGCGTTAGCATGTGCATATGGGGTTAAGAAAATTCACCAATACCTATTTGGACTTCGGTTTGAGCTTGAAACCGACCACAAACCGCTCATTTCACTGTTTTCAGAAAGCAAAGGTATAAACACCAATGCTTCGTCCCGCATCCAAAGATGGGCACTAACATTGTCCACCTATGACTATATTATCCACCACAGACCAGGCACGGAGAACTGTGCTGATGTCCTCAGTCGGCTACCATTGCCCACTACCGGGATGGAAATGGTGCAGTCCACAGACTTCCTTCTGGTCATGGATGCTTTTGAGAGCGAGGGGTCGCCCGTCACTGCTCGCCAGAACAGGACCTGGACCAGCCAGGATCCTGTGCTATCACTTGTAAAAAGTTGCGTCCTCAATGGGAGCTGGTCGGACGTTCCCGGGGAAATGCAAAATGAAATTAAGCCGTTTCACCAACGCAAAAATGAAATGTCCATCCAGTCGGATTGTCTCTTATGGGGTAATTGTGTGGTTTTGCCAAAAAAAGGCAGGGAAACGTTTATAAGTGACCTACACAATACCCACCCAGGAATAGTCATCATGAAGGCTATAGCCAGGTAGCATGTTTGGTGGCCCCGCATTGACTCGGACTTAGAGTCATGCGTACACCAGTGCAACACATGCTCACAATTGAGCAATACACCAAGGGAGGCTCCATTGAGTCTGTGGTCATGGCCCTCCAACCGTGGTCCAGGATCCACATAGATTTTGCTGGCTCCTTTCTTGGAAAGATGCTTTTAATTGCAATGGACGCTTACTCTAAAAGCATTGAATGAGTAATCATGTCATCCAGTAATCATGAGTAATCATGCACATCCATTGCCGCCATTGAAGTCTCTGGGCTATGTTCGCTACCCATGGTTTTCCCAACGTCCTTGTCAGTGTCAATGGACCGTATTTCACCAGCTCGGAATTCAACGAGTATATGAGCCGCAATGGCATCATGATGTCAGGTCTACCCTGTTTAAGCCCGCATCCAACGGTCAAGCAGAATGGGCAGTCCAAATTATCAAGCAGAGCTTGAAACATGTGACGGAAGGCTCCTTGCAGATCCGCTTATCTTGGGTTCTGCTCAGCTACTGGACGTGACCCCACTCGCTCACTGGGGTTCCCCCTGCAGAATTGTTCATAAAGAGAGCACTCAAAACCAGGCTCACCCTAGTCCACCCGGATCCAAATGATCATGTGGAAACCCGGCGTCACTGGCAAAACATGTACCACAATCACGTGGCTGTATCGTGTGACATTGCTGTTAATGACACTGTGTTTGTCCTTAATTACGGTCATGGTCCTAAATGAGTCGCTGGCACTGTCTTGGCCAAGAAGGGGAATAGAGTGTTTATAGTCAAACTATTGAATGAACTAATGTGCAGAAAGCATTTGGATCAGACCAAACTGCAGTTCACCGACAACCAGGAACAACCTGAAGAGGACATCACCGTCATCGATCCACCAATACACACCCAGCCAGCAATTGACTTCGCTGTCAATCAAGGGGATGAACCCACCATTCCCAACAGTCCTGTCACACCAGTCGCACTGCAGTGCAGCAATGGCCCGACCAACTCACCCATGCCAGAGTTTGAACTCAGACAATCAACCAGGGAGCGTAGGGCCCCATAAATAAATTGTATCAAAGATTTTGGGGGGGTGGGGGCGGGGAGTGATGTTATGTATGTAAACATTGTAACTGTTGGAGGCCCAAGGGAGTATAAAAGGTTGTCTGCCATGCTGCTTAGGCATTCTGGAGTTGTATTAAAGAGACTAAGGTCACATCAGTTTAAGCTCACAGTACTTAGTCTGGTGGAGTTCTTCCAAACTTAACACGAACTATGTGGCCTGCCGAATGAAGCTGATCGATTTTAGTCAGCGCTTCAATGCTGGTGATGTTAGCCTGGATGAGGACACTGATCTTGGTGCGCCTATCCTCCCAGGGGATTTGCAGGATCTTGCGGAGACATCATTGGTGATATATCTCCAGCGACTTGAGGTGTCTTCTGTACATTGTTCATGCCTCTGATCCATACAGGAGGGCAGGTATTACTACAGCTCTGTTGTAAGGTTCGAAAATCCACGGCCGCATTTGAAACACCCTAAGGACAAGAAAACTAACATGGGATTGTTCCATATACTAAATGAACATTTTTGGCCAAGTAAAAGCAGGCTGGGAAAATGTGTGAGCGGCTTCAGACATTGTTGAGTCTGGCTCACAAGCGAGACAGAGGCACTGGCCAATGGGGGAAAAGTGCATTCTGGCAGGCCAATCAGGGTTCGAGTTGGGCCTGAAGTGGGGAAGTCTTCAACCAATAAGGACTCCCCGGCCCAGTTTGAAAATGACTCCCCCCCTCCCCCAATCAAACTACAAATGTGGGCCATTATCTACATAATTAATATGGACAATAGCTGTGAATCAAAACTATGAATCACTGCAGGAATGGCCCACTGACTCCCAGGACTATAACAAAGGACCCACAGACTTTCAGGCACCTATGTGCCCGTAACAATACCCTGGTCCTCACACCTGCGTGTACCTGTGACATCTTCTGATTAAATATTCAAAGCTATCTCCCCGCCCAAACTTACACAATGGACCACCCACTGGGTTTGAGCGTGAAAAGACCAGAACTGAATTGAATACAAATATAGAACACAGAACCACCAGAAAGAGAGTGGTGGAGAAAAGGGAGTTGTGGACCAAAAAGGAGTTGTGGGCAGAGTTCACAGGGGAGGAAAGGTGTGGAGAGGAAAAGACTTGCAGGAGTTGTGGAGAAAAACAGTTTGGGGTCAGTTCTTGAAAGGGCTGCTGGCTGTTGGGGGGAAGGAGCTGAGAGAGTTTTGCAAACTTTGATTTTGGTCGAGACTAAAAACCCAGGAGCCAATCTCCTGGTTGGTAAGTGGCAGCAGGTGCTGCTGTTAGCCCTGAACACACTGGACAGGGAGAGAATAGCCGAAGCATCAGGCTGGGGCACGCAGAGCTGTGCAGACCTGGACTCCTGGTTCAATAACCTGGATTCACAGCTATGGTCTGACGATAACCGAGAGGCAGATAGAAGCAACCTACGCAACATCGAAGAGGAAAACCGAACAACAACATAAAACCCACCCCAGAGAGACCCCGAGCTGAAATAAGTGCTACAGAACTCCGGAGTTGATAGGATTGTGAGTATAGCCCAAACCACCTCAATTTAGGATAGGAATTGGTCGGAAGGGTGGGAGTGGGAGGTGTGGTTGTGTGAGTGGAATGTTTTAACCTCTTGTTTTCCCCTTCCCTGCTGCGAGATTTTTCGGGTTGTTGAATGAGATTTTGCCATTACTGATATTTTATGGCCTCTTCCTATGCCCTCTATCTTTGTGTTTGCTATTCTAAATAAAACAACATTAGCCATTTTGTACTCTTACCCACTGTGTCTGGTGCCTCGTTACTCACCCACCCTCATAAATCGCACGTACAGAACACAAAGGGAGTGTGGATTCGAACCCACACCCCAAGCTCCCCTTACACTGTAGAGCATGGATTGGTGGTAGATTTGAGGGCATGGTCTTCGAACACTCTTTTCCTCAGGTGGTCGAAGGCTACACTGGCGCACTGGAGGCACTGTTGAATCTACGCATCAATGTCTGCTTTTGTTGACAAGAGGCTCCCGAGATATGGGAAATGGTCCACGTTGTTGAGAGCTGCGCTGTGGATCTTGATGACTGTGGGGCAGTGCTGTGCTGCGAGGACAGGCTGATGGAGGAACTTTGTCTTACGGATGTTTAACGCAAGGTCCATGTTTTCATATGCCTCAGTAAATTGACTATATCCTGGAGTTCAGCCTCAGAACATGCACAGATGCAGGCATCGTCCGCATACTGTAACTCAACGACAGAGGGTGGGGTGATCTTGGACCTGGCCTGGAGGCGGCGTAGGTTAAACAGCTTCCCACTGGTTCTGTAGTTTAGTTCCACTCCAACGGGGAGCTTGTTGACAGTGAGGTGGAGCGTGGCAGCGAGGAAGATTGAGAAAAGCGTTGGAGCGATGACGCAGCCCTGTTTGACCCCAGTCCGGACGCAGATTGGGTCTGTAATGGATCCATTGGTAAGGATCACACACTGCATGTCGTCGTGGAGCAGACAAAGGATCTTGACAAACTTTTGGGGGCATCCAGAACGGAGGAGGACACTCCATAAACTCTCGTGGTTGACAGTGTCAAAGGCCTTTGTAAGATCAAAGAAGACCATGTGTAAGGGTTGGCCCTGCTTCCTGCATTTTTCCTGCAGCTGTCGCGCTGCAAAGATCATGTCCATTGTGCCCCGTAGGGGACGAAATCTGCACAGTGACTCCGGGAGGAACTCCTCGACCACAGGGAGAAGACGGTTGAGGAGACCTCTAGTGACAACTTTCCCAGTGGCTGATAGCAGGGAGATTCCCCTGTAGTTGCTGCAGTCGGACTTGTACCCTTTTTTAAAGATGGTCACGATCACTGCATCTATAAGATCTCCCGGCATGATCTACTTCCTCCAAATGTGAGTGATGAGGTCATGTATTTGCGCCAACAGCGTCTCTCCGCCATACTTTAGCGCCTCAGCAGGGATTCCATCCGCTTCTATAGCCTTGTAGTTCTTGAGCTGTTTTATGGCTTTTCCTACCTCGTGCAACGTTGGGGTTTCACTGAGGTGGCAGGTCGCATTCTGCAGGATGGAGTCGAGAACGTTTGAGTCAAAGGCAGAGTCTCAATCGAGGGGATCTTCGAAGTGCTCCTTCCAGCGAGCCCTGACTGCCTCGGTGTCCTTGATGAGTGTTTCCTCATTCTTGGCCAGTAATGGTGTGGGGCCTTGGGAGTTTGGACCATAGGTGGCCTTGACTGCGATGAAGAATCCTCGCATATTGTGTCTGTTGGCCAGTTGTTATATCTCCTGTGCTTTCTCCATCCACCACCTGTTCTTTAAGTCCCGGGTTTTTTGTTGGACCTCAGCCTTGAGCCATCTGTAATGTTGCTTTGCTGCTCCCGAGTAATGTCTGAGCTCAAGACCAGCATTTATTGCCCATCCCTAATTGCCCTTGAAGGTGTTGGTAAGCAGCCTTGTACAACTGAGTGGTTTGCTGGGCCATTTCAGTGGGCAGTTAAGAGCAATTCACATTGCTGTGGGCCTGGAGTCAAATATAGGCCAGACCGGGTAAGGACGGCAGATTAGCCCCGGGTAAGGGGGCATCATCTTAGAATAAGGAGCCGCCCATTTAAAACTGAGATGAGGAGGAATTTCTTCTCTGAGGGTTGTAAATCTGTGGAATTTGCTGCCTCAGAGAGCTGTGGAAGTTGGGTCATTGAATAAATTTAAGACAGAGATAGACAGTTTCTTAACCGCTAAGGGAATAAGGGGTTATGGGGAGCGGGCAGGTAAGTAGACCTGAGTCCATGATCGGATCAGCCACGATCATATTAAATGGCAGTGCAGGCTCGAGGGGCTGTATGGCCTACTCCTGCTCTTATTTCTTATGTTTTTATTTCCTTTCCTAAAGGAGATTAATGAACCAGATGGGTTTTTATGACAATCCGGTAGTTTCATGATCATCAGGACTAGCTTTTTATTCCAGATGTATTTAATTGATTAACTGAATTTAAATTCCCCAGCTGCTGTGCTGGGATTTTGTCTCTGGATCATTAGTCCAGGCCTCTGGTTAATTCAGCAACATAACCACTATTCTATCGTACCCCACATAGGATACCCTATTGGGCTTGGTTCTGGGACCCCTCCCACCCCACCTCGTGGTTGACTAAGCTGCCAACACTCACTGACTGAGCTCCCACATGAATAACAAATTGGGCAAGTAATACATGTGGGACTGTACTCCAACAAAGTATAATCCTCCTGGAAGGAGCAAATGTATTTCATTAAATGTATAAAGAAAACTTAAATCGATACTTCTCCTGAAACTCCCCCCAGCCGCCTTCATGCCTTTTCCATCAAATTATAAACCCAATACCAGCAGCTCCTTCATAAACGTAGCTATTTGTATTCAGTCCTGTTGTGCATTTCATACCAAATAGCAATCATCCTTTAGCAAACACCCGAGAGCAGCAGTCATTCGGAGTGGGAGACAAAGGGAGCCAGCCCAACCAGCACCAACTGACCTGGGAGAATAAGAAGTAAAAAGTTTCAAATTGTGACACAGGGAAGCAGGGAAGTGATTGGTTGGTCAGTATTTCTCTCTTGTTCTTGGGCATTGGTTTAAATTAAGAGCTGGGACTAAAAATCTAAACTTTGAATACATGAAAACCTTTTCTTTTTCTTTTCTTATCAGTAGGTGACCTTTGGCATTGTTGCCAAATTAAGTAATTTAAGGGGTACGTCATGGCAGGAGAGCCCAGACCCGTGGCATGCTCCCCCTGTGCTATGTGGGAAATCAGGGACGCTTCTATGTGTGCTCCTGACAGACCACAGTGTGGCACTGGAGCTGCGCATGGACTCACTCTGGAGCATCCACGATGTTGAGGATGTCGTGAATCGCACATTTAGTGAGTTGGTCACACCGCAGGTAAAGGTTACTCAGCCAGATAGGGAATGGGTGACCATCGGGCAGAGCAGTGGAAGGAAGGTAGTGCAGGGGTCTCCTGCGGTCATCTCCCTCCAAAACAGATACATCATTTTGGGTACTGTTTTGGGAGAGGACTCATCAGGGAAAGTCAGCAGCAGCCAAGTTCATGGCACCATGGGTAGCTCTGCTGCAAAGGAGGGCAGGAAAAAGAGTGGAAGTGCTATAGCGATAGGGGATTCTATTGTAAGGGGAAGAGACAGGCGATTCTGCGGCCGCAAACAAGACTCCAGGATGGCATGTTACATCCCTGGTGCAAGGGTCAAGGATGTCTCGGAGCGGCTGCAGCACATTCTGGAGAGGGAGGGGGAACAGCCAGCTGTCGTGGTGCATATAGGTACCAACGATACAGGTCAAAATCGGGATGAGGTCCTACAAGCTGAATTTAGGGAGCTAGGAGTTAAATTAAAATGTAGGACCTCAAAGGTAGTAATCTCAGGATTGCTACCAGTGCCACGTGCTAGTCAGAGTAAGAATTGCAGGATAATTCAGATGAATACGTGGCTTGAGGAATGGTGCAAGGAGGAGGGCTTCAAATTCCTAGGGCATTGGAACTGGTTCTGGGGGAGGTGGGACCAGTACAAATCAGACGGTCTGCACCTGGGCAGGACAGGAACCTATGTCCCAGGTGGAGTGTTTGCTAGTGCTGTTGGGGAGGGGTTAAACTAATACGGCAAGGGGATGGGAACCTATGCAGGGAGTAGAGGGAAGTAAAAAGGGGCAAAAGCTATAGGTAGGAAGGAGAAAAGCAAGAGTGGAGAGCAGAGAAATCATGGTCAAAAATCAAAAAGGGCCACGATACAACATAATTCTAAAAGGACAAAGAGTGTTAAAAAAAACAAGCCTGAAGGCTCTGAATCTCAATGCGAGGAGCATTCGTAATATGGTGGATGAATAAACTGCGCAGATAGCTGTTAACGGATATGACGTTGTTGTGGAAAAATATTTCCGAGACTGTATAATATATAAAGAGAGGTTTATTAAATCGGAGACAAAGCTTTGGGAGAAGTGTTAAAGACCCCTGTCTTTGAACCAGCTTCGCAATTTGGTATCTCCAGTGAGGTTCTTTTATCTTACAAATTGCGTCACTTTACATCACATGCTCTATCACTAGTCCTTAAGTCTAATCATCGCATTACAAGGTTTACAAAGCTTTTCCTCCAAGGCTGAGTTTTTTTTATATAAACCAGCCTGCATTGTGACAGGGCATTATAAACAAGGGCAGACTCTTTGGCACCAGTATCGACAAACATCCCACTTAATTATCTCTCCAGTCGTTCATTATCTCACTTTCCTATCTCCATAACTCAATGCCAGCATACCTTGAAGTCTAACTGTGTTTTTTATATAAAGCATATTGCATCAGTATTGTCCCTTACAAAATTCATTAAAGGGGAAAATAAAACAAATGTTTGGTCCCGTATACTAGTCAAGTATATGTCCAAAAATCCGTTCCAACAATATTCCCCCTTTTAGTCCTGGAGGATGTTGACGAAATCCAGATGACCACAATGCTAGTAGCATGGTGTCATATATTCGTCCTTTGGGATATGTTACTTCCCTGATGTTCCGTATGTTTACCTTGCCTGTAGCTCTAGGCTACCCTTCAAAGATAGTGGTCGGTGTCATTGTCGTCTGTTTCTTCATCCTTGGTATCTTCAGGTATTTCCATCAGGTGTGCTTCTTCTTCGGCGATTACACTGGCTACTGGCATCAGTCGGGCCATCATAACTTTACAGCAGATATTAAAACACCTGATAATCAGACAGCAAGTAATTATTATTACAACCAGAATAATTACTCCATGCATAAGATAGGACCCCCAGGATCCCCCTAACAGCCAGTCAAACCAGCCAGATCCTCCTGCTGTTGTGGATAACTTCTTTACCTCCCTTCTTATGTGATCAGCGAGGTTGGTTATGTTTTCTGAATTATCTGGAATGTAAGTGCAACATTCAGCTCCAATTAAAGCACATGTGCCCCCACTTTGTGCTAGTATATAATCTAGGGCCATTCGGTTCTGGAGTACCATTGTGCGTATGGCTACCATTTCAGCCGTTATGCCCTCCATTGCTTCAGCAGTGTCGTTAACTATCTGTTCCAGTACCCTCTCTAGGTTACGTAATTCATCCATTGTGTGTCCTATCCCGAATGGGAGCATCATGACCCCAAATAGCCTCTCTACCGGGGTAAGATCTCGTCTTAGTCGACCTGGTGTCTGTACTTCTGCTAAAGTACGTACCTGTCTGACAAAAGGGGACCACATATCCCGAATAACAGGACCCCCTCCAGTTCTGAGGCAACCAGGGGTAGACCTTATGCCCTCTATTTCGAAGAACCCTGGTTTGTTGTTTCGCTGGCTATTATGTTCCACCTGGTGAGGTTAAAGTATCCTGCTACAAAACCTGTTTCCTCACCAGTCAGGTTTCTAGTGAAACAAATGTCAGCGGTGGGCCTTCCAACTCCTGAGGTGTTGGTCAAAACCAGGAATGGGGGTCCTACCGACCTATTGTATTCCGGCTGGTACCATCCGTCAATGCATCCAAAAGGTAACCCCCCAATCTCCACGTTTCTTTATCCCCACTCTGGTTCCAAGTATCATTTACTTCTCCTGTACCGTTTTGTCGCATTACCCACTCCGCTACTTCCGAAATGTTAAGGGAGATTGACCTCAAAGGGATGCCTTATTTGCTATGTATGGGGATGTGCGAACATACCCAGCAACTGGAAAAGTTCTCATTTTGCGCATAAACATAAGACATGTACAAAAAGGTATTCACATGTAACTCTCGTTTCGGTCTAGCTAGCAGGCCGGACCTAACACGAACTATGATAATCGCACCGATCGCAATATATAGTTTCATCTTATTACTCTATAATTAACAAATAGTCAAAGGCAAAATGGCCGTATGGCTTGCTTGAAGAATCTCTCGCTGTCAATCTGTAAATAGACAAACAACAACAACTAATACGTGTGCTAAACGGCTGGTTCAAAAACCTTAAGCTGGGTCCGATGCTTCCATTGTCTGTTCCCTTTAACATCGATGCAGGCACAAGTGTCCCTGCTGATTATAACCTCATACGGTCCTATCCATTTTTGGGGCAAACCCCGGTTTTCCCGGGAGGACCCTTACCATAACGCGACTTCCCGCCAACGGGACTTCAGAGAGCTTTGTAAGCTCTGCTTCCGCGTCTCTTTCTTCCTGATTGTCCCTAACTAATTTACGCATCCCTTTTAATTGAGTACTTAGTTCCAAAACATACCGTTTTATTTTGTCTTTTAATGGGCCTACATCGGTCCCCCCTGTTATGATATTCTCTGGTAATTGCATCGCCCTTCCTGTCATTAGTTCATAAGGGGTTAATCCAGTTGTCCGTTTTGTCGTGGCTCTTAACTTCATCAATATAATGGGTAATACTTCTGTCCACGTTTTTCCTGACGTTTGCATGGCTTTTGCCAGGGCGTTCTTAAGGGTATGGTTCATGCGCTCTACCATCCCAGAACTCTGCGGGTGGTAGGGGATGTGGAATTTTTGTTTTATGCCCATCAGCTGGCATATTGTTTTTACAATTTTTCCGGTGAAGTGGGTGCCTTGGTCGGAATCTATTTGAAGAGGCACTCCCCATCGGGGAATCACCTGCTCGGTCAATATCCTTGCCACTGTTGAGGCAGTGCAATCACGTGTGGGGAAAGCTTCCACCCACCGGGTAAATTGATCTATAATCACTAGGCAATATCTTTTTCCATGGGATGGGGGCAAAGGACCTGTGAAATCAATTTGTACATGTTCCCATGGCCCCCGTGGACAGGGCTGGTGTCCCATTTTAATTTTAATGGGCCTGCCTGGATTATATTGTGCGCACGTAACGCATCGATGGCAAGTTTGGCAATATCTCTCCCCATCCCCTTCCACCACCAATCTCTCCCAAGACTCCCGGTCATGGCCTCTCGTCCTGAATGAGACAGGCCATGATGCAACTCCAATAAGGTATTCTGTATGCATTCAGGCGCCATTACCTTGTCGTTTCGTCTCCAAACGTTATCCTTCCCTTGCGTTGCGCCCTGCTTTGTCCACATACCTATTTCCTCCTCAGAGGTGTCCTGCTGTAGTTTCTCAATACTTATCTGTTCGTCTCGGACCCCAGCGGCACTGACTGAGGCTTCCTCACACTCTTCCTGTTCTACTGCCTTCTGTGCAGCTACATCTGCAGCTTTATTTCCCTGGTGACTCAGCCAATCTGGACTGGTTCGGTCCGGTTCCCTTTGGTGGGCTTTAATTTTAATAACCGCTACCTGTTTTGGTTTATTACTGGCTGCTAAAAGAGCTTCTATTCTCAGCTGATGCTTTATGGGATGTCCGCTAGTTGTGATAAAACCCCTTCTCCCCCATGCTGTCATATAATCGTGTACTACCCCGAATGCATATCTACTGTCTGTATAGATATTAACAACCTTATTTTCCGATAATTCCAGTGCTCGAATGAGGGCTACCAGTTCTGCCACTTGAGCTGACGATCCCCCCATTAATTCGCCCTGATTCAACTGTCTCTAGATCCTGGTTAACTAAGGCCCATCCGGTACGACGTAGTCCCTCTACGTATTTTCCTGAGCCGTCCACAAACAAGGTTTGTTCTGCGGTTTGAAGGGGGGGGCGTCTTTTATTCTATCCTCTTCCATATCCTCACATACCTCTTCACAAAAGTGGGGTTCCCCTTCACCCATCATACCTTCTGCGGGGTTGTTTCCTACATCCCTAATTATGGTTACCGCTTTGTTGGGTGTTAAGAGGACTGCTTCCCACTTTGCCCATCTCATATTAGATACGGTTCTCAGTTTTCCTGTGTTTATCATTTCTACCAATGTGTGTTTAGTGTGGAGAATGATGTTTCCAGTCATCACCACAGGCTCGCTTAATTTCTTTTACCGCCCAAGCTGCGCAATCTAGCGCGGCTATACATCTGGATAACCCAGTCACCACCGAGCTTTCGGTGGTAGAGTAATAGGCTATAGGTCTCCTTTTATCCCCGTGAACTTGGGTGACCACGGCCATATAGAACCCACCTTCATTGTTACAGTGGATGTGGAAATCCTTACCCATATCAGGCAGTCCCAATCCAGGTGCGGAGACTAGTTCTGACTTGAGTTTAGTATACGCCTGTTCTTGTTCAGGGCCCCACTCTATGAGGTCTAGGGCCGGTTTCCCCTTGCCGCAATCAATCAGGGTCTTAAATTCCCTCATTACATCATTCCCCAATATTGTTCCCTCACGATTCTTGCATACGTAAAATCTCATGGGTATATATAAGTTATCAATTTCCACCAATTGGGTGGTGCTCAGGTAGGCCAGTGTGGGCCGTCCATCTATTCCGTTTATCAGGGCCTTCTTGTCGGTGACGGGAAGGGGCATATTGGTAATGGATATTGAGGCTCCCGTGTCCACTAGCATCTCACACTATCGGCTCCCTATTAGTGCAGACACATATATCCTTCCCTCCTTTTTACTTTGTACAGGGGCCGCCGGACATCACAGGGTGGCTTTGTACGCCTGCCACTGCTGGTATTCCTGTTCTGACAGGGTCCTTGCCTTATTAGGATAGCCATTTTTACTATAGTATGTCGTTTCCAGGTGCCCTTTCTTTACCACAATACGTACATTGCTTTTCACTGCCTTTCCTTTTGCATTCCCTGGCAAAATGGGCCCGGTTTTCCACATTTATGGCAAGTCCCCCTTTTCTGCCCTCCTCCTGTTCCCGTGGCAGAGACTTTATCTTTTTTCTTTTCTAAACTGCTAAAGCTTACTGTTTTAGGCTTTTTCAAAAGTCCCTTTTACACCTTCACAGATAGCTCACCACTCGCCCAGGAGTTTGACCTGATCCCTGAAGGTATTTCTAAATTTAAAACTCTTTCTTTTTTTTCACTGAGCTAGAAGCTTTCGTGTCAAGGTTTTACACAAAGGAAAATGGGAGCGTTTTAAAAGGCATTCTTTATCTCATTCCTAGACTAAATTTATGTCTTTCAACACAATTGCATGTTTTCTTTCGACAAGTAAGTGAGCGTGTCAAATAAATTCTTTTTTTTTTATTACCGGGACCATGTATTTTTTTATCTTTTACTCAACAAACCTATCCTTTGTGCATTTCCTAGCTCCATAACTTATCATCCGAATATATCCACACCTTCGTTTCTAACTTAAAATGTAATACCATAAGGTTCACAGTTTCTTAAACTTCCCACATACAGGACAACACTACGAAGGGTTAAAATTTTTTCACTCTGTTTGGAAAGAGTGGGTGGAGCTAAAACAGGCAGGCAACTCCACACCTTCCCAAGCAGGCTTTCATTCATTCCACAGTCAAAATCACTCGAGTACTCTCTTCATTCAAAATAGACACTCACAAAAGTCTCTCTTCATTCAACAAAGCTTATGTCTGGATCCATATGTCACTTAAGATAGTCACTATCAGCTTTTTTATGGCATTACGTAATTAGGCAAGTTACAATTAATGATAGGAATTAATTAATGACCCGGGCAGCCCGCGTTTTACATTCCCTTCCTTACCTTCCATGTTCGCCAGTCTCGGATGTTTCCCTTTGTTTCTGTAATTCTCACGGCCACGACTACTCTGTGGAGACCCTTTGTCTTCGCAACAAAGCTAGCATGTTTCCTTACCACCGGAGTTTTCGGCTCTAGGTTGGATTGATCAGTTCCCTTCCGCACCGACCTTATTTACTAAAGGGACAACTCAAACGGGTTAGTCAGCCTCTTCCCGCTATCTGTTTACTCGTATCTTATACACTATCCCATCGTGCCCGTACACCTCTCTTTTCAGTCTCTAACACCAGATTCCAGATACTGTCTTAAGTGATCACGTGTGATCGGACAGTATCCTGTCGTGACGCCATTTTGTTGTGGAAAAATATTTCCGAGACTGTATAATATCTAAAGAGAGGTTTATGAAATTAGAGACAAAGCTTTGGGAGAAGTGTTAAAGACCCCTGTCTTTGAACCAGCTTCGCAATTTGGTATCTCCAGTGAGGTTCTTTTATCTTACAAATTACGTCACTTTACATCACATGCTCTATCACTAGTCCTTAAGTCTAATCATCGCATTACAAGGTTTACAAAGCTTTTCCTCCAAGGCTGAGTTTTTTTTATATAAACCAGCCTGCATTGTGACAGGGCATTATAAACAAAGGCAGACTCTTTGGCACCGGTATCGACAAACATCCCACTTAATTATCTCTCCAGTCATTCATTATCTCACTTTCCTATCTCCATAACTCAAAGCCAGCATACCTTGAAGTCTAACTGTGTTTTTTATATAAAGCATATTGCATCAGTATTGTCCCTTACAAAATTCATTAAAGGGGAAAATAAAACAAATGTTTGGTCCCGTATACTAGTCAAGTATATGTCCAAAAATCCGTTCCAACAGACGTCATTCGGATTACAGAGACATGGCTCCAGGGTAATCAAGGCTGGGAACTCAACATGGGTATTCAATATTCAGGAAGGATAGACAAGAAGGAAAATGAGGTGGGGTAGTGTTAATGGTTAAAGAAGAGGTTAATGCAATAGTAAGGATGGGCATTAGCTTGGATGATGTGGAATCTATATGGGTAGAGCTGCGAAACACCAAAGGGCAGAAAACATTAGTGGGAGTTGTGTACAGACCACCAAACGGTCGTAGCATAGTTGGGGATGGCATCAAACAGGAAATTAGGGAGGCGTGCAATAAGGGTACAGCAGTTATCATGGGTGACTTTCACCTACATATTGATTGGGCTAACCAAACTTGTAGCAATACTGTGGAGGAGGATTTCCTGGAATGTATAAGGGATGGTTTTCTAGACCAATATGTCGAGGAACCAACTAGAGAGCAGGCTATCCTAGACTGGGTCTTGTGTAACGAGAGAGTATTAATTAGCAATCTGGTCGTGCGTGGCCCCTTGGGGAAGAATGACCATAATATGGTAGAATTTTTACATTAAGATGGAGAGCGACACAATTAATTCAGAGACTAGGGTCCTGAACTTAAAGAAAGGAAACTTCGATGGTATGAGACATGATTTGGCTAGAATAGACTGGTGAATGATACTTAAAAGGTTGACAGTGGATAAGCAATGGCAGACATTTAAAGATCACATGGATGAATTACAACTATTGTACATCCCTGTCTGGCATAAAAATAAAACAGGAAAGGTGGCTCAACCATGGCTAACAAGGGAAATTCGGGATAGTGTTAAATCCAAGGAAGAGGCATATACATTGGCCAGAAAAAGCATCAAACCTGAGGACTGGGAGAAATCTAGAATTCAGCAGAGGAGGACTAAGGGTTTAATTAGCGGGGGGAAAATAGAGTATGAGAGTAAGCTTGCAGGGAACATAAAAGCTGACTGCAAAAGCTTCTATAGATATGTGAAGAGTAAAAAATTAGTGAAGACTAATGTAGGTCCCTTGCATTCAGAATCAGGTGAATTCATAATGGGGAACAAGGGAATGGCAGACCAATTGAACAAATACTTTGGTTCTGTCTTCACTAAGGAAGACACGAATAACCTCCCAAAAATACTAGGTTACCGAGGGTCTAGCAGGAAGGAGGAACTGAGGGAAATGCTTATTAATCAGGAAATGGTGTCAGGGAAACTGATGGGACTGAAGGCCGATAAATCCCCAGAGCCTGATAGTCT
Source organism: Pristiophorus japonicus (assembly GCF_044704955.1). NCBI lineage: Eukaryota > Metazoa > Chordata > Chondrichthyes > Pristiophoridae > Pristiophorus > Pristiophorus japonicus. The sequence goes on along the minus strand of NC_091980.1, from coordinate 133,333,540 downwards.
GCATCCCAGAGTACTTACGGAAGTGGCCCTAGAAATAGTAGATGCATTGGTGATCATTTTCCAAAATTCCAAGCACTCTGGATCAGTACCTATGGATTGGAAGGTAGCTAATGTAACCCCACTTTTAAAAAAAGGAGGGAGAGAGAAAACAGGGAATTATAAACCGGTTAGCCTGACATCGGTGGTGGGGAAAATGCTGGAATCAATTATTAAAGATGTAATAGCAGTGCATTTGGAAAGCAGTGACAGGATTGGTCCAAGTCAGCATGCTTAGACATGCATGGCTTAATTTTTGAGACATGCATATGCTACTGGCAGGAAAGAGAAATCATGCTTGACAAATCTTCTAGAGTTTTTTGAGGATGTAACTAGTAGTGGATAAGGGAGAACCAGTGGATGTGGTGTATTTGGATTTTCAAAAAACTTTTGACAAGGTCCCACACAAGAGATGAGTGTACAAAATTGAGGCATATGGTATTGGGGGTAATGTATTGAAGTTGATGGAGAACAGATTGGCAGAGAGGAAGCAAAGAGTGGGAATAAGCGAGTCCTTTTCAGAATGGCAAGCAGTAACTAGTGGGGTGCCGCAAGGTTCAGTGGTGGGACCCCAGCTATTTACAATATACATTAACGATTTAGATGAAGGAATTGAATGTAATATCTCCAAGTTTGCAGATGGCACTAAGCTGGGTGGTGGTGTGAGCTGTGAGGAGGATGCTAAGAGGCTGCAGGGTGACTTGGACAGGTTAGATGAATGGGCAAATGCATGGCAAATGCAGTATAATGTGGATAAATGTGAGATTATCCACTTTGGTGGCAAAGACAGGAAGGCAGATTATTATCTGAATGGTGACAGATTAGTAAAAGGGGAGATGCAACGAGAGCTGGGTGTCATGGTACATCAGTCACTGAAGGTAGGCATGCAGGTACAGCAGGTAGTAAAGAAAGAAAATGGCATGCTCACCTTCATAGTGAGAGGGTTTGAGTATAGGAGCAGGGAGGTCTTACTGCAGTTGTACAGGGCCTTGGTGAGACCACACCTTGAGTATTGTGTGCAGTTTTGGTCTCCTAATCTGAGGAAGGACGTGCTTGCTATTGAGGGAGTGAAGTGAAGGTTCATCAGACTAATTCCCGGGATGGCAGGACTGACATATGAAGAAAGACTGGATTGGCTAGGCTTATACTCACTGGAATTTAGAAGAATGGGAGTGGATCTCATAGAAACATATAAAATTATGATGGGACTGGACAGGTTAGATGCAGGAAGAATGTTCCCGATGTTGGGGAAGTCAAGAACCAGGGGTCACAGTCTAAGGGATAAGGGGTAAACCATATAGGACCGAGATGAGGAGAAACTTTTTCAACCAGGGAGTGGTGAACCTGTGGAATTCTCTACCACAGAAAATTGATGAGTCAAGTTCGTTGGATATATTCAGCAGGGAGTTAGATATGGCCCTTCCGGCTAAGGGGATCAGGAGGTATGGAGAGAAGGCAGGAGTGGGGTACTGAAGCTGCATGATCAGCCATTATCATATTGAAACGCGGTACAGGCTCGAAGTGCTGAATGGCCTGCTCCTGCACCTATTTTCTATGTTTTCCAAATCCTACTGTATCTCATTTGTCCCCTTCTCGTCCATGAATGGATTCAAATGTTGTTGATACTGGAGCTGCAATAATCCAGTGTTTACAATTTAATTGAGGAATTTGCTGAGAACTGCACTGGGTGCAATTAAATTGTCTCCTTTAGTCCTTCCATGTTAATGTCTTTTTTATTCGTTCTGGGATGTGGGTGCCACTGACAAGGCCAGCATTTATTGCCTTCACTAATTGCCCTTGATAAGGTTGTGGTGAGCCGTCTTCTGTAACTACTGCAGTCCTTGTGGTGAAGGTACTCCTACAGTACTGTTAAGGAGGGAGTTACATGATTTTGTCCCAGCAACGATGAAGGAACAGTGATATATTTCCCAGTCAGGATGGTGTGTAACTTGGAGGGGAACATGCAGGTGATGGTGTTCCCATGCGCGTGCTGCCCGTGCCGTTCTAGTTGGTAGAGCTCATGGGTTGGCTGAAGTAACCTTGGTGAGTTGCTGCAGTGCATCTTGTAGATGGTACAAACTGCAGCCATGTTGGCCGGTGATGGAGGCAGTGAACGTTGAAGGTGGTGGATGGGGTGCCAATCAAGCGGGCTACTTTGTTGTGGATGGTGTCGAGCTTCTTGAGAATTGTTGGAGCTGCACTGATCCAGGCAAGTGGAGAGTACTCCATCACACTCCTGACTTGTGCCTTGTAGATGGTGGAAAGGCTTTGGGGAGTCAGGAGCTGAGACATTCGGCACAGAATACCCAGCCTCTGACCCGCTCTTGTTACCACAGTATATATGTGGCTGGTCCAGTTTCTGGTCAATGGTGACCTCCAGGAGTTGATGGTGGGGGATTCCATGATGGTAATGCTGTTGACTGTCCAGGGGCAGGTGGTTAGACTTGTTGGAGATAGTCATTTCCTCGTACTTATGTGGCACAAATGTTACTTGCCACTTATTAGCCCAACCCTGAATGTCGTCCAGGTTTTGCTGCATGCGGGTGTGGACTGCTTCATTTTCTGAGGGGTTGCAAATGGAACTGAACACTGTGCGATCATCAGCGAACATCCTCACTTCTGACCTTATGATGCAGGGAAGGTCATTGATGAAGCAGCTGAAGATGGTTGGGCCTGGGTCACTGCCCTGAGGAACTCTTGGGGCTGAGAAGATTGACCTCCAACAATCCCAACTATCTTCCTGAGCTAAGTATTACTCCAGCTAGTGGACAGTTTCACCACTGATTTCCATTGACTTCAATTTTACTCGGGCTCCTTGACGCCACACCAGAAGGTACAGAATTAATGTGATTAGCAAAAGAACCAGAGGCGACATGACAAAAAACTTTTTAACTCAACGAGTGATTAGGATTTGGAATCACGGCCTGATAGGGTGGTGGAAACAGATTCAATAGTAGCCTTCAAAAGGGAAATTAATAAATATTTGAAGGGGAAAGAATTGCAAGGATTATGGGGAAAGAACCGGGGAGTGGGTCTTATTTGATTGCTCTTCGAATGAGCCGGCACAGACTCAATGGGCCGAATGGTCTCCTTGTATGCTGTACTATTCTGTGATTCTATATAAATCTGAGGAGACCAGAACTGTGCACAGCACTCCAAGTGTTGTCTAGCTAAGGTTCTATACAAATTTAACATGCTGAACACAGAAGTGGAACTGAGCACGAGATCAGATCAGCTATGATCTTATTAAATGGCAGAACAGGCTCGAGGGGCCAATGGCCTACTCCTGCTCTTATTTCTTATATTCTTATGTTATGTCCCTGGAGAGGGAGCATGTGGTGTCTGCTTGAGGCTTTCCATGACCAGCGGGCATCAGAGGAACTGGAGTGCAGCATGGATACAGGGAATTAAATTATAATTTGAAACGTTTTTATGTTCGTTTTGTCAGATTTGGAACATAGTTTATTCCCCCTCATAAAGGGGCACTTATAAGTTTTTCCCAATTGATTAGCCTAAAGAGTGGAGGATTCATTTAAATCTGTGATTCTGGATATTTAAACTGTGTTTGAGGAAAGTTAGGACAGTTGAGATCCTCATTGAGTTGTCAGCCAATGATGCTCATTCTTCAAAGATCCGACTGACTCTGGGAATCCATCTCCCCTCCTCCCTTTACTTGATTGGTGCTCTGAGAGGCTGCAACTTCTGATTGGATAATGAGGACTGTCACTCATTATCTAGATTGCCACGCCCTGGATTATCCCTCAGTATAAATACAAGAGTTTGCAATTAGTTAAATTTTAGTTTGTTGCTTCAACAAAGTTTAGATTTGCAAAAAATAAAGAATAAGGATGGCTTTGCAAGTGTGTCAGAACTACCACCAGGACTGTGAGGATGCTGTCAACAAGCAGATCAACATGGAGCTCTATTCCTCTTATGTTTATCTCTCTATGGTGAGTTTTGTATTGTTGACCACTTCACAATAGAGACTATGTAATGTGAATTTACTAAATTCTATGCTGTACACAGTCCACCTATTCTGAGTATCTTGAATCTAAATGACTCACTTTCCTGGGCTCTTTTGAGATTGTTGTTGGAATACATTCTGCACTCAATGCATCAATTCAGAATTCATATTCTCATTCTAAATCACTCTATGGACTTTCCCTATCTTTCCTTTGCAATGAGGGGATGTAATAAAATTAGAGCTAGGACATTCAGGAGGGAAGACATATTATTTCCTGCAAGTTTGTTGGCAGTCTGGAAATGCTTACTTTCCCATTCCCCACCCCCCAAAAAGGCATTGATATTGGGCCAAGATTTTTCATTCAGTAAGGGTATCAAAAGATTGTTTCTGTTGTGTATATGGAGAGAGTCAGACTGAACACTGACTTCAAATTAAATTGTGACCTTAGTCTTTTTTTGCAGGTCTTAAGAGTGCCTCTCCAACCTGTGATGCTTCCTTTAGCACCTGTGCTCCCAAGTGATTATGGGATCCCTTGGGACTGCAGGGAATGAGCCCTTTGGTGGCTGTACAGAGTAAATACAAGTCCACATACATAACACCCCCTGCCACCCCTGCCCCCCCTCCCACCAAAATCAATAGTGTAACTATTTACAATGTGAGTCGATCTGGGGCTCTTGCCCTGGTTGATCGTCTCGGTGTGAAAGCTGGTGGTATTGAATTATTTGGGCCTTCGCTGGGCTGCTGTGCAGCTGCTCTTGCTAGGCTACTTGGCGTGTTGGGCGCTGCAGGGCTGCTGTGGATAATGGGTTCTGCTTCGTGGGCAACAGTGGTGCCGGTTGCCACTGGTGTGTATGTTGGGATCAAAAAAGGTGGGTTGCTCAGGGTAGTCTGTGAATCTGAGTTTGATTTGGACCAAGTGCTTCCGGTGAAGGAGTCCATTTGAAAGTTTGACCCGAAACACCCTGCTCCCCTCTTTGGCCACGACAGTGCCGGGAAGCCACTTGGGACCTTGTCAATAATTTAATACAAATACAGGATCATTGACTTCAATTTCGCTTGACACATTTGCGCTATCATGGTATGCACTTTGTTCAAGCCGCCTGCTCTCTACCTGCTAGTGCACCCTGATCTTCATGAATGTGAGCCTTGTCTTAAGTGCTCTTTTCATGAGCAGTTCAGCAGGTAGGATCCCAGTGAGTGTGGTCTCGTGCAGTAGCTAACCAGGACTCTGGATAGGTGAGCCTTCAATTACCCTCTTCAAGCCGCCTTGATGGTTTGTACTGCTCTCTCTGCCTGACCATTGGACGCTGGCTTAAACGGGGTAGATGTGACATGTTTGATCCCGTTATGGGTCATGAATTCTTTGAACTCTGCACTAGTAAAACGTGGCCCATTGTCGCTCACCAGGACATCAGGTAAGCTGTGTGGCAAGCATGGCCCGCAGGCTTTCAGTAGTGGCAGCGGACGTGCTAGCCAACATCTCATTCAATCCGCTTGGAGTATGCGTCTACAACCATAAGGAACATTTTAACAAAGAAGGGTCCTGCATAGTCGATGTATACCACGGTTTGGAGGGCCAAGACCATAAGCTTAGCGGTGCCTCCCTGGGTACATTGCTTAACTGCGAGCATGTATTACATCTGTGAATGCAGGACTCTAAGTCTGCATCGATACCGGGCCACCAGATGTGGGATCTGGCAATCGCTTTCATCATTACGATGCCTGGGTGGGTACTATGGAGGTCAATGAAGCTGTCTCTGCCCTTCTTGGGACCACTACTCAATTGCCCCACAGAAGGCAGTCTGCCTGTATCGAGCTTTTATATTTGTGCTGCTGGAATGGCTTTATCTTCCTGCATTTTTACTGGGACACTGGACCAGCTCTGGTGAAGCGCACAGCTTTTGACTAGAGATAATAAGGGGTCCTGGCTTGTCCAGGTTTTGATCTGCTGGGCAGTGATGGGTGACTGCTCGCTCATGTTTCCATAACCATGCCTAGATCTGCGGGCTGTGCCATTCCCACCCCAGTGGTGGGCAATGGCAGCCTACTGAGAACATCGGTGCAGTTTTCTGTGGCGGATGGCGTAGTTGTATGCGGACAACGTGAGCGTCCATCTGTGGATGCGGGCCGATGCATTGGTGTTTATCCCTTTACACTCTGTAAACAGGGATATGAGGCTTATGGTCAGTTTCCAATTCGAATTTAGCCCAAACAGGTATTGATGCATTTTCTTTACCCCATAGCCACATGCTAATGCTGCTTTTTCAGTCATGCTGTAGGCTCTCTCGGCCTTAGACCGACTCCTGGATGCACAAGCAACCAGTTGCAGTTTCCTGAAATCATTAGCTTGTTGCAATGCACACCTGACTCCATATGACGATGCATCACCTGCTAGTACCAAATGCTTACATGGATCATACAACACAAGCAATTTGTTTGAGCAGAACAATTTTCTTGCTCTTACAAAGGCATTTTCTTGGCTTTTGCCCCAAACCCATTCTCCTCCTTTTCGTAGTAAGACATGTCGTGGTTCCAGCAGGGTGCTGAGACCTGGGAAGAAGTTACCAAAGTAGTTCTGTGGTCTTAGTGCATTCTCGATTGCCTCAGTCTTGGCATTGGTGGACCTGATGACATCTGCCACAATCCTCCTTCCCAAGAACTCTACTTCAGGCGCCAGGAAAATGCACTTCACGTATTTTAACCTGAGCCCCATGTGCTTGAGTCGACTAAGAACCTCCTCCAGGTTCTGCAGGTGCTCAACTGTGTTCCGACCTGTGACCAAGATGTCATCCTGGAAGACCACACTGGGCGGGACCGACTTCAGTAAACTTTCAATGTTTCTCTGGAATATCGTTGCTGCTGATCGGATTCCAAACGGGCATCTGTAATAAACAAAAAAGACCTTTGTGTGTTGCTGCAGGTAAGGGCCTTTGATGATTCCTCCAGTTCCTGCGTCATGTAGGCTGAAGTCAGATCCAGCTTAGTGAACGTCTTTCCTCCTGCCAGTGTTGCAAAGAGGTCGTCTGCCATTGGTAGTGAGTATTGGTCCTGCAGGGAGAAATGATTGATAGTTACTTTGTAATTACCACAGATTCTGATGGTGCCGTCTCCCTTGAGGACTGGGACAACAGGACTGGCCCACTCGCTGAACTTGATCTGTGAAATGATGCCCTTGCTTTGCAGCTGGTCTAGCTCTATCTCTACCCTTTCTCTCATGTACGCTACTGCTCTCACCTTGTGATGGATGGGTCTCACCCCTGGAACTAGGTGGATCTGCACTTTTCCTGATGCCTGGTTCGAACAGCAAAGTTTAAGACTTGAAGTGTCGTCAGCAGGTGATAGCGCTCCGGTGTCATCCCAGTTCCAGTGTATCTTTCCCAGCCAGTTCCTGCCAAGCATCATGGGACCATTGCCTGGTACCACTGAGTGGTAGCTTGTGCACTGTTCCATTGTCGGAGACCTTTACGGCAGCACCACTGATTACTGAAATCAGTTCTTTCGTGTAAGTTCTTAGTCTCGTGCAAACTGGAGTTAAGACAGGCCTTGCACCACAACCTTTCAAAAGTCTTTTTGGCCATGATGGACTGGCTTGTGCCTGTATCCAGCTCTATTGACACCAGGAGACCCTTTAGTTCAACATTCAGCAATATCTAGGGACAATTTGTGGTGAATGTGTGCATGCCATATACCTCTGCCTCCTATCTGAAGCTCTGGTTTGTTGTGATCTTCTGTGGATCTGTCCTCCTCTGCAACATGGTGGTTTGCAGGTTTTGCAACTCCTGCACACTTGTTGGTGTCCCACTGTTCCACAGCCCTTGCAAAAGTATTCTTTGAATCAGCATGAATGGAAATGATATGCCAACAAAGTGTTAATGGCCTTGCATTCATCACCCTTGATGGTGGACTCTGACATCTGTGGATGTGCAGCTGCAGGTATGTGTGACCTGCCCTGTACATTGTGATTCAAAAACATCACTTTGTTCACAGTACTTGTAGCAGCACTCGTGTGCTGAGATTTGCTTCATATGGTCATTGGTGGCAATGAACAACTGGGCTATTGCTATAGCCTTACTCAAGATTGGGGTCTCCAGTCAAAATGTGCAAAGTGTGGTTTCGTGGCCAATGCCAAGTACAAAAGTCTGAGAATGTGCTCCAAATGTCCTGCAAGGCATCTTAGCTCGGTGACATAACTCCCCACTTCCTGGCCTTGAGACCTTTTGTAGATATAGAACTGGTACCTTGCCATCAGAATGCTTTCCTTTGGGCTCAAATGCTCTCTGACTAATGTGCACAAATTGTTGTGATTTCTCCGTGGGTTTTGCTGGAGTGAGCAGTTTCTTGAGGCCATACGTTGATGCCCCACAGATGGTGAGGAGGCTCGTCCTGTGTTTGGCAGCTTTTTTTTTTTTTTTTTTCTTCCTCCCCATCTAGCTCATTGGCCACGAAGTATTGGTTGAGTTGTTCCACAAGTTTCCCATCTCCCCCAGAAAATTTCTCCATGATGCCCACTTCTCCCATCTTTGGGTTTGCTATCTGTATCTTGTCTCCAGCTGTTTATGGAGAACGAGTCAGACTGAACATTGAGCTCAAAGTAAAGTGTGACCTTGGTCTTTTATTGTAGGTCTCCAGAGTGTCTCCAACCTGTGAAGCCTCCTTAAATAGCTCTGCTCCAAGGGATTATGGGATCCCTTGGGACTCCAGGGGATGAGCCCTCTGGTGGCTGTACAGAATAAATACAAGTCCACATATATAACAGTTTCCATGATTTACATACCATTTCAGGTGAGACTTTGAACCCTTGAACGAAAGTGAAATTTTGATGTTGAATTTATGTACTTTACACATTATGATGGGGCTGTGATATAATACCCAAATACTCTTCTGATCTCTCCATAGTCCTTCTACTTTGACCGGGATGTTGCCCTGCGTCACTTTGCGGCCGCCTTTAAGGAGCAGTCACTAGGAACGTGAGCATGCTGAGACTGATGGAATTCCAGAATCGTAGTGGAGGATGGATCATCTTGGCGGACATAAAGGTTGGATTCAATAAAGGAGTGGCCTTCTGTCTCGGTCCCCTTAGACTGATTGTTCCCATATGTGCTAAAGCAATTATTTCCAATTTACATGACAAACCATTCAACAAACTAGTCTTTGCTGGTGTTTATACTCCACACGAGCCTCCTCCCACCTTACTTCACCTCACCCTCAACATATTGTTCTATTCCTGCCTCCCCTTAACTGCATCTCTGCTTTGTGCTTCATCAATATGACTGCAATGGTTGCGATAGAACATAAAATTGCCATTAACATAGATTCATGGTAAAGTAGACTTTTGATTGCACCCCTAATTTGCTTCAAATGTTTAGTTAATCCATTGTAAATGAACTGTTGGACTTTCCTTTCCAGAAACCAGAGCAGGATGAGTGGAGCAATGGTCTGGAGGCGATGCAGATGGAGAAGAATGTGAACGAGAGTCTGCTGGATCTGCACAAACTCCACTGAGGACAGACCCTCGTGAGTTCTTAATGATTTAATACGGGCTGAGATTGTGGAGCCTTGTTGTCCTTGAGCCTAATTATAATGATCTACATGCCCAATAGCTTTGTTTGTTTTGGGGAGCAGTGGGAAGGGATGGGGGAATTTGGCTTACTGTGGACAGTGACTAGTACATGTTTGTGATCCCAGGATCTATGCACCTGTTGTGCAGTAAGTTTAATCTAATGATGCAGTAATTCCATCAATCTCAATTGCACCACTTGACTATCCTCCAGTTCAAGAGGATTCAAATCCAAACTCCTGAAGGGGAAGCTGACATTGCTTGATGTCTGCTGCTGGACATAACTAGTTTCCCTCTTTCAGTTGTGTGACTTCCTGGAGACCCACTACTTGGATAAACAAGTGAAGATGATCAAGAAGCTTGGAGATCACATCACCAACCTGAAGAGACTGGGAGCCCCTGAGAATGGCCTGGGAGAGTACCTGTTTGACAAGCACACCCTGGGGGAGAGTGACTAAACTGACTGGGATCAAGCTTATTGTGTTTAGTATTTGTATTTATATAATTAGGATCCCTGTCCTGCAGGCAATGATGGCTTGTGACTTTGTACAGAGCTGTGAGACCCGGGCTCTTGATGTGACATGTAACATAACTGTAAATAAACTGTTCAATATTGGACTGGGATTTGTCTCCTTGTAAGTTTGGAGTGGTTGCTTATTTTCTATTAACACAACTTGATTTACATTGAGAATTGCACTGAGCTGTGCAACAGTTATGGGATACTGAAATTTAAGAACATCAGTACATAAGAAATTGGAGTAGGCCATTTGGCTCCTTGAGTCTGATGATCTGATCATGGATTCAACTCCACTTCCCTGGCCACTCCTCATACTCCTTTACTCCTTTTATTGTTTAAAAATCTGTATTTCTGCCTTAAATATATTCAATGACCCAGCCTCCACAGCTCAGGCAGAGAATAAGGGGCCATCTATTTAGAACTGAGATGAGGAGGAATTTTGATGCTGTTGTAAATCTAACACTCCGAGTTTTAGTTCCCCATGAGTGGCAATATTCTCCATCTACCTTGTCGTGCCCCCTCATTATCTTGTGTTTCAATAAATCACCATTCTTCTGCACTCTAATGATAGGTTGGGCATCTCTAGAATCAACCTAGTGAACCTTCTCTCCAGCCTCCAATGTAAGTCTATCTTTCCTTTTTTTAAATAGAGACCACAACTGCACACAGTACACTAGGTGTGGCCTCACCTCACCAATACCTGTACAATTGTAGCAGGATTTTTTTTTTTTCCCCTGCAATAAAGGTCGACATTCCATTTGCCTTCCTAATTATGTACTGTACCTGCATACTAACCGTGTGTGTTTCATACACAAGCACCCCCAGGTCCTGTCCTCTGTACTGCAACACTTTATATAAAAAAAAAAAAAAATTCTCCATTTAAATTATAATTTGCTTTTCTATTTCTGCCAAAGTGGATAACCCCACATTATGTTCCATCTGGCAAATTTTTGCCCACTCATTTAGCCTGTCTATAGACCTTGGCAGATTTTGTGTCCCCCTCTCAATTTGCTTTCCCACCCATCTTTATCAGCAAATGTGGCTACATTACACTCAGTCCCTTCATCCAAATGATTAATATAGATTGTAAATATTTGAGGACCCAGCACTGATCCCTGTGGCACCCCACTAGTCAGTTTGCAACTGGAAAATGACCCATTTCTCCTGACTGTTTTCTGTTAGTTAGCCAATCTTTTATCCATGCTAATATATTGCTCCCCAACCCCCTGACCTTTTATCTTGTACAGTAACATCTTATGTGGCACCTTTTCAAATGCCTTCTGGAAATCCAAATACACTACAATCCACTGGTTCACCCTCATCCACCCTGCTCATTACATCCTCAAAGAACTCCAGCAAATTTGTCAAATGTGATTTGCCTTTCACAAAATTATGCTGACTCTGCTTGATTTATGCTTTTCCAAATGTCCTACTACTGCTTCCTTAATGGACTCCTGCATTTTTCCAACAAATGTTTGGCTAACTGGTCTATAGTTTTCTGCTTTTATCTGCCTCCTTTTTTTTAAAAAATAGGAGTGTTATATTTGCAGTTTTCCAATCTGCTGGTACTGTCCCACAATACAGGGAATTTTGGTAGATTATAACCGATGCATCTACTTTCTCTGCAGCCACTGCTTTAAGATCCTAGGATGTAAGCTATCTGGTCCAGGGGACTTGACCACCTTTTAGTCCCATTGTTTTACTGAGTACTACTTCATTAGTGATTGTAATAAGTTGCTGCCTCCCTACAGCCCCTTGATTATTCACAATTGGGATGTTTTTAATGTCTTCTACTGTGAAGACTGATACAAAATATTTGTTCAACATCTCTGCCATTTCTCTATTCTCCATTATTCATTCCCTAGTCTCATCCTCTAGTGTATCAACATTTACTTTAGTCTCTTTTTTTTTTCCTTTTTGATGTACCTGTAGAAACTCTTAATTTTTACACCAGTTTACTTTCATAATCAATCTTTTGTTTTTATTTTGTTCTTTGCTGGCTTTATAAAAAAAAAAAAAAAAAAAAAATTCCCAATCCTCTGGCCTCTCTCCAGTGTGGGCCACATTGTATGTCCTGGTTTTCAATTTGTTATCCCTTATTTCCTTTAGTTAACCATGGATGGTTATCCCTTCTCTTAGTCTTTCCTGCTGTAGGTGTTTTTCCTTCTGTGGTTGCTGGTGACCGGGTGCAACCTTCAGACTATGGTGACTTGAGTTGCTATCACCAGTGGACTTTTTTCTTGTTTATACCCAATTACAGCTTTGATATGTTTGATACCTCCAATATGTCTGCGGCCACTTATATCCAATCGCAACCTTGATTGTTTTTGAGGTGTCCTGTACCCTCTATCTGGTTCTGACCTCAGAATTTAGGTGGATAGTGAGCTTCCCACAATAAAACACAGATGCAAAAGACAAGAAATGTTCCTGGGAAATTCAAGTAAGTCCTTTTTTTATTAAAACCCAGGTGAGAGTTTAAACAAGGTTACATTGCTAAAACAACACACAGGCTCATAAAAACATGTATATTTGGTACGAGCCCCCAAAGTGTGGACCAAGTGGAATACAAGGTTGACTCACTGGCTTGTTGAACCACCTTGAACTAAGAAAAGGTCTATGGGAGGAACGGACACATCGGAAGTTTTACACAAATTTAAAATCCTTACACCCACTCTATCACCTACCCCCTCCTTTACACCTAAGCTGCAGTTGAGAAAAGACCAGGGTGATACTCAGTTTCCCTTTTGACAGGTATAGTGGGTCCCATCTTAAATCGGGCTTCTCCAGTCGTTCTCGGAGGTTTTATCTGCTGCGAGGCTGAGTCCCTCTCTTTGCGGAGTTGTCTGTCCTTCTGTGCGTCTCCTTCTCCGCCAGTGTCCTACTTGCTCTTGCCTTTATATTCGGTTCAGTTCCGGCCCCTTTTGCGCCCAAACTGAATCAATGTTTCATTGTTTGAGTCGAGGTGGGGATGAGGTGTTAAATATAAAGCATTGTTTCTTGTGCACCTTGGTGCCCAATTGTCTGGCTGGCTATTGTCAGGGTTGCGATGTACTGAGGTGTGAGGCTTTCCTATTGTCTTTATGTACATGGGTAATGGGCTGGTAATAGGCCCATCTCCTTGATTAGATCCAGGTAAGCTGTTCTTTACAAAATGAGCTGGGTATTCCCCATTGGTCGATGATTTCCCTGCTTCTGACCCAGCACGATTCACTGGCTGGCCCAGGATGCACTTTCCCAGGATTGGCTGGCTTCTCAGCCTGCCTGTGGCCCTCAAATTCAAAGTGTCCACCCACAGACATCCTTCCCAGCCTGCCTTTCTTCCTGTGGCTTGCCTTGGCCAAAGTTCGATTAGAGGATGATCCCATGCTCTGTTTCCTTGTTACCGGGTGCACTTTTTTAAAAATAGTGTAGCACTGGATTTTTGACCCTTGCACTTCTCATTGTGATATATTTTTGTTGCGAGTTATGAAATATCTCCTTAAATGTCTGCCACTGCTCATCAACCGTCCCATACTTTAGTCTATTTTCCAATCCACTTTAGTCAACTATGCCCTCATACCTTTGCAGTCTCCTTTTTTATTTAAGCTTAGGACCCTATTTTGAGAACCAACTTTCTTAACCTCCAACTGCATTTGAAATTCAACCATGTTATGGTTACGCATTCTGAGGAGATCCTTTTATTATGAGATCATTTATTAATCCTGTCTCATTACACGGTACCAGATCTAATAACATGCTCCCTGATTGGTTCTGCAATATACTGTTGGAGGAAAGAATCCAGGATACATGCTATATATTCCTCAAGGCTATCCTGGCCAATTTGCTTTGACCAATAAGATTAAAATTGCCCATGATTATTACTGTTCCTTCATTACAAGCCTCCATAATTTCTTGATTTATACTCCATCCAACAATGTAAACTGCTGTTAGGGGCCTATAGATGATGTCCACCTGTGACTTTTCCCCTTATTCCTTATCTCCACCCAAACTGATTCAACATTGAGATCTGCTGAACCAATGTCGTTTCACTAATGCACTGATCCCATCCTTTATTAACAGTGCTACCCCACCTCATTTTCTTTTCTGTCTGTCCTTCCAAATTGTTAAATACCCCTGAATATTTACTTCCCAGTCCTGGTCACCTTGCAACCACATCTCTGTAATGGCTGTCAGATCATACCCATTTGTATCTAATTGTGCTGTCAACTCATCTATTTTATGAATGCTACGTGCATTTAGACCAAGAGCTTTTACATTTTTTTACCATTTTTTTTCCTGCTTGTTTCCTCTATCTACATTTTTGCTTTCCAATTCCAGCTTTATTCCCCTCCCTACTGACTCTCTTCTCGGGTTCCCATCCCCCTCCCCAACAGCACAAGCAACTACCCCGCCCCACACTGCGAAGATATTGGTCCCGGTGCTGTTGAGGTGCAACCGGTTTGGCTTGTACAGATCCCACCTCCCCCAGAAGCGGTCCCAGTGTCTCTGGAATCCAAAGCCCTCCCTCCTGCACCATCTCTCAAGCCAAGTATTCATCTGCTCTATCCTCTTATTTCTGTACTCACTAGCTTGTGGCACCGCAAGTAATCCGGAGATTGCTACCTTTTTGAGGTCCTGCTTTTTAATCTCTCTCCTAGCTCCCTAAACTCTGCCCACAGGACCTTATCCCTCTTTTTACCTATGTCATTGGTCCTGATATAGACCACGACCACTGGATGTTCACCCTCTCCCCTTAGAATTTTATGTTTCCTCCGGTGTAATGTTGGATATTCGGACACATGTTGTCAGATCTATAATGTTCAGACAATTGACTGCCACATGCGGTATTGAGGAGGGACAAAGCATGGTCAGAGGTAAGTTTTAAGAAGTGTATTAAAGGGGGTACTGAGGTTTAGAAAGGGAACCATAGAGCTTGCTCTTGACAGCTGAATAAAAATACCTGTTCCCACGAGTGAACATTCTCTCTGCTCTTACATAAATGTAAAATCCATATGACAAAATACAGGTTGCCATAACACGTGTTAAACACAGGAATGATTTACAGTTATGCCATTTTAGGCCTGTATTAGCATCCTATTTAATAAGGGTATCAGCCCTGAAATTAGCAGTTTGTATTCAGTAGCTGCTGCAGATCCTGTTCAGTAACTAAACTCACTACTGCTGCTGTAGACTTTCTGTTAAGCTTTGTAGGCAGAGCAGCAACTGCTGTACAGACCAGCAATATCCAAGTGCATTGAAACCCTGGGGACTACAATTGGGTGAGGGAAAGCAACAGGTGACATCAGCTTACTGTTAGTGTGGATACCCGACTGTGGTGGTTCTGGGACAGATTCTCTTCCATTCGCTCCCCTCATGGTTGAATAACTTACTAGCACAAGTTAGATTCACACATGAATAAGGAATTGGGTAAGGTATTGAAGGAATACTTGTGCAACTGTACTCCAACACATATTATCCTTCTGCAAGGAGTAAATGTATTTCATTCTGGAAGTAAAAAGATTTATGTAAATTATGCATTTAGGGTTAGGGTTATGTAAATGACCAAAGCAAAAGGCCCAAAATTTAAACACATTTATCTTGACAAGCATTCCCCCCTCCCCCAAAACCTGGGCCTAATCCCTCAATTCATCAACCCAATGTATCAATTTATATTTCGTCCCATTTTGTATTTCATACCAAATAGCAATTAATCTGTCCAAATCCTCCTGGATCTCCATTTCTCGCCTTCACCCCTATTCAGCTACAGCTGTAATAATCCAGCGTTTACAAGTTAGTTTTAGGAATTTAGTTGAGAAAATGAATTGGGTGCAATTAGATTGCCATCTTCAGCCATTCCATGTTAATGTCTTTGCAACTCTCAAGGGCACTTTTGGGTTGTTGATGTCACAAAATTTCATACATTGATGAGCCACAATTCCACGAGTCAGCCTGGTTTTGCGTGTTGATGGGTTTGACAATTTCATGTTTGACAGTCTTCAGCTCACTCAATGTGAAGCACTTCACAAGTGCCCGTGTTTTAAGAATTACATTGAATTTACAGCACAGAAAAAGACCATTTGGTCCAACTGGGCCATGCTGTGGTTTATGCTCCATGTGAGCCTCCTCATTCCCACTTCATCTAGACCTATCAGCATATCCTTCTGTACCTTTCTCCCTCGTGTTTATCTAGCTTTCCCTTAAATGCATCTGTGCTCTTGGCATTCACAGTTATTACTGCGGGTAGCTCAGTAAACCACTGCTGCTATAGACTTCCTGTTAAGCTGCGTGGGCAAAGAGCAAGTAACTGCCATACAGACCAGTAATGTCTGAGCTCAAGGCCAGCATTTATGACCCATATCTAATTGCCTTTGAAGGTGAACCGCCTTGTAGCACTGAGTGCCGTGCTGGGCCATTTCAGAGGGCCGTTAAGTGTGAACCACATTGCTGTGGGCCTTGAGTCAAATATAGGCCAGACCGGGTAAGGACAGTAGATTATCCCCGGATAAGGGGGCATAATCTTAAAATAATGGGCCGCCCATTTAAAACTGAGGAGGAATTTCTTCTCTCAGAGGCTTGTAATTCTATGGAATTCGCTGCCTCAAAGAGCTGTGGAAGCTGGGTCATTGAATAAATATAAGACAGGGATAGACAGTTTCTTAACCGATAAGGGAATAAGGGGTTATAGGGAGCGGGCAGGGAAGTGGACGAGTCCATGATCGGATCAGCCATGATCGTATTAAATGGCGGAGCAGGCTCGAGGGGCCTTGTGGCCTGCTTCTGCTTCTATTTCTTATGTTCTTATTTCCTTCCCTAAAGGAGATTAGTGAACCAGATGATCACCAGGACTAGCTTTTTATTCCAGATGTATTTAATTGATTAACTGAATTTAAATTCCCCAGCTGCTGTGCTGGGATTTTGTCTCTGGATCATTAGTCCAGGCCTTTGAATTATCCAGTAACATAACCACTATTCTATCGTACCCCACATAGGAAACCCTATTGGGCTTGGTTCTGTGACCCCTCCCACCTCATCTCATGGTTGACTAACTTGCCAATACTCACTGACTAGGCTCCCACATGAATAAGGAATTGGGCAAAGAATACACGTGGGACAGTAGTCCAACAAAGTATAATCCGCCTGGAATGAGAAAATGTATTTCATTAAATGCATAAAGGAAAACTCCCAAGTTAAATAGATACTTCTCCTGAAACTCTTCCCCTCCTCAACTACACCTTGCATGCCTTTTCCATCAATTTATAACCCAATACCAGCAGCTCCTTCATAAATATATCCATTTGTATTTTGTTCCATTGTACATTTCATACAAATAGCAATCATCCTTTCCAAATCCTACTGGATCTCCATTTGTCCCCTTCTCGTCCATGAATGGATTCAAATGTTGTTGATGCTGGAGCTTCAATAATCCATTGTTTACAAGTTAATTAAGGACTTTGTTGAGAACTGCACTGGGTGCAATTAAATCGTCTCCTTTAGTCTTTCCATGTTAATGTCTTTTTTATTTGTTGCGGAATGTGGGCACCACTGGCAAGGCCAGTATTTATTGCCCATCATTAATTGCCCTTGAGAAGGTTGTGGTGAGATACCTTCTTGAACCGCTGCAGTCTTTGTGGTGCAGGTACTCCCACAGTGCTGTTAGGGAGGGAGTTCCATGGTTTTGTCCCAGCGATGATGAAGGAATGGCGATATATTTCCAAGTCAGGATGGTGTGTAACTTGGAGGGGAACTTGCAGGTTATGCTGCCCGTGTCATTCTAGTTGGTAGAGCTCGCGGGTTGGCAGGTGTTGTTGAAGAACCTTGAAGAGTTGCTGCAGTACATCTTCGAGATGTTACACATTGCAGCCATGGTACGCCGGTAGTGGAGGCAGTGAATGTTGAAGGTGGTGGATGGGGTGCCCATCAAGCGGGCTGCTTTGTCCTTGATGGTGCCAACTTTCTCGAGGGTTGTTGGAGCTGCACTGATCCAGGCAAGTGGAGAGTATTCCATCACACTCCTGACTTGTGCTTTGTAGATGGTGGAAAGGCTTTGGGGAGTCAGGAGGTGAGATACTCGCCGCAGAATACCCAGCCTCTCACCCACTTTTGTTACCACTGTATTTATGTAGCTGGACCAGTTAAGGTTCTGGTCAATGGTGACCCCCAGGTGTTGATGGTGGGGGAATCAGCGATGGTAATGTTGTTGAATGTCAAGGGCAGGTGGTTAGACATTCGCTTGTTGGAGATAGTCATTGCCTGGCACTAGTGTGGCATAAATGTCGTCCAGGTTTTGCTGCATGTGGGCATAGACTGCTTCATTTTCTGAGGAGTTGCAAATCGAACTGAACACTGCAATCATCAGCGAACATCTCCACTTCTGACCTTATGATGCAGGGAAGCTCATTGATGAAGCAACTGAAGATGGTTGGGCCTAGGACACTGCCCTGGGGCGGAGATGATTGACCCCCAACAACCACAACTATCTTCCTGTGCTCGGTATGACTCCAGCTAGTGGGCATTTTCACCCCTGATTCCCATTGACTTCAATTGTACTAGGGCTCCTTGATGCCACACTCAGTCATATGCTGCTTTGATGTCAAGGACCACCACTCTCACCTTACCTCTGTAATTCAGCTCTTTTGTCCCTATTTGGACCAAGCTGTAAGGAGGTCTGGAGCCGAGTGGTCCTGGCTGAACCCAAACTGTCCACAATCCACCGATGAGCAGTTTCTTGGTGAATAAGTGCCACTTGATAGCACTGTCGACAACACCTTCCATCACTTTGCTGATGATTGGGAGTAGAGTGATGGGGTGGTAATTGTCCAGATTGGATTTGTCCTGCTTTTTGTGGACAGGACATACCTGGGCTGTTCTGGAGCACAAGTGTTCTGCACGAGAGCCGGGAAGTGAATGAGTCCCATGGCCTTTGCTGTATCCAGTGCGCTCAGCTGTTTCTTGATATCATGTGAAGTGAATTGAATTGGCTGAAGACTGGCTTCTGTGATGGTGGGGACCCCAGGAGGGGGCCGTGATGGATCATGAGGCACTTCTGGCTAGAGGTGTTTGCAAACGCTTCAGCCTTGTCTTTTGCACTGACGAGCTGGGCTCCTCCATCATTGAGGATGGGGATGTTCATGGAGCCTCTTCCTCCCGTTACTTGTTTAATGGTCCACCACCATTCACAACTAGATGTGGTAGTCTGCAGACCTTTGATCTGATCCGTTGTGGGATTGTTTTGCTCTTTCTATAGCATGCTGCTTCCGCTGTTTAGCATGCATGTAGTCCTGTGTTGCAGCTTCCCCAGTTTGGCACCTCATTTTTAGGTATGCCTGATGCTGTTCCTTTCATGCTCTTCTGCACTCCTCTTTGACCAGGGTTGCTCCCTTGGCTTGATGGTAATGCTAGAATGAGGGATATACTGGGCCATGCGGCTACAGATTGTGGTGGAATATATCATGTATTTCGACATCTTGCAATGACAATAGTTATGTAACTGTAACTCATGCTCACTCTACCTGTACCCTTGAAATGCACACCCTGACGACAGGGGGTGAGCTTGTGGGAGACAGTCCTCACCTGGGTTTCCAGGAATAAAAGGGGAGGTCCCACCCAGGGTCAGCAGTCTTTGGTCCTGGGAATAAAGTGAAGGTCACAGAGTGACCGTGTCTGATATATCCATGCCTCGTGTGAGTTTGTAACAAGGTGCAGAGACACTACATCTGGCGATGAGATACGGGAATCACCGAACCATGAGGATGGCCACCGGTGGCACAGAGGAACGCTACTGTGTGTGTGAGGACTGGGACGACTTTGTGGAAAGACTACAGCAGAGCTTTGTCACAAAGGACTGGCTGGAAGAGACAGCGGCTGACAAGTGGAGGGCGCATCTACTGACCAGCTGTGGTCCACAGACGTATGCGTTGATGAAAGACCTGCTGGCACCCCAAAAGCCAGCGGACAAGTCCTTCGAAGAGATCAGCCAGCTGATCAGTGAGCATCTCAAGCCGGCAAGTAGCGTACACATGGCCCGGCATCGGTTCTACTCTCACCGACGTCGGGAGGGTCAAACTGTCTCGGACTTCGTGGCCGAACTGAAGCAATTGGCCAGTCTCTGTAAGTTCTCCGATGCCTGCAGCGGGGAGATGTTAAGGGACTTTTTCATCGAGGGCATTAATCATGCTGGCATTTTCAGGAAGCTTATAAAGACCAAGGACCTAACCTTAGAAGGGGCGGCGTTGATAGCTGAGACCGTTATGGGAGGAGAAGAGTAGACCAAGCTACTTTACGCACGCAGCCCTGGTTTTAACGTTGCGATGAACCATGGAGTTACTGTTGTAAAAGTGATACAGAACCCCGCAGGCAGGCAAGGGCAATTCGACACCGCCCAGGCAGGCAGGCAAGGGCAATTCGACACCGCCCAGGCAGCAACAAACTCCAGGGTGTGCCCGCAACAGGGACAATGGAAAGGAGATCGGCAATTCACGCCATCATGAGGAACAATGCATCCCGTGATGGGACCATTCAGAGTGCTTAGAAACAGCCAAACGGGCCATCAGAGAGGAATGCCTGGGAATAGTCCTTTTGTTACTAGCAATCTCAGCTCATGCTGGAGATGTGGGGGAAGACACACTTCCAAAAGGTGCAGGTTCCCGCTTTATAGCTGTAGGATTTGTAATGTCAGTGGACACTTGACCAGGATGTGCAAAAAGGCAATAGCGAGGCTAGTCTGCGAGACAGAGGAACCAGACGATGGGTCTGCAATGCAGGATGAGGCTAGGGGAATAACCGTGGATGCTGAGGTTCAGAGAGTTCATCAGAACATAAGAACATAAGAATTAGGAACAGGAGTAGGCCATCTAGCCCCTCGAGCCTGCTCCGCCATTCAACAAGATCATGGCTGATCTGGCCGTGGACTCAGTTCCACTTACCTGCCCGCTCCCCGTATCCCTTAATTCCCTTATTGGTTAAAAATCTATCTATCTGTGATTTTAATACATTCAATAAACTAGCCTCAACTGCTTCCTTGGGCAGAGAATTCCACAGATTCACAACCCTTTGGGAGAAGGAATTCCTTCTCAAACTCGGTTTTAAATTGGCTCCCCCGTATTTTGAGGCTGTGCCCCCTAGTTCTAGTCTCCCTGACCAGTGGAAACAACCTCTCTGCCTCGATCTTGTCTATCCCTTTCATTATTTTAAATGTTTCTATAAGATCACGCCTCATCCTTCTGAACTCCAACGAGTAAAGACCCAGTCTACTCAATCTATCATCATAAGGTAACCCCCTCATCTCCGGAATCAGCCTAGTGAATCGTCTCTGTATCCCCTCCAAAGCTAGTATATCCTTCCTTAAGTAAGGTGACCAAAACTGCATGCAGTACTCTCGGTGCAGCCTCACTGATACCCGATATAGTTGCAGCAGGACCTCCCTGCTTTTGTACTCCATCCCTCTCGCAATGAAGGCCAACATTCCATTTGCCTTCCTGATTACCTGCTGCACCTGCAAACTAACTTTTTGGGATTCATGCACAAGGACCCCCAGGTCCCTCTGCACCGCAGCATGTTGTAATTTCTCCCCATTCAAATAATATTCCCTTTTACTGTTTTTTTTCTCCAAGGTGGATGACCTCACATTTTCCGACATTGTATTTCATCTGCCAAACCTTAGCCCATTCGCTTAACCTACCTAAATCTCTTTGCAGCCTCTCTGTGTCCTCTACACAACCCGCTTTCCCACTAATCTTTGTGTCATCTTCAAATTTTGTTACACTACACTCTGTCCCCTCTTCCAGGTCATCTATGTATATTGGAAACAGTTGTGGTCCCAGCACCGATCCCTGTGGCACACCACTAACCACCGATTTCCAACCCGAAAAGGACGCATTTATTCCGACTCTCTGCTTTCTGTTAGCCAGCCAATTCTCTATCCATGCTAATACATTTCCTCTGACTCCGCGTACATTTATCTTTTGCAGTAACCTTTTGTGTGGCACCTTATCGAATGCCTTTTGGAAATCTAAACACACCACATCCATCGGTACACCTCTATCCACCAAGCTCGTTATATCTTCAAAGAATTCCAGTAAATTAGTTAAACATGATTTCCCCTTCATGAATCCATGTTGCGTCTGCTTGATTGCACTATTCCTATCTAGATGTCCCGCTATTTCTTCCTTAATTATAGCTTCAAGCATTTTCCCCACTACAGATGTTAAACTAACCGGCCTATAGTTACCTGCCTTTTGTCTGCCCCTTTTTTAAACAGAGGCGTTACATTAGCTGCTTTCCAATCCGATGGTACCTCCCCAGAATCCATGAGAATTTTGGTAGATTATAACGACTGCATCTGCTATAACTTCCGCCATCTCTTTTAATACCCTGGGATGCATTTCTTCTGGACCAGGGGACTTGTCTACCTTGAGTCCCATTAGCCTATCTAGCACTACCCCCCTAGTGATAGTGATTATCTCAAGGTCCTCCCTTCCCACATTCCCGTGACCAGCAATTTTTTGGCATGGTTTTTGTGTGTTCCACTGTGAAGACCGAAGCAAAATAATTGTTTAAGGTCACAGCCATTTCCACATTTCCCATTATTAAATCCCCCTTCTCATCTTCTAAGGGACCAACATTTACTTTAGTCACTCTTTTCCGTTTTATATATCGGTAAAAGCTTTTACTATCTGTTTTTATGTTTTGCGCAAGTTTACTTTCGTAATCTATCTTTCCTTTCTTTATTGCTTTCTTAGTAATTTTTTGCCATTGTTTAAAATTTTCCCAATCTTCTAGTTTCCCACTAACCTTGGCCACCTTATACGCATTGGTTTTTAATTTGATACTCTCCCTTATTTCCTTGGTTATCCACGGCTGGTTATCCCTTCTCTTACCGCCCTTCTTTTTCACTGGAATATATTTTTGTTGAGCACTATGAAAGAGCTCCTTAAAAATCCTCCACTGTTCCTCAATTGTGCCACCGTTTAGTCTGTGTTTCCAGTCTACTTTAGCCAACTCTGCCCTCATCCTACTGTAGTCCCCTTTGTTTAAGCATAGTGCGCTCGTTTGAGACACTACTTCCTCACCCTCAATCTGTATTACAAATTCAACCATACTGTGATCACTCATTCCGAGAGGATCTTTTACTGGGAGATCGTTTATTATTCCTGTATCATTACACAGGACCAGATCGAAGATAGCTTGCTCCCTTGTAGGTTCTGTAACATACTGTTCTAAGAAACAATCCCGTATGCATTCTATGAATTCCTCCTCAAGGCTACCCCGTGCGATTTGATTTGACCAATCGTTATGTAGGTTAAAATCCCCCATGATTACTGCCGTTCCTTTTTCACATGCCTCCATTATTCCCTTGATTATTGCCCGCCCCACCGTGAAGTTATTATTTGGGGGCCTATAAACTACGCCCACCAGTGACTTTTTCCCCTTACTATCTCTAATCTCCACCCCCAATGATTCAACATTTTGTTCATTAGAGCCAATATCGTCTCTCACAACTGCCCTGATATCATCGTTTATTAACAGAGCTACCTCACCTCCTTTCCCTTCTTGTCTATCTTTCCGAATTGTCAGATACCCCTGTATGTTTAATTCCCAGTCTTGGCACCCCTGCAGCCACGTATCTGTAATGGACACCAAATCATACCCATTTGTAATGATTTGTGCCGTCAACTCATTTACTTTATTTCGAATGCTGCGTGCGTTTAGGTAGAGTGTTTTAATCGTAGTTTTTAAACCATGATTTTTAGTTTTGACCCCTCCTGCAGCCCCTTTATATTCATACATATTGTCCCTTCATGTCACCTTGTGGTTTACACTTACCCCAGTGCTACTCTGCTCTGTTGCCTCGTATCTTTTGCATTCTTTCTTGGGGTCCTGTTCATCTGAGTTCTCACCCACTCTAACTAGCTCAGAGCCCTCTCCTGGGTTCTGAATACTCCTTGCCTTGAGGCACCAAGCTTTCATGCTTGCCTTTTTGTTACACTTTAACCCTTTAGAATTTTGCTGTACAGTGGCCCTTTTTGTTTTTTGCCTTGGGTTTCTCTGCCCCTCACTTTTACTAATTTCCTTTCTGTCTTTTCCTTTTGTCTCCATTTTGTTTCCCTCTGTCTTCCTGCATTGGTTCCCATCCCCCTGCCATATTAGTTTAACTCCTCCCTAACAGCACGAGCAAACACTCCCCCTTGGACATTGGTTCCGGTCCTGCCCAGGTGCAGACCGTCCACAGCTCATACACTAAAACGCCACCCATGATGATGAAAGTCTTACTGAATGGCACATAGAGCTGGATACGGGAGCTAGCCAGTCACTCATGATCGCCCAACAATTTGAGAGACTATGGCCACACAGAGCTAGCAGGTCCAAACTGGAACGCATTGAGTTGCAGCTACGTACGTACACCAAACAGATCATCCCAGTGCTAGGCAGTGCAAACTTGGTGGTAACGCATAATGGATTACAGAACTGTCTGCCACTCTGGATTGTTCCGGGAAATGGCCCCGCACTTTTGGGGAGGAGTTGGCTAGCTGAGATGAATTGGAAATGGGAGGATGTGCACACCATTTCATCCGTGGAGCGCAGTTCGTGCTCGCAGGTATTGCAAAAATTCGAGTCACTCTTTCAACCCGGTGTCGGAACATTCAAAGGCACTAAAGTAGTGATACACATCACTCCGGATGCCAGACCAGTGCACCACAAAGCCAGAGTGGTGCCGTACGTGATGCGTGAGAAAATTGAAAGTGAACTGGACAGGCTGCTCAGAGAGGGCATAATTTCGGCAGTTGAATTCAGCGACTGGGCAAGTCCCATCGTTCCCGTCCTCAAAGCAGATGGCTCGGTGAGGATTTGTGGCGACTACAAAGTCACCATCAACCGAGTGTCGCTGCAAGACCAATACCCGCTTCCGAGAGTGGAGGACCTCTTTGCCACGCTGGCAGGTGGAAAGCTGTTCACGAAGCTGGACCTCACTTCGGCCTACATGACTCGGGAACTGGCGGAAGATTCCAAGCTTCTGACCACCATCACGACGCACAAAGGATTATTTGTCTACAACAGGTGTCCGTTTGGCATTCGTTCGTCAGCGGCTATCTTTCAGCGAAACATGGAAAGCTTGCTCAAGTCCATCCCTGGAACGGTCGTATTCCAAGACGACATCCTTATAACGGGTGAGACACCGCGGAACACTTCCGCAACCTGAAGGAGGTGCTACGCCGATTGGATCGGGTACGCTTGCGGCTGAAAAAGGCCAAGTGTGTGTTTTTGGCCCCAGAGGTCGAGTTCCTGGGCAGGAGGGTTGTCGCAGACGGCATCTGGCCCACTGAATCAAAAACTGAGGCGATTCGCTGGACGCCCAGGCCCGGCAACACGTCGGAGTTCCGATCATTCCTGGGACTTTTGAACTATTTTGGGAACTTTCTGCTGAACTTAAACACAGTTTTGGAGCCATTACACATGCACCTCCGTAAAGGTTGTAAATGGTTTTGGGGGGATTGTCAAGAATGGGCTTTCAATAAGGCGAGGAACCTGCTGTGTTCCAACAAACTGTTGACTTTGTATGACCCCTGTAAAAAACTGGTTTTAACATGCGATGCATCATCCTACGGGGTTGGGTGTGTATTGCAGCAGGATAATGATGACGGCCAACTCCAACCGGTGGCTTACGCCTCCAGGTCGCTCTCCCAGGCAGTGCGTGGATATGGCATGGTCGAGAAGGAGGCACTCGCGTGTGTGTACGGCGTGAAAAAGATGCAACAGTACCTTTTCGGTAGACAGTTAGAGCTAGAGACGGACCACAAGCCATTAACATCCCTGTTGTCCGACAGCAAGGCTGACAACGCTAATGCATCAGCTCGCATACAGCGATGGGCCCTCACGCTGGCTGTGTATGACTACACCATACGGCACTGGCCAGGCACCGAAAATTGCGCTGACGTACTCAGCAGGCTCCCACTGGCCACCACCGAGGGGGCGTCGGAGCAGAGCGCCGAGATGGTCATGGCCGTTGAGGCTTTTGACACTGCGGGCTCCCCCATCACAGCCCGACAGATCAACCTCTGGACCAAGAGGGACACCCTCCTATCCATGATAAAGAAATGTGTCCTGACTGGGAATTGGGCGCCCTTACACAGTGCGTGCCCCGAGGAAGTCAGGCCATTTCAGAGACGGATGGACGAACTCTCCATCCAACCCGACTGCCTGTTATGGGGCAGCCGGGTAGTCATGCCCCAGAAAGGAAGGTAAGCGTTCATCAGGGAACTCCACAGCGAGCACCCTGGCATCATGTTAATGAAGGCCATTGCCCGGACACATGAATAGTGGCCGGGGATTGACTCAGACCTGGAACACTGGGTTCGCAGGTGCACCATGTGTGCCCAGCTGGGCAATGCCCCCAGGGAGGCTCCACTCAGCCCGTAGCCCTGGCCCACCAGGCCATGGTCACGTATTCACATAGACTATGCGGGCCCGTTCATGGGGAAAATGTTCCTGATCGTTGTCGATGCATACTCGAAGTGGATCGAGTGCATCATATTGAACTCGTGCACGACATCCATCACAGTGGAGAGTCTGCGTACGGTTTTCGTGACCCATGGCTTGCTGGACTTCCTGGTCAGCGACAATAGCCCATATTTTACCAGTCAAGAATTCCAGGAGTTTATGTCGAGCAATGGGATCAAGCACGCCCGGACAGCGCCGTTCAAGCTGGCTTCTAATGGCCAGGCGGAATGGGTGGTCCAAGTCATAAAGCAGGACCCTCCCTTCAGTACCGCCTATCGCGCCTCCTACTGCCCTTCAGGTCCCGGCCGCACTCGCTGACGGGAGTCCCGCTAGGGAACTCCTCATGAAACGCACACTGAAGACGCGGCTGTCCCTCATTCACCCAGACCTGGCAGACATTGTTGAGGGCAAGCGCCAGTCCCAAACCGAGTTCCATGATCGAGGTTCAAGGGGGAGGTGTATAGAAATAGGTGACCTGGTATTTGTTCTTAACCATGCTTTGGGACCCAAGCGGCTTGAGGGCACCGTAATTGGCAAAGAAGGAAACAGGGTCATGGTGCTCAGACTAAACAATGGGCAGATATGCCGCAAAAACTTGGACCAAGTAAAGACAAGGTTCAGCATAGCCACGGAGGAACCGGAAGAAGAGCATGATGAGATAGCACCCATACCACTACCAGCGTATGAGCAACAAAGACAGCCCTCAGCATGCACAGTTCCTGTGGCCAGCCCGGACAGGCTGGAATCACCTCAAGTGACAGAGATGCGTACTGAGGCTCAGCCACCAGAGCCACAACTGCGGCGCTCCACGAGAGAGCGTCGACCACCCGATAGACTTAATCTATGAAACTAAAAGACTTAAGGGGGGAGGTGATGTCATGTATTTCACCATCTTGCAATGACAATAGTTTTGTAACTGTAACTGTACCCTTGAAATGCATACCCTGACCACAGGGGGGTGAGCTTGCGGAAGACACTCCTCACCTGGATTTCCAGGTATAAAAGGGGAGGTCCCACCCAGGGTCAGCACTCTGGTACTGGGAATAAAGTGAAGGTCACAGAGTGACCGTGTCTGATATATACATGCCTCGTGTGAGTTTGTAACAAGGTGCAGAATACAATTCTGCAGCTACTGATGGCCTATAGCACCTCATGGATACTCAGATTTGAGATGATAAATCTGTTCTGAATCTATCCCATTTAGCATGGTAGTAGTGCCTCACAACACGATGGAGGGTGTTCTCAATGTGAAGTTGGGACTTCTTCTCCACAACGACTGTGTGGTGGTCACTGCTACTAATGCTGTCATGGACAGATGTGTCTGTGACAGGTAGATTGGTGAGGACGAGGTCATGTAGGTTTTTCCCTTCTGTTGGTTCTCTCACCATCTGTCGCAGGCCCAATCTGGCAGCCCATTCCTTCAGGACTCGGTCAGCTCGGTCAGTAGTGGTGCTTCTGAGCCTCTCTTGGTGATGGACATTGAAGTCTCCCAACCAGAGTACATTCTGTGCCCTTGCTACTATCAGTGCTTCCTCCAAGTGATGTTCATCATGGAGCAGTACTGATTCATCAGCTGAGGGAGGGAAGTAGGTGGTAATCAGCAGGAGGTTTCCTTGCCCATGCTTGACTTGAAGCCATGAGACTTAATGGGGTCCGGAGTCAATGTTGACTCCCAGGGCCACTCCCTCCCGATTGTATACCACTGTGCTGTCACCCCTGGTGGGTCTGGCCAGCCTTACCGTACTCCTGGTGTCTCTCAATGGCAGTTTTTGACGATCGATGTCACCACATTTCAAACGTTGATGAGTCACACTTCTACAAGTCAGGTTGGGTTTGCGTGCTGATGGGTTTGACGGCTTCATGTTTCAGACAAAACAAATTCTTCAACTCACTCGATGTGAAAAACTTTACAGGTGGCCATGTTTTAAGAAATACATTGAATTTACAGCACAGAAAAAGGCCATTCAGCCCATGCCGGAGTTTATATTCCACATGAGCCGCCTCCCACCCATCATCTTCTAACCCGATCAGCATATCCTTCCAATCCTTACTCCTTCATGTATTTATCCAGCTTCCCCTTAAATGCATCTATGCTCTGTGCCTCAACTATTCCTTTTGAAACCGAGTTCCACATTCTAACCTCTGAAGAAGTTTCTCTTGAAGTCCCTCTTAGATATATTTGTGACTATCTTATATTGATCGGCCTTAGTTTTGGATTCCCCCACAAGTGGAAACATTTTATCTACGCCTATGTTATCAAAACACCTTTATATAATTTTAAAGATCTCTATCAGGTCACCCTTCTGCCTTCCCTTTTCTAAAGAAAAGAGTTCCATCCTGTCCAATCACACCTAATGGGTATAACCTCTCAGTTCTGGTATCATCCTTGTAAATCATTTTTGCAGCTTCGTCAATACTCTACATCCTATTTATAATATTCTGCTTAGAGCAGAGAAGGATAAGATGAGATTTGATCGATTTGGTGGAGGTGTTTAAAACCATGAAGGTTAAATCAAGAGAAACTGTTTCCAAAAGCTGAAGCGTCAAGAACCAGAGGGCACAGAATTAATGTGATGAGCAAAAGAACCAGAGGCGACATAACGAAAAACTTTAAAACTCAACAAGTGGTTAGGATTTGGAATGCACAGCCTGATAGGGTGATGGAAACAGATTCAATAGTAGCCTTCAAAAGGGAAATGGATAAATACTTGAAGGGGAAAAATTGCAGGGATTTTGCGGAAAGAACCTCAGCGTGGGACTAACTGGATTGCTCTTCGAATGACACAGCATATACTCGATGGGCTGAATGGTCTCCTTGTGTGCTGTACTGTTCTGTGATTCTATATGATTCTGTGGAGACCAGAACTGTACACAGCACTCCAAGTGTTGTCTAGCCAAGGTTCTATACAAATTTAACATGCTGAACATGGATGTAATTCAGCTGGAGGCATTCCTCACTCTGAGCTCAGAGATCAGATGAAGGGGTTGACTTATGAAGAAAGGTTGAGCAGATTGGGCCTATTCTCATTGGAGTTTAGAAGAATGAGAGGTGATCTTATTGAAATATATAAGATACTGATGGGGCTTGACAAGGTAGATGCAGAGAGGATGTTTCTACTCATTGGGGAATCTAGAACTAGAGGGCACAGTTTCAGAAAAAGTGGTCGCCAATTAAAATGGAGATGAGGAGGAATTTCTTCTCTCAGAGGGTCATAAATCTATGGAATTCTCTGCCCCAGAGAGCAGCGGAGACTGGGACATTGAATATATTTAAGTTGGAGACAGATATTTGAACGATAAAGGAGTCAAGGGTAATGGGGAGCGGGCGGGGAATTGGAACTGGTCCTAAGATCAGATCAGCCATGATCTTATTAAATGGCGGAGCATGCTCGAGGGATCATGGCCTACTCCTGCTCTTATGTCTTATGTTCTTATGTTATGTCCTTGGAGAGGGAGTACACGGTGTCTGCCGGTGTGATTGAGGCTTTCTGTGACCGGTGGGCACCAGAGGGACTGGAGTGCAGCGTGGACACAGGGATCTAAATTATAATTTGAAAAGTTTTTTTATTCGTTTTGTGCGATTTGGAACGTATTGTTTATTCCCCCTCATAAAGGGGCACTGATAAGTTTTTCCCAATTGATTAGCCTAAAGTGTAGAGGATTCATTTCAACCTGGGATTCTGGATATTTCAACTTTGTTTGAGGAAAGTTAGAACCATTGAGATCCTCATTGAGTTGTCAGCCAATGATGCTCATTCTTCAAAGATCTGACTGGCTCTGAGAGTCCATCCCCCCTCCTCCCTTTAGTTGATTGGTGCTCTGAGAATCTGCAACTTCTGATTGGGTATTGAGGACTGTCACTCATCCTCTAGGCTGCCACGCCCTGGATTATCCCTCAGTATAAATACAGGATTTTGAGGTTGCTGACATCTTAGTTTGTTGCTTCAACAAAGTTTAGATTTGGAAAAAAAAAAGAATAAAGATGGTTTCTCAAGTGCGTCAGAACTACCAGCAGGATTGTGAGGATGCTGTCAACAAGCAGATCAACATGGAGCTCTATTCCTCCTATGTTTATCTCTCTATGGTGAGTTTTATATTTTTGACCACTTCACGATGGAGACTGTGTAATGTGAATTTACTAAATTCTGTGCTGTATCTAGCCCACCTATTCTGAGTATCTTGAATCTAAATACTCACCTTTCCTGGGCTCTTTTGAGGTTGTTGTTGAAGTTTATTTGGAATACATTCTGCATTCCATGCATGGAATTCAGAGTTCATATCCTCATTCTAAATCACTCCATGGACTTTCTCCCTTGCCTTTGCAATGAGGGGATGTAATAAAATTAGAGCCAGGACATTTTAGGAGGGAAGTCAGGAAGTATTCTTTCCTGTAAGTGTGGTGGAAATCTGGTACACTTTCTTTCCCATTCTCCTTCAGGCAATCCCCCCCCCAGCCCAAATAAAAGGCATTGATGTTTGTCCGATGAAAAACCTTGGACCAGAGTATCGAAAGATTGTTTACATAACTATTTACATACAAGTTCAGTGATACTTGTATGTAATCAACCTTAAAATGTTTTGATTCCTTCATGTACTGTACACTTGATGGGTCTGCCATGCAATACCCAACTACTCTTCTGATCTCTCCATAGTCCTCCTTCTGTGACTAGGATGATGTTGCCCTGCGTCACTTTGCTGAGTTCTTCAAGGAGCAGTCACATGAGGAACGTGAGCATGCTGAGAAACTGATGAAATTCCAGAATCGGCATGGAGGATGGATCATCTTGGCAGACATCAAGGTTGGATTCAATAAGGAGTGGCCTTCATTCTGGCTCCCCTTAAACTGATTGCTCCTAATACATTCCAAAGCAATTGGTTCCAATTTACAGCACACAGGCCATTAGGCCAAACTGATCATTGTGGTTTTTATATTCCACGTGACCCTCTCTTACCTTGCTTTATCTCGCCTCTTCTATTTCTTTCTCCCCATGCTTCCCCTTAAATACATCTATGCTTTTTGCCTCATCAATATGACTCCAGTGGTTGTGGTAAAATATAAAATTGCCATTAAGCTAACACATGAGTTGATGGTAAAGTAGACTTTTGTTTGCTCTCCTAATTTCCTTCAAATGTTTATTTAATCCATTGTAAGTGAACTGTTAGAATTTCCTTTCCAGAAACCAGAGCAGGATGAGTGGAGCAATGGTCTGGTTGTGATGCAGAGAGCTCTGCAGATGGAGAAGAATGTGAACCAGAGACTGCTAGATCTGCACAAACTCTCCACTGAGAGCACTGACCCTCATGTAAGTTCCTCATGCCTTCATGTGTACTGAGATTGTGGAACCTTATTGTCCTTGAGCCTAATTAAAAGATCTCCATGCCCAATAGCTTTGTGTTGGTGTCAATGTTTTTTTTTTTGGGGGGGGAGCAATGGGCAGGGATGGGGTAAGTTTGCCTAATATTGACAGTGACTAATAAATGTGTCTGTGATCCCAGGATCTGAGCACTTATTGTGCAGTAAGGTTAATCTAATGATGCAGTAATTCCATCAATCTCTGTTGCATCACTTGACTATCCTCCAGTTCATGAGGATTAAAATCAGACTCTGAAGGGGAAGCTGACATTCCTTGATATCTGCTGCTGGACATAACTAGTTTCCCTCCTTTTTCAGTTGTGACTTCCTGGAGACCCACTACTTGGATGAACAAGTGAAGATGATCAAGAAACTTGGAGATCACATCACCAACCTGAAGAGACTGGGAGCCCTTGAGAATGGCCTGGGAGAGTAACTGTTTGACAAGCACACCCTGAGGGAGTGACTAAACTGATTGATGGCATCAAGCTTATTGTGTTTAGTACTTTGTATTTATATAATTAGGATCCCTGTCCTGCAAAGAATGATGGCATGTGACCTTGTACAAAGAGCTGTGAAACCTGGGCTCTGGATATGACTTGTAACATAACTGTAATAAACTGCTCAATATTGGACTGGAATTTGGCTCCTTGTAAATTTTGGAGTGGTTGCTTATTTTCTGTTAACATAACTTGGTTTACATCAATCAAGCATTACATTGAGCTTTGCAACAGTTAAGGGATCATGAAATTGAGTATGGGATCAATCTAGATGCTTATTCAACCCCTCATCTCTGGAATCCACCCAGTGAACCTTCTCTACAGCCTAAAATGCAAGTGTATATACTTTTTTAAATATGGAGACCAAAACTTGTGTATGTAAACTTTAGTGTTTAAGACTTTCCACCAGGGGGCACACCTGTTGCAGACCCAAGGGTCACTTGCATACCCTGGGCAAGGAAGTATAAAAGGCAGTCTACCATGCTGCTTCCTCACCTGAAGTTACATTAAAGTGACCAAGGTCACAACAGTTTGAGCTTACAGCATAGTCTCATGGAGTTATTCTGACCATAACAAACAATATGCAGTACTCCAGATGTGGCCTTACCACTACCTATATAGTTGTAGCAGGATTTCTCTGCTTTTGTACTCTTTCCTCCTTCTCCTCTTCCCCCCCCCCCCCCCATCCCCCCCAGCAATAAAGGCGAACATTTCATTTGCCTTCCTGATTAATTGCTGTAGCTGCATACTAATTTTGTTTCATGCACAAGGACCCCAGGTCCCTTCCTCTGTACTGCAGCATTTCTCCATTTTAAATTAGAATTTGCTTTTCTATTTCTGCCACAATGGATAACCTCACATTTTCCCACATTATACCCCAGCTGCCAAAGTTTTGCCCATTCATTTAGCTTGCCTATATCCCTTTACAGATTTTGTGTTTTCCCCTCAATTTGCTTTACCACCCATCTTTGTATCAATAAACTGGACTACATAGAAACACAGAAAATAGGTGCAGGAGTAGGCCATTCGGCCCTTCACGCCTGCACCACCATTCAATGAGTTCATGGCTGAACATGCAACTTCAGTACCCTATTCCTGTTTTCTCGTCATACCCCTTGATTCCCCTGAGGAGTAGGGACTATATCTAATTGCTTTTTGAATATATTTAGTGAATTGGCCTCAACTACTTTCTGTGGTAGAGAATACCACAAGTTCACCACTCTCTGGGTGAAGAAGTTTCTCCTCATCTCGGCCCTAAATGGCTTACCCCTTATCCTTAGACTGTGACTCCTGGTTCTGGACTTCCCCAACCTTGGGAACATTCTTCCTGCATCTAACCTGTCCAAACCCATCAGAATTTTAAATGTTTCTATGAGATCCCCTCTCATTCTTCTGAACTCCATACAAGCCCAGTTGATTCAGTCTTTCTTGATATGTCAGTCCCGCCATCCTGGGAATCAGTCTGGTGAACCTTCGCTGCACTCCCTCAATAGTAAGAATGTCCTTCCTCAAGTTAGGAGACCAAAACTGTATACAATACTCCAGGTGTCGCCTCACCAAGACCCTGTACAACTGTAGTAACACCTCCCTGCCCCTGTACTCAAATCCCCTCGCTATGAAGGCCAACATGCCATTTGCTTTCTTAACCGCCTGCTGTACCTATATGCCAACCTTCAATGACTGATGTACCATGACACCAAGGTCTCGTTGCACCTCCCCTTTTCCTCATCTGTCACCATTCAAATAATAGTCTGTCTCTCTGTTTTTACCACCAAAGTGGATAACCTCACATTTATCCACATTATACTTCATCTGCCATGCATTTGCCCACTCACCTAACCTATTCACGTCACTCTGCACCTCATAGCATCCTCCTCGCAGCTCACACTGCCACCTAACTTAGTGTCATCTGCAAATTTGGAGATACTACATTTAATCCCCTCGTCTAAATCATTAATGTACAATGTAAACAGCTGGGGCCCCAGCACAGAACCTTGCGGTACCCCACTAGTCACTGCCTGCCATTCTGAAAAGTACCCATTTACTCCTACTCTTTGCTTCCTGTCTGCCAACCAGTTCTCAATCCACGTCAGCACACTACCCCCAATCCCATGTGCTTTAACTTTGCACATTAATCTCTTGTGTGGGATTTTGACGAAAGCCTTCTGAAAGTCCAAATACACCACATCAACTGGTTCTCCCTTGTCCACTCTACTGGAAACATCCTAAAAAAATTCCAGAAAATTTGTCAAGCATGATTTCTCTTTCACAAATCCATGTTGACTTGGACCTATCATGTCACCTCTTTCCAAATGCGCTGCTATGACATCCTTAATAATTGATTCCATCATTTTACCCACTACTGATGTCAGGCTGACCGGTCTATAATTCCCTGTTTTCTCTGTCCCTCCTTTTTTAAAAAGTGGGGTTACATTGACTACCCTCCAATCCATAGGAACTGATCCAGAGTCAATGGAATGTTGGAAAATGTCTGTCAATGCATCCGCTATTTTCAAGGCCACCTCCTTAAGTACTCTGGGATTCAGACCATCAGGCCCTGGGGATTTATCGGCCTTCAATCCCATCAATTTCCCCAACACAATTTCCTGACTAATAAGGATTTCCCTCAGTTCCTCCTCCTTCCTAGACCCTCTGACCCCTTTTATATCCGGAAGGTTGTTTGTGTCCTCCTTAGTGAATACCGAACCAAAGTACTTGTTCAATTGGTCTGCCATTTCTTTGTTCCCCGTTATGACTTCCCCTGATTCTGACTGCAGGGGACATTGTTTGGAGGTCTGTACACAACTCCCACTAGTGTTTTCTGCCCTTTGGTATTCTGTAGCTCCACCCATACCGATTCCAGATCATCCAAGCTAATGTCTTTTCTTACAATTGCATTAATTTCCTCTTTAACCAGCAATGCCACCCCGCCTCCTTTTTCTTTCTGTCTAACCTTCCTAAATGTTGAATACTCTTGGATGTTGAGGTCACCTTGGTCACCCTGGAGCCATGTCTCCGTGATGCCAACCACATCGTATCCGTTCACTGCTATCTGCGCTGTTAATTCATCCACCTTATTCCGAATATTCCTCGCATTGAGGCACAGAGCCTTCAGTCTTGCCTTTTTAACACACTTTGACCCTTTAAAATTTTGCTGCAAAGTGGCCCTTTTTGTTTTTTGCCTTGGGTTTCTCTGCCCTCCACTTTTACTCATCTCCTTTCTGTCTTTTGCTTCTGTCTCCTCTGTCTCCATTTTGTTTCCCTCTGTCTCCCTGCATCAGTTCCCATCCCCCTGCCATATTAGTTTAACTCCTCCCCAACAGCACTAGCAAACACTCCTCCTAGGACATTGGTTCCAGTCCTGCCCAGGTGCAGATCATCCGGTTTGTACTGGTCCCACCTCCCCCAGAACCGGTTCCAATGCCCCAAGAATTTGAATCCCTCCCTGCTGCACCACTGCTCAAGACACGTATTCATCTGAGCTATCCTCTGATTCCTACTCTGACTAGCATGTTGCACTGGTAGCAATCCTGAGATTACTACTTTTGAGGTCCTACTTTTTAATTTAGCCTCTAGCTCCTTAAATTCATCTCGTAGAACCTCATCCCTTTTTTTACCTATATCGTTGGTACCAATGTGCACCACGACAACTGGCTGTTCACCCTCCCTTTTCAGAATGTCCTGCACCTGCTGTGAGACATCCTTGACCCTTGCACCAGGGAGGCAACATATCATCCGAGAGTCTCGGTTGCGACCGCAGAAACGCCTATCTATTCCCCTTACAATTGAATCCCCTCTCACTATCGCTCTCCCACTCTTTATCCTGCCCTCCTGTGCAGCAGAGCCAGCCAGCTACAGGTGGTTCCTTCATCTTAGTCATTAATATAGATTTGTGAATAGTGCAGGACCCAGCACCAAGCCCTGTGGCACCCCACTTGTCTCTATTTGCCAACCGGAAAATGACCCACTTCTCTTGACACTGTCTTTTCTGTTAGTTAGCCAATCTTCTATCCATGCTAATATATTAACCCTAACCCCGTGAACTTTTATCTTGTGCAGTAACCTCTTAAGTGGCACCTTTTGAATGCCTTCTGGAAGTCCAAATACACCACGTCTGCTGGTTCCCACTTATCCATCCGTTGCATTCTCAAAGGACTCCAGCAAATTTGTGAAATGTGCTTTCCCTTTCATAAAATCATACTGACTCTGCTTGATTTAATTATGCTTTTCCAAATGTCCACCTACTGCTTCCTTAACAATGAACTCCGCCATTTTCCCAATGTAAGATGTTTGGCTAACTTGTCTATAGTTTCCACCCCAGTCTCATCCTCTAGTGTACCAACATTTGCTTTCATCATTCTTTTCCTTTTGATGTACCTATCGAAACTGTTTTTACATTTCGTGTTAGTTTACTTTCATAATCTATCTTCCCTCTCTTTATCATTTTTTTAGTTGTTCTTTGCTGATTTTTAAAACTTTCCCAATCCTCTGGCCTCTCACTAGTTTTGGCCACAATGTATGCCTTTGTTTTCAATTTGATACTATCCCTTATTTCCTTAGTTAGCCATGGATGGTTATCTCTTCTCTCACAGTCTTTCCTTCTCATTAGGATATATTTTTGTTGCGAGTTATGAAGTATCTCCTTAAATGTCTGCCACTCCTTATTATCCTATCGTCCCATATTTTAGTCTATTTTCCCAATCCACTTTAGCCAACTCTGCCTTCATACCTTTGTAGTCTCCTTTATTTAAGCTTCGGATCCTGGTTTGAGAACCAACTTTCTCACCCTCCAACCCAAAAGCACAAGCAATCCCCCCCTCCCCCTCCCGCTGCGAGGTTATTGGTCCCGGTGCTGTTAAGGTGCAACCAGTCCGGCTTGTACTGGTCCCAGTTCCCCGAGAAGCCATCGCAGTTTCTCAGGAATCCAAAGCCCTCCCTCCTGCACCATCTCTCCAGCCATGCATTCATCTGCTCTATTCATCTATTTCTGTACTCAGGAGCTTTTGGCACTGGGAGTAATTTGGAGATTATTTCCTTTAATCTCTCTCCTAGCTCCCTAAACTCTGCCTGCAGGTCCGCATCCCTCTTTCTACCTATGTCATTGGTCCCAATATGGACCATGACCTCTGGCTGTTCACCCACTCCCCTCAGAATTTTGTGTTTCTTCTGGTGTATTGTTGTAAGGTCTATAATTCAGGCAATTGAGGCAGTTAAGTGTGAATCACATTGCAGTGGGTCTTGAGTCAAATATAGGCCAGACCGGGTAAGGACGGCAGATTACCCCCAGCGGCATAATCTTAGAATAAGGGGCCGCCCCTTTAAAACTGAGATGAGGAGGAATTTCTTCTCTCAGAGGGTTGTAAATCTGTGGAATTCGCTGCCTCAAAGAGCTGCGGAAGCTGGGTCATTGACTTAATTTAAGACAGAGATAGACAGTTTCTTAACCAATAAGGGAATAAGGGTTTATGGGGAGCAGGCAGGGAAGTGGACCTGAGTCCATGATCGGATCAGCCATGAATATATTAAATTGCAGTGCAGGCTCGAGAGGCCGTAGGGCCTACTCCTGCTCCTATTCCTTATGTTCTTACTTCCTTTGCTAAAGGAGATTAGTGAACCAGATGGGTTTTTATGACAATCTGGAAGTTAAATAGATACTTCTCCTGAAACTGCACCCCCCCTCCACCCCTTCATGCCTTTTCCATCAAATTATAAACCCAATACCAGCAGCTCCTTCAAAAATGTATCTATTTGTATTCAATCCCGTTGTGCATTTCATATCAAATAGCAATCAACCTTTCCAAATCCTACTGGATCTCATTTGTCTCCTTCTCGTCTATGAATGGATTCAAATGTTGTTGATGCTGGAACTGCAATAATCCATTGTTTACAAGTTAATTAAGGACTTTGCTGAGAACTGCACTGGGTGCAATTAAATTGTCTCCTTTAGTCTTTCCATGTTAATGTCGTTTTTATTCGTTCTGGGATGTGGGCGCCACTGGCAAGGCCAGCTTTTATTGCTAATCACTAATTGCCCTTGAGAAGGTTGTGATGCGCCATCTTCTGCAGTGCTGTTAAGGAGGGAGTTCCATGATTTTGACCCAGCGATGACGAAGAAATGGCAATATATTTCCAATTCAGGATGGTGTGTAACTTGGAGGGGAACTTGCAGGTGATGGTGTTCCCATGTGCCTGCTGCCCGTATCCTTCTAGTTGGTAGAGCTCGTGTGTTGGCAGGTGCTGCCAAAGAACCTTGGCGAGTTGCTGCAGTGCCTCTTGTAGATGGTACACACTGCCGCCATGGTACGCTGGTGGTGGAGGCAGTGAACGTTGAAGGTGGTGGTGAAGGGTTGCAAAATTCGTGGGAAAACTCCCCCAGTGTTTGGACTCATTTGAAAGGAAATTCAATTTAGAACTGTCTACCAGAAATTTTGAGATCCTAAAGTGCACAAGGAAGAAACTACGAACTTTAACCCAATTTGGGATTTTACAAGGCAGTTTGAGTTTGTGTGGGCAGGGCTAAGAACTAAAGGAACTATTCTTCAAAGAAGCCAGTTTGAATATTGAAGCTGTCTGGGGTATTGAAACTAATGCAAATTGTCTAGAGAATTGTGGATACTCGAAAATCCTTCTCCCCAGGAGACATTAACATAGCAACAAATCACCCAGAGATAGCTAACCATTCCAGCCCATACATAATAAGAATGGCACATCCAGCTCGCATGAAAAATCCCAAGCACAGACAGATATTGTAAATACCAAAGCTAATATTTGCATCAAGAAACAGAATTAGAAGATCGACACATCCGAGATAGGTTAACATTTAATGAGCCCGCCAAAATATGACAAAGAAATATCAAGCCCGCCAAAATTAAACAAAGAATCCGGGCTGATTTGGCGCGAAGATTAGAACAGCTGAAAACGTATAACTGGGCCCTGCTTTAACAAAGAGGATGCTTAGACTTGCTATGCATCCGATAAAGAGAGCGAGACCACTGCAGCAGTTTTAACTAACTTCTCCAGCCTCGACATCCTGTAATCGGAAAAGAAGGAAGAACATCACCATCGTGGCAGCAACCGACCACAGCCAACGTGGTACCACCAAAAGCACCTAGATCGACCAACTTCGAAACAAAACTCCACAAAGAAGAAACCGAAGAATTGAAAGTTTCCACTCTACAACCAAGTCCTGACTACCAACAGGTGAAAACATTATCTAAAAGGACTTTGAAACCTATTTCTAACGAAAGAAAACTTACCCCATAAGTCCAAAACGCACCCTACCGCATCAGCGGACACCACCCAACTGAAGATTGCGCAGTAAGAAGTCTTGTCCGATGTTCGGGGTACAGCAAGCAGAACCTACAGAATCCAATGAACCCCAAAATCACGAACTACCTCTAACTGACCATAAAGGATTGGTAAGCATAGTTCCATGTTTGCCCTGGAGTCTAATCTAGTTAGTGTTAGGTATTGAGAGGTGGGAGGTGTATTATTCACTGTAACCCATTTGAATGTGTGATGTGCTGTTCTTTAATTGAGTAATTATAAGTTTGACATTGTATTTTTCTTGTCTTTAATAAAACCAAAGTTCTTTTGCACCAAACCAGTTGTCTCTTGCATTTTATCACATCCCCCAAATAAATCCAGAGTCTAGAACCCAGGGAGTGGGAGCGATTCGAACCGCTCAGAAGGTCAGAGGTGAACCTGACCAAGACACCACCTCCTACAATGGATGGGGTGCCTGTTAGCGTTAGTGTTTTCTCTGAAGAATCACTCAACACTCAGAGTCGGTTCCAACGCCTGGCGGCCTTTAATAACGCTCAGCGGGGAGGAAACACTCAGGACCGTATCCAGGTTTCTCTCCTCAGAACAAAGGGTTACATGCACCTTTATATGTTTCACAACAGTTACAAAACAGTTTACTACAGCTACACAGCCCATCACGGCTGGACACAAGCCAATCACAATGATTATAGATTACATATAGGTTCTTTTAACCCAATAGAATTCCCCTAGTATCCAGGGAACCATATGTTCAGTTATTGTCAGCTTGGGCTGATCGATGACTTTATAGGTTCTCTCCCTAGTTCTTTCATCTGGGAGAAATAATTGGTTTATAACCTTGTTTACAACAAATGGTCTCCCTCTTATCTGTCTTCCTGGGGAAATAATTGGTTTATGACCTTGTTCACAGGAGATGGTTTCCTTCTTATCTCTGTCTTCCCGCATCCCAGGCATTCCTACAGTGGGCCTCACAGGGTTATTGCTCGGTCAGTGAACGTTCAACAGTTCACAGCTTGACTACCTGATTTCCCATCATGCCTGGGCAGCCATTTTATGTGTGTGTCCATTTAAGCTTATGTGAGTTTTAAATATCCAGCAGGTGCCTAATGCCTAGGTCTATATATATATTTCTACTCTCTACAACAATTCCCCCTTTCGGTAAAGGGACTAGTCCTAGTCCCCTTTTAACCGACCGTACTGCCTTTATCAGATATTTGTGCACGGCCCGGTATTCCTTGCCTCAACGTGCTGGCCAGTCACGCGGTTTCAGGAGTCCCGGTTGCTTAGATCAAATTAACAAAGGCTAGCTCCTCCCGTCCCCTTATCAAACAGGTTTGTTTAATATCCAGGGAATGGTGATTGGTCCGTTTCCGCCGTTTGTGGCGCCTGCATACCTGGCAGGCCATCACGCCCCATGTTATTGCTAAGATCAATTGTATTCCGACCAGTATGTGTGAAATAATTCGGATCCATGGGTGGATGTTCACATTTATTCCCCAGTCCCAGACCTTTCTCCACCAACTCTGACTTTGTAAGTCTACCTCGGTATCTTCTTCCAGTTCTTTGATTTTAGTTTGTAGCTGGTGATAGAGTTTTACGGATTGCCCCACTCTGAGCCTCAACTCCCGTAATACCTCGGTTAGATGTGGGATAGGGACCTGCTCTGGCTCGTCATAATCCTGTAAATGATCATGGAGCTGATCAGTTACTTCAATAACTTCGGACTTCCGGCGCCTAACCTGGGTGATATGTGCTTGCCCGATCGCGACAGGTCGTAGTGGTGTAAAGCAAAAGTTTGGCTGCGGTATAGGGCACTGCAGGTCATTATACTGGTATGAACGCTCTGTGGTAGAGACGCAGTATCTTCCCCTCCCTCCGTAGCCTGCCCTCGCGAAGTGCATGTGTGCGGGCACTATTTCTAGTACACACCCGTTGGTTCGGTTAAACCCGCACTCGTCTAGTTCACCTCGGCCCACCGGGTGAGGGCATACTGTGATTTCCCCCCTTTGCTTGCAATCTGCTAGGGAAATCCCAGTAAGTATGTTGTTTCGATGAACGGCAGAGGTGGTGGTTAGGTAGTAGCGTATGGAGACATTTTCCCGTATTACTCCGATATTCTCTAGTTGGTATAAGGGGAACGGCCCTGAGTCCGGCGTTGCTATAGGGATCAACAGGACTATCCCTATCCCGGTAGTCCTACCCATCTGGCAATCTGGAATTGCGGGGTATACTCGGGTCAGTCCCTTCAGAGTACAATTATCCAGTGTCCCCCTTTGGTTCGCCAACTGAGCTAAATGTGAACTGTCTATCCAATCGGGTACTTCCCCGCGTTGGATCTGGTCGAGATTGTGGCAGATCTGTCCCACCATCCACAGACCATAAGCATGACAGAGTTGCCCCTGTCTTTGCTTTATTGTATCTTCTTGTTCTCTATCAATGAGGTGATTGATGGTTTTGGCGTGAGCTTCCAGGACTGAGATGCCATCCAACTGGATTTCGGCACCCTCCTTTCCTAGGTTGGCTTGGTCTTCCTGGTTTTGCTCCACCCTCTCCAATAACCCCTTCATCACCCCTTTAAGCTGTTCCACCCTCTCATTTAACCCTTGTATGTCTATCGAGTTCACTACGGAGGTCCCTGTATTGAAAACGGTAGCAACATCATTAACTATTTCCCTCTTCACCCTGGGGGCTAACCCCTGTCCCCGGAACTTACTGGCACCCATGGCATCGGCAGCCTGCTGCATTACGACTTTACTTAATACATTGTACATCTTCCTTGACTGTTCGGTACAATATTCCGGCATCTGGATGCCTGAAATATTGATCAGAACAGGCACAATTTCATGTTTAACATTATCATACAATAATTCCCCTTCGTTGTACATTGCAATCCCATTTTCTGGTCCCTTAGTAGTTATGGGACAAGGCAGTTCCTCGGGCAATGTAGTGGTTCTTATGGGGCGCGGTGTTGCAGGGGGTGAGAAACATACATACAATGATATAGCAGCCGCCCCCACCTCCTCGTAGTACCCACACAGCCCCATGCCCTTTTTGCGGATGACTGTTTGCTGGGATTGTCCTGGAGGCGCGCAAATTATGCCGAAAGTGCATTCATCGGGCCCTTTGACATCCCTCCGTTTAATGCAGCTGCTCCTTATACCCGTGGAGCACTGTACGCATACCCGGTCCTTATTAGGATTCACTTGTAACCATGCATTAAAATAAGTTCTGTCCTTGCTCCAATCCTTAGTCGCTGGAACACATATTCCGTCCGTCAAATTGAACAACACTCCATAGTTCATGTAATTGTTTATTTCCAGCGTGCTCTGCTGTCCGTCGGTGTTGCCCAGGGTTCGTGTATGTCGCAGGGCTATCCATATTACGAGTAGCGTCGTCCGTATTCCCATTTCGGTACGTATTATCTGTAATTTTAAACAGACTGCCTGGTCGTCACCAGGGGTTAAAGTTTTTGCTCTACGAGTGTCCCGGTCACCCTGTAAAATCAGAAGCACAGGGTTACAATTGAACCATTTCGAATTGAATCTGTGGGGCATTCGCCCGTGTCTTTACCCACTTAAATATTACCCAAACTCCTATTAACATTAAAGCTAAAGCTATTTCTCCGAACACCCCTTCCGAAAGGGTGTCTAACCACTCCTGGTACTTTACAGCATACCATTCCGTCTCGTCTAGGCGTATCACCCTTGGTTCGGCCATTATTCTTTTGGGTTATACCTTTTATGTTGTGACCAGTGCTTCCACCGGCCTTTTCCTTTCATATCGACACATGCACACGTGTCGCTTGTCAAAATGATGTCATACGGTCCGGTCCACCTCGGGGCAAACCCCGTCCTGCCTGGAGTGACCTGTACTAATACTTTGTCGCCTACCTGTGGAAGGGATGCGTCAGCCTTCCCGTTGTTTTGGGTCTCCAAGTCCCGTAGGGCCTGTTGCTCTACCACCTCTTTCCTTAGTTCCTTTAGCTGTGAATCTAATTGTTTTACATATTGTTTAATCCGATCTCGTAGAGGCCCCATTTCCTCCCCCCCTGTTATGATGCCTTCAGGAAGTCTCATGGCCCTTCCTGTCATTAATTCAAAGGGGGTCAGTCCTGTGGTTCGGTTAGGGGTAGCCCTAAGTCTCATTAATATGCAGGGCAAAACGTCTACCCATCCCTTCCCGGTCTCCGTTATAGCTTTGGCAATTGCTGTCTTAAGGGTACGGTTCATTCGCTCCACCATTCCTGAGCTCTGGGGGTGGTACGGGATGTGGAACCGTTGTCGGATTCCAAGCAGACCGCATGCCCGCTTCATGACCTGTCCTGTGAAGTGCGTCCCCTGGTCCGAGTCAATTTGAAGGGGCACTCCCCACCTTGGGATTATGTCGAATGCGAGAATCTGCGCTACCGTGGATGCTCCGCAATCCCGGGTGGGAAAAACCTCAACCCACCTGGTAAACTGATCGATAATGACCAGGCAGTATTTCTTTCCCCGACTGGTGGGTAGGGGCCCTGTGAAATCAATTTGTAGATTCTCCCACGGGCCCCTGGGACGTGTCTGATGTGCCATTCTGACCTTTATGGGTCTGCCTGGATTATGCTGTGCGCATACTATACAGCGCTGGCAATGCTTGGCTACGTCTCGTCCTACCCCGGCCCACCACCAGTC
This sequence comes from Pristiophorus japonicus, assembly GCF_044704955.1. Lineage (NCBI taxonomy): Eukaryota > Metazoa > Chordata > Chondrichthyes > Pristiophoridae > Pristiophorus > Pristiophorus japonicus. The sequence continues at coordinate 133,289,189 of NC_091980.1, read as the reverse complement.
TTTGAGCAGACGGCTCAGCATTCCGTCTCGCCCAGTGTGGTCCGGCTCATGGTGTAGCCGGAGTAGTTCGGTCTGGATTGAGGACGGGGCGACTACTTGTAATCCCTTCCTCCATACCCCGTCCTCCCCAATGCTAGCCCCTTGACTTTCCCATTGTGACCGTTCCTCCGAGCTACTTTCTTCCTGTATCTTACGGACACTTAGCTCTCCTGGTCCTATCATGGCCACTTTAATTATCTGGGGCTCATCTTCTTCTGCCGCGCTCCTAGCTGCTTGATCTGCCAACATGTTTCCCCGTTGTTCCCTGGTCTCTACCTTTTGATGTGCCTTGATCTTTATTACTGCTGCCGTCGTAGGCCTTTTGACGGCTTCGCCCAGCTCCCGAACTATATTCTCGTGTTTAATGTGTCCCCCCCCCGAGGTTATATATCCACGTCTACTCCAGGCTATCATGTAGTCGTGTACTACCCCGAATGCATACCGGCTGTCAGTATAAACATTTACACGCTTCCCCTGTGCCCATTTGAGGGCTTTGGCCAGCGCTACCAACTCCGCCACTTGGGCGGCCACTGTTCCTTCCAGTGCTCCTCGCAGGAGGGTGGCACCATCCTGATCTACCACGCCCCACCCGGTGCGGAATTTTCCGTCGATATATCGTCGGGACCCATCAACGTAAAGGGTTAAATCGGGGTCCCTCAGAGGTTCATCGGCTATTCCCCCTTCTGTTCCTTCGTCTATCTCAGTCTTGCAGCTATGGGGTTCACCTTCGGTCACTATTCCCTCCGCGGGATTAAAACCTATATCCCTGATTATTTGTATGGACTGGTCTTTGGGTAATAGTACTGCCTCCCAGGTAGCTCGTCGCGCATCTGACACTGTTTTTAACCTCCCGGTATTTAGCAATTCCACTATGGTGTGCTTCGTGTGTAAGATTATCTGCCCCGACATCGTGACTGGTTCGCATATTCTGGCAGCCCAAGCGGCACAGTCGAGGGCAGCCACACACCGATGGAGTCCCTTCACTACCGGGGACTCTTGTGTTGAGTAATACGCTACTGGTCTCATTACCCCCCCTTTCTCCTGGGTTACGACGGCGCTATAAAAACCTCCATCGAGATCATAATATACATGGAACGGCTTTGTCATATCCGGTAGCTTCAGCGCTGGGGCTGCTACCAATTCGGCTTTTAATTTCCCATAGGCTTCCTCTTGCTCCGATCCCCAGTCTACCTGCTCTGTTCCTGGTCTTCCTCCCTTCACTAGTTGCTGAATGGGTTCGGCTATGTTTGCAAATTGAGGAATGAAATTCCTGCAATAGTTGAACAAACCCATCACCCGCCGCACTGCCCGGACCGTAGTTGGTCGGGGCATATCAGCGATGGCTGTCTTTCGGAAGAGTCTTTTTTCCCTGACTGATATCGTGTCCCAGATATCGAACCGTGGCTTGTCCGATCTGCGCCTTTTTGGATTTATTTTAAACCCTGCCTTATCTAGAGTCCTTAGAACCATGGCTACGGCCCCTAAATGCTCTCGGTCACTTGATGAGGCTATCAGGATGTCGTCCACGTACTGAAGGATTGTGCTATTATACGGGGTTAGGTTACATGATTCCAAAGCGTTACTCATGACTCGGTGGAAAATGTTCGGGCTGTTATGGAATCCCTGAGGGAGTCGGGTCCATGTGTATTGTCTATCTCTGGATGTAAATGCGAATCTCTCCTGAGACTCCGGGTCCAGCGGGATTGACCAAAATCCGTTAGCAATATCTAAAATGGTGAAAATCCTGTGTTCCGGATTCAGACCGTTGAAGATAGTCGCTGGGCTGGCCACAATCGGGTGTTCCCTGGGTGTAACTTTATTCAGGGCTGTGTAATCTATCGTTAGTCGGTAACTTTCATCCGGCTTTTTAACTGGCCACATCGGGGAGTTCGTGACTGACACGGTCTGTCGTAATATGCCCTGTTCTACCAGGGCTTCTATTATCCCCTCAGTGGCCCGCATGGCCTCTGGTTTGATAGGGTACTGCTTGTGGGGAGGGTGTACCGGTCCCGTGACCTTCTCCGGTGTCATGTCAACAAGTCCGCAGTCCTGTTTGCTTTTTGCCCAAACTCCCGGAATAGCCTGACACAGTAATCCCAACATCCCGTCCTTAGACCAGTCTCTCGTCAGAGTATCCGTTTTACCCAATGTGGCTATGTTCTTTACTAGTGCCCATTTCCTGGCCACTTTATCCTTGTACCCTTTCGTAGTTTTCCAGGTTACCCGTCTTCGCTGCGCATCCACTATCGTTCCTAATTCGCGGAGTAGGTCCATCCCTAGTATAGTGCCCTCTGAGTTTTTACATACCCAGAACTGGACCGGCATCATTATACCGTCCACCTCTAGCACTTGGGTTTCACTTTGATATGCGGTGGTCCTGTCCCCCCCTACCCCTTGGATCGTGATGGATCTTCGGGTAGTAGGTAAGTCGATGTTCGTTATTGATACCGACGCCCCGGTGTCTATCAACATATCGCATCGCCGGCCCCCTAACGATGCGTTGATCCACATACGGGGATCGGGTTCTTGGCCGGGGGCCGATGCGATTCATTGGGGACTCGCCTGCTTCTGGGTCAGCTGCTGTATGATGTCCAGCAGCTGCTGGTTCCCGAGGGCACTAACGTCCGGGGCTCTTTCATTGATCGTTTTTCCCGATCTAGGTCCCTTCCCTTCTTTGCCACCTCCCTTGGCCCAACAGTCCTTTGCCTCATGGCCTAGTCGGTCACAATTACTACACTTTTTTCGTCCGTTGTGTTTTGGGGCTCTACACTCGGCGCGGCGATGCCCCGTCTTGTTACAATTATAGCATGTCTCAGCCGCCTTTTTGTCAGTGGCTGCACAGACCTCCGCTGTACTTGCGGCTACTTTGGATCTTTGTTGATTATCTACCGAGGTCGCCCATCTTTCCAGGTCATCAAAATTATTGTATATCACCAAGCCTGTTTTTAAGATGGCTTGGTGTGCAGGGCTTAGTCCGTCCTTATACAATTGTATGAAAGCCGGGTTCTGCCGGTCGGCTCCGGGTATTCCGCCATGTGCTAAGAACGCCTCAAATTTCCTTGCCCCGTATTCTGGTGCTCGTTCATCCTTCTTTTGTACTACTCCCACTATAGCGTTCCAGTTTACGGGGACCTGGCCTAAAACGCGTATCACGTTCGCTTTAAATTCTATCATGGAATCCTCCTGCTCCTCTTTTGTAGAGGACAGGTCGGCACACCAGGTACCGTCTTGGTGATCATTATCTAGTCTGTCCCAGTAACTCTCTGGCATTTTAATCCTAACTATACCGGCGATATCTCGGTTATGGAGCTGGTGGCAAATTGTCATTTCTTTGAGCTTCTGCCAGAAGGTTGCGTTGTTATGGCGGGGCACTAGGGGTGGCAGTTTCTCTAACAACTGCATCGTGTCCCCCGGGGTCAGCGATAAGTATGTTACTCGTGTCTGCGCGGGTATAGCGGGACTGTCATGACGTCTTGTCCCGGCTGGGATCCTGGGTATATGTTCTACCTTTAGCGGGGCAACCGGAGCCGAGTTAATCGTATTATATGGGGGTGGTAAGACGTCCCCTTTAATGGAGTTGCAACTATCCGTTTCATTCTCTAGGCTTTCCCAGTCTTCCTCACTAGGTGGTGCACTTGGGCTATTTATTGCCAGGACTGGCAAAACTGTCTGTCCGTTATCAACCTCTACTTGCTTCCTTTTTATTTGCACATACCGGTTAACCTTTTCTGTTAACTTTACATGCACTCGCAATATCAAAATTACTGCCTTTTCCTCTTTATCTTTCTTTTCCTTCTCCCACCATTCCCTTTGCTTTGCTGGTAGTTCCTGAGGATTCCACCCTGCTTTGATCATTTTTTCGATTAGCTTCTTTTGTTTTTCCGCCAGGTGGCGGGTAAGTGACCCTTCTGGTCCCCACTCGAGTTTATTCGTTTCCATGGCCATTCCTGGGTAGGACTAGTACCGTTAGGAATCTACTCTCAGAGGTCCGCTTTCTTTCTAGCGCGACTTGTAGTAAACTGTCTCTTGGCTACTGTCAGGTCACAAGTTCTGCTGTTACACACACTTATACAATTCTTAAAAACGCGTTTAAGCAATTCCCGCAGTGCTCTACGTATCCTTAACGACTACCTACCACCGCTCGGCCCGTTGGTCCGACCCTGTTCACAGGTTTGGATTCCGTTAGCCGCTGCACACTGCTTGGTTCTACCCCGGGGTTTATCTCCAATTACACTACTGGGTCCGGAAGGTGTCTTTCGGTATCACGATCCCACGGTCCAAGTGTGTTCCCGGCACCTACTTAATTCCTGGCCGTTACGTGGGACTACTGTCCTCTTAATTCAGGCTCAGGCTAGGTGTTTGAGATATTGGACCGTTCCCTCGTGTTGATCAACCAGCATCCACCTTCCGCACTTTTATAATTTAAAAATCGTCTGTGTTTATACTCACCCGGGTTTACTCCAAGTGCGTTCAGCGACTTCGGGAAATCCTGCCGACTACGCCAATGTTAGCGTTAGTGTTTTCTCTGAAGAATCACTCAACACTCAGAGTCGGTTCCAACGCCTGGCGGCCTTTAATAACGCTCAGCGGGGAGGAAACACTCAGGACCGTATCCAGGTTTCTCTCCTCAGAACAAAGGGTTACATGCACCTTTATATGTTTCACAACAGTTACAAAACAGTTTACTACAGCTACACAGCCCATCACGGCTGGACACAAGCCAATCACAACGATTATAGATTACATATAGGTTCTTTTAACCCAATAGAATTCCCCTAGTATCCAGGGAACCATATGTTCGGTTATTGTCAGCTTGGGCTGATCGATGACTTTATAGGTTCTCTCCCTAGTTCTTTCATCTGGGAGAAATAATTGGTTTATAACCTTGTTTACAACAAATGGTCTCCCTCTTATCTGTCTTCCTGGGGAAATAATTGGTTTATGACCTTGTTCACAGGAGATGGTTTCCTTCTTATCTCTGTCTTCCCGCATCCCAGGCATTCCTACAGTGGGCCTCACAGGGTTATTGCTCAGTCAGTGAACGTTCAACAGTTCACAGCTTGACTACCTGATTTCCCATCATGCCTGGGCAGCCATTTTATGTGTGTGTCCATTTAAGCTTATGTGAGTTTTAAATATCCAGCAGGTGCCTAATGCCTAGGTCTATATATATATTTCTACTCTCTACAACAGTGCCAATCAAGTGGCCTGCTTTGTCCTGGATGGTGTCAAGCTTGTTGAGTATTATTGGAGCTGCACTGATCGAGACAAGTGGAGAGTATTCTGCCACACTCCTGACTTGTGCCTTGTAGATGATGGAAAGGCTTTGGGAGTCAGGAGCTTAGACATTTGACACAGAATACCCAGCCTCTTACCCACCTTTGTTGCCACAGTATTTATGTAGCTGGTCCAGTAAGTTTCTGGTGAATGATGACCCCCAAGTGTTGATGGTGGGGGATTCAGCGATGGTAATGCTGTGGACTTTCCAGGGGCGGGTGGTTAGACTTTCGCTTGTTGGAGATAGTCATTACCTGGCACTTGTGTGGCGCAAATGTTACTTGCCACTTATTAGCCCAATCCTGAATGTCGTCCAGGTCTTGCTGCATGCGGGCATGGACTGCTTCATCTTTTAAGGAGTTTCAAATGGAACTGAACACTGTGCAATCATCAGCGAACATCCTCACTTCTGACCTTATGATGCAGGGAAGGTCATTGACAAAGCAACTGAAGATGGTTGGTCCTAGGACACTGCCTTAATGGAACTCTTGGGGCTGAGAAGATTGACCTCCAACAACCACAACCATCTTCCTGTGCTAGGTATGACTCCAGCTAGTGGACATTTTCACCCCTGATTCTCATTGACTTCAATTTTATTAGGGATCGTTGACACCACACCAGAGGACACAGAATAAAGGTGATTAGCAAAAGAACCAGAGGCGACATGACGAAAAACTTTTTAACTCAACGAGTGATGAGGATTTGGAATGCACGGCCTGATGGGGTGGTGGAAATAGATTCAATAGTAGCCTTCAAAAGGGAAATGAATAAATACTTGAAGGGGAAAAATTGCAGGGATTTTGGGGAAAGAACCTCGGAGTGGGACTAACTGGATTGCTCTTCGAATGACACGGCACAGACTCGATGGGCCGAATGGTCTCCTTGTGTGCTGTACTATTCTGTGATTCTATATGATTCTGTGGAGACCAGAACTGTGCACAGCACTCCAAGTGTTGTCTAGCCAAGGTTCTACACAAATTTAACATGCTGAACACGGATGTGGTTCAGCTGCAGGCATTCCTCACTCTGAGATCAGAGATCAGATGACAGGGTTGAATTATGAAGAAAGGTTGAGCAGTTTGGCCCATACTAATTGGAGTTTAGAAGAATGAGAGGTGATCGTATTGAAACATGTAAGATACTGAGGGGGCTTGATAAGGTAGATGCAGAGAGGATGTTTCCACTTGTGGGGGAATCTAGAACGAGGGAGCATAGTTTAAGAATAAAGGGTCGCCCATTTAAAATGGAGATGAGGAGGAATGTCTTCTCTCAGAGAGTCGTAAATCTGTGGAATTCTCTGCCCCAGTAAGGTGGAGATCGACAGATTTTTGAACGGTAAGGGAGTCAAGGGTTATGGGGAGCGGGCTGGGAAGTGGAACTGAGCCTAAGATCAGATCAGCCATGAACTTAATAGATGGTGTAGCAGGCTCTAGGGGCCAATGGCCCACTCCTGCTCTTATTTCTTATGTTCTTATGTTATGTCCCTGGAGAGGGAGCATGCGGTGTCTGCCGGTATGCTTGAGGCTTTCCGTGACCGTTGGGCAAGAGAGGGACTGGAGTGCAGCGTGGTTACAGGAAATAAATTATAATTTGTAAAGTTTTTATGTTAGTTTTGTGAGATTTGGAATGTATTGTTTATTCCCCCTCATAAAGGGGCACTTATAATAAGTTTTTCCCAATTGATTAGCCTAAAGAGTAGAGGATTTATTTAAATCTGTGATTCTGGACATTTGAACTGTCTTTGAGGAAAGTCAGGACAATTGAGATCCTCAATGAGTTGTCAGCCAATGATGCTCATTCTTCAAAGATCTGATTGGCTCTGGGAGTCCATCTCCCCTCCTCCCTTTACTTGATTGGCTCTCAGAGGTTGCAATTTCTGATTGGATAATGAGGACGATCACTCATTATCTAGATTGCCACTCCCTGGATTATCCCTCAGTATAAATACAGGAGTTTGAGGTTGATTAAATTTCAGTTTATTGTTTCAACAAAGTTTAGATATTTAAAAAAAAATAAGGATGGCTTTGCAAGTGTGTCAGAATTACCACCAGGACTGCGAGGATGCTGTCAACAAGCAGATCAACATAGAGCTCTATTCCTCCTATGTTTATTTCTCTATGGTGAGTTGACCACTTCACAATGGAGACTATGTAATGTGAATTTACTAAATTCTGTGCTGTAATCAGCCCACCTTCTGAGTATCTTGAATCTAAATGACTCAATTTCATGGGCTCTTTTGAGCTTGTTGTTGAAGTTTACTTGGAATACGTTCTGCACTCAATGCATGGAATTCAGAATTCATATCCTAATTCTAAATTACTCCCTGGACTTTCCCTACATTGCCTCTGCAATGAGGGGATCTAATCTTAAAATTAGAGCTTGGACATTTTAGACGGGAAGTCAGGAAGTATTCTTTCCTGCAAGTGTGGTGGAAATCTGGAAATACTTACTTTCCCATCCTCCAACAGGCCCCCATCCCCCCAAAAGGCATTGGTGTAAGGCCAAGGTTTTTCATTGGGTAAGGGTATCAAGATTGTTTCCATGACCATGTACATACAAGTTCAGTGAGACTTTGAACTCTTGAACAAAAGTGAAATTTTGAGGTTGAATTTATGTAATGTACACATGCCAATGAGTCTGCCATTCAATACCCAACTATTCTTCTGATTCCACTGTAGTCCTTCTACTTTGACCGGGATGATGTTGCCCTGCGTCACTTTGTTGAGTTCTTCAAGGAGCAGTCAGATGAGGACCATGAGCATGCTGAGAAACTGATGTAATTCCAGAATCGGCGTGGAGGACGGATCATTTTTTGCGGACAGCAAGGTTGAATTCAATAAAGGAGTGGCCTTCTGTCTGGTTCCCCTTAGACTGAATGTTCCCAATACATTTTAAAGCAACTAGTTCCAATTTACAGGACACTGGTCATTGGGCCAAACTGGTTTTGCCGGTTTTCATATTCCACATGAGCCTCCTCCCACCTTGTTCATCTTGCCCTGTCAGCATATCGTTCTATTCCTTTCTCCCCATGCACTTGCCTAGCTTCCCCTTTAATACATCTATGCTATTTGCCTCAACAATATGACTGCAGTGGTTGCGTTGCTTAATGGCAATTTTAATTTCTCGCACATAGGTTCATGGTAAAGTAGACTTTTGATTGCACCCCTAATTTCCTTCAAATGTTTATTTAGTCCACTTTGAAATGAACTGTTAGACTTTCCTTTCCAGAAACCAGAGCAGGATGAGTGGAACAATGGTCTGGAGGTGATGCAGAGAGCGTTGCAGATGGAGAAGAATGTGAATCAGCGTCTTTTGGATCTGCACAAACTCTCCACTGAGAGGACAGACCCTCATGTAAGTTCTTAATATGGGCTGAGATTGTGGAACCTTGATGTCCTTGAGCCTTAATTAAACATTCTCCATGCCCAAAGGCTTTGTGTTGTTATCTTTCTCTGTTTTATTTGGGGGAGCAGTGGGAAGGGATGGGGTAAGTTGACTTACTGTAGACAGAGACTCGTAAATGTGTCCCAGGTTCTGAGCACCTATTGTGCAGTAAGTTTAATCTAATGATGCAGTAATTCCATCAATCTCAATTGCATCACTTGACTATCCTCCAGTTCAAGAGGATTAAAATCCAAATTCTCAAATGGAAGCTGACATTCCTTGATATCTGCTGCTGGACATAACTAGTTTCCCTCTTTCAGTTGTGTGACTTCCTGGAGACCCACTACTTGGATGAACAAGTGAAGATGATCAAGAAGCTTGGAGATCACATCACCAACCTGAAGAGACTGGGAGCCCCTGAGAATGGCCTGGGAGAGTACCTGTTTGACAAGCACATGCTGGGGGAGAGTGACTCGACTGACTGATGGCGTCAAGCTTATTGTGTTTAGGACTTGTATTTACATAATTAGGACCCCTGTCTTGTAGATAATGATTGCTTGTGACTTTGTACAAAGAGCTGAGACCTGAGCTCTTGACGTGACATGTAACATTACTGCAAATAAACTGTTGAATATTGGACTGGGTTTTGTCTCCTTGTAAGTTGCTTAGTTTCTATGATGCAAACTTAGTTATGTTAAATCAGGAATTGCATTGAGCTGTGCAACAGTTATGTTAAAATTTCAGAATCCTCTAAGAAATTGAGCAGGAGTAGGCCATTTGGCCCCTTGAGCCTGCTGATCTGATCATGGACTCCACTCCACTTCCCTGTCTGCTCCTCAAAACTCTTGCTTTCTTCAAAAATCTGTCCATTTCTGCTATAAATATGTTCAATGACCCAGCCTCCACAGCTCACTGGGGTAGAGAATCCATAGGTTTGCTACAGTCTGAGAAGCAATTCCCCTCTCAGTTCTAAAGAGGTGTCCCCTAGTTTTAGTTTTCTGCTGAGTGGAAATATTCTCTCTACATCTACCTGGTGGAGCCCCCTCTTTATCTTGTATGTTTCAATAAGATCACCTCATTCTTCTGAACTCCCAGTGCGTATAGGCACAACGTATCTTAAGCCAACCTGCTCATCTCTGGAATCAACCTAGTTAATAGACTCCAATGCAAGTATATCTTTCCTTTTTTTAAATATGGAGACCAAAACTTATGCAGTACTCCAGGTGTGGCCTCATTTCACCAATACTCTACAGTTGTAGATGGACATCTCTGCTTTAATACTGTAGTCCCCTTGAAATAAATGCCAACATTGCATTTGCCGCCTTGATTACTTGCTTTATCAGCATACTAACTTTGTGTGTTTCATGCAGGAGGACCCCCAGGTCCGTTCCTCTGAACTGTAGCACTTTGCAATTTTTCTCCATTTAAACTATAATTTGCTTTTCTATTATTTCTGCCAGAGTAGATAACCTCACATTTTCCCACAATATATTGCATCTGCCAAATTTTTGCACAGTCCCTTAGCCTGTCTATATCCCTTGGCAGATTTTTTTTGTCCTTCTCACAATTTACGTTCCCACGCATCTGTGTATTTTCAGCAAACGTGGCTACATTACATTTGGTCCCTTCATCCAAGTCGTTAATATAGATTGTGAATAGTTGAGGACCCAATACCGATCCCTGTGGCACCCGACTAGTCACTGTTTGGCAACTGGAAAATGACCCATTTCTCCTGGCTCTCTGTTTTCTGTTAGTTAGCCGATCTTCTATTGATGCTAATATATTACCCCCAACCCCGTGAGCTTTTATTTTGTGAAGTAATATCTTATGTGGCACGTTTCCGAATGCCTTCTGGAAATCCAAATACACTACATCTACTGGTTATCCCTTATCCATCCTGCTCGTTACACCTCAAAGAACTCCAGCAAATTTATCAAACATGATTTCCCTGTCGTAAAACCATGCTGACTCTGCTTGATTGAATTATGCTTTTCTAAATGTCCCGCTACTGCTTCCTTAATAATGTACTCCAGCATTTTCCTAATGACAGGTGTTAAGCTAACTGGTCTATAGTTTCCTGCTTTTTGTCTGTGTAATGTCTCTAATAAAGCAATGTGATTGAGTACTGTAGACTTGAGTAAGTGTGACCTTAGTCACTTTATTCTGACTCCAGTGTGCTGGCACAGCGTAGGAGGCTAGCTTCTGTGCAGTGCTCCCAAGGGATGTTGGGTTCCCTTGGGACTCTGACAGACGCGCCCTCTGGTGTCGGTAGAATACTGGTTACACGGTGTTGCATACAAAACATCACTTCCCCCTCCCCGATCCCGGCCTCGCCCCAAAGATAATAGTACACTTATTTACAGGGGAGACGATCTGGGGCTTTCCGCTCCCTTGTCGATCATCTCGGTACAAACACAGGTGCAGGTGAGTTAGTTGGGCTTTCGTTGGGCTGTTGCGCAGCTGGGCTGTTGCGCAGCTGGCCTTGCTGGGCTGCTGGTGATGAGTTCATCTTCGTGGTCAACTGTGATGTCGGTTGCCACTTGTGTGTGTATTGGAGGGTCGAAGTTGATGGTGTCCTCTTCAGGTTGCTCGTGGCATGCCAGAGCTTCTTTTTCAATCATGCTGTAGGCCCTTTCCTCCTTGGACAAACTCCTGGATGCATAAGCACTGGTTGCTATGTTCCCAATTCGTTTGCTTGTAACACACACCCGACCCCGTACGAAGACGCATCGTGATAGAGAATTCAAACAGGCTGCATTTAGACAGACTGTGAAAATTCACAGACCCCCAAGTCAAGGCTGCTATGTGCAGTTCAGCATGTTGCATTAAGTCATCAATCAACTTGACATTTTAGGACTTTGGGTAGCGAGCCAATTAAAAGGTTAAAAGACTATTAATTGAGCCAATAAGGTCAAAGAAGGCGAGTTCTTTTTTGTAAATTGATCCAGGTATAAGTACAGCCATTTTGACCATGTGGTCTCAGAAGGACAAAGACCTGGCTTAAAGCCAAGAGCTTTTTACAGCTGCCAAAAATAAAGACATTAAAGCTACAATCAGAGTTTGTATTTCATTGGGAATTAAGAGATCTAACAATTTTGGCGTCACGAACAGGATCGCTGAGGAAAGAAACTGAATTTTGGACATCGGACCTACATACTGAGGTAAGGACTCCTCTTTATAAAAAAGTCCTCGGTCAAAAGTCTAAATTTGCCTCTCCTTCTACGCGATTCTGATTTGCGATTTGCGAACCCTCCGGTTGGTAGTCGGCTCGAGGTCCCATAGACGTCTAAACTTCGGCGGTGTGTTAGTTAATTAATCACCGACCTATTGATCGGCTGGAAAGCCTACGACTCGAGACCCCAGTAAAGAAATCAGTATTTTGGCAGCAGGAGATAATAGCAAAGAATTGCCTACAACTATTAAAGGTGGGCAGGCACCACCTGAAGTTTCGCTAGATTTAATTCTCGAACAGTTCAAAGAATACATAGAGCAACAATTCAACTTATCTAAAACCTGTATTAAGATCGAACAAAAGTACGGAACCTCCAAAGGACAATGGTCGTTGGACGAGATTAAAAGGGTCTGGGGAAAAACGACCCGTATGAAAAATAAAGAGCGAACTAGATGGTCCCTAGCCGTTATGGGAATGATCCGAAACCGGAATGAAATTATAATGCGTTCCCAACATGATCGAGAACTGACCAGTACAAAGGATCAATTGCAAGCTGTTTGTGCACAGCTGCGACAGAAAAAACTTGAACTTGAAAAGCTGGAAGCGGGAGTTAAAGATCTTAAAGGTGAAATTAAAAAATGGAAAAAATCATTAGGTCAAGAGACAGTAATAGGAAAAGGAAAATGTATCGGTCAATTCCCAGGGTACCCATGTTTGGATAAATTAAAAGCGCAAACCCGAAGACACGACCGAGGAATAGATACGGATTCTGAATCCTCTGACGATACAGGGTCGGAGGATGAAGAATTAGGGGTGCGCTTTGCCCCGTTTAAAAAAAGACGAGTTGTAGTCAAATCAGAAGAGACTGCGGATGAAGGCGGAACCAAAAAAATGAGGAAAAGGGTGTATGCAGAATACTTATTTCATGATCTGGCAGACCCAGAGAAAATTGATAAATGGTCCAAGGAATTGCCCAATCCAAAGAAAGGAGGAGTAAAAACGTGGGACCAATTGGACCGCTTAAGAAATATATATCAACTTCATCCCTGGGACGGAGTGCAAATTTTGACCATAATGGTGCCAAAAACACAGGGAAGAAAATTGCACGACAAGGTAGAAGAAGCTTTGGGGCAGGATGAGCAAGAATTAGACGCAGGATGGGAGGCGATTAAACACTGGCTGCAAGCCTTCAGTCCAGCTAAGACAGACTGGGGAAAAATTGCAGCCTGCCAACAGAAAGGAACAGAGGAGGCCCTGGAGTACGACGAGCGGTTTAGATGCACGTGGCTAGAACATTCGGGTATGAATAATACGGATGAGGAAATGGATGAACAAGTGTTTGGACCCCTGAAAGCAGCTTTCGTGGCAGGTCGAAAGCCAGAACTGTCCAAAATGCTTAAGGTAGTGTTACCGGACTGGGAAGGTAGAGGAACTACCTTTGCAGCATTGGTGGATCGATGCAACCAATTAGATCGGGATATGGGAGCTAAAGTCCGAGCTGTACAGGCTATGGGATGGAAATCCCAGGATTCCGATAAATAGTCATTAGGAAAATTACCTGGAAAATGTCATTACTATGGGAAAGAAGATCACTGGGCCAAGACGTGCAGGGCAAAACAGCAAGTTCGTGGCTGGGGAAGAGGATGCAGCCAGGGATACAATTCAGCCAACAAGCCAGGCTTGTCACAAGATAATGACCTCATAGAAGCATTTAAGCAACTGACAATACAACAACAAAAGGAGTTACTTGGGATAGCAAAAAACGATTAGAGCCCACCCTGGCCCCCCTCCTCGCACGAATACAACAAAGGGGAGATGGGCTATATATAACTGTGAGGGTGGGCGATAAGGATGTGGACTGTCTTTTAGACACAGGGGTGGAATTAACATGCTTACCCCTACAATATGGAGACTTTTTGCCATTGGATGGTAGGCCACGTACAGCCTACGGAGTTGGGGGCCATAAAATGGAAATTAAAAGGACAACACCGGTACTTATAGGGCTGGATCCACATGAACTAACCATGCCGGTCTGGATAGGCCCAGTAGATCAACCCCTTTTGGGAATGGACGTTCTAATCCAAATAGATTCATCGTTGCATTTTGAGGATGGTCGGGTGACATGGTCAATTAGAACTTTGAAGAAAGAAGAATTGAAGGAACACCCGAAATGGGCTAAAGATAAGAACGATTGTGGCCTACTCCAGATGGAGCCTGCGTCATTTACCGGGACCAAGCCTCCATGCACTAAACAGTATCCCATCAGTCCAACTGCCATCGCGGGAATCTTATCGGTTATTCAGCAATTGGAGAAACAAGGGGTGCTTATTAAAATGCATAGCTCCTCCAATAGCCCCATGTGGCCGGTACAGAAATCTAATGAGACTTGGCTTTTGACTGTCGATTATAGGAAAGCTAACCAGTGTATTGATCAAAAAGCTCCTTTGGTCGCAGATCCCTCCACCATTTTTAATGCCCTCAAACCGGAACATAAATATTTCTCGGTTATAGATATGGCCAACGGATTTTGGTCGGTGCCTCTGGCACCGGAGGTTCGACAGTGGTTTGCTTTCACGGTCCAATGACAACAGTATACTTGGACCCGGTTACTGCAGGGTTTCCACAACAGCCCTACGGTATTCCACATGGCTTTACAAAGCCATTTGCGAGAATTACCTCCCCTGTCATCCACAGTCATCCAATATGCAGACGATATCTTGCTAGCTTCAAACACGGAGGAACAGCATGAACAAGATTTACGAGCTTTGCTGGACCACCTTCGGCTGAAAGGACATAAAGCCAGCATCGACAAAGCACAAATATCCCAAGAAGAGGTTGTATACCTGGGACAAAAGATTTCACAAGGAAAGAGAGAACTTACCCAGGATAGAACTGCAGCCATTCGGGCTGCTAAAAACCCACCACTATTCAGGAACTAAGGTCTTTTTTGGGATTGTGTAACTTTAACAGAAATTGGATTGACTCCTTCACACAGCTTGCTCAGCCATTGAATGATATTTTAAAGGGGAAACGTGCCTCTAAAGAAGCCATCACCCTCACGAAGGAACAGCAAGAGGCCTTCCTGAGTTTGAAAAAGGCTTTGTGATCGGCACCGGCTCTGGGAATCCCCGACAGTGGTAAGCCATTTACCCTGTTTGTCCATGAGAAAGAAGGATATATGACAGCTACACTGACACAAGAACATGGGGATCGGCAAAGACCTATTGGCTCTTATTCGGCAAAACTGGATGCGGTAGCCCTCGGATGGGGAAGTTGCCTAAGGGCCATGGAAGCTACATGTCGAGCGGTAATGACCACTGCGGGTCTAGTCCTCGACCAAAAGCTGATTGTCAAGTGTCCCCACACTGTACATGCTTTGCTGTCTATGGCTAGAATGTCTCAGGTGACGGCAGCTAGATGGACCCGCTGGACAGCAGTTTTGGAAGCTCCTAATCTCCATATCGTCCGGGCCAGCCCGGTTAATCCCACAACTATGCTCCTGATGTCAGAATCGAGGGAGCATGAAGGGGAAGAATGTGAAAAGCATGACTGCGTGGAGATTTTAAAAGAAACAGAAGAAGCAGCCTTAGCAGCAGAGGAGCCTCTGCACAACCCAGACCTCATCCTGTTTACAGATGGTTCCTCCTTTGTTGACAATAGTACCAGAAAAGCTGGTGGGGTCGGGGATTTAAAAAACATGCCCAGCTGGTAACAGACCGCTGTGTGGTGTGCCAGAAAAATAATTCTAGACCCATCACGGTAATGCCCCAACTGAGGCCCCCTGCCCCTGTCGGACCATTCCAGCATCTGCAGGTTGATTATATATCTCTTCTTTCATGCCAAGGATATACTAACATTCTTGTCATGGTCGACAGATTCTCTAGATGGGTAGAAGCTGTCCCAACTAAAAGAGCCACAGCCAATCACACTGCAAAGATCTTGTGTAAGGATTACATTCCCCGATGGGGAGTCCCGAGTAGCACTGACTCAGATCAGGGAACACACTTCACAGGTGCTGTCTGCCAAGAAGTCTGTAGGTTACTGAACATTACGTGGGATTTACACTGTCCTTATCATCCACAATCATCAGAACAAGTAGAACGAATGAATCGAACTCTGAAACAACGGCTTGCCAAATATCACCAAGAAGGAACACCATGGCCCCAGGCACTACCAATAGTGCTATGTAGCATTAGGGCAACCCCGAACAGAACTACAGGTCTAAGCCCATTTGAAATTATAACAGGAAGACCCATGTCACTGCCAAGAACTATCGATTTACGGAAAGCTGATGTTCACTTCATGAGTGACACTTTGTTATCATACTGTCAGAATCTAACCAATGCTATTAGTTCTGTTTCCCGACAGGTATCGGCAGCTTGGGGTAATCCACCCAAAGGAGGACATGACATCATCCCGGGTGTATGTGAAAACGTTGCATAAAGAACCTTTGGGTGCCAAGTGGGAGGGACCTTATCAAGTGTTATTGACCACCCAGGCAGCTGTTAAAGTACAAGGAAAGAAAGCCTGGATCCACGCTTCACACGTTAAACGAGCACCCGTAACTGAAGCTGAAATCTAACAAGGACAATTACTTTTTGCGAAAATGTATAAATTTACTGTATTATTGATTTTAGGTATTCTAGGCATAGGCCTACTTCTTACTAGCCGACCTTCTGCACCAAAGGGAAATAGTAGGGTAGCAAGGGAATTACATGTAAATACCTTTTTATATATGTCATACATTTATGCCAAACAAGGTAACATTTCTAGTTGTTGGGTGTGTGCACATATTCCTATTCACTCAAAGGGAGGGATTCCCTTGAGGCCAGATCCCTTGAATATCTCGGAAATGGCTGAGTGGATAATTAATCAAAACAAAACAGGCAATGCGTTTCAGGATACGGAAAACTGGGCACGTAAATGGAAGTCAGCAGGTTGCAATCTGACTACCTTTGAAGGGGTATACCAACCGTGCTGCAATAATTCCAAACGGCCCCCATTTGTTGTTATCACTAATACAACGGGAATAGGAAGACCGGGGGAATCAGTCTGTCTGATTAGAAACACCAAAGAAGGCCAAAATATGGGGTATAGTAACTGCTCCCGGAATTATAACATAATCAAGCCACGGAACCGTCCAAACTGGGCTGATGTGGGAATTCTTAACGTAACGGGGATTCTGAATAAAACAGATGGAAAGGCCTGGACAGGCCCCGGAGTGTTGCTGACAAAGAAACAGCTAACATTCATTGCATATAATGGCACCTATTGGGTGTGTGGCCACAAGGCCTACCCTTGGCTTCCCCAGAATTGGATGGGATCCTGCTATTTAGCCTATATTGTGCTATATATGCATCATATAAAGTCACTGTCGGAACATTTACACCGTCCTAAGAGAGCTATCACAGAAACAGAGAGGTTCTTTGCCATTCTGATCCCCAGGTATGGGACCGCCAGACTGGCAAGGGAATCCATTAACATGGCATCCGTTGTGGAATGGGTAGCCAATGATACCTCAGAGGCCCTAGTTCAAATCAATGCAGAAATGGTAGCAATCCGCACAGTAGCCCTACAGAATAGACTGGCCCTTGATTACATCCTGGCTGAAAAGGGAGGTACTTGCGCCCTACTCGGAACTAAGTGTTGCACATATATCCCAGATAGCTCCGAAGAAATTACCCACTTAGCGGAGCATATCCAAAAGAAGGTAGAAACACTTAAGCAACCCCCATCATTCACTTTGTGGAGTGGAGCCACTGAATGGCTAGGTGCAATAGGAACTTCATTGGTGGAAGGTTTAATTCTATTTGTTGTAATTGTTTTACTTTTATATTGTTTGTTTATGTTGATTAAATGTTGTTGCAACCAGGCGGCTATAGCTGCTGTCCCGCAGGTGGGACACCTTGCAGGTCCCAGCAGACCGTTTGTACGTGGCACAGGGGTATGTTATGCTGGTTGAACTAAGATATTGATTTGGATTAAATTGGAATAAGGTTAATTAACCTACTAAAACCAGACTTCCATTGTGGCCACGATGGAACTCGGGTTGGCGTAAATTTGTGTGGAAGCTACTAGTCCGGACATGTGGCGAAACACATCAACAAATTTTTGAAGGAAACTCTATTAACATGTATGAAATTATTTTGTAGAATGTTTAACCAGTGATACCTGATGTTTTATGATTCAGTTTGTGAAAGAATCAAAGGGGGGATTGATAGAGAATTCAAACAGGCTGTATTTAGACAGACTGTGAAAATTCACAGACCCCCAAGTCAAGGCTGCTACGTGCAGTTCAGCATGTTGCATTAAGTCATCAATCAACTTGACATTTTAGGACTTTGGGTAGCGAGCCAATTAAAAGGTTAAAAGACTATTAATTGAGCCAATAAGGTCAAAGAAGGCAAGTTCTTTTCTGTAAATTGATCTAGGTATAAGTACAGCCATTTTAACCACGTGGTCTCAGAAGGACAAAGACCTGGCTTAAAGCCAAGAGCTTTTTACAGCTGCCAAAAATAAAGACATTAAAACTACAATCGGAGTTCATATTTCATTGGGAATTAAGAGATCCAACACATTGCAAGCTGGCACTAAACGTTTACATGGGTCATACAGAACAAGCAGTTTGTTGGAATATAACAGATTTCGGGCTTTCTCAAAAGCAGTCTTTTGTGATTTCCCCCATACCCAGTCATCTCTCTTGTGGAGCAACAAATGTAGAAGTTCTGGCAATGTGCTTAACCGGGTAGGTAATTAACAAAATAATTGAGGAATCCCGGGAACGACCGCAGCTCCGTCACATTCTGTGGTCTCAGCGTGTTCTTGATGGCCTCCGCCTTGGCGTCGATGGGTCTGATGCCGTCTGCAGCGATTCTTTTCCTAAGTACGCGACCTCTGGTGCCAGGAAGACACACTTCGAGTGTTTCAACCTGAGTCCCACACGATCTAGCCGACTTAGAACCTCTTCCCGGTTCTGCAAGTGTTCGAAGGTTGTTTTGGAAAACTACGGTTCCATGTTCCTTTGAAAAATAGCCGTGGCCGATCGAATCCCAAACTGGCATCTATTGTAGATGAACAGACCTTTGTGTGTGTTGATACAGGTGAGTCCTTTCGAAGATTCCGCCAGCTTCTGCATCATGTAGGCCGGGGTCAGGTCCAACTTGCTGAATGTCTTCCCTCCTGCCAGCGTCACAAATAGGTCATCTGCCTTGGGTAGCGGGTACTGGCCCTGCAGCGAAAGATGGTTAATCGTTACTTTATAGACCCCACAAATTCTGACCATGCCATCGCCCGACCGGAACAATCGGAATGGCCCACTCGTTGAACTCAACCGGTGCGATGATGCCCTCTCGTTGCAACCCGTCCAGCTCGGTCTCCACTTTCTCTGGCATCATGTATGGCACCACAAGTGCCTTGTGGTTGATGGGTCGTGTACCGGGAACCAAGTGGATCTGCACCTTCGCCTCAGAGAAATTTCCGATGCCTGGCTCAAACAACGACGGGAACTTGCTCAAAATCTGGGAACATGAGGTGCGTTGACGGACGAAAGCGCTTGGATGTTGTCCAGTGGATTTTTCACAGCCAGCTTCTATCGAACAGTGTGGGGCCATCTCCTGGTACAATCTACAGTGGTAGTTCCTGCGCCGCTCCATCATAGGAGACTTTTACTGCTGCACTGCCAATTACAGAGATCAGTTCTCTCGTGTAAGTTCTCAGCTTGGTATGAATAGTGCTCAGCTTAGGCCTTTGTGCCTTGTTGCACCACAGCCTCTTGAAGGCCTTTTTGCTCATGATGGACTGACTCGCACCCGTGTCCAATTCTATGGATGCTGGAATTCCGTTCAGTTCAAATCTTAACATGATCGGTGGACATTTCGTGGTGAAGATGTGTACCCCGTACACTTCTGCCTCTTCGGTTTGATTCTCGAGTTCAGTTTGATCCGCCATGGATCGGTCTTCCTCTGCAACGTGGTGATTTGCAGGGTTTGCAGCTCGTCTGCACATTTGCTGGAGGTGACCCATTGTTCCATAGTCTTTGCACACATAGTGTTTGAACCGGCATTGATGGGCTCGATGATCAGCTCCGCAGCATCAATAAGGTGTTGATTGCTTCGCATTCACACTTGATGGCGGACTCTGAGTCATCTGAGGTCATGCAACTGCAGGCGTGTACGTTCTGCCATATGCATTCCTGTCTATCAACGATGTTACTTTGTGTACAGTACTTGCCGAAGCATATTTATACTGCGAAATTTGTTTGGTGTTATCGCTGGTGGACATAAATGCCTGGGCTATCGTTATGGCTTTGCTCAGATTCGGTATTTCAACAGTCAATAGTTTGTGAAGAATAACCTCATGGTCAATGCCAAGCACAAAAAAGTCTCTCAGCATTTGGTCCAGGAATCCACCAAATTCACAATGTCCTGCAAGGCGCCTTAGTTTGGCGACGTAGCTCGCCACTTCCTGGCCTTCAGACTGTTGACATGTATAAAATCGATACCTTGCCATCAGAATGCTCTCCTTCGGATCTAGGTGCTCCTGGGCCAGCGTACACAGTTCTTCATACGATTTGGCTGTTGTTTTCACCTGAGCAAGAAGATTCTTCATGAGGCCATAGGTTGTTGCCCCGCAAACAGTGAGGAGGATCGCCCATCGTTTGGCAGCGTTCTCATTCCCTTCGAGCTCGTTGGCCATGAATTATTGGTCAAGTTGCTCCATGAAGGCTTCCCAATCTTCACCTTCTGAGAATTTCTCCAGGATACCAACAGTTCTCTGCATTCTCGCGTGATGGTTCGTTATCTATTACTCATCACCCAGTTGTTATGTGACTGACTACTGTGGACTTGAGTAAGTGTAACCTTAGTCTCTTTATTCTGACTCCAGAGTGCTAGCACAGCATGGGAGGCCTGCTTATATGCAGTTCTCCCAAGGGATGTTGGGATCCCTTGGGCTTCCAAAAGATGCGCCCTCTGGTGGCAGTAGAATGCTGGTTACAAGGTGTTACATAACAGTCTGCCTCCTTTTTTAAATAGGGGTATTACATTTGTAGTTTTCCAATCTGATGGTACTGCCTCAGAATCCAGGGAATTTTGTTAGATTACAACCAATGCATCTACTTTCTCTGCAGACACTTATTTTAAGACCCTCGGATATAAGCCGTTGTGACCGGGGTCTTATCCACCTTTAGTTCCATTATTTTACCGAGTACTACTTCATTAGTGATAGTGATTGGTCCCTTGATTATCCACTATTGGGATGTTTTTAGTTTCTTCTACCGTGAAGACCGATACAAAATATTTGTTCAACATCTCTGCCATTTCCCTGCTCTCCATTATTAATTCCTGTAAGGGGGTGGTCTCGATGATGGGGTCAGGTTCCCTTCTGACCAACTTGAGCGGCTCGAATCGCTCTCACTCCCTTGGGTTCTGTACTCTGGATTTATTTGGGGGTGGAGTGTGACAAAGTGCAAAGGACAATGTTTGATGCAAAGAACTTTGTTTTTATTACAGTCAGGGAAATACAAGCGTATTATTCTAGTAAGACAATACAAGGTCAAACTTACAATCACTCTAATAAAGGACAATACAAGGAAAGGTACAAGGTTAAACTTATAATCACTCTAATAAAGAACCATACACTACATATTCAAAGGAGGTTACAGTAAAATTATACCTCCCACCTCCCAATACCTAATTCTAGGTAGGTTGGACTCCAGGGCATGCAGGGCCTATGCTTACTAATCCATTGACAGTTAACGGTAGATCGCGGTTGTTTTTCCGTTGATAACACGTTGACTGAGGTCGGTCGCTCCCGCAATGGTGATGTTCTTCCTTCCTTCAGGACTTTGAGGTTGGAGAAGTTAGTTTACAACTGTTGCGATGGTTTCTCTCCTTGTCTTGATGACACAGCATAGTGTGGTACTAGTCTGTCAGTCAAAGTGTCATCTGAGGTAGTTGCAGCCTTGTAGCTACCTAGCAACCCAGTGTAGTGTGGCATCTGAGGTAGTAGCAGCCTTGTAGCTACCTAGCAACCTGGTGTAGTATGGCACACCATCTGTTGAAACAGGGGGCCAGTTATACGATATTGGCGCCAAATCTGTTCAAAATCCTTTGTATAATTTTGGCGGGCTTGGTTCTTCTTTGTAGTATTTTGGTGGGCTCGTTAACAGTTGATATGTTTTGGGTGAGTTGATGTTCGAAAACTGTTTCCTGATGGAAATATTAGTTTGGTAATTGCAATGTCCTTTTGTGCTTAGTTTTTCGCATACAGGCTGGATTGGGCCTCTTTGTGATGTATATGCTGAAATGGTTGTCCAGACGCATGTTGATGGGTAGCTACCTCTGTGTGATTTTGTGAAGTTAACGTCTCTTGTGGAGAAGGATTTTTGAATACTCATCCCTCCAAATAGGTTAACTTAGTCCTCACACCCAGGTAGCTTCACTTAATCAGATTGTCTCCTGCTAGTTCCTTGGGTCCGCCCTCAGCCTTGAGTTTGTTTTTTAAAATCCAAAATTCTATTAAAGTTCGTAGTTTCTTTCATAAGCACTTTCGAGTTCCAAACTTTTCAGTAGATAGTCCCAAAGTGAATTTCCTTTCGAATGAGCCCAAACACTGGGGTGGGGAGGGGGGGGGGGGGTTTCTGGTGAATTTTGCACCTGCTTCATTCCCCAGTCTCATCTTCTACTGTACCAAAATTTACTTTCGCCACTCTTTCCCTTTTGAAGTACCTGTAGAAACTTTTACTGTTTGTTTTTATTTTTCATGTTAGTTTACTTTCATAATCTATCTTCCCTCTTTTTATCATTTCTTTGTCGTTCTTTGCTGGCTTAAAAAAAGTTTCCCAATCCTCTGGCCTCCCACTAGTTTTGGCCACACTGTATGCCCTTCTTTTCAATTTGATACCATCCCTTATTTTCTTAGTTAGCCACGGATGGTTATCCCTTCACTTTCTACATTTTTGCTTTCCACTTCTAGCTTTACTCCCCTCCCTACTGACTCTATTCTCAGGTTCCCATCCCCCTGCCAAGCTAGTTTAAACCTTCTCCAACAGCACTAGCAACCACCAACCAGCACCACCTGCTCCCCCACCCCGCCGCCATCCTCCCCACGAGGATTTTGGTCCCGGTGCTGTTGAGGTGCAACCGGTCTGGCTTGGACAGATCCCAGCGGTCCCAGAAGCGGTCCCAGTGTCTCAGGAATACAAAGCCCTCCCTGCTGCACCATCTCTCCAGCCACGCATTCATCTGCTCTATCCTCCTATTTCTGTACTCACTAACTCGTGGAATCATGAGTAATCCAGAGATTAATACCTTTGAGGTCCTGCTTTTCAATCTCTCTCCCAGCTCCCTAAACTCATCCCTCTTTCTAAGTATGTCATTGGTCCCGATATGGACCCCGACCAGTGGCTGTTGATCCTCTCCCCTCAGAATTTTGTGTTTCCTCTGGAGTAATGTTGAATATTCGGACACATGTTGTAAGATCTATAATGTTCAGACAATTGACCACCACATGTGTTATTGACGAGGGACAAAGCATGGTCAGAGTTACGTTTAAGAAGTGTCTTAAAGGAGGTCCTGAGGTTTAGGAAGGGAACTCCAGAGCTTGCTCGAGACAGCTGAATAAAAATACCTGTTCCCACTAGTGAACATTCTCTCTGCTCTTACATAAATGAAAACTCCATACGACAAAATACAAGTTGCCGTAATATGTGTTAAACACAGGGAATGATTTACAGTTACACCATTTCTGCAGTAGTGTTTCTGTTAAGCTTTGTAGGCAGAGCAGCAATTGCTGTACAGACCAGCAATGTCTGAGTGCATTGAACCCCGGGGACTACAATTGGGTGAGGAGGGAAAGCAACAGGTGGCATCAGCTTACTGTCACAGCTTCATTGGTTAGTGTGGATACCCGAGTCTGGTGGTTCTGGGACAGATTCTTTTCCGTCCGCTCCCCTCATGGTTGAATAACTTACTAACAGAAGTTAGGTTCACACATGAATAAGGAATTAGGTAAGTTATTGAAGGAATACTTGTGCAACTGCACGCCAACACATATCCTTCTGGAAGGAGTAAATGTATTTCATTAAATGACCAAAACAAAATGTTCAAGAAGTTAAACACATTTATCTTGAAAAGCATTCCCCCCTCTCCAAAACCCGGGCCCCAATGCCTAATCCCTCAATTCATCAACCCAATGTATCAATTTATATTTAGTCCCATTTTGTATTTCATACTAAATAGCAATTAATCTGTCCAAATCCTGCTGGATCTGCATTTCTCCTTCACCCCTATTCAGCTACAGCTGTAATAATCCAGTGTTTACAGATTAGTTTTAGGAATTTAGTTGAGAAAATAAATTGGGTGCAATTAAATTGCCTTCTTCAGCCATTCCAGGTTAATGTCTTTGCCACTCTCAAGGGCACTTTTGGTGTGTTGATGTCACAAAATTTCATACATTGATGAGCCACAACTCCACGAGTCTGCCTGGGTTTGCGTGTTGATGGGTTTGACAACTTCATGTTTCTGACAATGTCTTCAGCTCACTCAATGTGAAGAACAGGTGCCCGCGTTTTAAGAATTACATCGGAATTTACGGCACAGAAAAGGACCATTCGGCCCACCTGGTCCATGCTATGATTTATGCTC
Organism: Pristiophorus japonicus; assembly: GCF_044704955.1. Lineage (NCBI taxonomy): Eukaryota > Metazoa > Chordata > Chondrichthyes > Pristiophoridae > Pristiophorus > Pristiophorus japonicus. Next base: position 133,264,673 of record NC_091980.1, on the reverse strand, counting down.
CATGTGAGCCTTCTCACTCCCCACTTCATCGAGATCTATCAGCATATCCTTCGATACCTTTCTGCCTCATGTGTTTATCTAGCTTCGCCTTAAATGCATCTGTGCTTTTTGCATTCAGAGTTATTACTGCAGGTCGCTCAGTAAACCGCTGCTGCTATAGACTTCCTGTTGAGCTGTCTGGGCAAAGAAGCAAGTAACTGCCATACAGACCAGTAATGTCTGAGCTTAAGGCCAGCATTTATTGCCCATCTTTAATTGCCCTTGAAGGTGAAAAGCCTTGTAGCACTGAGTGCTTTGCTGGGCCATTTCAGTGCGCAGTAAAGAGTGAACCACATTGCAGTGGGCCTTGAGTCAAATATAGGCCAGACCGGGTAAGGACAGCAGATTACACATGGGTAAGGGGGCAAATCTTAAAATAATGTGCCGCCCATTTAAATCTGAGATGAGGAGGAATTTCTTCTCTCAGAGGGTTGTAAATCTGTGGATTTCGCTGCCTCAAAGAGCTGTGGAAGCTGGGTCATTTAAGAGAGAGACAGACAGTTTCTTAACTGATAAGGGAATAACGGATTATGGGGAGTGGGCAGGGAAGTGGACCTGAGTCCATGATCGGATCAGCCATGATCGTATTAAATGGCAGAGCAGGCTCAAGGGGCCGTATGGCCTACTCCTGCTCCTATTTCTTCTGTTCTTAATGTTCTTATTTCCTTCCCTAAAGGAGATTAGTGAATCAGGTGGGTTTTTATGACAATCCGGTAGTTTCATGATCACCAGGGTTAGCTTTTTATTCCAGATGTATTTAATTGATTAACTGAATTTAAATTCCCCAGCTGCTGTGCTGGGATTTTGTCTCTGGATCATTAGTCCAGGCCTTTGAATTATCCAGTAACATAACCACTATAATATCATACCACACATAGGATACCCTATTGGGTTTGGTTTTGGGACCCCTCCCACCTCATCTCATGCTTGACTAACTTGCCAACACTCACTGACTAAGCTGCCACATGAATAAGGAATTGGGCAAAGAACACATGTGGGACTGTACTCCAACAAAGTATAATCCACTTGGAATGAGAAAATGTATTTCATTAAATGCATAAAGGAAATCTCCCAAGTTAAATAGATACTTCTCCTGAAACTCTTCCCCTCCCCACCTACACTCTGCATGCCTTTTCCATCAATTTATCAACTAATAACAGCAGCTCCTTCATAAATGTACCCATTTGTATTTTGTTCCATTGTGCATTTCATACAAATAGCAATCATCCTTTCCAAATCCTACCGGATCTCCATTTGTCCACTTCTTGTCCATGAATGGATTCAAATGTTGTTGATGCTGGAGCTGCAATGATCCAGTGTTTATAAGTTAATTAAGTACTTTGCTGAGAACTACACTGGGTGCAATTAAATTGTTTCCTTTAGTCTTTCCATGTTAATGTCGTTTTTATTTGTTGCGGAACTTGGGCACCACAGTCAAGGCCAGCAATTATTGCCCATCACTAATTGCCCTTGAGAAGCCTTCTTGAACTGCTGCAGTCCTTGTGGTGAAGGTACTCCCACAGTACTGTTAGGGAGGGGGTTGCATGATTTTGATCCAGCGACGATGAAGGAATGGCGATATATTTCCAAGTCAGGATGGTGTGTAACTTGGAGGGGAACTTGCAGGTGATGATTTCCCATGTGCCTGTTGCCTGTGTCCTTCTAGTTGGTAGAGCTCGTAGGTTGGCAGGGTGCTGCTGAAAATCCTTGACGAGTTGCTGCAGTGCATCTTGTAGATGTTACACACTGCAGCCATGGAGCCTGGTGGTGAAGGCAGTGAATGTTGAAGGTGGTGGATGGGGTGCCCATCAAGCGGGCTGCTTTGTCCTTGATGGTGTCAAGCTACTCGAGGGTTGTTGGAGCTGCACTGATCCAGGCAAGTGGTGAGTATTCCATCACACTCCTGACTTGTGCTTTGTAGATGGTGGAAAAGCTGTGGGGAGTCAGGAGGTGAGACACTCGCCGCAGAATACCCAGCCTCTCCCCCACTTTTGTTACCACTGCATTTATGTAGCTGGACCAGTTAAGGTTCTGGTCAATGGTGACCCCCAGGTGTTGATGGTGGGGGAATCAGCGATGGTAATGCTGTTGAATGTCAAGAGCAGGTGGTTAGACACTCGCTTGTTGGAGATAGTTATTTCCTGGCACTTGTGTGGTGCAAATGTCGTGCGGGCATAGAGTGATTCATTTTCTGAGGAGTTGCAAATCGAACTGAACACTGCAATCATCAGTGAACATCCCCACTTCTGACCTTATGATGAAGGGAAGGTCATTGATGAAGCGGCTGAAGATGGTTGGGCCTAGGACACTGCCCTGAGGAACTCCTGGGGCGGAGATGATTAACCTCCAAGAAGCACAACCATATTCCTGTGCTAGGTATGACTCCAGCTAGTGGGCAGTTTTCCCCCTGATTCCCATTGACTTCAATTCTACTAGGGCTCCTTGATGCCACACTCGCTCAAATGCTGTTTTGATGTCAAGGGCAGTCACTCTCACTTTACCTCTGTAATTCAGCCCTTTTGTCCCTATTAGGACAAAGCTGTAAGGAGGTCTGGAGCCGAGTGGTCCTGGCTGAACCCAAACTGTCCACAGTCTGTAAGTGAGCAGTTTCTTGGTGAATAAGTGCCGCTTGATAGCACTGTCGACAACACCTTCCATCACTTTGCTGATGATTGGGAGTAGACTGATGGGGCGGTAATTGTCCAGATTGGATTTGTCCTGCTTTTTATGGACAGGACATACCTGGGCAGTTCTGGACCACAAGTATTTTGCATGAGAGCCAGGAAGTGAACGGGTCCCATAGTCTTTGCTATATCCAGTGCGCTCAGCTGTTTCTTGATATCACGTGAAGTGAATTGAATTAGCTGAAGACTGGCTTATGTGATGGTGGGGACCTCAGGAGCGGGCTGAGATGGATAATGCATGAGGCACTTCTGGCTAGAGATGGTTGGAAACGCTTCAACCTTGTCTTTTGCACTGACGAGCTGGGCTCCTCCATCATTGAGGATGGGAATGTTCATGGAGCCTCTTCCTCCCGTTACTTGTTTAATGGTCCACCACCATTCACAACTAGATGTGGTAGGTCTGCAGACCTTTGATCTGATCCATTGATTGTGGGATTATTTTGCTCAGTCTATAGCATGCTGCTTCCGCTGTTCAGCATGCATGTAGTACTGTGTTGTAGTTTCCCCAGGTTGGCACATCATTTTTAGGTATGCTTGATGCTGTTCCTGGCATGCTCTTCTGCACTCCTGATTGACCAGGGTTGCTCCCTTGGCTTGATGGTAATGCTGGAGTGAGGGATATGCCGGGCCATGAGGTTACAGATTGTGGTGGAACACAATTTTGCAGCTACTGATGGGCCACAGCATCTCATGGATACCCAGATTTGAGGTGATAAATCTGTTCTGAATCTATCCCATTTAGCATGGTTGTAGTGCCTCACAACACGATAGAGGGTGTTCTCAGTGTGAAGTTGGGACTTCTTCTCCACAACGACTGTGTGGTGGTCACTGCTACCAATGCTGTCATGGACAGATGTGTCTGTGACAGGTAGATTGGTGAGGACGAGGTCATGTAGGTTTTTCCCTTCTGTTGGTTCTCTCACCATCTGTTGCAGGCCCAATCTGGCAGCCCATTCCTTCAGGACTCGGTCAGCTCGGTCAGTAGTGGTGCTACCGAGCCTCTCTTGGTGATGGACTTTGACGTCCCCCAACCAGAGTACATTCTGTGCCCTTGCTACTATCAGTGCTTCCTTCAAGTGATGTTCATCATGGAGCAGTACTGATTCATCAGCTGAGGGAGGGAAGTAGGTGGTAATCAGCAGGAGGTTTCCTTGCCCATGCTTGACTTGAAGCCATGAGACTTAATGGGGTCCGGATTCAATTTTGAGGACTCCCAGGGCCACTCCCTCCCAAATGTATACCTTTCTGCCCTATGTGTTTATCTAGCTTCGCCTTAAATGCATCTGTGCTTTTTGCATTCAGAGTTATTACTGCGGGTAGCTCAGTAAACCATTGCTGCTTTAGACTTCTGGTTGAGCTGTGTGGGCAAAGAAGCAAGTAACTGCCATACAGACCAGTAATGTCTGAGCTTAAGGCCAGCATTTATTTTCAACCATGTTATGGTCACGCATTCCGAGAGGATCCTTTATTATGAGATCATTTATTAATCCTGTCTCATTACACGGTACCAGATCTAAGATAGCATGCTCCCTGATTGGTTCCGCAAAATACTGTTGGAGGAAAGAAGCCAGGATACATGCTATGAATTCTTCCTCAAGGCTATCCTGGCCAATTTGCTTTGACCAATCAATATGAAGGTTAAAATTGCCCATGATTATTGCCGTTCCTTTATTACAAGCCTCCATAATTTTTTAATTTATACTCCATCCTACAATATAACTGCTGTTAGAGGCCTATAGACTACGTCCACCTGTGACTTTTCCCCTTTATTATTCCTTATCTCCACCCAAACTGATTCAACATCGAGATCCTCTGAGCCAATGTCGTTTCTCACTAATGCACTGATCCCATCCTTTATTAACAGTGCTACCCCACCTCATTTTCTTTTCTGTCTGTCCTTCCAAATTGTTAAATACCCCTGAATATTTAGTTCCTAGTCCTGGTCACCTTGCAACCACGTCTCTGTAATGGCTGTCAGATCATACCCACTTGTATCTAATTGTGCTGTCAACTCATCTATTTTGTTACGAATGCAACGTGCATTTAGACTAAGCTTTTAAATTTTTTTACCATTTTTTCCTGCTTGTTTCCTCTATCCTTGAAATTAACTCTCTACATTTTTGCTTTCCAATTCCAGCTTTACTCCCCTCCTTACTGACTCTCTTCTCAGGTTCCCATCCCCCTGCCAAGCTAGTTTAAACCCTCCCACCCCGCCCCCCCCACACCATGAAAATATTGGTCCCGGCGCTGTTGAGGTGCAACCGGTCCGGCTTGTACAGATCCCACCTCCCCCAGAAGCGGTCCCAGTGTCTCAGGAATCTAAAACCCTGCCTCCTGCACCATCTCTCAAGCCACGTATTCATCTGCTCTGTCCTCCTATTTCTGTACTCACTGGCTCGTGGCACCGCGAGTAATCTGGAGATTACTACCTTTGAGGTCCTGCTTTTTAATCTCTCTCCTAGTTCCCTAAACTCTGCCTGCAGGACCTCATCCCTCTTTCTACGTATGTCATTGGTCCCGATATGGACCACGACATCTGGCTGTTGATCCTCTCCCCTCAGAAATTTGTGTTTCCTCTGGAGTAATGTTGGATATTCGGACACGTTGTCAGATCTATAATGTTCAGACATTTGACCACCACATGCGGTATTGAGAAGGGACAAAGCATGGTCAGAGGTAAGTTTTAAGAAGTGTATTAAAGTGTGTACTGAGGTTTAGGAAGGGAACCATAGAGCTTGCTCTAGACAGCTGAATAAAAACACCTGTTCCCGCGAGTGAACATTCTCTCTGCTCTTACATCAATGCAAAATCCATACGACAAAATACAGGTTGCCATAACACACATTAAACCATTTTACAGTTACACCATTTTAGGCCTGGATTAGCATCCTATTTAATGAGGGTATCAGCCCTGGAATTAGCAGTTTTTATTCAGCAGCTGCTGCAGATCCTGTTCAGTTATTATTGCAGTTTGTTCAGAAACTGAACTCACCACTGCTGCTGTAGACTTTCTGTTAAGCTTTGTAGGCAGAGCACCAACTGCTGTACAGACCAGTAATGTCTGAGTGCATTGAACCCTGGGGACTACAATTGGGTGAGGAGGGAAAGCAACAGGTGGCATCAGCTTACTGTCACAGCTTCATTGGTTAGTGTGGATACCCGAGTGTGATGGTTCTGGGACAGATTCTCTTCCGCCCGCTCCCCTCATGGTTGAATAACTTACTAACACAAGTTAGATTGACACATGAATAAGGAATTGGGTAAGGTTTTGAAGGAATACTTGTGCAACTGTACTCCAACACATATTATCCTTCTGGAAGTAAATGGATTTATGTAAATGACCAAAGCAAAATGCTCAAGAAGTTAAACACATTTATCTTGAAAAGCATTCCCTCTCCCCAAAACCCGGGCCCAATGCCTAATCCCTCAATTCATCAACCCAATGTATCAATTTATATTTAGTCCCATTTTGTATTTCATCCAAATAGCAATTAATCTGTCCAAATCCTACTGGATCTCCCTTTCTCTCCTTCACCCCTATTCAGCTACAGCTTTAATAATCCAGTGTTTACAAGTTAGTTTTAGGAATTTAGTTGAGAAAATAAATTGGGTGCAATTAGATTGCCATCTTCAGCCATTCCATGTTCATGTCTTTGTCACTCTCAAGGGCACTTTTGGGGTGTCGATGACACAAAATTTCATACATTGATGAGCCACAATTCCACGAGTCAGCCTGGGTTTGCGTGTTGATGGGTTTGACAACTTCATGTTTCTGACAATGTCTTCAGTTCACTCAATGTGAAGAACTTCACAGGTGCCCATGTTTTAAGAAGTAAATCGAATTTACAGCACAGAAAAAGACCATTTGGTCCAACTGGGCCATGCTGTGGTTTATGCTCCATATGAGCCTCCTCATTCCCCACTTCATCTGGACCTATCAGCATATCTTTCTATGACTTCATCCCTTATTTCCTTAGTTAACCATGGATGGTTATCCCTTCTCTTACAGTCTTTCCTTCTCATTGTGATATATTTTTGTTGCGAGTTATGAAATATCTCCTTAAATGTCTGCCACTGTTCATCAACCGTCCCTTACTTTAGTCTATTTTCCAATCCACTTTAGCCAACTATGCCCTCATACCTTTGCAATCTCCTTTATTTAAGCTTAGGACCCTGGTTTGAGAACCAACTTTCTCAACCTCCAACTGATTGCCCTTGAAGGTGAAAAGCCTTGGAGCACTGAGTGCCTTGCTGGGCCATTTCAGTGGGCCATTTCAGAGGGCAGTTAAGAGTGAACCACATTGCTGTGGGCCTTGAGTCAAATATAGGCCAGACCGGGTAGGGACGGCAGATTATACCTGGGTAAGGGGGCAAATCTTAAAATAATGGGCCGCTCATTTAAAACTGAGATGAAGAGGAATTTCTTCTCTCAGAGGGTTGTAAATCTGTGGAATTCGTTGCCTCAAAGAGCTGTGGAAGCTGGGTCATTGAATAAATTTAAGACAGAGTTAGACAGCTTATTAACTGATAACGGAAGTGGACCTGAGTCCATGATCGGATCAGCCATGATTATATTAAATGGCAGAGCAGGCTCGCGGGGCCCTATGGCCTACTCCTGCTCCTATTTCGTATGTTCTCATTTCCTTCCCGAAAGGAGATTCGTGAACCAGATGGGTTTTTATGACAATCCGGTAGTTTCAAGATCACCAGTACTAGCTTTTTATTCCAGATGTATTTAATTGATTAACTGAATTTAAATTCCCCTCTGGATCATTAGTCCAGGCCTCTGGATTATCCAGCAACAGTACCACTATTCTATCATACCACACATAGGATACCCTATTGGGCTTGGTTCTGGGACCCCTCCCACCTCATCTCATGGTTGACTAACTTGCCAACACTCACTGACTAGGCTCCCACATGAATAAGGAATTGGGCAAAGAACACATGTGGGACTATACTCCAACAACGTATAATCCTCCTGGAATGAGAAAATGTATTTCATTAAATGCATAAAGGAAAACTCCCAAGTTAAATCGATACTTCTCCTGAAACGCTTCCCCTCCCCACCTACACTCTGCATGCCTTTTCCATCAACTTATCACCTAATAACAGCAGCTCCTTCATAAATGTACCCATTTGTATTGTGTTCCGTTGTGCATTTCATACAAATAGCAATCATCCATTCCAAATCCTACTGGATCTCCATTTGTCCACTTCTTGTCCATGAATGGATTCAAATGTTGTTGATGCTGGAGCTGCAATGATTCAGTGTTTACAAATTAATGAAGGACTTTGCTGAGAACTGCATTGGGTGCAATTAAATCGTCTCCTTTAGTCTTCCCATGTTAATGTATTTTTTATTTGTTGTGGAATGTGGGCACCACTAGCAAGGCCAGCATTTATTGCCCATCACTAATTGCCCTTGAGAAAGTGGTGGTGAGCCGTCTTCTTGAACCGCTGCAGTCCTTGTGGTGAAGGTTCTCGCACAGTGCTATTAGGGAGGGAGTTGCATGATTTTGATCCAGCGACGATGAAGGAATGGCAATATATTTCCAAGTCAGGATGGTTTGTAACTTGGAGGGGAACTTGCAGGTTGTGGTGTTCCCATGTGCCTGTTGCCCATGTCCTTCTAGTTGGTAGAGCTCGTAGGTTGGCACGTGCTGGTGAAAAACCTTGATGATTTGCTGCAGTGCATCTTGTAGATGGTACACACTGCAGCCACGGAGCGCCGGTGGTGAAGGCAGTGAATGTTGAAGGTGGTGGATGGGGTGCCCATCCAGCGGGCTGCTTTGTCCCTGATGGTGTCAAGCTACTCGAGGGTTGAAGGAGCTGCACTGATCCAGGCAAGTGGTGAGTATTCTATCGCACTCCTGACTTGTGCTTTGTAGATGGTAGAAAGGCTTTGGGGAGTTAGGAGGTGAGACACTTGCCGCCGAATACCCGGCCTCTCCCCCACTTTTGTTACCACTGTATTTATATAGCTGGACCAGTTAAGGTTCTGGTCAATGGTGACCCCCAGGTGTTGATGGTGGGGGAATCAGCGATGGTAATGCTGTCAAGGGCAGGTGGTTAGACACTTGCTTGTTGGAGATAGTCATTGCCTGGCACTTGTGTGGTGCAAATGTCGTTCAGGTCTTGCTGCATGCGGGCATGGAGTGCTTCATTTTCTGAGGAGTTGCAAATCGAACTGAACACTGCAATCATCAGTGAACATCCCCACTTCTGACCTTATATTGAAGGGAAGGTCATTGATGAAGCAGCTGAAGATGGTTGGGCCTAGGACACTGCCCTGAGGAACTCCTGGGGCTGAGATGATTGACCTCCAACAAGCACAACCATATTCCTGTGCGAGGTATGACTCCAGCTAGTGGGCAGTTTCCATCCTGATTCCCATTGACTTCAATTCTACTCGGGCTCCTTGGTGCCACACTCGCTCAAATGCTGCTTTGATGTCAAGGGCAGTCACTCTCGCATTACCTCTGTAATTCAGCTCTTTTGTCCCTATTTGGACCAAGCTGTAAGAAGGTTTGGAGCCGAGTGGTCCTGGCTGAACCCAAACTGTCCACAGTCTGCAGGTGAGCAGTTTCTTGGTGAAAAAGTGCAGCTTGATAGTACTGTTGGCAACACCTTCCATCACTTTGCTGATGATTGGGAATAGACTGATGGGGCAGTAATTGTCCAGATTGGATTTGTCCTGCTTTTTGTGGACAGGACATACCTGGGCAGTTCTGGAGCACAAGTGTTCTGCACGAGAGCCGGGAAGTGAACGGGTCCCATGGCCTTTGCTATATCCAGTGCGCTCAGCTGTTTCTTGATATCATGTGAAGTGAATTGAATTAGCTGAAGACTGGCTTCTGTGATGGTGGGGACCCCAGGAGGAGGCTGAGATGGATCATCCATGAGGCACTTCTGGCTAGAGATGGTTGCAACTGCTTCAGCCTTGTCTTTTGCACTGACGAGCTGGGCTCCTCCATCATTGAGGATGGGGATGTTCATGGAGCCTCTTCCTCCCGTTAGTTGTTTAATGGTCCACCACCATTCACAACTAGATGTGGTAGGTCTGCAGACCTTTGATCTGATCCGTTGATTGTGGGATTGTTTTGCTCTGTCTATAGCATGCTGCTTCCGCTCACTAGAATGCATGTAGTCCTGTGTTGCAGCTTCCCCAGGTTGGCACACCATTTTTGGGTATGCCTGATGCTGTTCCTGGCATGCTCTTCTGCACTCCTCATTGACCAGGGTTGGTCCCTTGGCTTGATGATAATGCTAGAGTGAGGGATATACCTGGCCATGAGGTTACAGATTGTGGTGGAATACAATTCTGCCGCTACTGATGGCCCACAGCACCTCATGGATACCCAGATTTGAGATGATAAATCTGTTCTGAATCCATCCCATTTAGCACGGTAGTAGTGCCTCACAACACGATGGAGGGTGTTCTCAGTGTGAAGTTGGGACTTCTTCTCCACAAGGACTGTGTGGTGGTCACTACTACCAATGCTGTCATGTACAGATGTGTCTGTGACAGGTAGATTGGTGAGGACGAAGTCATGTAGGTTTTTCCCTTCTGTTGGTTCTCTCACTATCTGTCACAGGCCCAATCTGGCAGCCCATTCCTTCCGGACTCGGTCAGCTCGGTCAGTAGTGGTGCTTCTGAGCCTCTCTTGGTGATGGACATTGAAGTCCCCCAACCAGTGTACATTCTGTGCCCTTGCTACTATCAGTGCTTCCTCCAAGTGATGTTCATCATGGAGCAGTAGTGATTCATCAGCTGAGGGAGGGAAGTAGGTGGTAATCAGCAGGAGGTTTCCTTGCCCATGCTTGACTTGAAGCCATGAGACTTAATGGGGTCTGGATTCAATGTTGACTCCCAGGGCCACTCCCTCCCGATTGTATACCACTGTGCTGTCACCCCTGGTGGGTCTGGCCAGCCTTATCGTATTTTTTGTGTCTCTCAATAGTACATTTGGAGTATCGATGTCACCACATTTCATACGTTGATGAGACAAAATTTTACAAGCTGGCCTGGGTTTGCATGCTGATGGGTTTGACGGCTTCATGTTTCAGACAAAACAAATTCTTCAACTCACTCGATGTGAAAAACTTTACAGGGGGCCTTGTTTTAAGAATTACCGAGAATCTAGAGCACTGAAAAAGGCCATTCAGTCCATGCCGGAGTTTATATTCCACATGAGCCTCCTCCCACCCATCATCTTCTAATCCTATCAGCATATCCTTCCAATCCGTTCCCCTTCATGTGTTTATCCAGCTTTCCCTTAAATGCATCTATGTTCTGTGCCTCAAATATTACTTTTGAAACCATGTTCCACATTCTAAGCTCTCAAGAAGTTTCTCTTGAAGTCCCTCTTAGATATATTTGTGACTATCTTATATTGATGGGCCTTAGTTTTGGACTCGCCCACAAGTGGAAACATTTTATCTACGCCTATGTTATCAAAACACCTTTATATAATTTTAAAGATCTCTATCAGGTCACCCTTCCGCCTTCCCGTTTCTAAAGAAAAGAGTTCCATCCTGTCCAATCACACCTAATGGGTATAACCTCCCAGTTCTGGTATCATCCTTGTGAATCATGTTTGCAGCTTCGTCAATACTCTATATCCTATTTGTAATATTCTGCTTAGAGCAGAGAAGGATAAGAGGAGATTTGATCGATTTGGTGGAGGTGTTTAAAACCATGAAGGTCAAAACAAGAGAAACTGTTTCCAAAAGCTGAAGCGTCAAGAACCAGAGGGCACAGAATTAATGTGATGAGCAAAAGAACCAGAGGCGACATAACGAAAAACTTTAAAACTCAACGAGTGATTAGGATTTAGAATGCATGGCCTGATAGGGTGGTGGTAACAGATTCAATAGTAGCCTTCAAAGGGAAATGGATAAATAATTGAAGGGGAAAAATTGCAGGGATTTTGGGGAAAAAACCTCAGAGTGGGACTAACTGGATTGCTCTTCGAATGAGCCGGCACAGACTCGATGGGCCGAATGGTCTCCTTGTGTGCTGTACTGTTCTGTGATTCTATATGATTCTGTGGAGACCAGAACTGTGCACAGCACTCCAAGTGTTGCCTAGGCAAGGTTCTATACAAATTTAACATGCTGAACACGGATGTGATTCAGCTGGAGGCATTCCTCACTCTGATATCAGAGATCAGATGAAGGGGTTGACTTATGAAGAAAGGTTGAGCATGTTGGGCCCATACTGATTGGAGTTTAGAAGAATGAAAGGTGATCTTATTGAAACATGTATGATACTGAGGAGGCTTGACAAGGTAGATGCAGAGAAGATGTTTCTACTCGTGGGGAAATCGAGAACTAGGGGGCATAGATTCACAAAAAAGGACCGCCAATTTAAAATGGAGATAAGGAGGAATTCTCTGCCGCAGAGAGCAGTGGAGGATGTGTCATTGAATATATTTGAGTTGGAGACAGATATTTGAACAATAAAGGAGTCAAGGGTAATGGGGAGCGGGCAGGGAAGTGGAATTGAGCCCAAGATCAGATCAGCCATGAACTTATTAAATGGTGCAGCAGGCTAGAGTGGCCAATGGCCTATTTTTGCTCTTATTTCTTCTGTTATTATGTTATATCCCTGGAGAGGGAGCACGCAGTGTCTGCCGGTGTGCTTGAGGCTTTCTGTGACCGGTGGGCACGAGAGGGATTGGAGTGCAGCGCGGATACAGGGAAATAAATTTTAATTTGAAAAGTTTTTATGTTAGATTTGTCAGATTTGCAACTTATAGTTTATTCCCCCTCATAAAGGGGCACTTATAATAAGTTTTTCCCAATTGATTAGCCTAAAGTGTAGAGGATTCATTTAAACCTGTGAATCTGGATATTTGAACTGTGTTGGAGGAAAGTTAGGACAATTGAGATCCTCATTGAGTTGTCAGCCAATGATACTCATTCTTCAAAGATCTGACAAGCTCTGGAAGTCCATCTCTCCTCCTCCCATTACTTGATTGGTGCTCTGAGATGCTGCAACTTCTGATTGGGTATTGAGGACTGTCACTCTTCCTCTAGGCTGCCACACCCTGGATTATACCTCAGTATAAAAGCAGGATTTTGCAGTTCCTGAATCTCAGTTTGTTGCTTCAACAAAGTTTTGATTTGTAAAAAAAAAAATAAAATAAAAATGGCCTCTCAAGTGCATCAGAACTACTACCAGGACTGTGAGGATGGTGTCAACAAGCAGATCAACATGGAGCTCTATTCCTCCTATGTTTATCTCTCTATGGTGAGTTTTGTATTGTTGACCACTTCACAATGGAGACTATGTAATGTGAATTTACTAAATTCTGTGCTGTATTCAGCCCACCTATTCTGAGTATCTTGAATCTAAATGACTCACTTTCCTGGGCTCTTTTGAGCTTGTTGTTGAAGTTTATTTGGAATACATTCTGCACTCAATGCATGGAATTCAGAGTTCATATCCTGATTCTAAATCACTGCATGGACTCTCGCTACCTTGCCTTTGCAATGAGGTGATGTAATCAAAATTAGAGCTAGGACATTTAGGTGGGAAGTCAAGAAATATTCTTTCCTGCAAGTGTGGTGGAAATCTGGAAATGCTTACTTTCCCATCCTCCCACAGGCTAGCTTCCCCACCCAAAAAAAAAAAGGGCATTTATGTTGGGCCAAGGTTTTCCATTGGGTAAGGGTATCATGATTGTTTCCATGACCATGTACATATAAGTTCAGTGAGACTTTGAACCCTTGAACAAAAGTGAAATTTTGAGGTTGAATTTATGTAATGTACACATGCCAATGAGTCTGCCATTCAATACCCAACTATTCTTCTGATCCCACTGCAGTCCTTCTACTTTGACCGGGATGATGTTGCCCTGTGTCACTTTGCTGAGTTCTTCAAGGAGCAGTCACATGAGGAATGTGAGCATGCTGAGAAACTGATGGAATTCCAGAATCGCCGTGGAGGACGGATCATCTTGACAGACATCAAGGTTGGATTCAATAAAAGAGTGGCTTTCTGTCTGGCTCCCCTTACAATTGAATGTTCCCAATACATCTGAAGCAAGTATTTCCAATTTACAGGACACTGGTCATTCAGCCAAAATGGTCTCTTTTTCATATTCCACAAGAGCTTCCTCCCACCTTGCTTCATCTCCCCCTGTCAGCATATTGTTCTATTCCTTTCTCCCCATGCACGTGCCTAGCTTCCCCTTGAATGCATCTGCTATTTTCCTCATCAATATGACCCCACTGATTGCGATGGCTTAATGGCAATTTTAATTTTTCACGTAGGTTCATGGTAAAGTAGACTTTTGATTGCACCCCTAATTTCCTTCAAATGTTTATTTAATCCATTGTAAATGAACTGTTAGAATTTCCTTTCCAGAAGCCAGAGCAGGATGAGTGGAGCAATGGTCTGGAGGTGATGCAGAGAGCTCTGCAGATGGAGAAGAATGTGAACCAGAGTCTGCTGGATCTGCACAAACTCTCCACTGGGAGCACTGACCCTCATGTAAGTTTTTAATTTTAATGTGGGTTGAGATTGTGCAACCTGTTATCCTTGAGCCTAATTATAACTATCTCCATGCCCCAAAGCTTTGTGTTGGTGTCTTTCTCTGTTTTTATTTTGGCTAGCAGTGGGAAGTGATGATGGGGTAAGTTGACTGACTGTGACAGACGAGTAAATGTGTCCCAGGATCTGAGCATCTATTGTGCAGTAAGTTTAATCTTGTGATGCAGTAATTCCATCAATCTCAATTGCACCACTTGACTATCCTCCAGTTCAAGAGGATTGAAATCCAGATTCTCAAATGGAAGCTAACATTCCTTGATATCTGCTGCTGGACATAACTAGTTTCCCTCTTTCAGTTGTGTGACTTCCTGGAGACTCACTACTTGGATGAACGAGTGAAGATGATCAAGAAGCTTGGAGATCACATCACCAACCTGAAGAGACTGGGAGTCCCTGAGAATGGCCTGGGAGAGTACCTGTTTGACAAGCACACCCTGGGGGAGAGTGATTTAAACTGACTGGATCAAGCTTATTCTGTTTAGTACTTGTATTTACATAATTAGGACCCCTGTCTTGTAGAGAATAATGGCTTGTGACTTTGTGCAAAGAGCTGTGAGACCTGGGCTCTTGATGTGACATGTGACATACTGTAAATAAACTGTTCAATATTGGACTGGGTTTTGTCTCCTTGTAAGTTTGGAGTGGTTGCTTATTTTCTATTAACATAACTAGGTTTGCTTCAATCAAGAATTGCAATGAGCTGTGCAACAGTTATGGGATTCTGACATTTTAAGAACAGGAATAGGACATTTGGCCCCTTGAGCCTGCTGATCCAGCCCCCTCATTGTCTTGTATGTTGCAATAAGATCACCCCTCATTCTTCTGAACACCAATGAGTATTGGCCCAACCCATCTTAAGTCAGCATGCTCATCTCTGGAATCAACCTAGTTAACAGATTCCAATGCAAGTATATCTTTTAAATATGGAGACCAAAACTGTATGCTGTACTCCAGGTGTGGCCTTATTTCACCAATACTCTGTACAGGTGTAACAGGGCATCTCTGCTTTAATACTGTAGCCCCCTTGGAATAAATACCAACATTCCATTTGTCTTCCTGATTGTGCAGGTACAGCAACTAGTCATGTTTTGTGTTTCATGCATGAGGACCCCCAAGTATATTCCTCTGGTGCAGCACTTTGCAATTTTTCTCCACTTAAATTATAATTTTGTTTTTCTATTATTTCTGCCAGAGTGGCTAACCTCACATTTTCCCACAATATATTGCATCTGACAACTTTTTGCCCACTCTCTTTGCCTGTCTATATCCCTTGGCAGATTTTTTGTGTCCTCCTCACAATTTGCTTTCCCACCTATCTTTATATCATCAGCAAATATGACTACATCACACTTGGTCCTTTCATCCAAGTCATTAATATAGATTGTGAATAGTTGAGGACCCAGCACCGATCCCTGTGGCACCCTACTAATCACTGTTTGGCAACTGGAAAATGACCCATTTCTCTGTTCTCTCTTTTCTGTTAGTTAGCTGATCTTCTATCCATGCTAATAGATTATCCCCAACCCCATGAGCTTTTATCTTGTGCAGTAACATCTTATGCGGAACCTTTCCGAATGCCTTCTGGAAATCTAAATACACTACATCCACTGGTTACCCCCTTATCCATCCTGCTCGTTACATCCTCAAAGAATTCTAGCAAATTTGTCAAACCTGATTTCCCTGTTATAGAACCATGCTGACTCTGCTTGATTGAATCATGCTTTTCCAAATGTCCTGCTACTGCTTCCTTAATGTACTCCAGCATTTTCCCAATGACATGTTAAGCTAACTGGTCTATAGTTTCCTGCTTTTTGTCTGTTATGTCTCTAATGTGATTGAGTATTGTAGACTTGAGTGAGTGTGACCTTAGTCTCTATATTCTGACTCCAGTGTGCTGGCACCGCATAGGCGGTCTGCTTATATGCAGTGCTCCCAAGGGATGCTGAGATCCCTTGGGACTCCGACAGATGTGCCCTCTGGTGGTGGTAGAATTCTGGTTACACAGTGTTGCATACAAAACATTCCTCTTCCCCACCCACCAAAGACGAGTACACTTATTTACAGGGTGAGACGATCTGGGGCTTTCCGCTCCCTAGTCGATCGACTCGGTACAAACACAGGTGCAGGTGAGTTAGTTTGGCCTTTGCTGGGCTGCTGGGGATTATGAGTTCAGCTTCATGGTCAACCGTGATGGCGGTTGCCACTTGTGTGTGTATCGGATGGTCGAAGTTGGTGGTGTCCTTTTCAGGTTGCTCGTGGCATGCCAGAGCTGCTTTTTCAATCATGCTGTAGGCCCTTTCGGCCTTGGACAAATTCTTGGACGCGTAAGCAACGGTTGCAATGTTCCCGATTCGTTTGCTTGTTGTGACACACACCCTACCCCATACGAAGACTCATCGCAAGCTAGCACTAAACCTTTAAATGGGTCATACAGAACAAGCAATTTGTTGGAACATAACAGATTTCTGGCTTTATCACAAGCAGTCTCTTTTGATTTCCCCCATACCCAGTCATCTCCCTTGCATAGCAACACATGTAGAGGTTCCAGCAATGTGCTTAACCCGGGTAGGTAATTACCAAAATAATTGAGAAGTCCCACGAACGACCGAAGCTCCATCACGTTCTGTGGTCTCGACGCATTCTTGAAGGCCTCCGTCTTGGCGTCGGTGGGTCTGATGCCGTCTGTCGCATTCTTCTCCCTAAGAACTCGATCAAGTGTGTTTTCCTAGCACAAGAGGAGTGTTTCAACCTGAGTCCCACACGATTTAGCCGTCTTAGAACCTCTTCCAGGTTTTACAAGTGTTCGATGATATCCTGATCAGTGATCAACATGTCGTCCTGGAAAACCATGGTCCTCGGAATCGACTTTAGCAAACTTTCCATGTTCCTTTGAAAAATAGCCACGGCCGATCGAATCCCAAATGGGCATCTATTGTAGATGAACAGACCTTTGTGTGTGTGTGTGTGTGTGTGTTGAGACAGGTGAGTCGTTTCGAAGATTCCGGCAGCTCCTGCGCCATGTAGGTAGAGGTCAGGTCCAACTTGCTGAACGTCTTCCCTCCTGCCAGCATCACAAATAGGTCATCTGCCTTGGGTAGCGGGTACTGGTCTTGCAGCGAAAAATGATTAATCGTTACTTTAGAGTCCCCACAAACTTTGACCGTGCCATCGCCCTTGAGAACCGGAACAATTGGACTGGGCCACTCATTGAACTCAACCGGCGCGATGATGCCCTCTCGTTGCAGCCCATCTACCTCAATCTCCACTTTCTCTAGCATCATGTATGGCACCACACGTGCCTTGTGGTGGATGGGTCGTGTACCGGAAACCAAGTGGATCTGCACCTTCGCCCCAGAGAAATTTCCGATGCCTGGCTTACATAATTATGGGAACTTGCACGAAGCCTGGGCACATGAGGCGTCGTCGACGGATGAACACGCTCGGATGTCGTCCCAATTCCAGCGGATTTTTCCCAGCCAGCTTCGGCGGAACAGTGTGGGGTCATCTCCTGTTACCATCCATAGTGGTAGTTCGTGCACCACTCCATCATAGGAGGCTTTTACTGCTGCACTGCCTATTACAGGGATCAGCTCTTTAGTGTAAGTTCTCAGCTTGGTATCAATGGGGTTCACCTTTGGCCTTTGTGCCGTGTTGCACCACAGCCTCTCGAAGGCCTTTTTGCTCATTATAGACTGACTCGCACCCGTGTCCAATTCCATGGCGACTGAAATTTCGTTCAGTTCAACTCTTAACATGATCGGTGGACATTTCGTGGTGAAGGTGTGTACCCTGTATACTTCTGCGTCCTCGGTTCGAGTCTCTAGTTCAGTTTGATCCGCCATGGATCGGTCTTCCTCTGCAACGTGGTGGTTTGCAGGGTTTGCAGCTCGTCTGCCCATTGTTCCACAGCATTTGCAAGCATAGTGTTTGAAGCGGCATTGATGGGCTCGATGATCACCTCCGCAGCGCCAACAAGGTGTTAATTGCCTCGCATTCACACTTGATGGCGGACTCTCAATCATCTGAGGTAATGCAGCTGCAGGCGTGTATATTCTGCCATATGCATTCCTTCCTGAAAATGACGTTACTTAGTGTACAGTATTTGCCGATGCATCTTTATTCTGCGAAATTTGTTTGGTGTTATCACTGGTGGACATAAATGCCTGGGCTATCGTTATGGCTTTGATCAGGTTCATTGTTTCAACAGTCAATAGTTTGCGAAGGTTAACCTCATGGCCAATGCCAAGCACAAAAAAATCTCTTAGCATTTGTTCCAGGAATCCATCCGAATTCGCAATGTCCTGCAAGACGCCTTAGTTCGCCGACGTTGCTTGCCATTTCCTGGCCTTCAGACTGTTGACATGTATAAAATCGATACCTTGCCATCAGAATGCTCTCCTTTGGATTTAGGTGCTCCCGAACCAGCGTACACAGTTCTTCATACGATTTGGTTGTTGGTTTCATCAGCACAAGAAGATTCTTCATGAGGCGATAGGTTGTTGCCCGCAGACGGTGAGGATGTTCACCCTTTGTTTGGCAGCGTTCTTATTCCCTTCCAGCTCATTGGCCACGAAGTATTCGTCGAGTCGCTCCACGAATGCTTCCCAATCATCACTTTCTGAGAATTTCTCCAGGATACCAACAGTTTTCTTCATTCTTGCATGATGGTTCGTTATCTATTACTCATCGCCAGTTGTTATGTCTCTAATAAAGCAATGTGGCTGAGTACTGTAGACTTGAGTAAGTATGATCTTAGTCTCTTTATACTGACTACAGAGTGCTGGCACAGCATGGGAGGCCTGCTTATATGCAGTGCTCCCAAGGGATGCTGGGATCCCTATGGACTCCAACTGATGGGTTCTCTGGTGGCAGTAGAATGCTGGTTACAAGCTGTTACATACATAACAGTCTGCCTCCTTTTTTAAATAGGGGTAATACATTTACGGTTTTCCAATCTGATGGTACTGCCCAAGAAACCAAGGAATTTTGGAAGATTACAACCAATGCAGCCACTATCTCTGCAGACAGTTCTTTTAAGACCCTAGGATATAAGCCATTGTGTCCAGGGGTCTTGTCTGCCTTTCGTCCAATTATTTTACCAAGTACTACTTCATTAGTGGTCGTGATTGTATTAAGTTCTTCCCTCTCTATCGCCCCTTGATTATCCACTATTGGGATGTCTACCGTGAAGACCGATACAAAATATTTGTTCAACGTCTCTGCCATTTCCCTGTTCTCCATTATTAATTCCCCAGTCTCATCCGCTACTGTACAATATTTACTTTTGCCACTCTTTTCCTTTTCAAGTACCTGTAGAAACTCTTCCTATTTGTTTTTATTTTTTATGCTGGTTTACTTTCATAATCTATCTTCCCTCTTTTTATAATTTTTTTTGTCGTTCTTTGCTGGCTTTTAAAATTTCCCAATCCTCTGGCCTCCCACTAATTTTGGCCACATTATATGCCCTGCTTTTCAATTTGATACCATCCCTTATTTTCTTAGTTAGCCACGGATGGTTACCCTTCATTTTCTGCACTTTTGCTTTCCAATTCCAGCTTTACTCCCCTCCCTACTGACTCTATTCTCAGGTTCCCAGCCCCCTGCCAAGCTAGTTTAAACCCTCCCCAACAGCACAAGCAATGCCCCCCCCCCCACCCCCCGACCACTGCGAGGATATTGATCCCGGTGCTGTTGAGGTGCAAGCGGTCCGGCTTGTACTGGTCCCACCTCCCCCAGAAGTGGTCCCAGTGTCTCAGGAATCCAAAGCTCTTCCTCCTGCACCATCTCTCCAGCCATGTATTCATCTGCTCGATCCTCCTATTTCTGTACTCCCTAACTCATGGAACCACGAGTAATCCAGAGATTACTACCTTTGAGGTCCTGCTTTTTAATCTCTCTCCTAGCTCTTTAAACTCTGCCTGCAGGACCTCATCCCTCTTTCTACCTATGTCATTGGTCCCGACATGAACCACCAAATCTGGCTGTTGATCCTCTCCCCTCAGAATATTGTGTTTCCTCTGGTGTAATGTTGGATATTCGGATATATCTATAATGTTTAGACAATTGATCGCCACATGCGTTATTGACGAGGGACAAAGCATGGTCAGAGGTAGGATTTAAGAAGTGTACCAAAGGAGGTAGTGAGGTTTAGGAAGGGAACTCCAGAGCTTGCTCTAGACAGCTGAATAAAAATATCTGTTCCCACTAGTGAACATTCTCTCTGCTCTTACATAAATGAAAACTCCACATGACAAAATACAAGTTGCCGTAACATGAGATAAACACAGGGAATGATTTACAGTTACACCATTTCAGGCCTGGATTAGCATCCTATTTAATAAGGGTATCGGCCCTGGAATTAGCAGTTTGTATTCAGCAGCTGTTGCAGATCCTGTTCAGTTATTATTGCAGGTTGTTCAGAAACTGAACTCACCACTGCTGCTGTAGACTTTTTGTTAAGCTTTGTAGGCAGAGCACCAATTGCTGTACAGACCAGCAATGTCTGAGTGCATTGAACCCAGGGGACTACAATTGGGTGAAGAGGGAAAGCAACAGGTGGCATCAGCTTACTGTCACAGCTTCATTGGTTAGTGTGGATACCCGAGTCTGGTGGTTCTGGGACAGATTCTCTTCCGCCCGCTACCCTCAGGGTTGAATAACTTACTAGCACAAGCTATTTCACACATGAATAAGGATTTGGGTAAGGTATTGAAGGAATACTTGTGCAACTGCACGCCAACACATATTATCCTTCTGGAAGGAGTAAATGTATTTCATTAAATGACCAAAGCAAAAGGCCCAAAAGTTGAACACATTTATCTTGAAAAGCATTCCCCCCTCCCCAAAACCCAGACCCCAATGCCTAATCCCTCAATTCATCAACCCAATGTATCAATTTATATTTAGTCCCATATTCATACCAAATAGCAATTAATCTGTCCAAATCCTGCTGGATCTCCATTTCTCGCCTTCACCCCGATTCAGCTACAGCTTTAATAATCCAGTGTTTACAAGTTAGTTTTAAAATTTAGTTGAGAAAATGAATTGGGTGCAATTAAATTGCCATCTTCATCCATTCCATGTTAATGTCTTTGCAACTCTCAAAGGCACTTTTGGGGTATCGATGTCACAAGATTTCACACATTGATGAGCCACAATTCCACGAGTTGGCTGGGGT
The DNA here is from genome assembly GCF_044704955.1 of Pristiophorus japonicus. Classification (NCBI taxonomy): domain Eukaryota; kingdom Metazoa; phylum Chordata; class Chondrichthyes; family Pristiophoridae; genus Pristiophorus; species Pristiophorus japonicus. The sequence goes on along the minus strand of NC_091980.1, from coordinate 133,243,210 downwards.
TTGCGTGCTGATGGATTTGACGGCTTCATGTTTCTGACAAAGTCTCCAGCTCACTCGATGTGAAAAACTTCCCAGGTGCCCGTGTTTTAAGAATTACATCGAATTTACAGCACAGAAAAAGACCATTTGGTCCAACTGGCCTTAGTGGTTTATGCTCCATGTGAGTCTCCTCCCACTACACTTCATCTAGACCTATCAGCATATCCTTCTATTCCTTTATGCCTCATGTATTTACCTTGCTTCCCCTTAAATACATCTGTGCTCTTTGCATTCAGAGTTATTACTGTGGGTAGCTCAGTAAACTAAACGCACCACTGCTGCTATAGACTTCCTGTTGAGCTGAGTGAGCAAAGGGCAATTAACTGCTATACCCTCATCGTCATCATAGGCAGTCCCACTATCTTCAGTGGATGATGCCTCATGCACCCAAGTGCTGAGCAAGTTTCCGACGCTATTCGAACCAGGTATCGGCAACTTCACAGGCGCCAAGGTGCAGATCCATCTAGTCCCCGATGTAAGGCCTGTTCATCACAAGGCTCGAGCGGTTCCATATATGATGAGGGAGAAAGTCGAGATCGAACTGGACAGACTTCAATGAGAGGGAATCATATCATCAGCCGAGTTCAACGAGTGAGCCAGTCCGATTGTTCCAGTGTTGAAAAGCGATGGCACGGTCAGAATCTGCAGAGGCTACAAGGTAACGATCAACCGAGTCTCGTTACAAGACCAGTACCTGCTATGCAAGGCGGATGACCTGTTTGCAACGTTACGGGGGGGAAGTCGTTCACCAAGTTGGACCTAACCTCCGCCTACGTGACACAGGAGCTGGCTGAATCTGCGAAAAGATTGACGTGCATCAACACGCACAAAGAACTGTTTATATACCACAGGTGCCCTTTTGGGATTTGCTCGTCTGCTTCCATCTTCCAGAGGAACATAGAGAGTTTGCTGAAATCTGTTCCGTGCACCGTTGTGTTTCAAGACGACATCCTGATTACCGGTCGTGACACCACCGGACACCTCCACAACCTGGAAGAGGTTCTACGTCGACTAGACAGAATGGGACTCAGGCTGAAATGCTCCAAGTGTGTTTTCCTGGCGCCAGAGGTCGAATTATTGGGGAGAAAGATTGTGGTAGATGGCATCAGACCCACGGACTCAAAGACAGAGGCCATCAAGAATACATCCAGACTACAGAATGTGATGGATCTGTGTTTGTTCCTGGGACTCCTCAACTATTTTGGTAACTTTCTACCCGGGTTAAGCATTTTCTGGAACTGTTGCACATGTTGCTACGTAAAGGTGATGACTGGGTTTGGGGTGAATCTCAAGAGACAGCCTTTGAGAAGGCCAGAAACCTACTTTTGTTTTAATAAGTTGCTTGTACTGTATGACCCGTGTAAATGATTAGTGCTAGCTTTTGATGCATCTTCGTATGGGGTCGGCTGTGTGTTACAGCAAACCAATGTATCGGGCAAACTTCAATCAGTTGCATATGCGTCTAGAACTCTGTGTAAGGCTGAAAGAGCCCACAGTATGGTCGAGAAAGAGGTGTTAGCATGTGAATATGGGGTTAAGAATATGCACCAATACCTATTTGGACTTCGGTTTGAGCTTGAAACCGACCACAAACCGCTCATTTCACTGTTTTCAGAAAGCAAAGGTATAAACACCAATGCTTCATCCCGCAGATGGGCACGAACATTGTCCACCTATGACTATATTATCCACCACAGACCAGGCACGGAGAACTGTGCTGATGCCCTCAGTCGGCTACCATTGCCCACTACCGGGATGGAAATGGTGCAGCCCGCAGACTTGCTTCTGGTCATGGATGCTTTTGAGAGCGAGGGGTCACCCATCACTGCTCGCCAGATCAGGACCTGGACCAGCCAGGATCCTGTGCTATCACTTGTAAAAAGTTGCGTCCTCAATGGGAGCTGGTCGGATGTTCCCGGGGAAATGCAAAATGAAATTAAGCCATTTCACCAACGCAAAAATGAAATGTCCATCCAGTCGGATTGTCTCTTATGGGGTAATTGTGTAGTTTTGCCAAAAAAAGGCAGGGAAACGTTTTAAGCGACCTACACAATACCCACCCAGGAATAGTCATCATGAAGGCTATAGCCAGGTAGAGTGTTTGGTGGCCCCGCATTGACTCGGACTTAGAGTCATGCGTACACCAGTGCAACACATGCTCACAATTGAGCAATGCACCAAGGGAGGCTCCATTGAGTCTGTGGTCATGGCCCTCCAACCGTGGTCCAGGATCCACGTAGATTTTGCTGGCCCCTTTCTTGGAAAGATGCTTTTAGTTGTAGTGGACGCTTAGTCTAAAAGCATTGAATGAGTAATCATGTCATCCTGTAATCATGAATAATCATGCACATCCATTGCCGCCATTGAAGTCTCTGGGCTAAGTTCGCTACCCATGGTTTGCCCAACGTCCTTGTCAGTGACAATGGACCATGTTTCACCAGCTGGGAATTCAACGAGTTTATGAGCTGCAATGGCATCATGATGTCAGGTCTGCCCTGTTTAAGCCCGCATCCAACGGTCAAGCGGAATGGGCAGTCCAAACTATCAAGCAGAGCTTGAAACATGTGACGGAAGGCTCCTTGCAGATCCGCTTATCTCGGGTTCTGTTCAGCTACTGGACGCGACCCCACTCACTCACTGGAGTTCCCCCTGCAGAATTGTTAATGAAGAGAGCACTCAAAACCAGACTCTCCCTAGTCCACCCGGATCCAAATGATCATGTGGAAACCCGGCATCACTGGCAAAACATGTACCACAATCACGTGGCTGTACCTTGTGACATTGCTGTGAATGACCCTGTGTTTGTCCTTAATTACGGTCATGGTCCTAAATGAGTCGCTGGCACTGTCTTGGCCAAGAAGGGGAATAGAGTATTTATAGTCAAACTATTGAATGAACAAATGCGCAGAAAGTATTTGGATCAGACCAAACTGCGGTTCACCGACAACCAGGAACAACCTGAAGAGGACATCACCATCATCGATCCACCAATACACACCCAACCAGCAATCGACTTCGCTGTCAATCAAGAGGATGAACCCACCATTCCCAACAGTCCTGTCAGACCGGCCGCACCGCAGTGCAACAATGGCCCGACCAACTCACCCATGCCAGAGTTTGAACTTAGGCGATCAACCAGGGAGCGTAGGGCCCCGGAAATAAATTGTATCAAAGATTTTGCGGTGAGGGGGGTGGCGGGGAGTGATGTTATGTATGTAAACATTGTAACTGTGTAAGACTTGCCACCAGAGGGTGCAACTGTTGGAGGCCCAAGGGTCACCTGCACACCTCTTGCAAGAGAGTATAAAAGGTTGTCTGCCATGCTGCTTAGGCATTCTGGAGTTGTATTAAAGAGACTAAGGTCACATCAGTTTTAGCTCACAGTACTCAATCTAGTAGAGTTCTTCCATACTTAACACAAACTATATGGCCTGCCCAACGAAGCTGATCGAGTGTAGTCAGCACTTCAATGCTGGGGATGTTGGCCTGGACGAGGACACTGATCTTGGTGCGCCTATCCTCCCAGGGGATTTGCAGGATTTTGCGGAGACATCATTGGTGATATATCTCCAGTGACTTGAGGTGTCTTCTGTACATCGTTCATGTCTCTGATCCATACAGGAGGGCAGGTATTACTATAGCCCAGTAGACCATGAGATTGGTGGTGGATTTGAGGGCCTGGTCTTCGAACACTCTTTTCCTCAGACGGCCGAAGGCTACACTGGCGCACTGGAGGCAGTGTTGAATCTACGCATCAATGTCTGCTTTTGTTGACAAGAAGCTCCCGAGATATGGGAAATGGTCCACGTTGTCGAGGGCTGCGCTGTGGATCTTGATGACTGTAGGGCAGTGCTGTGCTGCGAGGACAGGCTGATGGAGGAACTTTGTCTTACGGATGTTTAACGCAAGGTCCATGTTTTCATATGCCTCAGTAAATTGACTATATCCTGGAGTTCAGCCTCAGAACATGCACAGATGCAGGAATCGTCCGCGTACTGTAACTCAACGACGGAGGTTGGGGTGATCTTGGACTTGGTCTGGAGGCGGCGTAGGTTAAACAGCTTCCCACTGATTCTGTAGTTTAGTTCCACTCCAGCGGGGAGCTTGTTGACAGTGAGGTGGAGCATGGCAGAGAGGAAGATTGAGAAAAGCGTTGGAGCGATGACGCAGCCCTGTTTGACCCCAGTCCGGACGTGGATTGGGTCTGTAATGGATCCATTAGTAAGGATCACGGCCTGCATGTCGTCGTGGAGCAGACGAAGGATCTTGACAAACTTTTGGGGGCATCCAAAACGGAGGAGGACACTCTATAGACCCTCGTGGTTGACAGTGTCAAAGGCCTTGATAAGATCGAAGAAGGCCTTGTGTAAGGGCTAATCAAAACTTTAAAAAGACAGAAATGCTGATCGTTTTCATTGCAAGCTGTTGGTCAGTCGGCCCTGCTTCCTGCATTTTTCCTGCAGCTGTCGCACTGCAAAGATTATGTCCATTGTGCCCCGTAGGGGACGAAATCCGCACTGTGACTCCGGGAGGAACTCCTCGGCCACAGGGAGAAGACGGTTGAGGAGATCTCTAGTGACAACTTTCCCAGTGGCTGATAGCAGGGAGATTCCCTTGTAGTTGCTGCAGTCGGACTTGTATCCTTTTTTAAAGATGGTCACGATCACTGCATCTATGAGATCTCCCGGCATGATCTCCTTCCTCCAAATGTGAGTGATGAGGTCATGTATTTGCGCCAACAGCGTCTCTCCGCCATACTTTAGCGCTTCAGCAGAGATTCCATCCGCTTCTATAGCCTTGTAGTTCTTGAGCTGTTTTATGGCTTTTCCTACCTCGTGCAACATTAGGGTTTCACTGAGGTAGTGGCGGGTCGCATTCTGCAGGATGGAGTCGAGAACACTCGAGTCAAAGGCAGAGTCTCAATTGAGGAGATCTTCGAAGTGCTCCTTCCAGCGAGCCCTGACTGCCTCGGTGTCCTTGATGAGTGTTTCCCCGTTCTTGGCCAGCAATGGTGTGGGGCCTTGGGAGTTTGGACCATAGGTGGCCTTGACTGCGATGAAGAATCCTCGCATATTGTGTCTGTTGGCCAGTTGTTATATCTCCTGTGCTTTCTCCATCCACCACCTGTTCTTTAAGTCCCGGGTTTTTTGTTGGACCTCAGCCTTGAGCCATCTGTAATGTTGCTTTGCTGCTCCCGAGTAATGTCTGAGCTCAAGACCAGCATTTATTGCCCATCCCTAATTGCCCTTGAAGGTGTTGGTAAGCAGCCTTGTACAACTGAGTGGTTTGCTGGGCCATTTCAGAGGGCAGTTAAGAGCGAATTACATTGCTGTGGGCCTGGAGTCAAATATAGGCCAGACCGGGTAAGGACGGCAGATTAGCCCCGGGTAAGGGGGCATCATCTTAGAATAAGGGGCCGCCCATTTAAAACTGAGATGAGGAGGAATTTCTTCTCTGAGGGTTGTAAATCTGTGGAATTTGCTGCCTCAGAGAGCTGTGGAAGTTGGGTCATTGAATAAATATAAGACAGAGATAGACAGTTTCTTAACCGATAAGGGAATAAGGGTTAATGGGGAGCGGGCAGGGAAGTGGACCTGAGTCCATGATCGGATCGCCACCATCATATTAAATGGCAGAGAAGGCTCGAGGGGCCGTATGGTCTACTCCTGCTCTTATTTCTTATGTTTTTATTTCCTTTCCTAAAGGGGATTAATGAACCAGATGGGTTTTTATGACAATCCGGTAGTTTCATGATCACCAGGACTAGCTTTTTATTCCAGATGTATTTAATTGATTAACTGAATTTAAATTCCCCAGCTGCTGTGCTGGGATTTTGTCTCTGGATCATTAGTCCAGGCCTCTGGATTATCCAGTAACATAACCACTATTCTATTTTACCACACATAAGCTCCCACATGAATAACAAATTGGGCAAGGAATGCATGTGGGACTGTACTCCAACAAAGTATAATCCTCCTGGAAGGAGCAAATGTATTTCATTAAATGCATAAAGGAATACTTAAATAGATACTTCTCCTGAAACTCCCCCCAGCCGCCTGCATGCCTTTTCCATCAAATTATAAACCCAATACCAGCAGCTCCTTCATAAACATAGCTATTTGTATTCAGTCCCGTTGTGCATTTCATACCAAATAGCAATCATTCTTTATCAAACACCCGAGAGCAGCAGCCAATCGGAGTGGGAGACAAAGGGAGCCAGCGCAACCAGCACCAACTGACCTGGGAGAATAAGAAGTAAAAAGATTCAAATTGTGACACAGGGAAGCAGGGAAGTGATTGGTTGGTCAGTATTTCTCTCTTTTTCTTGGGCATTGGTTTAAATTAAGAGCTGGGACTAAAAATCTAAACTTTGAATACGTGAAAACTTTTTCTTTTTCTTTTCTTATCAGTAGGTGACCTTTGGCATTGTTGCCAAATTAAGTAATTTAAGGGTTATGTCATGGCAGGAGAGCCCAGACTCATGTCATGCTCCCCCTGTGCTATGTGGGAAATCAGGGACGCTTCTATGTGTGCAGGAAGTGTGTCCAGCTGCAGCTCCTGACAGACTGCATTGTGGCACTGGATCTGCGCATGGACTCACTCTGGAACATCCGCGATGTTGAGGATGTTGTGAATAGCACATTTAGTGAGTTGGTTACACCGCAGGTAAAGGTTACATAGCCAGATAGGGAATGGGTGACCATCAGGCAGAGCAGTGGAAGGAAGGTAGTGCAGGGGTCTCCTGCGGTCATCTCCCTCCAAAACAGATACATCGTTTTGGGTACTGTTGGGGGAGAGGACTCATCAGGGAAAGCCAGCAGAAGCCAAGTTCATGGCACCATAGGTAGCTCTGCTGCACAGGAGGGCAGGAAAAATAGTGGAAGAGCTATAGCGATAGGGGATTCCATTGTAGGGGGAAGAGATAGGCGATTCTGCGGCCGCAAACAAGACTCCAGGATGGTAAGTTATGTCCCAGGTGCAAGGATCAAGGATGTCTCGGAGCAGCTGCAGCACATTCTGGAGGGGGAGGGGGAACAGCCAGCTGTCGTGGTGCATATAGGTACCAACGATATAGGTAAAAATCAGGATGAGGTCCTACAAGCTGAATTTATCGAGCTAGGAGTTAAATTAAAAAGTAGGACCTCAAAGGTAGTAATCTCAGGATTGCTACCAGTGCCACGTGCTAGCCAGAGTAAGAATTGCAGGATAGTTCAGATGAATACGTGGCTTGAGGAATGGTGCAAGGAGGAGGGCTTCAAATTCCTGGGGCATTGGAACCGCTTCTGGGGGAGGTGGGACCATACAAATCGGACAGTCTGCACCTGGGCAGGACCGGAACCTATGTCCTAGGTGGAGTGTTTGCTAGTGCTGTTGGGGAGGGATTAAAATAATATGGCAGGAGGATGGGAACCTATGCAGGGAGGCAGAGGGAAGTAAAAAGGGGGCAGAAGCTATAGGTAGGAAGGAGAAAAGCAAGAGTGGAGGGCAGAGAAACTAAGGGCAAAAATCAAAATGGGCCACGATACAACATAATTCTAAAAGGACAAAGAGTGTTAAAAAAACAAGCCTGAAGGCTCTGAGTCTCAATGCGAGGAGCATTTGTAATAAGTTGGACGAATTAACTGTGCAGATAGCTGTTAACGGATATGACGTCTTTGGGATTACGGAGACATGGCTCCAGGGTAACCAAAGCTGGGAACTCAACATCCAGGGGTATTCAATATTCAGGAAGGATAGACAAGAAGGAAAATGAGGTGGGGTAGCGTTAATGATTAAAGAGGAGGTTAACGCAATAGTAAGGAAGGACATTAGCTTGGATGATGTGGAATCTATATGAGTAGAGCTGCGAAACACTAAAGGGCAGAAAATGTTTGTGGGAGTTGTCTACAGACCACCAAACGGTAGTAGCGTAGTTGGGGATGGCATCAAACAGGAAATTAGGGATGGGTGACTTTAACCTACATATTGATTGGGCTAACCAAACTGGTAGCAATACTGTAGAGGAGGATTTCCTGCAATGTATAAGGGATGGTTTTCTAGACCAATATGTTGAGGAACCAACTAGAGAGCAGGCTATCCTAGACTGGGTCTTGTGTAACGAGAGAGTATTAATTAGCAATCTGGTCGTACGTGGCCCCTTGGGGAAGAGTGACCATAATATGGTAGAATTTTTACATTAAGGTGGAGAGTGACACAGTTAATTCAGAGACTAGGGTCCTGAACTTAAAGAAAGGAAACTTCGATGGTATGAGACCTGATTTGGCTAGGATAGACTGGTGAATGATACTTAAAAGGTTGACAGTGGATAGGCAATGGCAGACATTTAAAGATCACATGGATGAATTACAACTATTGTACATCCCTGTCTGGCGTAAAAATAAAACAGGAAAGGTGGTTCAACCGTGGCTATCAAGGGAAATTAGGGATAGTGTTAAATCCAAGGAAGAGGCATATACATTGGCCAGAAAAAGCAGCAAACCTGAGGACTGGGAGAAACCTAGAATTCAGCAGAGGAGGACTACTAAGGGTTTAATTAGCGGGGGGAAAATAGAGTATGAGAGTAAACTTGCAGGGAACATAAAAGCTGACTGCAAAAGCTTCTATAGATATGTGAAGAGTAAAAAATTAGTGAATACTAATGTAGGCCCCTTGCATTCAGAATCAGGTGAATTCATAATGGGGAACAAGGAAATGGCAAACCAATTGAACAAATACTTTGGTTCTGTCTTCACTAAGGAAGACACGAATAACCTCCCAAAAATACTAGGGCATCGAGGGTCTCGTGGGAAGGAGGAACTGAGGGAAATCCTTATTAGTCAGGAAATGGTGTCAGGGAAACTGATGGGACTGAAGGCCGATAAATCCCCAGAGCCTGATAGTCTGCATCCCAGAGTATTTACGGAAGTGGCCCTAGAAACAGTAGATGCATTGGTGGTCATTTTCCAAAATTCCAAGCACTCTGGATCAGTACCTATGGATTGGAGGGTAGCTAATGTAACCCCACTTTTAAAAAAAGGATGTAGAGAGAAAGCAGGGAATTATAGACTGCTTAGCCTGACATCGGTGGTGGGGAAAATGCTGGAATCAATTATTAAAGATGTAATAGCAGTGCATTTGGAAAGCAGTGACAGGATTGGTCCAAGTCAGCATGGATTTATGAAAGGGAAATCATGCTTGACAAATCTTCTAGAGTTTTTTGAGGATGTAACTAGTAGTGGATAAGGGAGAACCAGTGGATGTAGTGTATTTAGATTTTCAAAAGGTTTTTGACAAGGTTCCACACAAGAGATTAGTGTACAAAATTGAGGCACATGGTATTGGGGGTAATGTATTGAAGTTGATAGAGAACAGATTGGCAGAGAGGAAGCAAAGAGTGGGAATAAGCGGGTCCTTTTCAGAATGGCAGGCAGTGACTAGTGGGGTGCCGCAAGTTTCAGTTCTGGGACCCCAGCTATTTACAATATACATTAATGATTTAGACGAAGGAATTGAATGTAATATCTCCACGTTTGCAGATGACACTAAGCTGGGTGGCAGTGTGAGCTGTGAGGAGGATGCTAAGAGGCTGCAGGGTGATTTGGACAGGTTAGGTGAATGGGCAAATGCATGGCAAATGCAGTATAATGTGGATAAATGTGAGATTATCCACTTTGGTGGCAAAGACAGGAAGGCAGATTATTATCTGAATGGTGATAGATTAGTAAAAGGGGAGGTGCAACGAGATCTGGGTGTCTTGTTACATCAGTCACTGAAGGTCGGCATGCAGGTACAGCAGGCAGTAAAGAAAGCAAATGGCATGCTGGCCTTCATAATGAGAGGATTTGAGTATCGGTGCAGGGAGGTCTTACTGCAATTGTACAGGGCCTTGGTGAGACCACACCTTGAGTACTGTGTGCAGTTTTGGTCTCCTAATCTGAGGAAGGACGTGCTTGCTATTGAGGGAGTGAAGTGAAGGTTCATCAGACTAATTCCTGGGATGGCAGGACTGACATATGAAGAAAGACTGAATCGGCTAAGCTTATACTCACTGGAATTTAGAAGAATGAGAGTGGATCTCATAGAAACATATAAAATTATGATGGGATTGGACAGGTTAGATGCAGCAAAAATATTCCCGATGTTGAGGAAGTCCAGAACCAGGGGTCACAGTCTAAGGATAAGGGGTAAGCCATATAGAACTGAGATGAGGAGAAACTTTTTCACCCAGGGAGTGGTGAACCTGTGGAATTCTCTATCACAGAAAATTGATGAGTCAAGTTTGTTGGATATATTCAGCAGGGAGTTAGATGTGGCCCTTCCGGCTAAGGGTATCAGGAGGTATGGAGAGAAGGCGGGAGTGGGGTACTGAAGTTGCATGATCAGCCATTATCATATTGAATGGCGGTGCAGGCTCGAAGGGCTGAATGGCCTGCTCCTGCACCTATTTTCTATGTTTTTATGTTTCTATGTTTTCCAAATCCTACTGTATCTCATTTGTCCCCTTCTCGTCCATGAATGGATTCAAATGTTGTTGATGCTGGAGCTGCAATAATCCAGTGTTTACAATTTAATTGAGGAATTTGCTGAGAACTGCACTGGGTGCAATTAAATTGTCTCCTTTAGTCCTTCCATGTTAATGTCTTTTTTATTGTTCTGGGATGTGGGTGCCACTGGCAAGGCCAGCATTTGTTGCCATCACTAATTGCCCTTGAGAAGGTTGTGGTGAGCCGTCTTCTGTAACTATTATAGTCCTTGTGGTGAAGGTACTCCTACAGTACTGTTAGGGAGGGAGTTACATGATTTTGACCCAGCAACGTTGAAGGAACAGTGATATATTTCCCAGTCAGGATGGTGTGTAACTTGGAGGGGAACATGCAGGTGATGGTGTTCCCATAAGTGTGCTGCCCGTGCTGTTCTAGTTGGTAGAGCTCATGGGTTGGCAGTTGCTGCTGAAGTAACCTTGGTGAGTTGCTGCAGTGCATCTTGTAGATGGTACAAACTGCAGCCATGTTGGCTGGTGGTGGAGGCAGTGAACGTTGAAGGTGGTGGATGGGGTGCCAATCAAGCGGGCTACTTTGTTGTGGATGGTGTCGAGCTTCTTGAGAATTGTTGGAGCTGCACTGATCCAGGCAAGTGGAGAGTACTCCATCACACTCCTGACTTGTGCCTTGTAGATGGTGGAAAGGCTTTGGGGAGTCAGGAGCTGAGACATTCGGCACAGAATACCCAGCCTCTGACCCGCTCTTGTTACCGCAGTATATATGTGGCTGGTCCAGTTAAGTTTCTGGTCAATGGTGACCTCCAGGTGTTGATGGTGGGGGATTCCGTGATGGTAATGCTGTTGACTGTCCAGGGGCAGGTGGTTAGATTTGTTGGAGATAGTCATTTCCTAGTACTTGTGTGGCGCAAATGTTACTTGCCACTTATTAGCCCAACCCTGAATGTCGTCCAGGTTTTGCTGCATGCGGGTGTGGACTGCTTCATTTTCTGAGGAGTTGCAAATGGAACTGAACACTGTGCAATCATCAGCGAACATCCTCACTTCTGACCTTATGATGCAGGGAAGGTCATTGATGAAGCAGCTGAAGATGGTTGGGCCTGGGCCACTGCCCTGAGGAACTCCTGGGGCTGAGAAGATTGACCTCCAACAATCCCAACTATCTTCCTGAGCTAGTGGACAGTTTCACCCTTGATTCCCATTGACTTCAATTTTACTCGGGCTCCTTGACGCCACACCAGAAGGTACAGAATTAATGTGATTAGCAAAAGAACCAGAGGCGACATGACAAAAAACTTTTTAACTCAACGAGTGATTAGGATTTGGAATCACGGCCTGATAGGGTGGTGGAAATAGATTCAATAGATGCCTTCAAAAGGGAAATGAATAAATATTTGAAGGGGAAAGAATTGCAGGGATTATGGGGAAAGAACCGGGGAGTAGGTCTTATTGGATTGCTCTTCGAATGAGCCGGCACAGACTCGATGGGCCGAATGTTCTCCTTGTATGCTGTACTATTCTGTGATTCTATATAAATCTGAGGAGACCAGAACTGTGCACAGCACTCCGAGGGGTTGTCTAGCCAAGGTTCTATACAAATTTAACATGCTGAACACAGAAGTGGAAGTGGAACTGAGCACGAGATCAGATCAGCTATGATCTTATTAAATGGCAGAGCAGGCCCGAGGGGCCAATGGCCTACTCCTGCTCTTATTTCTTATGTTCTTGTGTTATGTCCTTGGAGAGGGAGCATGTGGTGTCTGCTTGAGGCTTATGACCAGCGGGCATCAGAGGAACTGGAGTGCAGTGTGGATACAGGGAACTAAATTATAATTTGAAACGTTTTTATGTTAATTGTGTCAGATTTGGAACATAGTTTATTCCCCCTCATAAAGGGGCACTTATAAGTTTTTCCCAATTGATTAGCCTAAAGAGTAGAGGATTCATTTAAATCTGTGATTCTGGATATTTAAACTGTGTTTGAAGAAAGTTAGGGCAATTGAGATCCTCATTGAGTTGTCAGCCAATGATGCTCATTCTTCAAAGATCTGACTGACTCTGGGAATCCATCTCCCCTCCTCCCTTTACTTGATTGGTACTCTGAGAGGCTGCAACTTCTGATTGGATAATGAGGACTGTCACTCATTATCTAGATTGCCACGCCCTGGATTATCCCTCAGTATAAATACAGGAGTTTGCAATTAGTTATATTTTAGTTTGTTGCTTCAGCAAAGTTTAGATTTGCAAAAAATAAGGAATAAGGATGGCTTTGCAAGTGTGTCAGAACTACCACCAGGACTGTGAGGATGCTGTCAACAAGCAGATCAACATGGAGCTCTATTCCTCCTATGTTTATCTCTCTATGGTGAGTTTTGTATTGTTGACCACTTCACAATAGAGACTATGTAATGTGAATTTACTAAATTCTTTGCTGTACACAGTCCACCTATTTTGAGTATCTTGAATCGAAATGACTCACTTTCCTGGGCTCTCGAGATTGTTGTTGTAATTTATTTGGAATACATTCTGCACTCAATGCATCAATTCAGAATTCATATTCATTCTAAATCACTCTATGGACTTTCCCTATTTTTCCTTTGCAATGAGGGGATGTAATAAAATTAGAGCTAGGACATTTCAGGAGGGAAGACAAATATTTTTTCCTGCAAGTGTTGGAAGTCTGGAAATACTTACTTTCCCATCCTCTTACAGCTCTCCCCCCCCCCCCCCCCCCCCCAAAAGAAAATATGCATTGATATTGGGCCAAGGTTTTTCATTCAGTAAGGGTATCAAAAGATTGTTTCTGTTGTGTATATGGAGAGAGTCAGACTGAACACCTACTTCAAATTAAAGTGTGACCTTTGTCTTTTATTGCAGGTCTCCAGAGTGCCTCTCCAACCTGTGAAGCTTCCTTAAATACCTGCACTCCCAAGGGATTATGGGATCCCTTGGGTCTGCAGGGAATGAGCCCTTTGGTGGCTGTACAGAGTAAATACAAGTCCACATACATAAAACACTCCCTGCCACCCCCCCTCCGCTGCACTGCCCCCCCCCCCCCCCCCCAACCCCAAAGTCAACAGTGTAACTATTTACAATGTGAGTCGATCTGGGGCCCTTGCCCTGGTTGATTGTCTCGGTGTGAAAGCTGGTGGTGGTGAATTATTTGGGCCTTTGCTGGGCCACTCTGCAGCTGGTCTTGCTAGGCTGCTTGGCGTGTTGGGCCCTGCACTGCTGCTGTGGATGATGGGTTCTGCTTTGTGGTCAACTGTGGTGCCAGTTGCCACTGTTGTGCATGTTGGGGGATCCAAAAAGGTAGGGTCCAAGGTGGGTTGCTCAGGATAGTCTGTGAATCTGAGTTTGATTTGGTCCAAGTGTTTCTGGCGAATGAGTGCATTTAAAAGTTTGACCCGAAACACTCTGCTCCCCTCTTTGGCCACGACAGTGCCGGGAAGCCACTTGGGACCTTGTCCATAATTTAATACAAATACAAGATCATTAACTTCAATCTCGTGTGACACATTTGCGCTATCATGGTATGCACTTTGTTGAAGCGGCCTGCTCTCTACCTGTTCGTGCACCCTGATCTGCATGAATGAGAGCCTTGTCTTAAATGCTCTTTTCATAAGCAGTTCAGCAGGATCCCAGTGAGTGGTCTCATGCAGTAGCTAAGCAGGAGTTGGGATAGGTGAGTCTGCAGTGAGCCTTCAGTTACCCTCTTCAAGCCACCTTGATGGTTTGTACTGCTCTCTCTCTGCCTGACCATTGGATGCTGGCTTAAACGGGGCAGATGTGACATGTTTGATCCTGTTACGGTTGATGAATTATTTGAACTCTGCACTAGTAAAACATGGCCTGTTGTCGCTCACCAGGACATCAGGTAAGCTGTGTGTGGCAAACATGGCCCACAGGCTTTCAGTAGTGGCAGCGGACGTGCTAGCCGACATCTCATTCAATCCACTTGGAGTACGCGTCTACAACCATAAGGAACATGTTAACAAAGAACGGTCCTGCATAGTCGACGTGTACCCTAGACCACGGTTTGGAGGGCCAAGACCATAAACTTAGTGGCGCCTCCCTGGGTACATTGCTTAAGTGCGAGCATGTATTACATCTGTGACGCAGGACTCTAAGTCTGCATCAATACCGGGCCACCACATGTGGGATCTGGCTATCTCTTTCATCATTACGATGCCTGGGTGGGTACTATGGAGGTCATTGAAGGTGTCTCTGCCCTTGGGGACCACTACTCCATTGCCCCACAGAGGCAGTCTGCCTGTATCGAGCTTTCATATTTGTGTCACTGGAACGGCTTTATCTCCCTGCATTTTTACTCGGTCACTGGACCAGCTCCCATGAAGCACACAGCTTTTGACTAGAGATAATGAGGTCCTGTCTTGTCCAGGTTTTGATCTGCCGGGCAGTGATGGGTGACTGCTCACTCAAATGTTTCCATAACCATGCCTAGATCTGCAGGCTGTGCCATTTCCACCCCAGTGGTGGGCAATGGCAGCCGACTGAACATGTCGCAGTTTTCTGGGGCGGATGGTGTAATTGTATGTGGACAACATGAGCGCCCATCTCTGGATCCGGGCCGATGCATTGGCATTTATCCCTTTACACTTGGTAAACAGGGATATATGTGGCTTATGGTCAGTTTCCAATTCGAATTTAGCCTAAACAAGTATTGATGCATTTTCTTCACCACTTTAGACATGCTAATGCTTCTCTTTCAGTCATGCTGTAGGCTCTCTCCGCCTTAGACAGACTCCTGGATGCACAAGCAACCAGTTGCCATTTCCTGTAATCATTAGCGTGTTGCAATGCACACCTGACTCCATATGACGATGCATCACATGCTAGTACCAAATGCTTACATGGATCATACAACACAAGCAGTTTGTTTGAGCAGAACAATTTTCTCGCTTTTACAAATGCATTTTCTTGGCTTTTGCCCCAAACCATTCTCCCCCTTTTTGTAGTAAGATATGTCGTGGTTCTAGCAGGGTGCTGAGACCCGGGAAGAAGTTACCAAAGTAGTTCTGTGGTCTTGGTGCATTCTTGATTGCCTCAGTCTTCGCGTTGGTGGACCTGATGTCATCTGCCACAATCCTCCTTCCCAAGAACTCCACTTCATGCATTTTAACCTGAGCCCCATGCGCTTGAGTCGACTAAGAACCTCCTCCAGGTTCTGCAGGTGCTCAACTGTGTTCTGACCTGTGACCAAGATGTCATCCTGGAAGACCACGCTGGGCGGGACCGACTTCAGTAAACTTTCAATGTTTCTCTGGAATATCACTGCTGCTGATCGGATTCCAAATGGGCATCTGTAATAAACAAAAAGACCTTTGTGCGTGTTGATGCAGGTAAGGGCCTTTGATGATTCCTCCGGTTCCTGTGTCATGTAGGCTGAAGTCAGATCCAGCTTTGTGAACGTCTTTCCTCCTGTCAGCGTTGCAAAGAGGTTCTCTGCCATTGGTAGTGAGTATTGGTCCTGCAGGGAGAAATGATTGATAGTTACTTTGTAATTGCCACAGATTCTGACGGTGCTGTCTCCCTTGAGGACTGGGACAACAGGACTGGCCCACTCGCTGAACTCGATCAGTGAAATGATGCCCTTGCTTTGCAGCTGGTCTCGCTCGATCTCTACCCTTTCTCTCATGTACACTACTGCTCTCGCCTTGTAATGGATGGGTCGCACCCCTGGAACTAGGTGGATCTGCACTTTTGCTCCTTGGAATTTCATGATGCCTGGTTCGAACAGCGAAAGGAGCTTGTTTAAGACTTGGGCACACAGTGTTGTCAGCGGGCTCAGATGTCATCCCAGTTCCAGCATATCTTTCCCAGACAGCTCCTGCCAAGCAGCATGGGACCATTGCCTGGTACCACCCAGAGTGATAGCTTGTGCACTGTTCCATTGTTGGAGACCTTTACTGTAGCACCGCCGGTTACTGGAATCAGTTATTTCGTGTAAGTTCTTAGTCTCGTGCGAACTGGAGTTAAGATTGGCCTTGAGGCCTTGTTGCACCACAACCTTTGAAGTCTTTTTGCCCATGATGGACTGGCTTGTGCCTGTATCCAGCTGCATTGACACCGGGAGTCCCTTTAGTTCAACATTCAGCAATATCTGGGGACAATTCGTGGTGAATGTGTGCACGCCATGTACCTCTGCCTCCTATCTGAGGCTCTGGTTTGTTGTGATCTTCTGTGGATCTGTCCTCCTCTGCAACATGGTGGTTTGCAGGTTTAATAGGTTTTGCAACTCCTGCACACGTTGGTGTCCCACTGTTTTCCCCCTTGCAAAAGTACTCTTTGAATCAGCATGAATGGAAATGATCATGCCAACAAAGTGTTAATGGCCTTGCATTCATCACTCTTGATGGTGGACTCTGACATCTGTGGATGTGCAGCTGCAGGTATGTGTGACCTGCCCTGTACGTTGTGATTCAAAAACATCACTTTGTTCACAGTACTTGTAGCAGCACTCGTGTACTGAGATTTGCTTCATATTGTCATTGGTGGCAATGAACGACTGGGCTATTGCTATAGCCTTACTCAAGATTGGGGTCTCCAGTCAAAATGTGCAAAGTGTGGTTTCGTGGCCAATGCCAAGTACAAATGTCTGAGCATGTGCTCCAAATGTCCTGCAAGGCATCTTAGCTCGGTGACATAACTCCCCACTTCCTGGCCTTCAGACCATTTGTAGATATAGAACTGGTACCTTGCCATCAGAATGCTTTCCTTTGGGCTCAAATGCTCTCTGATCAATGTGCACAAATTGTTTTATGATTTCTCCGTGGGTTTTGCTGGAGTGAGCAGATTCTTGAGGCCATACGTTGGTGCCCCACAGATGGTGAGGAGGCTCGCCCTGTGTTTGGCAGCTTTTTTTTTTTTTCTCTTTTCTTTTTTTTTTCCCTCCCCATCTAGCTCATTGGCCACGAAGTATTGGTTGAGTTGTTCCACAAAAGTTTCCCATCTCTCCCAGAAAATTTCTCCATGATGCCCACTTCTCCATCTTTGGGTTTGCTATCTGTATCTTGTCTCCAGCTGTTTATGGAGAACGAGTCAGACTGAACATTGAGCTCAAAGTAAAGTGTGACCTTGGTCTTTTATTGTAGGTCTCGAGTGCCTCCAACCTGTGAAGCCTCCTTAAATAGCTCTGCTCCAAGGGATTATGGGATCCCTTGGGACTCCAGGGGATGAGCCCTCTGGTGGCTGTACAGAATAAATACAAGTCCACATATATAACAGTTTCCATGATGTACATACCATTTCAGGTGAGACTTTGAACCCTTGAACGAAAGTGAAATTTTGATGTTGAATTTATGTACTTTACACATTATGATGGGGCTGTGATATAATACCCAAATACTCTTCTGATCTCTCCATAGTCCTTCTACTTTGACCGGGATGATGTTTCCCTGCGTCACTTTGCAGCCTTCTTTAAGGAGCAGTCACATGAGGAACGTGAGCATGCTGCGAGACTGATGAAATTCCAGAATCTCCGTGGAGGGCGGATCATCTTGGCGGACATAAAGGTTGGATTCAATAAAGGAGTGGCCTTCTGTCTCGGTCCCCTTAGATTGATTGTTCCCATATGTGCTAAAGCAATTATTTCCAATTTACATGACAAACCATTCAACAAACTGGTGTTTATACTCCACACGAGCCTCCTCCCCACCTTGCTTCACCTCACCCTCAACATATCGTTCTATTCCTTTCTCCCCATGCACTTGCCTAGCCTCCCCTTAACTATATCTCTGCTTTGTGCTTCATCAATATGACCGCAATGGTTGCGATAAACATAAAATTGCCATTAACATAGGTTCATGTAAAGTAGACTTTTGATTGCACCCATAATTTGCTTCAAATATTTAGTTAATCCATTGTAAATGAACTTAGAATTTCTTTTCCAGAAACCAGAGCAGGATGACTGGAGCAATGATCTGGAGGCGATGCAGAGAGCTCTGCAGATGGAGAAGAATGTGAACCAGAGTCTGCTGGATCTGCACAAACTCTCCACTGAGAGGGCAGACCCTCATGTAAGATTGTGGAACCTTCTTGTCCTTGAGCCTAATTATAATGATCTACATGCCCAATAGCTTTGTTTGTCTTTCTCTGTTTTTATTTTGGGGAGCAGTGGGAAGGGATGGGGGAAGTTGGCCTACTGTGGACAGTGATGAGTACATGCGTCTGATTCCCAGGACTTGAGCACCTGTTGTGCAGTAAGTTTAATCTAATGATGCAGTAATTCCATCAATCTCAATTGCACCACTTGATTATCCTCCAGTTCAAGAAGATTAAAATCCAAACTCTGAAGGATAAGTTGACATTCCTTGAAATCTGCTGCTGGACATAACTAGTTTCCCTCTTTCAGTTGTGTGACTTCCTGGAGACCCACTACTTGGATGAACAAGTGAAGATGATCAAGAAGCTTGGAGATCACATCACCAACCTGAAGAGACTGGGAGCCCCTGAGAATGGCCTGGGAGAGTACCTGTTTGACAAGCACACCCTGGGGGAGAGAGACTAAACTGACTGATGGGATCAAGCTTCTTGTGTTTAGTACTTGTATTTATATAATTAGGATCCCTGTCCTGCAGGCAATGATGGCTTGTGACTTTGTAGAAAGAGCTGAGACCCAGGCTCTTGATGTGACATGTAATATAACTGTAAATAAACTGTTCAATATTGGACTGGGATTTGTCTCCTTGTGAGTTTGGAGTGGTTGCTTATTTTCTATTAACATAACTTGATTTACATTGATCGAGAATTGCACTGAGCTGTGCAACAGTTGTGGGATACTGAAATTTAAGAACATCAGTATATAAGAAATTGGAGCAGGAGTAGGCCATTTGGCTCCTTGAGTCTGCTGATCTGATTATGGACTCAACTCCACTTCCCTGCCCACTCCTCATACTCCTTTACACTCATTATTCAAAAATCTGTATTTCTGCCTTAAATATATTTAATGACCCAGCCTCCACAGCTCTTGGGCAGAGAATAAGGCGCCACCTATTTAGAACTGAGATGAGGAGGAATTTCGACTCGGTTGTAAATCTAACACTGTCCGAGTTTTAGTTCCCCCTGAGTGGCAATATTCTCTCTGCATCTACCTTGTCAAGGCCCCTCATTATCTTATGTTTCAATAAGATCATCTCTCATTCTTCTGAACTCCAATGAAGATAGGTTGGGCATCTCCAGAATCAACCTAGTGAACCTTCTCTTCAGCCTCCAAAATAAGTATCTTATTTTTTTAAATAGAGACCACAACTGCACACAGTACACCACGTGTGACCTCCCCTCACCAACACCCTGTACAATTGTAGCAGGACTTCTTTGCTTTTATACTCTCTTCCCCCTTTCAATAAAGGCCAACATTCCATTTGCCTTCCTGATTACGTGCTGTACCTGCATAATAACCTTGTGTGTTTCATGCACTAGGACCCCCAGATCCTGTCCTCTGTACTGCAACACTTTTTATAATTTTTCTCCATTTAAATTATAATTTGCTTTTCTATTTCTGCCAAAGTAGATAACCTTACATTTTCCCACATTATATTCCAAATTTTTGCCCACTCACTTAGCCTGTCTATAGACCTTGGCAGATTTTTTTGTGTCCCCCTCACAATTTGCTTTCCCACCCATCTTAAATCAGCAAATGTGGCTACATTACACTCCGTCCCTTCATCCAAATGATTAATATAGATTGTAAATAGTTAAGGACCCAGCACTGATCCCTGTGGCACCCCACTAGTCACTGTTTGGCAACTGGAAAATGACCCATTTTTCCTGACTCTGTTTTCTGTTAGTTAGCCAATCTTCTATCCATGCTAATATATTGCCCCCAACCCCGAGCTTTTATCTTGTGCAGTAACATCTTATGTGGCACCTTTTCAAATGCCTTCTGGAAATCAAAATACACTAGATCCATTGGTTCACCCTTATCCATCCACCTCGTTACATCCTCAAAGAACTCCAGCAAATTTGTCAAATGTGATTTGCCTTTCATAAAACTATGCTGACTCTGCTTGATTGATATGCTTTTCCAAATGTCCTGCTACTGCTTCCTTAATAATGGACTCCTGCATTTTCCCAACAAATGTTTGGCTAACTGGTCTATAGTTTCCTGCTTTTTATCTGCCTCCTTTTTTAAAATAGGGGTGTTATATTTGCAGTTTTCCAAATCCCCTGGTCCCGTCCCACAATCCAGGGAATTTTTGTAGATTATAACCAATGCATCTACTTTCTCTGCAGCCACTGCTTTAAGATCCTAGGATGTAAGTTATCTGGCCCAGGGGACTTGACCACCTTTAGTCCCATTGTTTTACTGAGTACTACTTCATTAGTGATTGTAATAAATTGCTCCCTCCCTACAGCCCCTTGATTATCCACTATTGGGATGTTTTTAATGTCTTCTACTGTGAAGACTGATACAAAATATTTGTTCAACATCTCTGCCATTTCCCTGTTCTCCATTATTCACTCCCCAGTCTCATCCTCCAGTGTACCAACATTTACTTTCATCTCACTTTTCCTTTTTGATGTACCTGTAGAAACTCTTACTAATTTTTATGCTAGTTTACTTTCATCTATCTTCTCTCTCTTTTTTTAAATTTTTTTAATTTTGTTTGCTGGCGTTTAAAAATTTCCCAATCCTCTGGCCTCTCACTAGTTTTGGCCACATTGTATGCCCTGGTTTTCAATTTGTTATCCCTTATTTCCTTCAGTTAACCATGGATGGTTATCCCTTCTTTGTCTTTCTTTCTGCGGTTGCTGGTGACCGGGTGCAACCTTCAGACTATGGTGATTTGAGTTGCTATCACCAGTGGACCTTTTTCTTCCTGCTTATACCCAATTACAGCTTTGTGATATGTTTGATACCACCAATCTGTCTGCAGCCGCTTATATCCAATCGCAACCTTGATGTTTTTGAGGCATCCTGTACCCCTATCTGGTTCTGACCTCAGAATTTAGGTGGATAGTGAGCTTCCCACAATAAAACACTCGGATGCAAAAGACAAGACATGTTCCTAGAAAATTCAGGTCAGTCCTTTTTTTGGCATTTAAACAAGGTTACATTGCTAAAACAACACAGGCTAATACACACATGTATATTTGGTACGAGCCCCCAAAGTGTGGACCAAGTGAAATACAAGGTCAACGCACTGGCTTGTTGAACCACCTTGAACTAAGAAAAGGTCTATGGGAGGAATGGACACAGTGGAAGTTTTACACCAGTTTAAAATCCTTACACCCACTCTATCACCTACCCCCTCCTTTACACCTAACTAGCCTAAGCTGACAGTTGGGAAAAGACACCAGGGTGATACTCTGTTCCCTTTTTGACAGGTATAGTGGGTCCCACCTTAAATCGGGCTTCTCCAGTCGTCCTCAGAGGTTTTATCTGCTGCGAGGCTGAGTCCCCCTCTTCCTTTGAGGTTCTGTTTGTCTCTGTCTTGAGTATGTCTCCTTCTGAGTGTGTGTCCTTCTTGTGTGCGTCTTCTTCTCCGCCTGTGTGTCCTTGCTCTTGCCTTTATATTCGGTTCGGTTCCAGCCCCTTTTGCGCCCAAACTGAATCAATGTCTCATTGTGTCGAGGTGGGGATGAGGTGTTAAAAGTAAAGCATTGTTTCTTGTGCATCTAGGTGCCTAATTGTTTGGCTGGCTATTGTCAGGGTTGGGATGTACTGAGGTGTGAGGCTTTCCAGTGTCTTTATGTACATGGGTAATGGGCTGGTAATAGGCCTATCTCCTTGATTAGATCCAGGTAAGCTGTTCTTTACAAAATGGTCCTGGTATTCCCCATTGGTTGACGATTTCCCTGCTTCTGGCCTGGCTCGATGGCCAGCCCAGAATGCAATCAGTGAACTTTCCCGGGATTGGCTGGCTTCTCAGCCTGCCTGTGACCCTCGAATTCACAGTGTCTGGCCACAGACATCCTTCCTTCCCAGCCTGCCTGCCTTCCTGTGGCTTGTCTTGGCCAAAGTCCGATTAGAGGATGATCCCATGCTCTGTTTCCTTGTTACTGGGTGCCTTTTTTTTAAAATAGTGTTGCACTGGATTTTCGACCCTTACACTCCCCCATCTTGACACATCCAGACATAAAAGGACTGTGAAAATCCAAGTGTCAGCCTTCCCCAATAATTATTGTCGACCTATAGGCCCGTTTACTCCCAGGTGCACCAACAACATTCTTACTATGTACATTAACCCCACTTTCTTGCAGGTAAATTACAAAACACATACCTCTTTGTCTCAGTTACATAGAGCTTTCAAACCCAAAATTACACTCACGTGGTTCTTGCGCCATGTTTCAAAACACACCAACACACAGTTACTACACAGAGAATATCTATGGTATACGAGTCCATGATGTGCCTCGTGACAGGGTTGGTCCGTCTCCGCGTGCAATTTTTTTTTTTTCGGGATGTTACGGCAGCCAGAGTGTCCTTCTTTGTTTCTGAAAAAGGGAAGAACACCTGGACACAAAGAGCGTTCTTAATGATCAGACAAGGCTGTCTTGCTTCTGTCTCTGGAACATTACGGCCCTTTGAGCCTGCCTAGATTTACAAGCACTGCTAGAAGGTACAGGACAATAATTAACTGTGCAATAACCAGTGCGTGGGAGGCCATACGGAGCTAAACAGGGCTGTCTACTCTGGTACCCCAGTCCCACCATGCTGGTACCTGTATGTTTACAATCTCGAGGGCTATAATCTTTGTCCTTTGTTCCAGGGTGTAATAATGCTTTTGGCTGAGTTCCACTGCCTTCAACAAGGCAGTGAGCTTTTCAGGGAGTAATGGTATAGGATAACCAAAACAGACAGCGTACTTCTGCTTCTGCAGGTCACTTGCGTTGTATTGTACCGTGAGGTGAACTGTGGAGGGTTCTGGGATTGGAATGATCCTTTCCTGGGCCACTTGAACTTCCGCCCTGCATTTAAAGCAAAAACTGCTGTCCGGAATATCACACCACTCACTCGGGCCGTGTCTATACCGGTGGGCAGTTGTGGTGACACAATACGTCCCACCACCTACATATGCTATCTGTGGAGGTACATGGCCAGGTGCCATCACCTCCATCGTGCAATTTATAGGTTCTGCCCCAGCAGTGCTAAACCCGCACTGTGGCTTCCTGTGCTCCGGCTACGGCAACCAGCTAAGTCTGTCCCTGTCATGGCGCGTTCCCCACATAATGACATAGGATGGGACCATTGCGAAACGGACGTGCACCCCCTCTCGAATGACTCCTATGTTTTCGACATGGTACAGGGGTGCTGGTTTGGTGGATGGCCCCATGACTGGCATCCGTACGACTATGCCCATGATGGTGTGGTTAGATTTCCCGCAGTCAACTGGGACAGGGTAGGCCTCGGACGCTACCCGGAGTTGACAGGAGCTGAGGGTGCTGTTATAGGGGTGTAGTTCCTCCAGGTGCCTGTTACTGATCCACAAGGGGACCCGACCTTGCCTAAGGTCCCCCAAGTTACTCCGTCCCCCTCCCAGCAACCAGGCCCCGTAGATTACACACACCTCATTCTGCGCAGCTTGATCGGAGGCCAGCCGGTCCTCCCTGATCAGGACATTTATGGTTCGGGCATGTTTCTCTGTCTGAGTAATGATTTCTTTAAGGTGTACCGTCATAGCTACCCCCTCATGCAGTGAGGAACCCAATACGTGGTTCTCCTTGCCAAGGATGCTGCGCAGCTGTGATTTTAACCTGTTAATCTGTAGGGCCAGCTGCACCTCGTCCAGGCTGTTCATGACAGAGGCCCCAGTGTTGATCCCCGTAAAAACGTCGTTCATGACACCCCTGCGTTGCCTGCCTCGTTCGGTTGTGTCTTCCTGCCTATACAAGTCTGCTACATTGATGTCCCCAAAGTCCAACTCGCAAAAGTTCCAGAACATTTCCTTCAGTAGAGCTTGATACAACAACTCGGTGTCTCTGGGGCAGAAGGCAGGTAGGTGAACTTCTGTCAGGTTTAGAATTACTGAAGCAACAGTATAATGTACTCCCTGGTATACTAACTTATCTGTCGGTACTAACACTAACCCATTCCCAGGTCCCTGAGTGGTGGACAGACATCCATAACTGTCAATAGGCTTGGGCGTGGGCAGGGGTTTCTTCACCTGAGCCAGCAGCTCGGTGGCGTTGACCGATACCCGGAAGCGAGTAAGCACACAATCTTCCCTGCTGCGATCCCATTCCATCCCCTTCCACGAGTCCTTCCACCATCGGGCAAAAGCAATGGACAGCCCAGCTGGGCATATTCGGGCTGAGCCCCATAAGCAGGAATAGATCCCCTGATCATAGGCCCACCATTTCTCCCAACACATGGTGACCCCGTGATCGTCCGGTAGGTGTCATTGCTCAAACGTTCCCAGTCTGAGCTGCTGTCCTCGATGGTAGTGGCTCAGGAAACTGAGCGCGGACAGTGTCCCAAAGGTATGTCCCCAACACACGTTAAACACACTCTCCTTCCCTCTGTCATCCTAACCCGGGAGGTGGCCATCTCGATTTTCGGGTCAAGGGATGGAGGCCCCATAGGTAAAGCTCTCGTGGCTCGAATACCGGGTGGAATTCGAACCCAACCACCCAGGTCATCTCCCCTTGTGGAAGTAGGTGGCCTGGCCTTCTGCCTCCATGATCCCTTCTCCCGTGGTCACGATTGGCGCCCTGTCCCTGGATCACCCATATGACAAAGCCATCTCGATGTCGAGTTTCTGTCCGGTGCAGGTCCCCAGGTAGGAAAATAACATCGCGGTGGTCTGGAGCATCTTCTGGAACACCAGATTGAACACTGTCTTGCCTGAGGCTTCTTCAGGCTAGACCGGAGTAACATCACAAAATAAAAACCACCATCACCTCACTTTAAAATCTCCCTAAACTATATTCAGAACACCGGGCTATATACAATGCCACCCGTCTCCGGGTGGCCTTGTCAGTCTCTGATACTGACTTGGCTTGGTTGGCCATCTTGCTGACCTTGCCCCAGGAGCCGGACTGCCCCCTTTTGTAGAGCTTGCAGGAGGACTTCTTTTAAGTGTCCTGCTTCAATTTCTGTGGGCCCTTCGGTGTCTGGGATCTTTCCGGGCCTTTTGGTGGTGTCCCTTTTACCACAGAGTCTGCCACTCTTGTGCTTCTTTTCTCGTCTGACTCTGGGACGGGTGGGAAGGTATTCTGGGGAGCAAGGCATCCTAGGCTGTCTCACTCTGGAACTATGCCTAACCAGGGGCGCGGAGTCCCATGTTACGGGCTGCACCCCTTGGTCCTCACACTGGTCTATCCCTTTCTCTGTTATACTGCACAGGACTCCCTTCTCCTGTGCTAAGTCCCTTTCCTGCCTATCAGGCTGTGCCACTTCACTCTGCTGTGTGATGGTCTTACTGTGGCAGTGGTCTATTCCGGGTTGTGGGGCTTCGGGGCCGAGGTTGACCTCTGTTACAGCTTCCACATCCACTGAAATGTCCTCTGTCTCCCGTGGGGTTTCTTTACCTGTGGAAGCCTTCCCTTTTCCTGCCCTAGTAGGGTTGAACCGCTTGCATTAGTTTATGTGGAACCACTTTGCCTGGCGGGGTAATTGGACTGCATAAACCATAGGGTTTGCCTTGTCCACTATACTGTAGGGCCCCATGTACAGTGGCTCAAACACCCCCACCCTGGCAAAGTTGCGGACCATAACCTGGTCGCCTACTTCCCAATTGTGGTGGCTGCGGGGCTCCAGCAGCAGCTTGTTGCTAATGTGCTGTCTTCCCATGTTGGTGGCTGCCTGCCAGTGAATCTGCTGCAGCTGTTCCAGCAGATTCCTAGCAAAATGGTCCCGGTTAGCTTCCCGAAGTTGCCCTTCTGTGAGGCTCGGCACCAGTAGGTGTACTGGGGTTCTCATGGGCCGCCCGGTCATTATTTCGTGGGACGAATACTGTGCTTTTGGACTGACCGGCCCGGATACCATGAGGACTAGGGGCAGGACCTCTACCCATCGATTGTGGAAATTCCCTGTCTCCTTGCGGAGCCTTTCTTTTATAGTGCGGTTGAGGCGTTCTACAGGGCCTGAGGACTGAGGTTTGTAAGCCACATGCCACCGTGCTTTAATCCCCAGTACCTTTAAGGTAGCCTACATCACCCGGCCGGTGAAGTGACTTCTCCAGTCAGACTCCACAAACTGTGGCAGACCCCATCTTGAGAACACGTCCCGGACCAGGATCTTAGCCGTCCCCCATGCAGTAGCTGTTCGTTAAGGGAAGACTTGGAAAACACATCCACCAGGACGAGGCAATATTTATAACCTCCCTGGGCAGTTGGTAGGGGCCCTATATAGTCGATTTGGATCGACTGCCATGGTCCCTCTACCCGCCTGATGGACCAGAAGCTGTTGGAGATATCCAGCACTGAAAAGGTAGTGGCAGTCACAGGGATTTCCCTGATCAGGTCCGCCACTGCGGCTACTGTGGGAGCATAAGCCGGGATGCTTTTATTGAGCACCCGATAGTCCACAGTGGCTCTCTGAGTTGTCCGGTTTTCTGACCGGCCACAGGGGAGAGTTCACGTGTGTGGCTATGGGTCTCAACACACCCTGCTCCACCAGCGAGCTCAGTGCTACCTCCAAGTCGGCTTCTGCCTCTCTCGAAGTTATACTGCCTCCGAGGATGGGACATGGGATCCCCATCTACCCGGACTTCGACACCGGTGACTCTCCCACAATCGTGTTTGTGGGTGGCAAATGCTGCGAGACTGGCTCGCACATAGGCCCTGTACTCGGCCGGGGTGTTCCTGACCAGAAGCTCCAAATTGTAACCCCCTT
The DNA here is from genome assembly GCF_044704955.1 of Pristiophorus japonicus. NCBI lineage: Eukaryota > Metazoa > Chordata > Chondrichthyes > Pristiophoridae > Pristiophorus > Pristiophorus japonicus. The sequence continues at coordinate 133,215,893 of NC_091980.1, read as the reverse complement.
TCAGCTTCACAGTACATAGGGTCCCTTTGTCCTGCACTTTCTCAATAATCATGACTTCGTTATTCTCTCCTGGATCTACTGTTCCCCATAAACAGTGATTTCGTAAATCCACCAGAATCTAGTGGGCTTTTACGAAATCTGCCCCTAGTATCCCCTTGTTAGCCTGCTCCCATCGCATTAGGACGCACTTCCATTTGGTTGTAAGTGCTCCCAACTTGAGGGTCAATGGGATTGAGAAGTACCCAGCCCTCTCGTCTCCTGTGAAGCTGACCAGCTCGTAGGGTACACCGTTAGACAGGGATGAGGAGGCCGGGTCCTCTGTGTGGACAAGGGTGCTTGAAGCCCCCGTGTCCAACAAATAATCACCCTGGCTCCCCTCCACCTCCATTTTTACCCACGGTCTTCCCAACGAGTCGTAGTCCAGCGGACACAGGTAGGCGGACTTGGTGGGGCCTAGTCACAACTTCTGCTGTAGGGGAGCTGTTGGGATCTCCCTGCCTACAGCTACGTTCACCTGGCTGGAACCTGCCAGCAGCTGCCTGAGGGTTTCCACCACAGTCTCGAATGCTGCAGTGGCCCTGGGTTTCTCACCGCCTGGGTTCCCCTCCGGCAGTGTTTTTACTTCCTTGGTGCGGTACGGGTTGGTCCGGCAGTTGTTGCGGAAATGGCCCGGCTTGCCGCACCCGTAACAAACCTCCCTCTTATCGGAAGGATATCCCCCTTCCTGATGCCACTCTTTCTTGGGGGTTTGGTTGGGTTGCATCGTGTGCACCCGACCCTTTATGGGTTTTTCAGGCTTCTCCTCCTCCTCCATCTGCCGTGTGGCGGTCAGTCTGCCTATCATGTCCTCTGCGAGGTTGGAGTCTGCGGGGATAAACCAGAGGTCTGCCCTTTCCTTTACACTGGGCAGGCTGTTTGCGATTATGGTGTGAAACCAGGCCTCCCTCTGCTCTACCGTGAGATTAGCCCTGTCGAGCAGGCCCCAGCAGGCTGCGCTATACGCCAGCCACAGCCTGTCCACATAGATCTGTGGGGCCTCTCTGGTTAGCTGACGGGTCTTTGCTATGCTTTCGAAAGGGCTTCCCTCGTTCCACCCCACAGCTTCCAGGATGGCCCTTTTCAGAGCCTCCAAGGTACAGTGTCCCCCTCGACAAACAGGGGGAAGAGCCTGATAGATTCTTCCATCTATTGAGAATAGGAGCACTTTAACCGCTTCTGCATTATCGCAGGCATTGAGGTCTACTGCCTGCGCTACTTCCAGGAAATGGGCATACGGGTCTCTTTGCCTAGTCAGCTTGGGGATGTGCGATACCATAGCCTTTAGGGCTTGCACCCTATGCGGGATAATAAACTCGCTGTCGAGCGGTCCCTGGAGTTGCGCACCCTGTGGGGAGCCGTACTTTCTCTGCACAGCCAGGCACATCGGTCCCGCTGCTGATGTTACTACTGGCTCCCCTTGCTCTTCAGCCGTGATCAAACTGACAGACTCGACCCTTTCTACGGGTGTCCCATACACCTTTGGCTGGGTCGGCTCCATCTGGCCGGCCCCATGCCCTTTTGGCTGGACTGACTCTCCCTGGCCGGTCCCATGCCCTGTGGGCTTCTTGGACTGCACTCTCTGTTCCTCCCTGAAGCTTGCCGGACACACCACCGGCGCCTTGGGAGGCAGTCGACTGGCTTCTGCCGTCGGATCCTCCTCCACTCCCCATTTATTGGTAGCCCCCCTGGGCCCCAGCAGACACACACCCTTTATCTGGGACCAAGCCTGGAGGAGGGATTGGATCCGTTTCTGGCAGGGCGCATGATCTGCCTTCTCACGGCTGATTTCCGTATTGACTTTATAGGCAACACGCAAATCCTCTAGCTGGCCCTGCAATTCCAATACTTGCTTTGCATAGGTTATACTTCGTCCCTATGTTTCTGCTTCACAGCCCGAGACATTGTAACCTGACTCTGCAGGTACTCCTGATGATTGCGGAACATTTCCTCTAACTGTGCCCTTCTATTCCTTTCCTCTATTAACTCTTCTGTGACCTTAGTACCCGCTGCACTGCTGACTGCTGAGGTTATCACTGCTTCTTTGAATTCATCCTGTAACCTCCCTTCCTGGAGGTCTAGCTCTCTAACCTGACTTGTCAAGCAGATTAGCCAGATCGCCTTCTCTATATTCTTTCTATAGCTTGGGCCCGCAGTCCACTGGGCCGCCGCGTCTGCTGGATGCGGCGCTCTTGTCAGGCTCTGAACCCAAGCCTTAGAAAAATTAACTTTAGAAAACACAGAATCTTTAATTCTGTCTCCAAATTTGGAATGTTCCAGGATCACCTTCTCTGAGGTGGTCAGCTCATTTTCCCACTGATGTCCCATCTGGGTCGCCATTAGTTGCAGGGGTTTTTCCTTCTGCGGTTGCTGGTGACTGGGCGCAGCGTTCAGACTATGGTGATTTGAGTTGCTATCACCAGTGGATCTTTTTCTTCCTGCTTATACCCAATTACAGCTTAGTGATATGTTTGATACCACCAATATGCCTAAGGCTGCTTATATCCAATTACAGCTTAGTGATATGTTTGATACCACCAATATGTCTGCGGCCGCTTATATCCAATCACAACCTTGACGTATTTGAGGCGTCCTGTACCCCTATCTGGTTCTGACCTCAGAATTTAGGTGGATAGTGAGCTTCCCACAATAAAACACTCAGATGCAAAAGACAAGAAATGTTCCTGGAAAATTCAGGTAAGTCCTACTTTATTAAAACCCAGGTGCGCGTTTAAACAAGGTTACACTGCTAAAACAACACATAGGCTAATACACACATGTATATTTGGTACGAGCTCCCAAAGTGTGGACCAAGTGAAATACAAGGTCGACGCACTGGCTTGTTGAACCACCTTGAACTAAGAAAAGGTCTATGGGAGGAACGAACACATCGGAAGTTTTACACAAGTTTAAAATCCTTACACCCACTCTATCACCTACCCCCTCCTTTACACCTAACTAGCCTAAGCTGACAGTTGAGAAAAGACACCAGGGTGATACTCAGTTTCCCTTTTGACAGGTATAGTGGGTCCTACCTTAAATCGGGCTTCTCCAGTCGTCCTTGGAGGTTTTATTTGCTGCGAGGCTGAGTCCCTCTCTCTTCCTTCGAGGTGTTGTCTGTCTCTGTCTCTGTCTGAGTATGTCTCCTTCTGAGCGTGTGTCCTTCTTGTGTGCGTCTCCTTCTCCGCCTGTGCGTCCTTCTTGCTCTTGCCTTTATATTCGGTTCAGTTCCGGCCCTTTTTGCGCCCAAACTGAATCAATGTTTCATTGTTTGAGTCGAGGTGGGGATGAGGTGTTAAATGTAAAGCATTGTTTCTTGTGCACCTCGGTGCCTAATTGTCTGGCTGGCTATTGTCAGGGTTGGGATGTACTGAGGTGTGAGGCTTTCCAATTGTCTTTATGTACATGGGTAATGGGCTGGTAATAGGCCTATCTCCTTGATTAGATCCAGGTAAGCTGTTCTTTACAAAATGGGCCTGGTATTTCCCATTGGTCGATGATTTCCCTGCTTCTGGCCCGGCACGATTCACTGGTCAGCCCAGGATGCACTTTCCCGGGATTGGCTGGCTTCTCAGCCAGCCTGTGCCCCTCGAAATCAGTGTCCGGCCACAGACATTCTTCCCAGCCTGCCTTTCTTCCTGTGGCTTGCCTTGGCCAAAGTTCGATCAGAGGATGATCCCATGCTCTTTCCTTGTTACCGGGTGCCTTTTTTTTTTATATAGTGTAGCACTGGATTTTCGACCCTTACACTTCTCATTGTGATATATTTTTGTTGTGAGTTATGAAATATCTCCTTAAATGTCTGCCACTGCTCATCAACCATCCCATACTTTAGTCTATTTTCCAATCCACTTTAGCCAACTATGCCCTCATACTTTTGCAGTCTCCTTTATTTAAGCTTAGGACCCTGGTTTGAGAACCTCCAACTTTCTCAACCTCCAACTGAATTTGAAATTCAACCATGTTATGCTCACGCATTCCGAGAGGATCCTTCATTATGAGATCATTTATTAATCCTGTCTCATTACACGTACGAGATCTAAGATAGCATGCTCCCTGATTGGTTCTGCAAAATACTGTTGGAGGAAAGAATCCAGGATACACGTGATGTATTCTTCCTCAAGGCTATCCTGGCCAATTTGCTTTGACCAATCAATAAGAAGGTTAAAATTGCCCATGGTTATTGCTGTTCCTTTATTACAAGCCTCCATCATTTCTTGATTTATACTCCATCCAACAATATAACTGCTGTTAGGGGCCTATATACTGCGTCCACCAGTGACTTTTCCCCTTTATTATTCCTTATCTCCACCCAAACTGATTCAACATCGCGATCCTCTGAGCCAATGTCGTTTCTCACTAACGCACTGATCCCATCCTTTATTAACAGTGCAACCCCACCTCATTTTCTTTTCTGTCTGTCCTTCCAAATTGTTAAATACCCCTGAATATTTACTTCCCAGTCCTGGTCACCTTGCAACCACGTCTCTGTAATGGCTGTCAGATCATACCCATTTGTATCTAATTGTGCTGTCAACTCATCTATTTTGTTATGAATGCTACGTGCATTTAGACCAAGAGCTTATAATTTTTTTTACCATTTTTTCCTGCTTGTTTCCTCTATCCTTGAAATTAACTCTCCTACATTTTTGCTTTCCAATTCCAGCTTTACTCTCCTCCCTACTGACTCTCTTCTCAGGTTCCCATCCCCCTGCCAAGCTAGTTTAAACCCTCCCCAACAGCACAAGCAACTACCCCGCCCCGCCCCACACCGCGAAGATATTGGTCCCGGTGCTGTTGAGGTGCAACCGGTCCGGCTTGTACAGATCCCACCTCCCCCAGAAGTGGTCCTACTGTTTCAGGAATCCAAAGCCCTGCCTCCTGCACCATCTCTCAAGCCACGTATTCATCTGTTCTATCCCCCTATTTCTGTACTCACTGGCTCGTGGCACCGCGAGTAATCTGGAGATTACTACCTTTGAGGTCCTGCTTTTTAATCTCTCTCCTAGCTCCCTAAACTCTGCCTGCAGGACCTCATCTCTCTTTTTACCGATGTCATTGGTCCCGATATGGACCACGACCACTGGCTGTTGATCCTCTCCCCTCAGAATTTTGTGTTTCCTCTGGAGTAATGTTGGATATTTGGACACATGTTATAAGATCTATAATGTTCAGACAATTGACCGCCACATGCGGTATTGACGAGGGACAAAGCTTGGTCAGAGGTAAGTTTTAAGAAGTGTATTAAAGGAGATACTGAGGTTTAGGAAGGGAACCACAGAGCTTGCTCTCGACAGCTGAATAAAAATACCTGTTCCCACGAGTGAACATTCTCTCTGCTCTTACATAAATGCAAAATCCCGACGACAAAATACAGGTTGCCATAACACGTGTTAAACACAGGGAATGATTTACAGTTACACCATTTTAGGCCTGGATTAGCATCCTATTTAATTAAGGTATCGGCCCTGGAATTCAGTAGCTGCTGCAGATCCTGTTCAGTTATTATTGCAGGTTGTTCAGAAACTGAACTCACCACTGCTGCTGTAGACTTTCTGTTAAGCTTTGTAGGCAGAGCTCCAACTGCTGTACAGACCAGCAATATTCGAGTGCATTGAACCCTGGGGACTACAACTGGGTGAAGAGGGAAAGCAACAGGTGACATCAGCTTGCTGTCACACCTTCATTGGTTAGTGTGGATACCCGAGTCTGGTGATTCTGCGACAGATTCTCTTCCGCCCGCTCCCCTCATGGTTGAATATCTTACTAACCTAGTTAGATTCACACATGAATAAGGAATTGGGTAAGGTATTGAAGGAATACTTGTGCAACTGTACTCCAACACATGTTATCCTTCTGGAAGTAAATGTATTTCATTAAATAACCAAAGCAAAAGGCCCAAAAGTTAAACACATTTATCTTGAAAAGCATTCCCCCTTCCCAAAACCCAAGCCCAATGCCTAATCCCTCAATTTATCAACCCAATGTATCAATTTATATTTCGTCCCATTTTGTATTTCATACCAAATAGCAATTAATCTGTCCAAATCCTCCTGGATCTCCCTTTCTCCTTCACCCCTATTCAGCTACAGCTGTAATAATCCAGTGTTTACAAGTTAATTTTAGGAATTTAGTTGAGAAAATGAATTGGGTGCAATTAAATTGCCATCTTCAGCCATTCCATGTTAATGTCTTTGCAACTGTCAAGGGCACTTTTGGGGTGTTGATGTCACAAAATTTCATACATTGATGAGCCACAATTCCAGCCTGGGTTTGCGTGTTGATGGGTTTCATGTTTCTGACAAAGTCTTCAGCTCACTCAATGTGAAGCACTTCACAAGTGCCCGTGTTTTAAGAATTACATCGAATTTACAGCATAGAAAAAGACCATTCAGTCCAACTGGGCCATGCTGTGGTTTATGCTCCATGTGAGTCTCCTCACTCCCACTTCATCTTGACCTATCAGCATATCCTTCTGTACCTTTCTCCCTCGTGTTTATCTAGCATTCCCTTAAATGCATCTGTGTTCTTTGCATTCAGAGTTATTACTGCGGGTAGCTCAGTAAACCACTGCTGCTATAGACTTCCTGTTAAGCTGCGTAGGCAAAGAGCAAGTAACTGCCATACAGACCAGTAATGTCTGAGTTCAGGCCAGCATTTATTACTCATATCTAATTCACCTTGAAGGTGAACAGCCTTGTAGGACTGAGTGCCGTGCTGGGCCATTTCAGAGGGCAGTTAAGTGTGAACCACATTGCTGTGGGCCTTGAGTCAAATATAGGCCAGACCGGGTAAGGACGGTAGATTATCCCCGGGTAAGGGGGCATAATCTTAAAATAATGGGCCGCCCATTTAAAACGGAGGAGGAATTTCTTCTCGCAGAGGGTTGTAAATCTGTGGATTTCACAGCCTCAAAGAGCTGTGGAAGCTGGGTCATTGAATAAATTTAAGACAGAGATAGACAGTTTCTTAACCGATAAGGGAATAAGGGGTTATAGGGAACGGGCAGGGAAGTGGACGACTCCATGATCGGATCAGCCATAATCATATTAAATGGCGGAGCAGGCTCGAGAAGCCTTATGGCCTACTCCTGCTCCTATTTCTTATGTTCTTATTTCCTTCCCTAAAGGAGATTAGTGAATCAGATGATCACCAGGACTAGCTTTTTATTCCAGATGTATTTAATTGATTAACTGAATTTAAATTCCCCAGCTGCTGTGCTGGGATTTTGTCTCTGGATCATTAGCCCAGGCCTCTGGTTTATCCAGTAACATAACCACTATTCTATCGTACCCCACATAGAATACCCTATTGGGCTTGTTTCTGGGACCCCTCCCACCCCATCTCATGGTTGACTAACTTGCCAACACTCACTGACTAGGCTCCCACATGAATAAGGAATTGGGCAAAGAATACATGTGGGACTGTACTCCAACAAAGTATAATCCTCCTGGAATGAGAAAATGTATTTCATTAAATGCATAAAGGAAAACTCCCAAGTTATATAGATACTTCTCCTGAAACTCTTCCCCTCCCCAACTACACCTTGCATGCCTTTTCCATCAATTTATAACCCAATACCAGCAGCTCCTTCATAAATATATCCATTTGTATTTTGTTCCGTTGTGCATTTCATACAAATAGCAATCATCCTTTCCAAATCCTACTGGATCTCCATTTGTCCACTTCTTGTCCATGAATGGATTCAAATGTTATTGATACTGGAGCTGCAAAAATCCAGTGTTTACAAGTTAATTAAGTAATTTAAATTGTCTCATTCAGTCTTTCCATGTTAATGACTTTTTTATTTGTTGTGGAATGTGGGCACCACAGGCAAGGCCAGTATTTATTGCCCATCACTAATTGCCCTTGAGAAGGTTGTGGTGAGATGCCTTCTTGAACTGTTGCAGTCCTTGTGGTGCAGCTACTCCCACAGTGCTGTTAGGGAGGGAGTTCCATGGTTTTGTCCCAGCGATGACGAAGGAATGGTTATATATTTCCAAGTCAGGATGGTGTGTAACTTGGAGCGGAACTTGCAGGTTATGGTGTTCCCATGCGCATGCTGCCCGTGTCCTTCTGGTTGGTAGAGCTTGCGGGTTGGTAGGTGTTGCTGAAGAACCTTGAAGAGTTGCTGCAGTGCATCTTCGAGATGTTACACACTGCAGCCATGGTATGCCGGTAGTGGAGGCAGTGAATGTTGAAAGTGGTGGATGGGGTGCCCATCCAATTTTCTCAAGTTGGAGCTGCACTGATCCAGGCAAGTGGAGAGTATTCCATCACACTCCTGACTTGTGCTTTGTAGACGGTGGAAAGGCTGGGGGGAGTCAGGAGGTGAGACACTCGCCGCAGAATACCCAGCCTCTCACCCACTTTTGCTCCCACTGTATTTATGCAGCTGGTCCAGTTCAGGTTCTGGTCAATGGTGACACCCAGGTATTGATGGTGGGGGAACTCAGCGATGGTAATGCTGTTGAATGTCAAGGGCAGGTGGTTAGAAACTCGCTTGTTGGAGGTAGTCATTGCCTGGCACTTGTGTGGCGCAAATGTCGTCCAGGGTTTACTGCATGTGGGCATAGACTGCTTCACTTTCTGAGGAGTTGCAAATCGAACTGAACACTGCAATCATCAGCGAACATCCCCCTTTCTGACCTTATGATGCAAGGAAGCTCATTGATGAAGCAGCTGAAGATGGTTGGGCCGAGGACACTGCCCTGAGGAACTCCTGGGGCGGAGATGATTGATCCCCAACAACCACAACTATCTTCCTGTGCTCGGTATGACTCCAGCTAGTGGGCAGTTTCACCCCTGATTCCCATTGACTTCAATTGTACTCGTGCTCCTTGATGCCACACTCGGTCAAATGTTGCTTTGATGTCAAGGTCCGCCACTCTCGCCTTACCTCTATAATTCAGCTTTTATGTCCCTATTTGGACCAAGCTGTAAGGAGGTCTGGAGCCAAGTGGTCCTGGCTGAACCCGACTGTCCACAGTCTGCAGGTGAGCAGTTTCTTGGTGAATAAGTGCTACTTGATAGTCCTGTCGACAACACCTTCCATCACTTTGCTGATGATTGCGAGTAGACTGATGGGGCGGTAATTGTCCAGATTGGATTTGTCCTGCTTTTTGTGGAGCACAAGTGTTCTGCACAAGAGCCGGGAAGTGAACGGGTCCCATAGTCTTTGCTGTATCCAGTGCGCTCAGCTGTTTCTTGATATCATGTGAAGTGAATTGAATTGGCTGAAGACTGGCTTCTGTGATGGTGGGGACCCTAGGAGGGGGCCGTGATGGATCATGAGGCACTTCTGGCTAGAGCTGTTTGCAAACGCTTCAGCCTTGTCTTTTGTACTGACGAGCTGGGCTGCTCCATCATTGAGGATGGGGATGTTCATGGAGCCTCTCCCTCCCGTTACTTGTTTAATGGTCCACCACCATTCACAACTAGATGTGGTAGTCTGCAGACCTTTGATCTGATCCGTTGATTGTGGGATTGTTTTGCTCTTTCTATAGCATGCTGCTTCCGCTATTTAGCATGCATGTAGTCCTGTGTTGCAACTTCCCCAGTTTGGCACCTCATTTTTAGGTATGCCTGTGCTATTCCTGGCATGCTCTTCTGCACTCCTCATTGACCAGGGTTGCTCCCCTTGGCTTGATGGTAATGCTAGAGTGAGGGATATACTGGGCCATGCAGTTACAGATTGTGGTGGAATATGTCATGTATTTCGACATCTTGCAATGACAATAGTTATGTAACTGTAACTCATGCTCACTGTACCTGTACCCTTGAAATGCACACCCTGACCACAGGGGGTGAGCTTGCGGGAGATACTCCTCACCTGGGTTTCCAGTTATAAAAGGGGAGGTCCCACCCAGGGTCAGCAGTCTTTGGTCCTGGGAATAAAGTGAAGATCACAGAGTGATATATACATGCCTCATGTGAGTTTGTAACAAGGTGCAAAGACACTACATCTGGCGACGAGATATGGGAATCACTGAACCATGAGGATGGCCACCGGTGGCACAAAGGAACGCTACTGTGTGGGTGAGGACTGGGCCGACTTTGTGTAAAGACTCCAGCAGAGCTTTGTCACAAAGGGCTGGCTCGAAGAGACAGCGGCTGACAAGCGGAGGGCGCATCTACTGACCAGCTGTGGTCCACAGACGTATGCGCTGATGAAAGACCTGCTCGTACCCCAAAAGCCAGCGGACAAGGCCTTCGAAGAGCTCAGCCAGCTGATCAGTGAGCATCTCCAGTAGCGTACACATGGCCTGGCACCGGTTCTACTCTCTCCAGCGTCGGGAGGGTCAGAACGTCTCGGACTTCGTGGCGGAACTGTGGCATTTGGCCAGTCGCTAAGTTCTCCGATGCCTGCAGGGAGGAGATATTAAGGGACTTTTTCATCGAGGGCATTAATCATGCCGGGATTTTCAGGAAGCTTATAAAGACCATGGACCTGACCTTAGAAGGAGCGGCGTTGATAGCTGAGACCTTTATGGCAGGAGAAGAGGAGACCAAGCTACTTTACGCACATAGCCCTGGTTTTAACGTTGCGATGAACCAGGCAGTTACTGTTGTAAAAATGATACAGAACCCCCAGGCAGGCAAGGGAAATTCGACACCGCCCAGGCTGGCAGCCAAGGGCAATTCGACACCGCCCAGGCAGCAACAAGCTCCAGGGTGGGCCCGCAACAGGGACAATGGAAAGGGGATTGGCAATTCACGCCATCACGAGGAACAATGCATCCCATGATGGGACCATTCAGAGTGCTTAGAAACAGCCAAACGGGCCATCAGAGAGGCATGACTGGGAATAGTCCTTTTGTTAGCAGCAATCTCAGCTCATGCTGGAGATGTGGGGGTAGACACACTGCCAAAAGCTGCAGGTTCCAGCTTTATGCCTGTAGGATTTGTAATGTCTGTGGACACTTGACCAGGATATGCAAAAAGGCAGTAGCGAGGCTAGTCTGTGAGACAGAGGAACCAGACGAGGGGTCTGCAATGCAGGATGAGGCCTGGGGAACAACTATGGATGCTGAAGTTCAGAGAGTTCATGTGGCTGACATCCACAGCTCATACACTAAAACGCCACCCATGATGATGTAAGTCTTACTGAATGGCATCCCGGTGCACATGGAGCTGGATACGGGAGCTAACCAGTCACTCATGAGCGCCCAACAATTTGAGAGACTATGGCCACACAGAGCTGGCAGGCCCAAACTGGAACGCATTGAGACGCAGCTACGTACGTACACCAAAGAGATCATCCCAGTGCTGGGCAGTGCAAATTTGGTTGTAACGCATAATTGATTACAGAACCGGCTGCCACTCTGGATTGTTCCAGGAAATGGCCCCGCGCTTTTGGGGAGGAGTTGGCTAGCTGAGATGAATTGGAAATGGGGGATCGTGCACGCCATTTCATCCGTGGAGCAAAGGTCATGCTCGCAGGTATTGCAAAAATTCGAGTCACTCTTTCAACCCGGTGTCGGAACATTCAAAGGCACTAAAGTAGTGATACACATCACTCCGGACGCCAGACCAGTGCACCACAAAGCCAAAGCCAGAAAATTGAAAGTGAACTGGACAGGCTGCTCAGAGAGGGCATAATTTCGGCCGTTGAATTCAGCGACTGGGCAAGTCCCATCATTCCCGACCTCAAAGAAGATGGCTCGGTTAGAATTTGTGGCGACTACAAAGCCACCATCAACCGAGTGTCTCTGCAAGACCAATACCCGCTTCCGAGAGCGGAGGACCTCTTTGCCACGTTGGCAGGTGGAAAGCTGTTCACGAAGCTGGACCTCACTTCGGCCTACATGACTCGGGAACTGGCGGAAGATTCCAAGCTTCTGACCACCATCACGACGCACAAAGGACTATTTGTCTACAACAGGTGTCCGTTTGGCATTCGTTCGTCAGCGGCTATCTTTCAGCGAAACATGGAAAGCTTGCTCAAGTCCATCCTTGGAATGGTCGTATTCCAAGACGACATCCTTATAACGGGTCGAGACACCGAGGAACACCTCCGCAACCTGGAGGAGGTGCTATGCCAATTGGATCGGGTAGGCTTGCGGCTGAAAAGGGCAAAGTGCATGTTTTTGGCCTCAGAGGTCGAGTTCCTGGGCAGCAGGGTTGTCGCAGACGGGATCTGGCCCACTGAATCAAAAACTGAGGCGATTTGCCGGGCGCCCAGGCCCGGCAACACGTCGGAGTTGCGATCATTCCTGGGACTTTTGAACTATTTTGGGAACTTTCTGCCGAACTTCAACACATTGTTGGATCCATTACACATGCTCCTCCGTAAAGGGTGTGAATGGTTTTGGGGGGATTATCAAGAACGGGCTTTCAATAAGGCGAGGAACCTGCTGTGTTCCAACAAACTGTTGACTTTGTATGACCCCTGTTTTAAAAAAAACAAACTGGTTTTAACATGCGATGTGTCATCCTACGGGGTTGGGTGTATATTGCAGCAGGGTGCCGATGATAGCCGACTCCAACTGGTGGCTTACACCTCCAGGTCGCTCTCCCAGGCAGAGCGTGGATATGGCATGGTCGAGAACGAGGCACTCGCGTGTGTGTACGGTGTGAAAAAGATGCACCAGTACCTTTTCGGAAGACCGTTCGAGCTAGAGACGGACCATAAGCCATTAACATCCCTGTTGTCCAACACCAAGGCTGTCAACGCTAACGCGTCAGCTCGCATACAGCAATGGGCCCTCACGCTGGCTGCGTATGACTACACCATTCTGCACTGGCCAGTCACCGAAAATTGCGCTGACGTACTCAGCAGGCTCCCACTGGCCACCACCGAGGGGACGTCAGAGCAGAACGCCGAGATGGTCATGGACGTTGAGGCTTTTGACACTGCCGGCACCCCCATCACAGCCCGACAGATCAAACTCTGGACCAACAGGGACCCCCTCCTATCCATGATAAAGAAATGTGTCCTGACTGGGAATTGCGTGCCCACACACAGGGCGTGCCCCGAGGAAGTCAGGCCATTTCAGAGACGGATGTACGAACTCTTCATCCAAGCCGACTGTCTGTTCTGGGGCAGCCGGGCAGTCATGCCCCAGAAAGGAAGGGAAGCCTTCATCAGGGAACTCCACAGTGAGCACCCTGGCATCGTGTTAATGAAGGCCATTGCCCGGTCATATGTATGGTAGCCGGGGATTGACTCAGAACTGGAACACTGGGTTCGCAAGTGCACGACGTGTGCCCAGCTGGGCAATGCCCCCAGGGAGGCGCCACTCAGCCCTTGGCCCTGGCCCACCAGGCCATGGCTACGGGCCCGTTCATGGGGAAAATGTTCTTGATCATTGTCGACGCATAGTCAAAGTGGATCGAGTGCATCATATGGATGTCGTGCACGAGTTCAATCACAGTGGAGAGTCTGCGTACGGTTTTCGCGACCCATGGCTTGCCGGACTTCCTGGTCAGTGACTGGCCCGTATTTTACCAGCCATGAATTCCAGGAGTTTATGTCGGGCAATGGGATCAAGCACGTCCGGACAGCGCCATTCAAGCCGGCTTCCAATGGCCAGGCGGAACGGGCGGGCCAAGTCATAAAGCAGGGCATGCTACGCATCCAAGGACCCTCCCTTCAGTACAGCCTAACGCGTCTCCTGCTGGCCTACAGGTCCCAGCCGCACTCGCTCACGGGAGTCCCGCCAGGGAACTCCTCATGAAACGCAGGCTCAAGATACGACTGAGCCTCATTCACCCAGACCTGGCAGACATTGTTGAGGGCAAGCGCCAGTCCCAAACCGAGCTCCATGATCGAGGCTCAAAGGGGAGGTGTATAGAAATAGATGACCCGGTATTTGTTCTTAACCATGCTTTGGGACCCAAGTGGCTTGAGGGCACCGTAATTGGCAAAGAAGGAAACAGGGTCATGGTGGTCAGACTAAACAATGGGCAGATATGCCGCAAACACTTGGACCAAGTAAAGACAAGGTTCAGCATAGACACGGAGGAACTGGAAGAAGAACATGATGAGATGGCACCCATTCCACTATCAGCGTATGAGCAACAAAGACAGCCCTCAGCATGCACAGTCCCGGCGGCCAGCCCAGACAGGCCGGAATCACCTCAAGTGACAGAGATGCGTGCTGAGGCTCAGCCACCAGAGCCACAACTGCGGCACTCCATGAGAGAGCGTCGACCACCCGATAGACTTAATCTCTGAAACTAAAAGACTTAAGGGGGGAGGTGATGTCATGTATTTCACCATCTTGCAATGACAATAGTTAAGGAACTGTAACTGATGCACACTGTACCTGTACTCTTGAAATGCACACCCTGACCACAGGGGGTGAGCTTGCGGAAGACACTCCTCACCTGGGTTTCCAAGTATAAAAGGGGAGGTCCCACCCAGGGTCAGCACTCTTTGGTACTGGGAATAAAGTGAAGGTCACAGAGTGACCATGTCTGATATATACATGCCTCGTGTGAGTTTGTAACAAGGTGCAGAGACACTACAGAATACAATTCTGCCGCTACTGATGGCCCACAGCACCTCATGGATACCCAGATTTGAGATGATAAATCTGTTCTGAATCTATCCCATTTAGCATGGTAGTAGTGCCTCACAACACGATGGAGGGTGTTCTCAATGTGAAGTTGGGACTTCTTCTCCACAACGATTGTGTAGTGGTCACTGCTACTAATGCTGTCATGGACAGATGTGTCTGTGATAGGTAGATTGGTGAGGACGAGGTCATGTAGGTTTTTCCCCTTCTGTTGGTTTTCTCACCATTTGTCGCAGGCCCAATGTGGCAGCCCGTTCCTTCAGGACTCGGCCAGCTCGGTCAGTATTGGTGCTTCTGAGCCTCTCTTGGTGATGGACATTGAAGTCCCCCAACCAGAGTACATTCTGTGCCCTTGCTACTATCAGTGCTTCCTCCAAGTGATGTTCACCATGGAGCAGTAGTGATTCATCAGCTGAGGGAGGGAAATAGGTGGTAATCAGCAGGAGGTTTCCTTGCCCATGCTTGACTTGAAGCCATGAGACTTAATGGGGTCTGGAGTCAATGTTGACTCCCAGGGCCACTCCCTCCCGATTGTATACCACTGTGCTGTCACCCCTGGTGGGTCTGGCCAGCCTTACCGTACTCCTGGTGTCTGTCAATGGCAGTTTTTGACTATCGATGTCACCACATTTCAAACGTTGATGAGTCACACTTCTACAAGTCAGGTTGGGTTTGCGTGCTGATGGGTTTGACGGCTTCAGTTTCAGACAAAACAAATTCTTCAACTCACTTGATGTGAAAAACTTTACAGGTGGCCGTTTTTTAAGAAATACATTGAATTTACAGCACAGAAAAAGGCCATTCAGCCCATGCCGGAGTTTATATTCCACATGAGCCGCCTCCCACCCATCATCTTCTAACCCGATCAGCATATCCTTCCAATCCTTACTCCTTCATGTGTTTATCCAGCTTCCCCTTAAATGCATCTATGTTCTATGCCTCAAATATTCCTTTAGAAACCATGTTCCACATTCTAACCTCTGAAGAAGTTTCTTTTGAAGTCCCTCTTAGATTTATTTGTGACTATCTTATATTGATGGGCCTTAGTTTTGGACTCGCCCACAAGTGGAAACATTTTATCTATGCCTATGTTATCAAAACAGCTTTTATATAATTTTAAAGATCTCTATCAGGTCACCCTTACGCCTTCCCTTTTCTAAAGAAAGAAGTTCCATCCTGTCCAATCACACCTGATGGGTATAACCTCTCAGTTCTGGTATCATCCTTGTGAATCATTTTTGCAGCTTCGTCAATACTCTACATCCTATTTATAATATTCTGCTTAGAGCAGAGAAGGCTAAGATGAGATTTGATCAATTTGGTGGAGGTGTTTAAAACCATGAAGGTTAAATCAAGAGAAACTGTTTCCAAAAGCTGAAGCGTCAAGAACCAGAGGGCACAGAATTAATGTGATTATGTCGCCTCTGGTTCTTTTGCTAATGAAAAACTTTAAAACTCAACGTTAGGGCCTGATAGGGTGGTGGAAACAGATTCAATAGTAGCCTTCAAAAGGGAAATGGATAACTAGTTGAAGGGGAAAAATTGCAGGGATTTTGGGGAAAGAACCTCGGAGTGGGACTAACTGGATTGCTCTTCGAATGACCCGGCACAGACTTGATGGGCCGAATGGTCTCCTTGTGTGCTGTACTGTTCTATGATTCTATATGATTCTGTGGAGACCAGAACTGTGCACAGCACTCCAGGTGTTGTCTAGCCAAGGTTCTATACAAATTTAACATGCTGAACACGGATGTGATTCAGCTGGAGGCATTCCTCACTCTGAGCTCAGAGATCAGATGAAGGGGTTGACTTATGATGAAAGGTTGTGCAGGTTGGGCCTATTCTCATTGGAGTTTAGAAGAATGAGAGGTGATCTTATTGAAATATATAAGATACTGAGGGGGCTTTACAAGGTAGATGCAGAGAGCATGTTTCTACTCGTGGGGGAATCTCGAACTAGGGGGCATAGTTTCAGAAAAAGTGGTCGCCAATTTAAAATGGAGATGAGGAGGAATTTCTTCTCTGAGGGTCATAAATCTATGGAATTCTCTGCCCCAGAGAGCAGCGATACTGGGTCATTGAATATATTTGAGTTGGAGACAGATATTTGAACGATAAGGGAGTCAAGGGTAAAGGGGAGCGGGCAGGGAAGTGGAACTGAGCCCAAGATCAGATCAGCCATGATCTTATTAAATGGTGGAACAGGCTCGAGGGCCTAATGGCCTACTCCTGTTCTTATTTCTGATGTTCTTCTGTTATGTCCTTGGAGAAGGAGCACACGGTGTCTGCCGGTGTGATTGAGGCTTTCCGTGACCGGTGGGCACCAGAGGGACTGGAGTGCAGCGTGGACACAGGGATCTAAATTATAATTTGAAAAGTTTTTTTATTAGTTTTGTGAGATTTGGAACGTATTGTTTATTCCCCCTCATAAAGGGGCACTGATGTTTTTCCCAATTGATTAGCCTAAAGAGTAGAGATTCATTTAAACCTGGGATTCTGGATATTTCAACTGTTTTTGAGGAAAGTTAGGACCATTGAGATCCTCATTGAGTTGTCAGCCAATGATGCTCATCCTTCAAAGATCTGACTGGCTCTGGGAGTCCATCTCCCCTCCTCCCTTTACTTGATTGGTGCTCTGAGAGTCTGCAACTTCTGACTGGGTATTGTGGACTGTCACTCATCCTCTAGGCTGCCACGCCCTGGATTTCCCTCAGTATAAATACAGGATTTTGAGGTTGCTGAAATCTCAGTTTGTTCCTGCAGCAAAGTTTAGATTTGGAAAAAAAGAATAAAGATGTTTTCTCAAGTGTGTCAGAACTACCACCAGAACTGTGAGGATGCTGCCAACAAGCAGGCCAACAAGCAGCTCAACATGGAGCTCTATTCCTCCTATGTTTATCTATCTATCGTGAGTTTTGTATTTTTGACCACTTCACAATGGAGACTATGTAATGTGAATTTACTAAATTCTGTGCTGTATCCAGCCCACCTATTCTGAGTATCTTGAATCTATACTCCCCTTTCCTGGGCTCTTTTGAGGTTGTTGTTGTTGAAGCTTATTTGGAATACATTCTGCACTCAATGCATGGAATTCAGAATTTGTATACTCATTCTAAATCTCTCCATGGTCTTTCGCTACCTTGCAATGAGGGGATCTAATCATAAAATTAGAGTTAGGACATTTAGGAGGGAAGTCAGGAAGTATTCTTTCCTGCAAGTGTGGTGGAAATCTGGTAAACTTACTTTCCCATCCTCCTACAGGCAACTGCCCCCCCACTTTCTCTTCCCCCCCCCCCCCCCCCCAAATAAATTGGCAAACATCAATGCCTATGAAAAACCTTGGACCAGTGTATCAAAAGATTGTTTCCATGACAATTTACATACAAGCTTAGTGATACTTTGAACCATTAAAATCAACAACATTTTTTGCATCCTTTCATATCCTGTACACATGATGGGTCTGCCATGCAATACCCAACTACTCTTCTGATCTCTCCATAGTCCTTCTTTGACCGAGGATGTTGTCCTGCGTCACTTTGCTGAGTTCTTCAAGGAGCAGTCACATGAGGAACGTGAGCATGCTGAGAAACTGATGGAATTCCAGAATCGGCGAGGAGGATGGATCATCTTGGGAGATGTGAAGGTTGGATTCAATAAAGAGGTGGCCTTCATTCTGGCTCCCCTTAGACTGATTGCTCCCAATACATTCCAAAGCAATTGGTTCCAATTTACAGCACACAAGCCATTCGGCCATACTGGTTTTTATATTCTACGTGGGGCTCCTCCCATCTTGCTTTAGCTCGCCTATTCTATTCCTTTCTCCCCATGCACTTGCCAAGCTTCCCCTTAAATACATCTTATTTTTGCATCATCAATATGACTCTAGTGGTTGTGATAGAATATAAAATTGCCATTAAGCTAACACATGGGTTGTTGATAAAGTAGACTTTTGATTGCTCACCTAATTTCCTTCAAATGTTTATTTAATCCATTGTAAGTGAACTGTTAGAATTTCCTTTCCAGAAACCAGAGCAGGATGAGTGGAGCAATGGTCTGGAGGCGATGCAGAGAGCTCTGCAGATGGAGAAGAATGTGAACCAGAGTCTGCTGGATCTGCACAAACTCTCCAGTGAGGACAGACCCTCGTGTAAGTTCTTAATGTGGGCTGAGATTGTGGAACCTTGTCCTTGAGCCTAATTAAAAGATCTCCACACCCAATAGCTTTGTGTTGGTGTGTCAATGTTTTTTATTTGGGGAGCAGTGGGAAGGGATGGGGGAAGTTGGCATATTGTGGACAGTGACTAGTAAATGTGTCCCAGGTTCTGAGCAGCTATTGTGCAGTAAGTTTAATCTAATGATGCAGTAATTCCATCAATCTCAATTGGACCACTTGACTATCCTCCAGTTCAAGAGGATTACAATCCAAATTCTCAAATGGAAGCTAACATTCCTTGATAACTGCTGCTTGACATAACTAGTTTCCCTCTTTCAGTTGTGACTTCCTGGAGACCCACTACTTGGATGAACAAGTGAAGATGATCAAGAAGCTTCGGATCACATCACCAACCTGAAAAGACTGGGAGCCCCTGAAAATGGCCTGGGGTACCTGTTTGACAAGCACATCGTTGGAGAATGTAACTAGACTGACTGATGGGATCAAGCTTATTGTGTTTAGGACTTGTATTTACATAATCAGGACCCCTGTCCTGTAGATAATGATTGCTGGTGACTTTGTACAAAGAGCTGTGAGATCTGGGTGCTTGATGTGACCTGTAACATAACTGTAATATTCAATATTGGACTGGGTTTTGACTCCTTGTAAGTTGTTTATTTTCTATGATGCAAACTTAGTTGTGTTAAATCAGGAATTGCACTGAGCTGTGCAACAGTTCTGGTATTCTGAACTTTAGAGAACATAAGAAATTGGAGCAGGCTTAGGCCATTTGGCCCCTTGAGCTTGCTGATCTGATCATTGACACAACTCTACTTCCCTGTTTGCTCCTCATAACCCTTACTTACTTCAAAAATCTGTCCATTTCTGCCTTAAATATGTTCAATGACCCAGCCTCCACAGCTCTCTGGGGCAGAGAATCCATAGGTTTGCTACCCTCTGAGAAGTGATTCCTCTTAGTTCTAAAGAGGTGTCCCCTAGTTTTAGTTTCCTGCTGAGTGGAAATATTTTCTCTACATCTAACTGGTTGAGCCTCCTCATTGATCTTATCTTGTATGTTCAGTAAGATCACCTCTCATTCATCTGCACTCTAATGAGTATAGGCCCAACCTATCTTAAGCCAACATGCTCATCTCTAGAATCAACCTAGTAAACACTCCAATGCAAGTATATATTTTCTTTAAATATCAAGACAAAAACTGTGTGCAGTACTCAAGTGTGGCCTCATTTCACCAATACTATGTACAGTTGCAGCAGGCTATCTGCTTTAATACTGTAGCCCCCTTGGAGTAAATGCCAACATTCCATTTGCCTTCCTGGTTACTTGCTGTACCTGCATACTAACTTTTTGTGTTTCATGCATGAGGTCCCCAGGCCTGTTCCTCTGCACTGCAGCACTTTGCAATTTTTCTCCACTTAAATTATAATTTGCTTTTCTATTATTTCTGCCAGAGTGGATAACCTCATATTTTCTCTCTATATTGCATCTGCCAAATTTTTGTACACTCACTTAGCCTGTCTATATCCCTTGGCAGATTTTTTGTGTCCTCACAATTTGCTTTCCCACCCATCTTTATATCAGCAAATGTGGCTACATTACATTTGGTCCCTTCATCCAAGTCATTAATATAGATTTTGAACAGTTGAGGACCTAGCACAGATCCCTGTGGCACCCTACTAGTCACTGTTTGGCAACTGGAAAATGACTCATTTCTCCTGGCTCTCTTTTCTGTTAGCCGATCTTCTATCCATGCTAATATATTACCCCCCAACCCCGTGAGCTTTTATCTTGTGCAGTAACATCTTATGTGGCACCTTTCCCAATGCCTTCTGGAAATCCCAATACACTACATCCACTGGTTACCCCTTATCCATCCTGCTCGTTACACCTCAAAGAACGCCAGCAAATTTGTCAAACGTGATTTCCGTGTCATAAAACCATGCTGACTCTGCTTGATTGAATTATGCTTTTCCAAATGTTCTGCTACTGCTTAATAATGTACTCCAGCATTTTCCCAATGACGGGTGTTAAGCTAACTGGTCTATAGTTTCCTGCTTTTTGTCTGTGTTATGTCTCTAATAAAGCAATGTGATTGAGTACTGTAGACTTGAGTAAGTGTGACCTTAGTCTCTTTATTCTGACTCCAGTGTGCTGGCACAGCATAGAAGGCCTGCTTTTATGCAGTGCTCCCAAGGGATGCTGAGACCCCTTGGGACTCCAACAGATGCGCCCTCTGGTGTCGGTAGAATTCTGGTTACACGGTGTTGCATACAAAACATCAGTCCCCCGCCTCCCCCCCCCAAAGACAATAGTAAACTTATTTACAGGGTGAGACGATCTGGGGCTTTCCGCTCCCTAGTCGATCGTCTCGGTACAAACACAGGTGCAGGTGAGTTAGTTGGGCCTTCGCTGGGCTGTTGCACAGCTGGCCTTGCTGGGCTGCTGGTGATGATGAGTTCCGCTTCGTGGTCAACTGTGATGTCGGTTGCCACTTTTGTGAGTATCGGATGGTCAAAGTTGGTGGTATCCTCTTCAGGTTGCTCGTGGCATGCCAGAGCTTCTTTTCAATCATGCTATCGGCCCTTCCTCCTTGGACAAACTCCTGGACGCATAAGCACCGGTTGCTATGTTCCCGATTTGTTTGCTTGTTGTAACACACACCTGACCCCATACGAAGACACATCGCAAGCTAGCACTAAACGTTTACGTGGGTCATACAGAACAAGCAGTTTGTTGGAATATAACAGATTTCTGGCTTTCTCAAAGGCAGTCTTTTGTGATTTCCCCCATACCCAGTCATCTCCCTTGCATAGCAACAAATGTAGAGATTCTAGCAATGTGCTTAACCCGGGTAGGTAATTACCAAAATATTTGAGGAATTGCAGGAACGACCGCAGCTCCGTCATGTTCTGTGGTCTCAGCGCGTTCTTGATGGCCTCCGTCTTGGCGTCGGTGGGTCTGATGCCGTCTGCAGCGATTCTTTTCCCTAAGAACTTGACCTCTAGCGCCAGGAAAACACACTTCAAGTGTTGCAACCTGAGTCCCACACAATCTAGCTGACTTAGAACCTCTTCCAGGTTCTGCAATTGTTCAAAGGAAAACCACGGTCCTACAAGTCGAATTTGGAAGACTTTCCATGTTCCTTTGAAAAATAGCCGCGGCCGATCGAATCCCAAACGGGCATCTTTTGTAGATGAACAGACCCTTGTGTGTGTTGATACAGGTGAGTCCTTTCGAAGATTCCGCCAGCTCCTACGTCATGTAGGCCGACGTCAGGTCCAACTTGGTGAATGTCTTCCCTCCTGCCAGCGTCGCTAATAGGTCATCTGCCTTGGGTAGTGGATACTGGTCCTGCAGCGAAATATGATTAATCATTATTTATAGTCCCCACAAATTCTGACCATGCCATCGCTCAACCGGAACAATTGGACTGGCCCACTCGTTGAACTCAACCGGTGCGATGATGCCCTCTCGTTGCAGCCTGTCCACTCGATCTCCACTTTCTCTGGCATCATGTATGGCACCACACGTGCCTTGTGGTTGATGAGTCATGTACTGGGAATCAAGTGGATCTGCACCTTCGCCCTGGAGAAATTTCCAATGCCTGGCTCAAACAACGACGGGAACTTGCTCAAAACCTGGGCACATGAGGCGTCGTCGACGGACGAGAGCGCTCGGATGTCGTCCAATGGATTTTTCACAGCCAGCTTCTATCGAACAGTGTGGGGCCATCTCCTGGTACAATCTACAGTGGTAGTTTGTGTGCCACTCCATCATAGGAGACTTTTACTGCTGCACTGCCAATTACAGAGATCAGCTCTCTAGTGTAAGTTCTCAACTTGGTATGAATAGGGCTCAGCTTAGGCCTTTGTGCCTTTTTGCACCACAGCCTCTTGAAGCCCTTTTTGCTCATGATGGACTGACTCGCACCTGTGTCCAATTCTATGGATGCTGGAATTCCGTTCAGTTCAAATGTTAACATGATCGGTGGACATTTCGTGGTGAAGGTGTGTACCCCGTACACGTCTGCCTTCTCGGTTCGAATTTCGAGTTCAGTTTGATCCGCCATGGATCGGTCTTCCTCTGCAATGTGGTGGTTTGCAGGATTTGCAGCTCGTCTGCACATTTGCTGGAGGTGTCCCATTGTTCCACAGTCTTTGCACGCATAGTGTTTGAAGCAGCATTGGTGGGCTCGATGATCAGCTCCGCAGCGCCAATAAGGTGTTAATTGCCTCACATTCACACTTGATGGCGGACTCTGAGTCATCTGAGGTAATGCAGCTGCAGGCATGTACGTTCTGCCATATGCATTCCTGTCTGAATACGACGTTATTTTGTGTACAGTACTTGCCGATGCATCTTTATGCTGCGAAATTTGTTTGGTGTTATCGCTGGTGAACGTAAATGCCTGGGCTATCGTTATGGCTTTGCTCAGGTTCGGTGTTTCAACAGTCAATAGTTTGCGAAGGATAACCTCATGGCCAATGCCAAGCACAAAAAGGTCTCTTGGCATTTGCCCGAGGAATCCACCGAATTCGCAATGTCCTGCAAGGCGCCTTAGTTCGGCGACGTAGCTCGCCACTTCCTGGCCTTCAGATCGTTGGCTTACATAAAATCGATACCTTGCCATCAGAACGCTCTACTTCGGATTTAGGTGCTCCTGGACCAGCGTACACAATTCTTCATACGATTTGGTTGTTGTTTTCACCGGAGCAACAAGATTCTTCTTGAGGCCATAGGTTGTTGGCCCGCAAACGGTGAGCAGGATCGCCCATCATTTGGCAGCGTTCTTATTTCCTTCAAGCTCATTGGCCACGAAGTATTGGTCAAGTCGCTCCATGAAGTCTTCCCAATCGTCACCTTCTGAGATTTTCTCCAGGATACCAACAGTTCTCTGCATTCTCTCGTGATGGTTCTTTATCTATTACTCGTCGCCAGTTGTTATGTGACTGAGTACTGCAGACTTGAGTCAGTGTGACCTTAGTCTATTTATTCTGACTCCAGAGTGCTGGCACAGCATGGGAGGCCTGCTTATATGCAGTGCTCCCAAGGGATGCTGGGATCCCTTGGGACTCCAACAGATGTACCCTCTGGTGGCGGTAGAATGCTGGTTACAAGGTGTTACATACATAACAGTCTGCCTCCTTTTTTAAATAGGGGTGCTACATTTGTAGGTTTCCAATTTGATTGTACTGCCTCAGAATCCAGGGAATTTTGTTGGATTACAACCAATGCATCTACTTTCTCTGCAGACACTTATTTTAAGACCCTCGGATATAAGCCGTTGTGTCCAGGAGTCTTATCCACCTTTAGTTCCATTATTTTACCGAGTACTACTTCATTAGTGATAGTGATTGGTCCCTTGATTATCCATTATTGGGATGTTTTTAGTGTCTTCGACCGTGAAGACCAATACAAAATATTTGTTCAACATCTCTGCCATTTCCCTGTTCTCATTATTAATTCCTGTAAGGGGGTGGTCTCTATGATGGGGTCAGGTTCCCTTCTGACCAACTTGAGCGACTTGAATCGCACCCACTCCCTTCAGTTCTGTACTCTGGATTTATTTGGGGGGCGTGACAAAGTGCAAAGGACACTGATTTGATGCAAAGAACTTTGTTTTTATTACAGTCAGGGAAATACAAGCTTATTACTCTTGTAAGAAAATACAAGGTCAAACTTACAATCACTCTAATAAAGGACAATATAGTGTGGCCTCCCACTAGTTTTGGTCACATTATATGCCCTTATTTTCAATTTGATACCATCCCTTATTTTTTTAGTTAGCCACGGATGGTTATCCCTTCACTTTCTACATTTTTGCTTTACAATTCCAGCTTTACTCCCCTCCCTACTGACTCTATTCTCAGGTTCCCATCCCCTTGCCAAGCTAGTTTAAACCTTCTCCAACAGCACTAGCAACCACCAGCACCCCCACCGCCACTCTCCCCACAAGGATTTTGGTCCCGGTGCTGTTGAGGTGCAACCGGTCTGGCTTGTACAGGTCTCAGCTTCCGCAGAAGCGGTCCCAGTGTCTCAGGAATACAAAGCCCTCCCTCCTGCACCATCTCTCCAGCCACGCATTCATCTGCTCTATACTCCTATTTCTGTACTCACTAACTCGTGGAACCATGAGTAATCCAGAGATTACTACCTTTGAGGTCCTGCTTTTTAATCTCTCTCCTAGCTCCCTAAACGCTGCCTGCAGGACCTCATCCCTCTTTCTACGTATGTCATTGGCCCCGATATGGACCACGACCAGTAGCTGTTGATCCTCTCCCCTCAGAATTTTGTGTTGCCTCTGATGTAATGTTGGATATTCGGACACATGCTGTAAGATCTATAATGTTCAGACAATTGACCACCACATGCGGTATTGACGAGGGACAAAGCATGGTCAGAGGTAGGTTTTAAGAAGTGTCTTAAAGGAGGTCGTGAGGTTTAGGAAGGGAACTCCAGAGCTTGCTCTAGACAGCTGAATAAAAATACCTGTTCCCACTAGTGAACATTCTCTCTGCTCTTACATAAATGAAAACTCCACACGACAAAATACAAGTTGCCGTAACATGAGATAAACACGGGGAATGATTTACAGTTACACCATTTCAGGCCTTGATTAGCATCCTATTTAATAAGTGTATCGGCCCTGGAATTAGCAGTTTGTATTCAGCAGCTGCTGCAGATCCTGTTCAGTTATTTTTGCAGGTTGTTCAGAAACTGAACTCACCACTGCTGCTGTAGAGTTTCTGTTAAGCTTTGTAGGCAGAGCAGCAAATGCTGTATGACCAGTAATGTCTGAATGCATTGAAACCCCGGGGACTACAATTGGGTGAGAAGGGAAAGCAACAGGTGGCATCAGCTTACTGTCACAGCTTCATTGGTTAGTGTGGATACTCGACTGTGGTGGTTCTGGGATAGATTCCCTTCCGCCCGCTGCCCTCATGGTTGAATAACTTACCAACACAAATTAGGTTCACACATGAATAAGGAATTGGGTAAGGTATTAAAGGAGTAAATGTATTTCATTAAATGACCAAAACAAAATGCCCAAGAAGTTAAACACATTTATCTTGAAAAGCACTCCCCCCTCCCCAAAACCCGGGCCCCAATGCCTAATCCCTCAATTCATCAACCCAATGTATCAATTTATATTTAGTCTCATTTTGTATTTCATATCAAATAGCAATTAATCTGTCCAAATCCTGCTGGATCTCCATTTCTCGCCTTCACCCCTATTCAGCTACAGCTGTAATAATCCAGCGTTTACAAGTTAGTGTTAGGAATTTAGTTGAGAAAATAAATTGGATGCAATTAAATTGCCATCTTCAGCCATTCCATGTTAATGTCTTTGCAACTCTCAAGGGCACTTTTGGAGTGTCGATGTCACAAAATTTCATACATTGATGAGCCACAATTCCACGAGTCGGCCTGGGTTTGCGTGTTGATGGGTTTGATAGCTTTATGTTTCTGACAATGTCTTCAGCTCCCTCAATGTGAAGAACTTCACAAGTGCCCATGTTTTAAGAATTATATCAAATTTACAGCACAGAAAAAGACCTTTCGGTCCAACTGAGCCATGCTGTGGTTTATGCTCCATGTGAGTCTCCTCACTCCCTTCTTCATCTAGACCTATCAGCATATCCTTCTGTACCATTCTCCCTTGTGTTTATCTAGCTTCCCCTTAAATGCATCTGTGCTTTTTGCATTCAGTTATTACTGCGGATAGCTCAGTAAACCACTGCTGCTATAGACTTCCGGTTGAGCTGTGTGGGCAAAGAAGCAAGTAACTGCCATACAGACCAGTAATGTCTGAGCTCAAGGACAGTGTGGTGTATGTAGCACACAAATCACTGACTCCACATGGTCTGGTGTTAATCTAACTGCTGTGACCTTCGTCCTTTATTGAACAGCTCCAGAGTGACTCTCAGGAGTGGTGGTCAGCCTTTTATACTGCCTCTTGCAGGTACTTTCAGGTCTCCCACCACAGCGCCCTCTGTGGAGTACCATTGTGCTTACAATACATTTAAGATACCAGGACGATACACATATCAATACATAACAGCCAGCATTTATTGCCCATCTTTAATTGCCCTTGAAGGTGAAAAGCCTTGTAGCACTGAGTGCCTTGCTGGGCCATTTCAGTGGGCCATTTCAGAGGCCAGTTAAGAGTGAACCACATTGCTGTGGGCCTGGAGACAAATATAGGCCAGACCGGGTAAGGACGGCAGATTACACCTGGGTAAGGGGGCAAATCTTAAAATAATGGGCTGCCCATTTAAAACTGAGATGAGGAGGAATTTCTTCTCTCAGAGGGTTATAAATCTGTAGAATTTGCTGCCTCAAAGAGCTGTGGAAGCTGAGTCATTGAATAAATTTAAGACAGAAACAGACAGTTTCTTAACTGATAAGGGAATAACGGGTTATGGGGAGTGGGCAGGGAAGTGGACCTGAGTCCATGATCGGATTAGCCATGATTGTATTAAATGGCAGAGCAGGCTCGAGGGGCCATATGGCCTACTCCTGCTCCTATTTCTTATGTTCTTAATGTTCTTATTTCCTTCCCTAAAGGAGATTAGTGAACCAGATGGGCTTTTATGACAATCCAGTAGTTTCATGATCACCAGGACGAGCTTTTTATTCCAGATGTATTTAATTGATTAACTGAATTTAAATTCCCCAGCTGCTGTGCTGGGATTTTGCCTCTGGATCATTAGTCCAGGCCTCTGGATTTTCCAGTAACATAACCAGTATTCTATTGTACCACACATAGGATACACGATTGGGTTTGGTTCTGGGACCAACTTGCCAACACTCACTGACTCGACTCCCACATGAATAAGGAATTGGGCAAAGAATACATGTGGGACTGTACTCCAACAAAGTATAATCCTCCTGGAATGAGAAAATGTATTTCATTAAATGCATAAATGAAAACTCCCTAGTTAAATAGATACTTCTCCTGAAACTCTTCCCCTCCCCATGTACACTCTCCATGCCTTTTCCACCAATTTATCACCTAATAACAGCAGCTCCTTCATAAATATATCCATTTGTATTTTGTTCCGTTGTGCATTTCATACAAATAGCAATCATCATTTCCAAATCCTACTGGATCTCCATTTGTCCACTTCTTGTCCATTGATGCTGGAGCTGCAATGATCCAGTGTTTACAAGTTAATTAAGGACTTTGCTGAGAACTGCACTGGGTGCAATTAAATTGTTTCCTTTAGTCTTTCCATGTTAATGTCGTTTTTATTTGTTGCGGAATGTGGGCACCACTGGCAAGGCCAGCATTTATTGCCCATCACTAATTGCCCTTGAGAAGGTGGTGGTGAGCCGCTTTCTGGAACTGTGTCATGTTTGTAACTAGAATATAACACCACTGTATTACTGTATACACTCAACACAGATGCACACCCTGACCACAGGGGGTGAACTTTTGGGAGACACTCCTTACCTGATCACTCAGGTATTTAAAGGGAGGTCCCACATAGGGTCATCACTTCTGGAGTGCTGAATAAAGAGTTAAGGTGACTGAGTGGCCTTGGTCCTAGAATGTGCCTCATGTGCTTTCATGCTGTAGAGTAAGGACATTACATTGGCGACGAGAAACGGGAATTCACGACCCACGAGAATGGCCACCGGTAGCACAGATGAATGGTACTGTGTTGGGGAAGACTGGGACGATTTTGTTCAGAGGCTTCAGCAGAGCTTTGTCACGGATGCAGCGGCCAATAAGCGTCGGGCTCATCTTTTGACCAGCTGCGGACCAAAGACTTATGCGCTCATGAAGGACTTACTGGCACCCGAAAAGCCGTTGGACAATACGTTTTAAGAGCTTAGCAAGTTGATTGGGGAGCACCTTAAGCCAGCGAGCAGCATACACATGGCTCGATACAGATGCTACACCCACCGACGTCGTGAAGGGCAGAGCATATCAGACTTTGTAGCGGACCTCAGGCGCTTGGCCTGCCTCTGTAAATTCACAGACGCCTGCAGGGGGGAGATGCTAAGGGACTTCTTTATCGATGGTATCGGTCATGTGGGGATTTTTCGCAAGTTAATTGAGATCAAGGACTTGACCTTGGAAACGGCGGCGTTGGTGGCTCAGACTTTCATGGCGGGGGGTGGAGGGAGAGACGAAAATGATTTACGCGCGCAATTCTGCCTCCAATGCGGTAATGGATCAGGGAGTCAACATCCTCAATGCTACTCAGAGCCCTGCGGGCAGGCAGGAGCAGACCGACATTCATCAGGCAGTGAAAGACCCCAGAGTAGGACCTCAGCAGAGACAATGGCAGGCTGAACATATGTTCACGCCATCACAGTGGACAATGCGGCCTATGATGGGGCCATTAACATTACTAATAGGGTACTTAAGAGCAGTCAGAGGGACAGTCAGCGCAGAATTCCTGGCCACAGCCCTTTTGTCCCCAACAATGGAAACTTTAACTTGTGCTGGAAGTGTGGGGAGAAACACTCAGCCAGATCTTGCAGATTCCAACAGTTTGTCTGCAGAAACTGCAACCTCAGTGGCCATTTAGCTCATATGTGCAGAAAGCCTGCAACCAAACAGATATATGAGGCAGGTGGACGAGAAGAGGATTCTGTGAGGCAGGATGACTTTTGAGGCAAATCGATGGATGCCGAGGTTCAGCGGGTCCATGTGGCGAATATTCACAGTGCATACACCAAAACGTCACCAATGATGCTGAGGGTTTTATTGAACGGTATCCCAGTACGAATGAAGCTGGACACGGGGGCTAGCCAGTCACTCATGGGCGTTCAACAATTCGAGAAGCTATGGCCACACAAAGCTAGTAGACGCAAATTAGCATGTATTGAGACACAACTAAGGACTTACACCAAAGAAATCATTCTGGTGCTAGGCAGTGCAATGTTGGCTGTCACGCACGATGGCTTAGTGAACCGGCTGCTGCTCTGGATTGTCCCGGGCAATGGTCCTGCACTGTTGGGGAGGAGCTGGCTAGCCGAGATGAACTGGAAATGGGGGGATGTTCACGCAATGTCCTTGGTGGGGCGAAGTTCATCCTCGCAAGTTCGACAACAATTTGAGTCACTTTTCCAACCGGGCGTCGGGACGTTCAAAGGCACTAAAGTAGAAATACACATCACCCCGGATGCCAGGCCAGTGCACCACAAAGCCAGAGCGGTGCCGTACGAGATGCAAGAGAAAATCGAGAGCGAATTGGACCGGCTATTGCGAGAGGGCATCGTCTCGCCTGTTGAATTCAGTGACTGGGCAAGCCCCATCGTCCCCGTTCTTAAAGCGGATGGCTCTGCCAGGATCTGTGGCAACTACAAGGCCACCATCAATCGGGTGTCCTTACAAGACCAATACCCTCTCCCAAGAGCGGAGGACCTCTTCGCCACGTTGGCAGGCGACAAGCTGTTCACCAAGTTGGACCACACTTCGGCCTATATGACCCAGGAACTGGCCGACGAATCTAAACTACTGACCACCATCACCACGTACAAGGGACTGTTTGCGTATGATAGGTGCCCGTTTGGCATTCGATCAGCGGCCGCGATTTTTCAACGCAACTTGGAAAGCCTGCTTAAATCCATTCCTGGAACGATCGTATTCCAGGACGACATCCTCATCATGGGTCGAGACACCGAGGAACACCTCCACAACTTGGAGGAGGTGCTACGCCGACTGGATCAGGTAGGCCTGCGACTCAATATGCCTAAATGCATGTTCTTAGCTCCCGAGGTTGAGTTTCTGGGCAGGAGGGTTGCTGCAGATGGGATTTGGCCCACCGAATCCAAAACAGAGGCGATTCGATGAGCACCCAGGCCCTGCAACACATCGGAGCTGCGTTCATTCCTGGGACTGTTGAACTATTTCGGGAATTTTCTGCTGAACTTGAGCACGTTATTGGAGCCGCTACACATGCTCCTGCGTAAGGGTTGTGATTGGTTTTGGGGGGACTGTCAGGAACGGGCTTTTGATCGGGCGCGAAAACTACTGTGTTCAAACAAACTGTTGACCCTGTACGACCCTTGCAAAAGTTTCGTTCTGACATGTGATGCATCGTCCTATGGGGTTGGGTGCGTGTTGCAGCAGGGTAATGCTGATGGTCAGCTACAATCTGTGGATTATGCCTCCAGGTTGCTCTCTCAAGCAGAACGGGGCTATGGGATGGTTGAGAAGGAAGCGCTTGCATGTGTCTATGGTGTAAAGAAAATGCATCAGTACCTCTTTGGAAGGAAGTTTGAATTAGAGACGGACAATAAGCCGCTCACATCCCTGTTGTCAGACAGCAAGGCTGTCAATGCCAACGCATCAGCTCGCATACAGCGATGGGCTCTCACGCTAGCGGCCTATGACTACTCCATCCGGCACCAGCCCGGCACTGAAAATTGCGCTGACGCGATTAGCAGGCTCCCACTGGCCACCACTGAGGGGGCAGCTGCACAAAGCGCTGAGATGGTCATGGCTGTCGATGCCTTCGACAGTGCAGGCTCCCCTATCACAGCCCATCAGATCAAAATCTGGACAAACAGGGATCTCCTCCTATCCATGATTAAGAAATATGTCCTGACTGGGGATTGGGCGCCCGCACACAAAGCATGCCCTGAGGTGGTCAGACCATTCCACAGATGGATAGATGAGCTCTTCATCCAAGCTGACTGCCTACTATGGGGCAGCCGGGTAGTCATACCCAAGAAGGGCAGGGAGGCGTTCAACAGGGAACTCCACAGCAAGCACCCAGGCATTGTGATGATGAAGGCCATTGCCTGGTCACACGCTTGGTGGCCCGGAATTGACTCAGAACTGGAATACTGTGTTCGCAGGTGCACGACATGTACCCAGCTGAGTAATGCCCCCAGGGAGACCCCGCTCAGCCCCTGGCCCACCAAGCCAGGGTCACGCATTCACGTTGACTACGCGGGCCCGTTCATGGGGAAGATGTTCCTTATCATTGTAGATGCGTACTCAAATGCATCGAGTGCATCATCCTGAATTCTTGCACGTCATCCACCACTGTGGAAAACCTACGTGCGATCTTCGCTACCCATGGCTTGCCGGACATCCTGGTTAGTGATAATGGCCCGTGTTTCACGAGCTATGAATTCCGGGAGTTTATTTCGGGCAATGGCATCAACCATGTCAAGACTGCACCGTTCTAGTCAGCCTCCAATGGCCAGGCGGAATGTGCAGTCCAAATCGCTAAGCAAGGGATGCTCAGGATTCAAGGACCCTCCCTACAATGCCAACCTATCGCACCTCCTGCTGGCCTATAGGTCCCGTCCGCACTCGCTCAAGGGGGTCCCGCCCACAGAACTACTCATGAAACGGACACTCAAAACTCGGTTGTCCCTCATCCACCCAGTTCTGACCGACATAGTTGAGGACAAGCGTAAGGCACAAAACGAGTACCATGACCGTAAATCGAGGGGCAGATGTATAGAAATAAATGATCCTCTATTCGTCCTCAATCATGCGATGCAGCCCAAATGGCTCAAGGGTACCGTAATTGACAAAGAAGGGAATAGGGTCATTGTGGTAAAACTCAACAATGGCCAGATATGCCGAAAGCATCTGGACCAAGTAAAAAAAATGTTCAGCATGGACACGGAGGAACCTGAAGAAGACCATGAGATGGAGCTCACACTACCGCCAGTGAACATGTAACAAAAGCAATCAGAGGAATGTACAGTCCCTGCGGTCAGCCCGGACAGGTTAGAATCACCACAGGTGACAGATACTTACGTCAGTGTCCAACAACCAGAGCCCCAACTGCGGCGCTCCACGAGGGAGCGTAGACCACCTGAAAGACTAAACCTATGATCCCAATAAGACATTCGGGGATGGGGGGGGGTGAAGGTGATGTCATGTTTGTAACTACAATGTAACACCACTGTATTACTGAATACACTCAACATACATTCACACCTTGACCACAGGGGGTGAACTTGTGGGAGACACTCCTTACCTGATCACTCAGGTATTTAAAGGGAGGTCCCACGCAGGGTCATCACTTCTGGAGTGCTGAATAAAGAGTTAAGTTCATTGAGTGGCCTTGTCCCTGGAATGTGCCTTGTGTGGTTCCATGCTGTAGAATAAGGACATTACAAACCGCTGCAGTCCTTGTGGTGAAGGTACTCCCACAGTACTGTTAGGGAGGGAGTTGCATGACTTTGACACAGCGACGATGAAGGGATGGCGATATATTTCCAAGTCAGGATGGTGTGTAGCTTGGAGGGGAACTTGCAGGTTGTGGTGTTCCCATGTGCCTGTTGCCTGTGTCCTTCTAGTTGGTAGAGCTCATAGGTTGGCAGGGTGCTGCTGAAAAACCTTGACGAGTTGCTGCAATGCATCTTGTAGACGTTACACACTGCAGCCATGTTGCGTCAGTGGTGGAGGCAGTGAATGTGGAAGGTGGTGGATGGGGTGCCCATCAAGCGGGCTGCTTTGTCTGTGCTGGTGTCAAGCTACTCGAGGGTTGTTGGAGCTGCACTGATCCAGGCAAGTGGAGAGTATTCCATCACAGTCTTGACTTGTGCTTTGTAGATGGTGGAAAGGCTTTGGGGAGTCAGGAGGTGAGACATAAGCCACAGAATACCCAGCCTCTCCCCCACTTTTGTTACCACTGCATTTATGTAGCTGGACCAGTTAAAGTTCTGGTCAATGGTGACCCCCAGGTGTTGATGGTGGGGGAATCAGCGATGGTAATGCTGTTGAATGTCAAGGGCAGGTGGTTCGACTCTCGCTTGTTGGAGATAGTCATTGCCTGGAACTTGTGTGGTGCAAATGTTGTTCAGGTCTTGCTGCATGCGGGCATAGAGTGCTTCATTTTCTGAGGAGTTGCAAATCGAACTGAACACTGCAATCATCAGAGAACATCCCCACTTCTGACTTTATGATGCAGGAAAGCTCATTGATGAAGCAGCTGAAGATGGTTGGGCCTAGGACACAGCCCTGAGCAACTCCTGGGCTGAGCTGAGTGACCTCCAACAACCACAACCATTTTCCTGTGCAAGGTATGACTCCAGCTAGAGGGCAGTTTCCCACCTGATTCCCTTTGACATCAGTTCTACGAGGGCTCCTTGATGCCACACTCGGTCAAATGCTGTTTTGATGTCAAAGACAGTCACTCTCACCTTACCTCTGTAATGCAGCTCTTTTGTCCCTATTTGGACCAAGCTGTAAGGAGGTCTGGAGCCGAGTGTTCCTGGCTGAGAGGGGACCTCATAGAAACATATAAAATTCTGACGGGGTTAGACAGGTTAGATGCAGGAAGAATGTTCCCAATGTTGGGGAAGTCCAGAACCAGGGGTCACAGTCTAAGGATAAGGGGTAAGCCATTTAGGACCGAGATGCGGAGGAACTTCTTCACCCAGAGAGTGGTGAACCTGTGGAATTCTCTACCACAGAAAGTTGTTGAGGCCAATTCACTAAATATATTCAAAAAGGAGTTAGATGAGGTCCTTACTGCTAGGGGGATCAAGGGGTATGGCGAGAAAGCAGGAATGGGGTACTGAAGTTGAATGTTCAGCCATGAACTCATTGAATGGCGGTGCAGGCTAGAAGGGCCGAATGGCCTACTCCTGCACCTATTTTCTATGTTTCTATGTTTCTAACCCAAACTGTCCACAGTCTGCAGGTGAGCAGTTTCTTGGTAAATAAGTGCCACTTGATAGTACTGTCGACAACACCTTCCATCACTTTGCTGATGATTGGGAGTAGACTGATGGGGTGGTAATTGTCCAGATTGGATTTGTCCTGCTTTTTGTGGACAGGATATACCTGGGCAGTTTTGGAGCACAAATGTTTTGCACGAGAGCCAGGAAGTGCACGGGTCCCATAGTCTTTGCTGTATCCAGTGCGCTCAGCTGTTTCTTGATATCATGTGAAGTGAATTGAATTAGCTGAAGACTGGCTTCTGTGATGGTGGGGACCTCAGGAGGGGGCTGAGATGGATCATGCATGAGGTACTTCTGGCTAGAGATAGTTGCAAACGCTTCAGCCTTGTCTTTTGCACTGACGAGCTGGGCTCCTCCATCATTGAGGATGGGGATGTTCATGGAGCCTCTTCCTCCCGTTACTTGTTTAATGGTCCACCACCATTCACAACTAGATGTGGTCAGTCTGCAGACCTTTGATCTGATCCGTTGATTGTGTGATTGTTTTGCTCTGTCTATATCATGCTGCTTCCGCTGTTTAGCATGCATGTAGTCCTGTGGTGCTTCCCCAGGTTGGCACCTTAGTTTTCGGTATGCCTGATGCTGTTCCTGGCATGCTCTTCTGCACTCCTCATTGACCAGGGTTGGTCCCTTGGCTTGATGGCAATGCTAGAGTGAGGGTTATACCGGGCCATGAGGTTAAAGATTGTGGTGGAATACAATTCTGCCGCTACTGATGGCCCACAGCACCTCATGGATACCCAGATTTGAGATGATAAATCTGTTCTGAATCTATCCCATTTGGGACGGTAGTAGCGCCACACAACATGATGGAGGACATTTTCAATGTGAAGTTGGGACTTCTTCTCCACAACGACTGTGTGGTGGTCACTGCTACTAATGCTGTCATGGACAGATGTGTCTGTGACAGGTAGATTGGTGAGGACGAGGTCATGTAGGTTTTTCCCTTCTGTTGATTCTCTCACCATCTGTCGCAGGCCCAATCTGGCAGCCCATTCCTTCCGGATTTGGCCAGCTGAAGCGTCAAGAACCAGAGGGCACAGAATTAATGTGCTTAGCAAAAAAGCCAGAGGCCGACATAACAAAAAACTTTTAAACTCAACGAATGGTTAGGATTTGGAATGCACAGCCTGATAGGGTGGTGGAAACAGATTCAATTGTAGCCTTCAAAAGGGAAATGGATAAATAGTTGAAGAGGAAAAAATTGCACGGATTTTGGGGAAAGAAACTCGGAGTGGGACTAACTGGATTGCTCTTTGAATGACCCGGCACAGACTCGATGGGCCGAATGGTCTCCTTGTGTGCTGTACTATTCTGTGATTCTATATGATTCTGTGGTGACCAGAACTGTGCACAGCACTCCAAGTGTTGTCTAGCCAAGGTTCTATACAAATTTAACATGATGAACACGGAGGCATTCCTCACTCTGAGCTCAGAGATCAGATGAACATAAGAACATAAGAACATAAGAATTAGGAACAGGAGTAGGCCATCTAGCCCCTCGAGCCTGCTCCGCCATTCAATAAGATCATGGCTGATCTGGCCGTGGACTCAGCTCCACTTACCCGCCCTCTCCCCGTAACCCTTAATTCCCTTATTGGTTAAAAATCTATCTATCTGTGACTTGAATACATTTAATGAGCTAGCCTCAACTGCTTCCTTGGGCAGAGAATTCCACAGATTCACAACCCTCTGGGAGAAGAAATTCCTTCTCAACTCAGTTTTAAATTGGCTCCCCCGTATTTTGAGGCTGTGCCCTCTAGTTCTAGCCTCCCCTACCAGTGGAAACAACCTCTCTGCCTCTATCTTGTCTATCCCTTTCATTATTTAAAATGTTTCTATAAGATCACCCCTCATCCTTCTGAACTCCAACGAGTAAAGACCCAGTCTACTCAATCTATCATCATAAGGTAACCCCCTCATCTCCGGAATCAGCCTAGTGAATCGTCTCTGTACCCCCTCCAAAGCCAGTATATCCTTCCTTAAGTAAGGTGACCAAAACTGCATGCAGTACTCCAGGTGCGGCCTTACCAATACCCTATACAGTTGCAGCAGGACCTCCCTGCTTTTGTACTCCATCCCTCTCGCAATGAAGGCCAACATTCCATTCGCCTTCCTGATTACCTGCTGCACCTGCAAACTAACTTTTTGGGATTCATGCACAAGGACCCCCAGGTCCCTCTGCATCTCAGCATGTTGTAATTTCTCCCCTTTCAAATAATATTCCCTTTTACTGTTTTTTTCCCAAGGTGGACGACCTCACACTTTCCGACA
Organism: Pristiophorus japonicus; assembly: GCF_044704955.1. NCBI lineage: Eukaryota > Metazoa > Chordata > Chondrichthyes > Pristiophoridae > Pristiophorus > Pristiophorus japonicus. The sequence goes on along the minus strand of NC_091980.1, from coordinate 133,179,214 downwards.
TTGTATTCCATCTGCCAAATCTTCGCCCATTCGCTTAACCTATCCAAATCTCTTTGCAGCCTCTCTGTGTCCTCTACACAACCCGCTTTCACACTAATCTTGGTGTCATCTGCAAATTTTGTTACACTACACTCTGTCCCCTCTTCCAGGTCATCTATGTATATGGTAAACAGTTGTGGTCCCAGCACCGATCCCTGTGGTACACCACTAACCACCGATTTCCAACCCGAAATGGACCCATTTATCCCGACTCTCTGCTTTCTGTTCGCCACCCAATTCTCTAAACATGCTAATACATTTCCTCTGACTCCGCGTACCTCTATCTTCTGCAGTAACCTTTTGTGTGGCACCTTATCGAATGCCTTTTGGAAATCTAAATACACCACATCCATCGGTACACCTCTATCTACCATGCTCGTTATATCCTCAAAGAATTCTAGTAAATTAGTTAAACATGATTTCCCCTTCATGAATCCATGCTGCATCTGCTTGATTGCACTATTCCTATCTAGATGTCCCGCTATTTCTTCCTTAATGATAGTTTCAAGCATGAAGGGGTTGACTTATGAAGAAAGGTTGAGCAGGTTGGGCCCATACTGAGTTTAGAAGAATGAGAGGTGATCTTATTGAAACATGTAAGATACTGAGGGGGCTTGACAAGGTAGATGCAGAGAGGATGTTTCTACTCGTGGGGAAATCTAGAACTAGGGGGCATAGTTTCACAAAAAAGGGTCGCCAATTTAAAATGGAGATGAGGCGGAATTTCTTCTCTCATAGCGTCATAAATTTGTGGAATTCTCTGCTGCAGAAAGCAGTGGAGGATGTGTCATTGAATATATTTAAGTTGGAGACAGATATTTGAACGATAAAGGAGTTAGGGGTAATGGGGAGCGGGTAGGGAAGTGGAATTGAGCCCAAGATCAGATCAGCCATGATCTTATTCAATGGTGGAGCAGGCTTGAGGGGCCAATGGCCTATTCCTGCTCTTATTTTTTATGTTGTTATGTTATGTCCCTGGAGAGGGAGCACGCGGAGTCTGCCAGTATGGTTAAGGCTTTCCGTGACCGGTGGGCACCAGAGGGATTAGAGTGCAGCATGGTTACAGGGAAATAAATTATAATTTGAAAAGTTTTTATGTTAGTTTTGTCAGATTTACAACTTATAATTTATTCCCCCTCATAAAGGGGCACTTATAAGTTTTTCCCAATTGATTAGCCGAAAGAGTAGAGGATTCATTTAAACCTGTGATTCTGGATACTTGAACTGTGTGGAGGAAAATTAGGACAATTGAAATCCTCATTGAGTTGTCAGCCAATGATGCTCATTCTTCAAAGATCTGACTGGCTTTGGGAGTCCATATACCCTCCTCCCATTACTTGATTGGTGCTCTGAGAGGCTGCAACTTCTGATTGGATATTGAAGACTGTCACTCATCCTCTAGGTTGCCGCACCCTGGATTATCCCTCAGTATAAATACAGGATTTTGTGGTTACTAAAATCTCAGTTTGTTACTTCAACAAAGTTTAGATTTGTAAAAAAAAAATGGCTTCTCAAGTGTGTCAGAACTACCACCAGGACTGTGAGGATGCTGTCAACAAGCAGATTAACATGGAGCTCTATTCCTCTTATGTTTATCTCTCTATGGTGAGTTGACTGCTTCACAGTGGAGACTATGTAATGTGAATTTACTGAATTCTGTGCTGTATCTAGCCCACCTATTCTGAGTATCTTTAATCTAAATGACTCCCTTTCCTGGGCTCTTTTGAGCTTGTTAAAGTTTCTTTGGAATACATTCTGCACTCAATGCATGGAATTCAGAGTTCATATTCTCATTCTAAATCACTTCAATAACTTGCCCTACAATGCCTTTGCAATAAGGGGATATTATCTTAAAATTAGAGCTAGGACATTTAGATGGAAAGTCAGGAAATAGTCTATCCTGCAAGTGTGGTGGAAATCTGGAAATACTTATTTTCCCATCCTCCTACAGACCCCCAAAAACACATTGATGTAGGGCCCAGGTTTTTTATTGGGTAAGGGTATCAAGATTGTTTCCATGTCCATGTACATATAAGTTCAGTGAGACTTAACCCTTGAACAAAAGTGAAATATTGAGATTGAATTGATGTAATTTACAAGAATGTGTCTGCCATTCAATACCAACTATTCTTCTGATCCCACTGTAGTCTTTCTACTTTGACCGGGATGATGTTGCCTTGCGTCACTTTGCTGAGTTCTTCAAGGAGCAGTCACATGAGGAATGTGAGCATGCTGAGAAACTGATGAAATTCCAGAATCGGCGTGGAGGACGGATCATCTTGGCGGACATCAAGGTTGGATTCAATAAAGGAGTGGCCTTTTGTCTGGCTCCCCTTAGACTGAATGTTCCCAGTACATTCTAAAGCAATTATTTTCAATTTGCAGGACACTGGTCATTCAGCCAAAATGGTCTTTGCCGGTTTTCATATTCCACACGAGCCTCCTCCCACCTTGCTTCATCTCACCCTGTCAGCATATCATTCTATTCCTTTCTCCCCATGCAATTGCCTAGCTTCCCGCTGAGTACATCTATGCTATTTTCCTCATCAATATGACCCCATGGTTGCGATAGCTTAATGGCAATTTTAATTTCTCACATAGGTTCATGGTAAAGTAGACTTTTGATTGCACCCCTAATTTCCTTCAAATATTTATTTAATCCATTGTAAACTAAATGTTTGAATTTCCTTTCCAGAAACCAGAGCAGGATGAGTGGAGCAATGGTCTGGAGGCGATGCAGAGAGCTCTGCAGATGGAGAAGAATGTGAACCAGAGTCTGCTGGATCTCCACAAACTCTCCACTGAGAGGACAGACCCTCATGTGAGTTTTTAATGAATTTAATGTGGGTTGAGATTGTGGATCCTTGTTTTCCTGAGCCTAATTATAACGATCTCCATGCCCAAAAGCTTTGTATTGGTGTCTTTGTTTTTATTTTGGGAAGTGATGGGGTAAGTTGACTTACTGTAGACAGACTAGTAAATGTGTCCTGGGATCTGAGCACCTATTGTGCAGTAAGTTTAATCTAATGATGCAGTAATTCCATCAATCTCAATTGCACCACTTGACTATCCTCCAGTTCAAGAGGATTCAAATCTAAATTCTCAAGCAGAAGCTGACATTCCTTGAAATCTGCTGCTGGACATAACTAGTTTCCCTCTTTCAGTTGTGTGACTTCCTGGAGACCCACTACTTGGATGAACAAGTGAAGATGATCAAGGAGCTTGGAGATCACATCACCAACCTGAAGAGACTGGGAGCCCCTGAGAATGGCCTGGGAGAGTACCTGTTTGACAAGCACACCCTGGGGGAGAGTGACTAAACTGACTGATAGGATCAAGCTTATTGTGTTTAGTACTTGTATTTCCATAATTAGGACCCTTTGTGCTGCAGAGAATACCTTTTGACTTTGTACAAAGAGCTGTGAGACCTGGGCTCTTGATGTGACATGTGACATACTGTAAATAAACTGTTCAATATTGGACTGGGTTTTGTCTCCTTGTAAGTTTGGAGTGGTTGCTTATTTTCTATTAACATAACTAGGTTTGTTTCAATCAAGAATTGCACTGAGCTGTGCAATAGTTGAGATTCTGAAATTTTAAAAACATATGAAGTTGGAGTAGGAATAGGTCATTTAGCTCCTTGAGCCTCCTGATCTGATCATGGACTCAACTCCACTTCCCTGCCTGCTCCTCATAAACTTACTATATTATTGTTCAAAAATCAGTCTTTCTGATTTAAATATGTTCAATGACCCAGCCTCCACAGCTCTCTTGGGCACAGAATCCCAAGAAATTCCTCCCTATGTCAGCTCTAAGAGGTGTCCCCTAGTTTTAGTTTCCTGGTTAATGGAAATATTTTACTCATCTACCTGCTTGACCCTTTTCATTATCTTGTATGTTTCAATAATATCACCTCATGCTTCTGAACTCTAATGAGTAGAGGCCCAAACTATCTTCAGTTGGCATGCTCATCTCTGGAATCAAACTAGTTAACAGACTCCACTGCAAGTATATCTTTCCCTTTAAATATGGAGGCCAAAACTGTATTCAATACTTCACGTGTGGCTTCATTTTACCAATACTCTGTACAGTTGTAGCAGGACATCTCTGCTTTAATACTGTATCCCCCTTGGAATAAATACCAACATTCCATTTGCCTTCCTGATTACTTACTATGCAGGTACAGCAATGTTTTGTTTCATGAATGAGGACCCCAGGTCTGTTCCTCTGTACTGTAGCACTTTGCAATTTTTCTCCACTTAAATTATAATTTGCTTTTCTATTATTTCTGCCAGAGTGGATAACCTCACATTTTCCCACAATATATTTAATCTGCCAAATTTTTGCCCACTCACTTCGCCTGTCTATATCCTTTGGCAGATTTTTTGTGTCGTCGCAATTTGCTTTCGCACCTATCTTTGTCATCAGCAAATGTGGCTACATCACACTTGGTCCTTTCATCCAAGTCATTAATATAGATTGTGAATAGTTGAGGACCCAGCACTGATCCCTGTGGCACCCTATTAGTCACTGACAACTAGAAAATGACCCATTTCTCCTGAGACTGTTCTGTTAGTTAGCTGGTCTATCCATGCTAATATATTACCCCCAACCCCGTGAGCTTTTTCTTATGCAGCACCTTTCCCAATGCCTACTGGCAATCCAAAAACACTACATCCACTGGTTACCCCTTATCCATCCTGCTCGTTACATCCTCAAAGAACTCCAGTAAATTTGTCAAACCTGATTTCCCTGTCATAAAACCATGCTGACTCTTGAATTGAATTATGCTTTTCTAAATGTCCTACTGCTTCCTTAATAATGTACTCCAGCATTTTCCCAATGACATATTAAGCTAACTGGTCTATAGGTTCCTGCTTTTTGTCTATGTTATGTCTCTAATAATGTGATTGAGTATTTTCGACTTGAGTAAGTGTGACCTTTGTCTCTATATTCTGACTCTCGAGTGCTGGCGCAGCGTAGGAGGCCTGCTTATATGCAGTGCTCCCAAGGGCTGCTGGGATCCCTTGGGACTCCAATAGATGCGCCCTCTGGTGGCGGTAGAATTCTGGTTACACAGTGTTGCCTTCAAAACATCTGTCCCCGCACCCGCCAAAGACAATAGTACACTTATTTACAGGGTGAGATGATCTGGGGTTTTCACACAGGTGCAGGTGAGTTAGTTGGACCTTCGCTGGGTTGTTGTGCAGCTGGCCTTGCTGGGCTGCTGGGGATGATGAGTTCAGCCTCGTGGTCAACCGTGATGTTGGTCGCCACTTGTGTGTGTATCGGAGGGTCGAAGTTGGTGGTGTTCTCTTCAGGTTGCTCGTGGCATGCCCCCAGAGCTTCTTTTTCAATCATGCTGTAGTCCCTGTCAGCCTTGGACAAACTCCTGGATGCATAAGCACCGGTTGCTATGTTCCCGATTCGTTTGCTTGTTGTAACACACACCCGACCCCGTACGAAGACACATCGCAAGCGAGCACTAAATGTTTACATGGGTCATACAAAACAAGCAGTTTGTTGGAACATAACAGATTTCTGTCTTTCTCAAAAGCAGTCCTTTTTGATTTCTCCCATACCCAATCATCTCCCTTGAGTAGAGGTTCTAGCAAGGTGCTTAACCTAGGTAGGTAATTACCAAAATAATTGAGGAGTCCCACAAATGACCACAGCTCCGTCACATTCTGTGGCCTCAACGCATTCTTGATGGCCTCTGTCTTGGCGTCGGTGGGCCTGATGCCATCTGCCGCATTTTTCTCCCTTAGAACTCGACCTCTGGCACCAGGAAAACACACTTCGAGTGTTTCAACCCGAGTCCCACACGATCTAGCCGACTTAGAACCTCTTCCAGATTCTGCAAGTGTTCGATGATGTCCTGATCAGTGATCAATATGTCGTCCTGGAAAACCACGGTCCTAGGAATCGACTTTAGCAAACTTTCCATGTTCCTTTGAAAAATAGCCGCGGCCGATCGAATCCCAAACGGGCATCTATTGTAGATGAACAGACCTTTGTGCATGTTGATACAGGTGAGTCGTTTTGAAGATTCCGCCAGCTCCTGCGTCATGTAGGCCGAGGTCAGGTCCAACTTGGTGAACGTCTTCCCTCCAGCCAGGGTCGCAAATAGGTTGTCTGCCTTGGGTTGCGGGTACTGGTCCTGCAGCGAAAAATGATTAATCGTTACTTTATAGTCCCTACAAATTCTGACTGTGCCATTGCTCTTGAGAACCGGAACAATCGGAATGGCCCACTCGTTGAACTCAACTGGCGCGATGATGCCCTCTCGTTGCAGCCCGTCCAGCTCGATCTCCACTTTCTCTCGCATCATGTATGGCATCACACGTGCCTTGTGGTGGATGGGTCGTGTACCGGGAACCAAGTGGATCTGCACCTTCGCCCCAGAGAAATTTCCAATGCCTAGCTCACACAATGACGGGAGCTTGCACAAAGCCTGGGCACATGAGGCGTCGTTGATGGATGAAAGCGCTCGGATGTCGTCCCAGTTCCAGCAGATTTCTCCCTGCCAGCTTCGGCGGAACAGTGTGGGGCCATCTCCTGGTACTATCCATAGTGGTAGTTCGTGCACCGCTCCATCATAGGAGACTTTTACTGCTGCACTGCCAATTACAGGGATCAGCTCTTTTGTGTAAGTTCTCAGCTTGGTATGAATGGGGCTCAGCTTCAGCCTTTGTGCCTTGTTGCACAACAGCCTCACGAAGGCCTTTTTGCTCATTATAGACTGACTCGCAACCGTGTCCAATTCCATGGCTACTGGAATTTCGTTCAGTTCAACTCTTAACATGATCGGTGGACATTTCGTGGTGAAGGCGTGTACCCCATATACTTCTGCCTCCTTAGTTCGAGTCTCTAGTTCAGTTTGATCCGCCATGGATTGGTCTTCCTCTGCAACGTGGTGGTTTGCAGGGTTTGCAGTTCGTCTGCACATTCACTGGAGGTGTCTCATTGTTCCACAGCATTTGCATGCATAGTGTTTGAAGCAGCATTGATGGGCTCGATGATCAGCTCCGCAGCGCCAACAAGGTGTTAATTGCCTCGCATTCACACTTGATGGCGGACTCTCAATCATCTGAGGTAATGCAGCTGCAGGCGTGTATATTCTGCCATATGCATTCCTGCCTGAAAATGACGTGACTTTGTGTACAGTATTTGCCGATGCATCTTTATGCTGTGAAATTTGTTTGGTGTTATCACTGGTGGACATAAATGCCTGAGCTATCGTTATGGCTTTGCTCAGGTTCATTGTTTCAACAGTCAATAGTTTGCGAAGGTTAACCTCATGGCCAATGCCAAGCACAAAAAAGTCTCTTAGCATTTGCTCCAGGAATCCATCGGAATTCGCAATATCCTGCAAGGCGCTTTAGTTCGGCGACGTTGCTTGCCAATTCCTGGCCTTCAGACCGTTGACATGTATAAAATCGACACCTTGTCATCAGAGTGCTCTCCATCGGATTTAGGTGCTCCCGGAGCAGCGTACACAGTTCTTCATACGATTTGGTGTTGGTTTCACCAGAGCAAGAAGATTTTTCATGAGGCCATAGGTTGTTGTCCCGCAGACGGTGAGGATGTTCACCCTTCGTTTGGCAGCGTTCTCATTCCCTTCCAGCTCGTCGGCCATGAAGTATTGGTCGAGTAGCTCTACGAAGGCTTTCCAATCGTCACCTTCTGAGAATTTCTCCAGGATGCCAACAGTTTTCTGCATTCTTGCATGATGGTTCGTTATCTACTACTCGTCGCCAGTTGTTATGTCTCTAATAAAGCAATGTGACTGAGTACTGTAGATTTGAGTAAGTGTGACCTTAGTCTCTGTATACTGACTCCAGAGTGCTGGCACAGCATGGGAGGCCTGCTTATATGCAGTGCTCCCAAGGGATGCTGGGATCCCTTGGGACTCCAACTGATGCGCTCGCTGGTGGCAGTAGAATGCTGGTTACAAGGTATTACATATATAAAAGTCTGCCTCCTTTTTTAAATAGGGGTGTTACATTTGCGGTTTTCCAATCTGAGGGTACTGCCCAAGAATCTAGGGAATTTTGGTAGATTATAACCAATGCATCTACTATCTCTGCAGACCGTTCTTTTAAGACCCTAGGATGTAAGCCATTGTGTCCAGGGCTCTTGTCCACCTTTAGTCCTATTATTTTACCAAGTACTACTTCATTAGTGGAATGAGAGGGGACCTCATAGAAACATCAAAAGTTCAGATGGGATTGGACAGGTTAGAGGCAGGAAGAATGTTCCCGTTGCTGGGGAGTTCCAGAACCAGGGGTCACAGTCTAAGAATAAGAGATAAGCCATTTAAGACCGAGATGAGGAGAAACTTCTTCACTCAGAGAGTGGGTAACCTGTGGAATTCTTTACCGCAGAAAGTTATTGAGGCCAGTTCGTTAGATATATTCAAAAGGCAGTTAGAATGTGAGGTTATCCACTTTGGTGGCAAAAACAGGAAGGCAGAATATTATCTGAATGGTGACCGGTTACGAAAAGGGGAAATGCAACGAGACCTAGGTGTCATGGTCATTGTCATCAGTCATTGACGTTTGGCATGCAGGTACAGCAGGCAGTGAAGAAGGCAAATGGCATGTTGGCCTTCATAGCTAGAGGATTTGAGTTACAGCCAAAGGGATCAAGGGGTATGGAGAGAAAGCAGGAAAGGGGTACTGAGGGAATGATCAGCCATGATCTCATTGAATGGTGGTGCAAGCTAGAAGGGCTGAATGGCCTGCTCCTGCATCTATTTTCTATGTTTCTATGTTTCTATGAATAAGTTACTAACACAACTTAGATTCACATATGAATAAGGAATTGGGTAAGCTATTGAAGAACTACTTGTGCACCTGTACTCCAACACATATCCTTCTGGAAGGAGTAAAAGTATTTAATTAAATGACCAAAGCAAAAGGCCCAAGAAGTTAAACACATTTATCTTGAAAAGCATTCCCCCCTCACCAAAACCCGGGCCCCAATGCCCAATCCCTGAATTCATCAATCCAATGTATCAATTTATATTTAGTACCATTTTGCATTTAATACTAAATAGCAATGAATCTGTCCAAATCCTGCTATATCTCCATTTCTCTCCTTCACCCCTATGAATGGATTCAAATGTTAATGCTACAGCTGTAATAATTCAGTGTTTACAAGTTAGTTTTAGGAATTTAGCTGAGAAAATGAATTGTGTGCAATTAAATTGCCATCTTCAGCCATTCCATGTTAATGTCTTTGCAACTCTCAAAGGCACTTTTGGGGTGTCGATGGGCTAGATTTTACACTTTTGTGCATATCGCCTTAAAATGGGCATTATTTCTGGTGTGGGCATTAAAAATATGTTTTCAGATCGTCGGATTCTCGCCCATTCTCAAAGCCCCTAGTCTCCATTTTTTAAATTGGGCATTACCGCGAGCGATATGAAATAGGCGTGAGCGTTAAATCTCTCTGACCTTCTGCCGTAAAGTTGCCGTCCTTAGCAATGGCATGGCAACGCTCGATTCCTGTGATTCAGGAGTTCAGGGGTCATCATAACATGTGCAGAAGAGGACACAGAGAGAGAGGGAGCTGAGAGGGAGTGGAGGCATGTGTGGGTGTGGTGTGGTTGCTTTGGGAGGAAGGAAAAAGAGTTTTGAGCTTTACAGCAAATTGGGAAAAAGAATTTGCTGTTACCAGCCAGATATTTGCACAAATTTCTTCACTATAATGGAGGGAGTGGAGGAGGCAAGTCAGCATGCTGTGGAGATTGACACTGGCGAGAGCAGTGAGCTAGGAGAAGAGCACATTGGAGGACAAAAGCGAGCGAGGACGTCGAGTCACGCTGGGGTGATTTGACCCAGGGAGGGCGCGGGAAGCCCACCCCAAGGCCTACCAGAGGATATGGACCGAGATAGCAGAGGTGGTCTCGTCGGTCACCAACGAGGAGCGTGAGGGCAACCAATGCATTAAGCGATGGAATGACATTATGACATTGTGGGATCCGCAAGAGTAATTATTACATTTATTTACACTCACTTATATATTTATGAATTTGAGTTGTAAGAGTCATGAGTGACTATCATCAGATGTGAGGTTGTCCTTTTATTGATAATGTTATACTCAAAGCCTGAGGTTACAGTGTACCTTTAGGTAAAGAATGATAATTCTCATCATAATCATGATTACGTCTGTCGGTTATGTGTTGTATCAGTCTCTGTGATAGTACCTAGCAATGATATCATGCAATGATCTCATGCTATGTTGTCCTGTTACCTTTTACAGAAGAAGCTAGCATCGATGAGGTGCGAGCAGAAGCGAACGGGTGGGGGGCCACCAGTCACCAACGACATCATTGATATGGAGGAGCGGGTGCTCGCACTCGTAGGGAGGACCAGCCGGTCGGCCACGCAGGCATCTGCAGACCCTGAAGTGATGTGACGTGAGTAAAGTATGCACTATTGCATGATCTAAAGTTAATTGATGCCACACCCACTCATATCCGAACAATAATATATGATAACTGCTTTCTAAAATTGTCCCATAAATAACGCAGGCCTTATGAGAATTATTGCAATACAGAATGTGTTGATGGGTATGAAATGTGATGTCTGTGATGATTTTGATAGCAGTGATGCTTTTGCCGTGCCTATGCTATATGTAAAGCTGGACTCAGGTTGTGACCCTAGTACCCCCTTCACCTCTAATAACCTCATTAGTATTTTGCAGCTCAGCCAGCAGCGCGTCCCAAGGCAAGAGCACAGAGGCCAGAAGGTGTTGGCACAGGCCCTGACTCGGTGGACGAACCTATATCTGGTGCTGAGGATGTCCGATTCTCAGCCGTCTATCCACTGGGTCTCTTCTCGACGGATGAGAGCGTGGACTTCTAGGAGCCTGCATCGCCACGGTCGAGAAGACATTTGTCGCCAAGGCCGTCGAGTGCTCCTTCGACCATTCCCAACTCCAGTGTGGAGGTACCAGGCCCAAGCACCTCACCACAGGGCACCCCATTTGTCCCCAGGTTGGCGGCGACCCTGCGGAAGTTTCGTGGACGCGGCTGGTCTCATCCATGAGCGCCAGATGAGAGTGGAGAGATGGTACAGTTGTCCAGGAGGACTGTAGACATAAGTGACCAGATCCTAAATGCATTGGGGGGCCATATCCCGACAACTGACCAGCATCTCCGGCACCATCTCACAGATAGCAGACGCCCTGGAGGCGATAGCCAGGAACATTGCTGGCACAGGCCTCCCAGTGTCCCGGAGCCCAATATTCCACCCCTAGGTTCACCACCCCCAGTCTCAACGACATATGAGAGCCAGGAGCAAGATCCTGCTTCTGGATTCGAGAATGTTCCCACCTCGGTACCTCCTGCTCCCGTACCTGTCCAACCACCAGCTCTGCCTTCATCCCCTGTAATGAGGCACCGCCTAAGGAGCTCCTCGGTCAGGCGGCTTGGATCGAGGAGGGGAAGGGGTAGAGGTGGGGAGAAGATGGGGAGGGGGGTAAGGAAAGTGAGGTGCATGTCCGCAGGTGATGGGTCTGTTCTATCCCCATTTGGGTGCATGCAATTTGTTGTAAGGTATGAGGGGAGGGGCCACCCTCCTGCTTTGTGTTTGTGTTGTGTGTTGCTAGACATGTTAACCATTTGATTGATGTCAATGTTTTAAAAAGTGCAGTTGGGGTCGGCTGTTTTTTCCCCTGATACTAATGATTTCACAACAATGCTCCTCTACAATGTTTTTTATTGAACATAACCTTGTTGTGCATTGTCTCAGACAGCTGGACAATTACACACTGGTGATTGCTTAACATTAAAGGGTATAAATAAACTTAACTCCAATTAACGTAAACTTTAACTGGCACTAAGGTGATGACCACCATTGATGTCTGAGCTGCACACATACAGCAGTCTGTCAGCTTTGTCAATCACAGCAACGTTCTTTCAGGCAAATCACTCATTGATGAGCTGCTGATGTAACAGTCCTGCAGCTATGTGGCCACGAGCCCTTTCCTGCGGTCTAGAGGGGGGAGTGGGCATGGTTGCATAGGCAGCCTGAGTGTCTGGGCCCCTCCTCTTCCTCTCTCTCCTGAGGTGGAGCATCAGTCTCTTCTGGCAATTCCTGCCCCCTCCTGATCGCCAGGTTGCACAGCATGCTGCAGACGACCATGACTTTAGCTGCCTGATCAGGGTTGTATTGCAGCTCCCCTCCTGAATGGTGCATCTAAACCACTGCTGAAGCACACTAATTGTTTTCTGCACCACATTGCATGTGTCTCTGTGGTTCTTGTTGTCCCGCTTCTCGGATTGGGTGTCACGCAGTAGGGTCATCAGCCAGGTGGCTAGGCCATAATGTTTGTCACCAAGCATCCAGAATTGTCCTTGTGGCTGACTGATGAACATGTCAGATAGCAGACGCCCTGGAGGCGATAGCCAGGAACATTGCTGGCACAGGCCTCCCAGTGGTCCCACAGGATTTGAGCCTCTTCGAAGCTGCCCGGGTATTTGGCATGCACCGCCATTATGATCTGGTTGTGGTCGACAACTAGTTGGACCTTCAGGGAGTGAAATCCTTTTCTGTTGCGGAAAAGCTGTGGGACCTGAGAAGGTGCCCACATGGCAATGTGAGTGCACTGTATTGCTCCCCACACCCTTGGGAACTTAGCAATGCTGTAGAATGCTGCAGCCCTGTTAGTCTCTCCGTGGTCAATGGGAAGCTGATACGCGTGTACAGGTCCACCGTGACCTGTCTAAAGCAACATTATGTGGCATGGTGAGACAGAGGGGAAATGCCGACCACGGAGGCCTGAAAGGAGCCAGATGCGTAAAATGACAGGGCGGCAGTGACCTTGCCCTCGACGGTCACTGATGTCCCGAAGGTGCTGGCAAGCTGCAGATGTGGCCTGATGAGCTGACATATTTCTGTGATCACCACTTTGTGGAAGCGCAGTCTGCGAAGGCAGGTGTCCTCAGAAACGTCAAGGTAACAGCACTTCTCCATGTGAGGGTGGGGTGTGTATGGTCTGGACCTCCTCTTGAGTCTGGCATGTCGTACATTTGGAACATAATTCTGTGCATCAGACGTTGTGCCATTTGCACTCTGCAGCATCTGCGTAGTTAACGATGCAGGCTGCGAAATGGCTGGCCCCATTGAAAGAAAACGACAATGCCGATTGGTCAGAAGAAATGAATTTGAGCACGAAAAGCCATCCACCGTGAGACCCAATCATGCAGTGTGTGAAAAGATGTCATTCAGATGGTGACTTCACCTGAGAATAACTTCAGAGCCAAACCGAACTCCCAGCAAAGTTGCAGCGGTCTTTTCAATGGAGCGACGTGCATGATGAAAGATGGCGTCCACACCGCTGTGATTCAGTCAGAGCAGTTCCACTTTTTTCAGAGCGGTGTTTTGGGTGAGCAATATTGTGGGCAAGATGTGTGCGAGGTAGTGAAAATGACGCTGGGCGATGTCCTGTGCGTTAGTTTGGTCAAATTTGATTTTTACGGCAATAAAAAGTGGGTGGGCGTTATTATTGAATCTCTGAACGGAATGCTGGGTGATATTATGGGTGTTGACTTCACCCATTCTGATAGTGCCGTCCAAAAAAAGTGGGCAGGTGGTAATATTTTATGTCGGCATTACACACATGCGGAAATTAACATTGGCAATATGTTTCCAAAAAATGGCCGTCACTTTACATTTTGTACCAAAATGGGCGATATATGGGCGTTACACGTCATTTCAGTGATAAAATGGACGATAATTGGGTGTTATGTATGGCAAAATAATGGACGATCTAGCTCTGAGTCACAAAATGTCATATATTGATGAGCCACAGTTCCACGAGTCGGCTTGGGTTTGCATGCTGATGGGTTTGACGACTTCATGTTTCTACCAAACTCTAAAGCTCACTCAATGTGAAGAACTTCACAAATGCCCGTGTTTTAAGAATTGCATCGAATTTTCAGGACAGAAAAAGACCATTCGGCCCAACTGGGCCATGCTGTGGTTTATGCTCCATGTGAGCCTCCTCACTCTCCACTTCATCTAGACCTATCAGCATATCCTTCCATACCTTTCTCCCTCATGTGAATTACCTAGCTTCCCCTTAAATGCATCTGTGCTCTTTGCATTCAGAGTTATTACTGTGGGTAATTCAGTAAGCTAAACGCACCACTGCTGCGACAGACTTTCTGTTGAGCTGTGTGAGCAAAGAAGCAAGTAACTGCTATACAGACCAGCAATGCTGGAGTTCATATTCCACATGAGTCTCTTCTTACCCATTATCTTCTAACCCTATCAGAATATCCTTCCAATCCTTTCTTCCTCATATGTTTATCCAGCTTCCCCTTAAATGCATCTATGCTCTTCACCTCAACTATTCCTTTTGATACCAAGTTTCACATTCTAATCACTGAAAAAGTTTCTCTTGAAGTCCCTCTTAGTTATATTTGTGACTATCTTATCTTGATCGGCCTTAGTTTTGGACTCCCCCACAAGTGGAAACATTTTATCTACGCCTATGTTATCAAAACACCTTTATATAATTTTAAAGATCTCTATCAGGTCACCCTTCCACCCTTCCATCCTGTCCAATCACACCTGATGGGTATAACCTCCCAGTTCTGGTATCATCCTTGTGAATCATTTTTGCAGCTTCGTCAATACTCTATATCCTATTTGTAATATTCTGCTTAGAGCAGAGAAGGCTAAGAGGAGATTTGATCGATTTGGTGGAGGTGTTTAAAACCATGAAGGTTAAATCAAGAGAAACTGTTTCCAAAAGCTGAAGCGTCAAGAACCAGAGGGCACAGAATTAATGTGATTAGCAAAAGAACCAGAGGCAACATGACGAAAAACTTTTAAACTCAATGAGTGGTTAGGATTTGGAATTTACTACCTGATAGAGTGGTGGAAACAGATTCAGTAGTAGGCTTCAAAAGGGAAATGGATAAATAGTTGAAGGGGAAAAATTGCAGGGATTTTGGGGAAAGAACCTCGGAGTGGGACTAACTGGATTGCTCTTCGAATGAGCCGGCACAGACTCGATGGGCCGAATGGTCTCCTTGTGTGCGGTACTATTCTGTGATTCTATATGATTTTGTGGAGACCAGAACTGTGCACAGCACTCCAAGTGTTGCCTAGCCAAGGTTCTATACAAATTTAACATGCTGCACATGGATGTGATTCAGCTGGAGGCATTCCTCACTCTGAGCTCAGAGATCAGATGAAGGGGTTGAATTATGAAGAAAGGTTAAGCATGTTGGGCCCATACTAATTGGAGTTTAGAAGAATGAGAGGTGATCTTATTGTAATATGTCAGATACTGATGGGGCTTGACAAGGTAAATGCAGAGAGGATGTTTCCACTCATGGGGGAATCTAGAACTAAGGGGCATAGTTTAAGAATAAGGGGCTGCCCATTTAAAATGAGGAGGAATTTCTTTTCTCAGAGGGTTGTAAATCTATGGAATTCTCTGATGCAGAGAACTGTGGAGACTGGGTCATTGAATATATGTAAGGTGGAGATAGACAGATTTTTGAACGATAAGGGAGTCAAGGGTTATGGGGAGCGGGCAGGGAAGTGGAGCTGAGGCCATGATCTTATTAAATGGCGGAGCAAGCACGAGGGGCCAGGTGACCTACTCCTGCTCCTATTTCTTATGTTCTTACTTTATGTCCCTGGAGAGGGAGCATGCGGTGCTTGCCGGTGTGATTGAGGCTTTCCGTGATCAGTGGGCACCAGAGGTACTTGAGTGCAACGTGGATACAGGGATCTAAATTATAATTTGAAAAGTTTTTCTATTAGTTTTGTGAGATTTGGTACGTATTGTTTATTCCCCCCATAAAGGGGCGCTTGTAAGTTTTTCCCACTTGATTAGCCTGAAGACTAGAGGATTAATTTAAACCTGTGATTCTGGATATTTGAACAGTGTTTGAGGAAAGTTAGGACAATTGAGATCCTCATTGAGTTGTCAGCCAATGATGCTCATTTTTAAACAACTGACTGGCTCTGGGAGTCCATCCCCCTCCTCTCATTACTTGATTGGTGCTCTGAGAGGCAACAACTTCTGATTGGGAATTGAGGACTGTCACTCATCCTCTAGGCTGCCACCCCCTGGATTATCCCTCAGTACAAATACAGGAGTTTGAGTTTAATTAAATCTTAGCTTGTTGCTTCAACAAAGTTTAGGTTTGTGAAAAATAATCAAAATGGTTTCACAAGTGTGTCAGAACTACCACCAGGACTGTGAGGATGCTGTAAACAAGCAGATCAACATGGAGCTCTATTCCTCCTATATTTATATCTCTCTGGTGATTTTTGTATTTTTGACCACTTCATAATGGAGACGATGTAATGTGAATTTACTAAATTCTGCTGTATCCAGCCCGCCTATTCTGAGTATCTTGAATCTATATGACTCTTTCCTGGGCTCTTTTGAGCTTTTTGTTGAAGTTTATTTCAAATACTTTCTGCACTCAATGCATGAAATTCAGAATTTGTATCCTCATTCTAAATCACTCCATGGACGTTCTCTACCTTTACCTTTGCAATGAGCGGATGTAATCTTAAAATTAGAGCTAGCCTATTTAGGAGGGAAGTCAGGGAATATTCTTTCCGCCAAGTGTGGTGGAAATCTGGAACACCTTTCTTTCCCATTCCACCCCCCACCCCAAAAAAAGTCATTGAAGTTGGGCCAAGGTTTTTCATTTGGTAAGGGTATGAAAGTATTGTTTCCATGACAATATACATACAAGTTTAGTGAGACTTTGAACCCTTTGAAAGAAAGCAAAATATTGAGGTGATATGTATAGTACACATGATGATGAGTCTGCAATATAATACCCAAATACTCTTCTTATCCCTCCGCAATCCTTCTACTTTGATCGGGATGATGTTGCCCTGCGTCACTTTGCTGAGTTCTTCAAGGGGCAGTCACATGAGGAACGTGAGCATGCTGAGGAACTGATGGAATTCCAGAATCGGCGTGGAGGAGGGATCATCTTGGCGGATATCAAGGTTGGATTTAATAACGCAGTTGCTTTCTTTCTGGCTC
Source organism: Pristiophorus japonicus (assembly GCF_044704955.1). Classification (NCBI taxonomy): domain Eukaryota; kingdom Metazoa; phylum Chordata; class Chondrichthyes; family Pristiophoridae; genus Pristiophorus; species Pristiophorus japonicus. The sequence goes on along the minus strand of NC_091980.1, from coordinate 133,162,132 downwards.
CCCTTAGACTGATTGTTCCCAAGATGTGCAATTGGTTCCAATTTACAGCACACAGGCCATTTGGCCAAGTTGGTCTGTCTCCCTATGCAGCGAGACAGAGGGAAGTAGAATGGGGGCAGAAGAAAAGTAAAAGTGGAGGGCAAAGAAACCTAAGGCAAAAAGGGCCACATTACAGCAAAATTCTAAAGGTGCAAAGTGTGTTAGAAAGACAAGCCTGAAGGCTCTGTGCCTCAATGCGAGGAGTATTCGGAATAAGGTGGTCGAATTAACTGCGCAGATAGCAGTTAACGGGTATGATGTAATTGGCATCACGGAGACATGGCTCCAGGGTGACCAAGGCTGGGAATTCAATGTTTAGGAAGGATAGACAGAAAGGAAAAGGAGACAGGATGGCATTGCTGGTTAAAGATGAAATTAATGCAATAGTAAGAAAGGACATTAGCTTGGATGATGTGGAATCGGTATGGGTGGAGCTACGGAATACCAAGGATCAGAAAAGGATGGTGGGAGCTGTGTACAGACCAGCAAACAGTAGTAGTGAGGTTGGGGACCGCATCAAACAAGAAATTAGGGATGCGTGCAATAAAGGTACAGCAGTTATTAGGGTGACTTTAATCTACATATTGATTGGGCTAACCAAACTGGTAGCAATGTGGTGGAGGAGGATTTCCTGGAGTGTGTTAGGGATGGTTTTCTAGACCAATATGTCGAGGAACCAACTCGGGAGCTGGTCATTCTAGACTGCGTGATGTGTAATGAGAGAGAACTAATTAGCAATCTTGTTGTGCGAGGCCCCTTAGGGAAGAGTGACCATAACATGGTAGAATTCTTTATTAAGATGGAGAGTAACACAGTTAATTCAGAAACTAGAGTCCTGAACTTAAAGAAAGGTAATTTGGATGGTTTGAGGTGTGAATTGGGTGGAATAGACTGAGAAATGATACTTAAAGGGTTGATGGTGGATAGGCAATGGCAAACATTTAAAGATCATATGGATGAACTTCAGCAATTGTACATCCCTGTCTGGAGTAAAAATAAAACGGGGAAGGTGGCTAACAAGGGAAATTAAGGATAGTGTTAAATCCAAGGAGGAGGCATATAAATTGGCCAGAAAAAGCAGCAAACCTGAGGATTGCCTGAAATTTAGAATTCAGCAGAGGAGGCCAAAGGTTTCAATTAGGAGGGGAAGATAGAGTACGAGAAGAAGCTTGCCGGGAACACAAAAACTGACTGCAAAAGCTTCTATAGATATGTGTAGAGAAAAGGATTAGTGAAGACAAATGTAGATCCCTTGCAGTCGGATTTGGGTGAATTTATAATGGGGAACAAAGAAATGACAGACCAGTTGAACAAATACTTTGGTTCTGTCTTCACGAAGGAGGAAACAAATAACCTTCCGGAAGTACTAGGGGACCGAGGGGCTAGTGAGAAGGAGGTACTGAAGGAAATTGTGTTGGGGAAATTGATGGGATTGAAGGCCGATAAATCCCTGGGGGCTGCTAGTCTGTATCCCAGAGTACTGAAGGAAGTGGCCCTAGAAATAGTGGATGTATTGGTGATCATTTTCCAACAATCTACCCACTCTGGATCAGTTCTTATGCACTGGAGGGTAGCTAATGTAACGCCACTTTTTAAAAAGGGAGGGCGAGAAAGTGGCTAATTATAGACTGGCTAAATGAAGTCAGTAGTGGGTAAAATGTTGGAATCAATTATTAAGGATGAAATAGCAGTGCATTTGGAAAGCAGTGACAGGATTGGACCAAGTCAGCATGGATTTATGAAGGGGAAATGCTTGACAATCTTCTGGAATTTTTTCAGGATGTAACTAGCAGTGGACAAGGGAGAACCAGTGGATGTGGTGTATTTGGACTTTCAAAAGGCTTTTGACAAGGTCCCACACAAGAGATTGGTGTGCAAAATCAAAGCACATGGTATTGGGGTAATGTACTGACATGGATAGAGAACTGGTTGGCAGACAGGAAGCAGAGAGTCGGGATAAACCGATCCTTTTCAGAATGGCAGGCAGTGACTAGTGGAGCGCCGCAGGGCTCAGTGCTGGGACCCCAGCTCTTTACAATATATATCAATGATTTTAGATGAAGGAATTGAGTGTAATATCTCCAAGTTTGCGGATGACACTAAACTGGGGTGTGGTGTGAGCTGTGAGGGGGACGCTAAGAGGCTGTAAGTTGACTTGGACAGGTTAGGTGAGTGGGCAAATGCATGGCAGATGCAGTATAATGTGGATAAATGTGAGATTATCCACTTTGGGGGGGCAAAACTGCGAAGGCAGAATATTATCTGAATGGCAGCAGATTAGGAAAAGGGGAACTGCAATGAGACCTGGATGTCATGGTTCATCAGTCATTGAAAGTTGGTATACAGGTACAGCAGGCAGTGAAGAAGGCAAATGGTATGTTGGCCTTCATAGCTAGGGGATTTGTGTATAGGAGCAGCGAGGTCTTACTGCAGTTGTACGGGACCTTGGTGAGGCCTCACCTGGAATATTGTCCAGTTTTGGTCTCCTAATCTGAGGAAAGACATTCTTGCTATTGAGGGAGTGCAGCGAAGGTTCACCAGACTGATTCCTGGGATGGCTGGACTGACATATGAGGAGAGACTGAATCAACTGGGCCTTTATACTTTGGAGTTTAGAAGGATGAGAGGGGATCTCATAGAAACATATAAGATTTGGACAGGACAGGTTAGATGCGGATAGAATGTTCCCGATGTTTGGGAAGTCCAGAACCAGGGGACACAGTCTTAGGATAAGGTATAGGCCATTTAGGACTGAGATGCGGAGAAACCTCTTCACTCAGTTGTTAACATGTGGAATTCCCTGCCGCAGAGAGTTGTTGATGCCAATTCATTGGATATATCCAAGGAGTTAGATGTGGCCCTTGCGGCTAAGGGGATCAAGGGGTATGGAGAGAATGCAGGAAAGGGGTAATGAGGGAATTATCAGTCATGATCTTCTTGAATGGTAGTGCAGGCTCGAAGGGCTGAATGGCCTACTCCTGCACCTATTTTCTATGTTTCTACATTTCTATGTTTCTATGTTTCTATGTTTGTGTCTGTGCCGGTTTTGATATTCCACATGAGCATGCTTCCCCTAACCTGATCAGCATATTGTTCTATTCCTTTCTCCCCATGCACTTTCCCTTAAATACATCCAAGCTATATGCCTTATCAATATGACTCCAGTGGTTACTATAGGTTAATGGCAATTTTATATTCTAACAAATAGGTTCATGTTAAAGTAGACTTTTCATTGCACCCCCAATTTGCTTCAGATGTTGACGTAATCCAGTGTTGGTGAACTATTAGCTCCTGGTGGGTCAGTGGCGGGCGGACTCCCTGCCAGAGGAGCTCAGGCCTTTTGCCTGGAGCACGACCCATCTTCTCTATCTGGGAGTCTACCTTAGCCCCGATGAGGAAGCCTGGCCGGCGAACTGGCAAGAGATGGAGGCCAAGGTCGCCGCTCGCCTAGGGCGCTGGACAGGACTGCTCCGAGTGCTGTCCTACAGGGGTCGAGCGCTCGTCATAAACCAGCTGGTGGCCACTATGCTGTGGTATCGGCTGGTCACTTTGACCCCTCCCCCTGCGTTTGTCGCCAGGATACAGAAGAAGCTGGTGGACTTCTTCTGGAACAACAGGAAGCACTGGGTCTCTGCCACGGTCTTGGGTCTCCCGCTTAGGGAGGGCGGTCAGTCGTTGGTGTGCGTCAGCACCCAGCTAGTGACTTTCCGTCTTCAGACCCTGCAGAGATACCTTTACGTCGAGCCCCCTCCTAGGTGGCGTGCGCTGGCGACGTATTTCTTCCGCCAGCAGCACGGCCTCAACTACGACACGCAGCTCCTGTTTGTGAGCTTGGGGGGCGTCAGGACCGCCGTCCAGGAGCTGTCTGTCTTTTACAAGGAACTCACCAGGGTCTGGAACAAAGTCTCCACCAAGCGTAGCTCTCCACCGGCTGGAGTGGCGGCTGTCCTGCAGGAGCCGCTGCTCGGGAATCCGTACCTCCACGACCGAGGTTTTAGGTGGCAGTCGGACGAGAGGACTGTGGCTGGTGAGGTGACCAGGGTCAGGGACCTGCTCGATGGTGGAGGAGCGGGCTGGATGGCGCCAGACACGCTGGCGCGGCACCTAAATTCGTCAGACGTCCGCCGCGCGGCCGATGCCATCGAGTCGCTAAAAACAGCACTGGGCCCTGACTCCGTTAGACGTGTCGAGGAGGCTCAAGCACGTGGGGGGATCCCATCCGAACTGACCCCCATTCGGATGGAATTCCTCATCGGCGCCAAACCCCGGAACCTCCCTTGGGAGCCGGCGCCTCACAACTTGAGCCGCCTCGGGGAAATCCCCTCCGTGCCTTTCAGTTCTGCGCGGAGGGGTTTCCTATACGGGCTGCTCCTGCACACTCTCAACTTTGCCATCCCCGTCTGCCGTCCGGACACGCCATGGCGTATCATCTTGCCGTCCGGAGGAGGCGGGGGTCCCCGATGGAGGGCACTCTACGCGGGAGTCCTCCCACTATTTATCGGGGTCTTGGCCTGGAGGGTGGTGCACGGAGCAGTCCGGTGCAACAAATTTTTAAGCCGGTTCACGGACTCCCAGGCCGCCTGCAATTTCTGCGGTCTGGAAGAGTCCGTGTTCCATGTTTTTATGGAGTGTGCGAGGTTGCAGCCCCTGTTCCATTATTTAATGGGGCTGCTCCTCAATTTCTGGTTGCACTTCAGTCCCACACTCCTGATCTTTGGACACCCTGTGCGGAGGGGAGTGGGTAGGTCCGAGGGCCTCCTCGTAGGACTGCTCCTGGGCACGGCCAAGGGTGCCATCAGCCAGTCCATGCAGCGGGTGGTCGAGGGGGTTCCGTTCAGCCTGACTGCCTGCCTCTCTTCCGCGCCTACATCCGGGCCAGGGTGTCCCTAGAGATGGAGCACGCGGTGTCCACCGGTACGCTCGCGGCCTTCTGCGAGAGGTGGGCGCCGGAGGGACTGGAGTGCATTATCACTCTCGGCAACCAAATTTTAATTTGATTTTATGTTTTAAAGTTTAATTTGTTTTAATTGCCGGTGTTTTTAGTGTCTCCCTCTCCTTTTATAGGGGGCACTTGGAAAATAAAAAATTTGATTTTAGTGCCCAAAAAACCCCCCCAAAAAAACTACAAAAAAAAACAGGAAAAAAAAGGGCCTTGAAAATGTTTGGTGTGTCCCCCAGATCGGGGGGCACAATTTAATGTTTAGTTGTTTTTCTCCCAAAAGAGTTGTGGTGAACTATTAACTCCTGGTGGGTCAGTGGCGGGTGAACTCCCTGCCGGAGATGCTCAGGCCTTTTGCCTGGAGCACGACCCATCTCCTCTATCTGGGAGTCGACCTCAGCCCCGACGAGGAAGCCTGGCCGGCGAACTGGCAAGAGCAGGAGGCCAAGGGCGCCGCTCGCCTAGGGCGCTGGACAGGACTGCTCCGAGTGCTGTCCTACAGGGGTCGAGCGCGAGTCATAAACCAGCTGGTGGCCGCTATGCTGTGGTACCAACTGGTCACTTTGACCCCTTCCCCTGCGTTTGTCGCCAGGATACAGAAGAAGCTGGTGGACTTCTTCTGGAACAACAGGAAGCACTGGGTCTCTGCCGCGGTCTTGAGTCTCCCGGTGAATCGTTGGTGTGTGTCAGCGCCCAGCTAGCGACTTTCCGTCTTCAGACCCTGCAGAGATACCTTTATGTTGAGCCCCCTCCTAGGTGGCGTGCGCTGGCGACGTCATTCTTCCGCCAGCAGCACAGCTCCTGTTTGTGAACTTGGGGGGGCGTCAGGACCGCCGTCCAGGAGCTGCCTGTCTTTTACAAGGAACTCACCAGGGTCTGGAACAAAGTCTCCACCGGCTGGAGTGGCGGCCGTCCTGCAGGAGCCGCTGCTCGGGAATCCGTACCTCCACGACCGAGGTTTTAGGTGGCGGTCGGACGAGAGGGCTGTGGCTGGTGAGGTGACCAGGGTCAGGGACCTGCTCGATGGCGGAGGAGCGGGCTGGATGGCGCCAGACATGCTGGCGCGGCGCCTAAATTCTGCCAACGTCTGCCACGCGGCCGATGCCATCGAGTCGCTAAAAAGAGCTCTGGGCCCCGACTCTGTTAGGTGCATCGAGGAGGCTCAAGCACGTGGGGAGATCCCGTCCGAACTGACCCCCGTCCGGACGGAATTCCTCATCGGCGCCAAACCCCGGAACCTCCCTCGGGGGCCGGTGCCTCACAACTTGAGCCGCCTCGGGGAAATCCCCTCCGTGCCTTTCAGTTCTGCGCGGAGGGGTTTCCTGTGCAGGCTGCTCCTGCACACTCTCAACTTTGCCATCCTCGCCTGCCGTCCGGACACGCCATGGCGTACCATCTTGCCGTCCGGAGGAGGCGGGGGTCCTCGATGGAGGGCACTCTACGCGGGAGTCCTCCCAGTATTTATCGGGGACTTGGCCTGGAGGGTGGTGCACGGAGCAGTCCCGTGCAATAAATTTTTAAGCCGGTTCACGGGCTCCCAGGCCGCCTGCAATTTCTGCGGTCTGGAAGAGTCCGTGTTCCATGTTTTTATGAAATGCACGAGGTTGCAGCCCCTGTTTTATTTAAAGGGGCTGCTCCTGAAATTCTGGCTGCCCTTCAATCCCACACTCCTGATCTTTGGACACCCTGTGCGGAGGGGAGCGGGTAGGTCCGAGGGCCTCCTCATAGGACTGCTCCTGGGCACGGCCAAGGGTGCCATCAGCCGGTCCAGGCAGCGGGCGGTCGAGGGGGTCGTTCAACCTGACTGCCTGCCTCTCTTCCGCGCGTACATCCGCGCCAGGGTGTCCTTGGAGATGGAGCACGCGGTGTCCACCGGTACGCTCGCGGCCTTCCGCGAGAGTTGGGCGCCGGAGGGACTGGCGTGCATCGTCACGCCCGGCAACCAAATTTTAATTTGATTTTATGTTTTAAAGTTTAATTTGTTTTAATTGCCGGTGTTTTTTAGTGTCCCCCTCCCCTTTTATAGGGGGCACTTAGGAAAATAATATTATTTTAGTGCCCACAAAAAAAAAATAAAAATGGGCGTTGTAAATGTTTGGTGCGTCCCCCAGATCGGGGGGCCACGGTTTAATGTTTTTGTTTACTCCAAAAGAGTTTCACTCCTATGAAATTTGTTATTCCTCTGTTGTAATGACTGGGATATTCAGACTTGTTTGTAAGATCTGAAACATTCAAGGGGGCCGTTCAGACAATTGACTGAATGACAAAACATTGTCGGAGGTTAGGGTTAAGGAATGTTCTAGCGGCAGTAGTGAGGTTTAGAGCGATAACTTGGAGGTTCGGGTCCAGACAGCTGAATTTAAAAAAAAAATGTTTGTTCCCACTAGTGAACATTCTCTCTCTGCCCTTATATAAATGATTACAGCAATGTGTAGTTTGTTGTATTGAGTTATGTTAAACACAGGGAATGTCTTCTGGGCACTCAATTATGCCATTTTAGTCTAGTGAAGTCCTGGATTATAGAATTATAGAAATTTAGTATGGAAGGAAGCTAATTTTGCCCATTGTGTCTGACAGCCCACCATGAGCTCTCCAGTCTAATCCGACTTTCTAGCTTTTGGACTAGCATTCTATTAAGTGTATCTGCCCTGGGAAGAGCTGTTTGTATTAAGTTGTTGCTACAAATCCTGTTCAGTTATTCCTGCAGGTAATCCAGTGATGGAACTCACCATTGCTGCTGCAGACTTTCTGTTAAGCTTTGTAGGCAGAGCAGAAAGTGCTGTACAGACCAGCAATCTGAGTACATTGAACCCTGGGGACTACAGTTGGGTGAGGAGGGAAAACGTTAGTGACAGCAGCTTGCTGACCCCGCTTCATTGATTAGTGTGGATTCTCTCGTGCCCATGGGTCTAGACAGCTTCTCTTCTGCCTGCTCCCATCGTGATCAAATAGAACGACCTAGGCTCATGTGCGAAAGGTATAGAAGGAATATATGTGTCCTACTCCAACAAAATATAACGTTTCGGGAAGCAGTAAATGTAGTTCATGAAATGCACAAAGCAAAAGGCCCAAGAAATGAAACACGTTTCTCTGGAAAATCATTTGCCTCACACCCACCGCATCCTGGGCCCTAAGGCCTAATCCCTCAATTCATAAACAAATGAGCTAGAAATTCGGGTTTCAGCAAAAACTCTTTTTGGCAAAATGTGCTTTTTTGCATCGCAATCAGGCCGGAAATTTAATTTGCACATTGGTTAAAATTGGCGTTGCACGAGGATTTGCGGCGCAAACTGCGATCCCTGCCAACTTTAGACCGAGGCCGGATACCCCTGCGAGAGAGGCCTTGGGAGGGTGGAAAACGACCAAAAAATAAATTGGGGGAAAAAAAGTTCACAAAACATTTACAAGACACTTATCTATCAAATCACTGAAAAGGAATAAAAAAATAAAAAAATTAACTTGCCTTTTTGCAGGTCTTCATACTTACCGATGCTGGCAGGGCTGCTATGATAGGTTTTTCCCTGTCGGTATTTTGAGCGCAGAATACGGGTACGGAGAATCAAATTTTTGGTGAAAATGCGATATCGGGTCTGGCACAGCGGCGCTCCTCTGCCCAGCGGTACGTGGAAAGCGCCGCCGCAAAATGTCACCGAATTTCCCGGCGAGCAGGTTTTTTCAAAATGGGTGAAATAGCACCAAAAACCCGGTCGCAAAATCGACGTATTTCTATCAGAAAATTATGTATCAATTTGTATTTCGGCCCACTTTGCATTTGATATAAAATAACAATCATCCTGTCCAAATCCGACGAGATCTCTATTTCTCTCCTTCACCCCAAGAATGGATTCAAATGTTAATGCTGCAGCTGTAAAAATCCAGTGTTTACAAGTTAGTTTTTTGAATTTAGCTGAGAACTGTATTGGGTGCAATTAAATTGCCATCTTCAGCCATTCCATGTTATTGGGCTCAATTTTCCCAATGCCGTTTTTTGGCGTATTGCAACAGTTACGCCCGTTGTTTTTGGCCCTGAATACTAAAAAAAAATAACTTGCAAGTTTCCTCGTTCTATTTTTTGAAATTGGCGCTCCGCAACATCTCCTTTAGCTTTAGGGGGGTGGAGCTTAATGTCTGCACCGAAAAAACAATGCTTTCCCCCCCTGCGCATGTGCCGGAAAAACATGATGTTTTTTGCGTGACTGCTATAGTCGCGTATGCCCAGTGCAACTCCCGGTCTGCATTCAGCCATTTTTAAAGAGCCAGTTGTGTGTGAGAACTTTAATTCTCAGTGGAAAAATTGGAGCCGCAATACAATAGGCAATGCGGCTCAAAGACCAAGAATTTCTCACAGGATGAAGTGGAGACACCAGTTACTGTAATTGAGGCCAGATGGCACTAGTTGGACACCAGTAGAGGTCACATAAAAGTTTCACCAAAAGAAATGAAGAAACACTGGAACCAACTTGCAGAAGATTACTGTGCAATGGTGACCACCCCGAGTTCTGGAGGCCAGTGCAATAAGAAGTAGCAGGATCTTGGTCAAGTAGTTAGTGTAAGTAATATTTTCATTTATTCACTGGAATTGCAATTGTAAATGTGAGCATCAGTATATGTCCCACCCAGCAGAAAGATTCCCTCTCTAAAAAGTTATATTTTCATCAGTGCAGAGGAAGGTGGCTCACAACAAAAGGGAAAGAACTCGAACAGGAGGAGACCCGGCAAATCTGCACCCACTGACATCCTTGGAAGACAGGGTCGCTACTTTGATGGGTCCTGCCTGGAGAAAAGCACCCACCACTGCACAAGCTGGGCCCACACTTGATGGAGAGGGTAATTCCTGCAAATTCTACAGTCTGGCTTTGCTAAATGTTAAGTGCTGTGCGGGCTAGCCATGCTTCGATTCCTGGGGATATCTCCGTCAGTCAGGCTTCGGTTGATGCAATGTGCTATCATTCATCGTGGTCCTTCAAATGAGCCTGCTGCCTGCACTGTGTGAGCCTACTCATGTCACCCTGCCCCTTCCTCTGCTGCTAATCATTTGTCTGTTCTGTTATATTTTGTAGAACTTGTGGCCAACCCTGATGAGGCTGAAGCCGATGCAGAAGAAGATTCAGACACGGACGAGCCTGAAGAGGAGAACATCTTCCAGTGCCACCTTCCAGACCAAGAGCCTGGGTGTGAGGGGGAGGGGTAGGGGAAGGGGATGGATGAAGCCCCCGCTCTTGTACTCACTCTGGCGGAGGTGCAGGTACTGCCCATTGTGGTGTCAGGCCCTTTCCTGAGTGGTACGAGTGTTGGAACATTCCATGGTTTCTCACAGTCCGAGGCTTGGGATTCCAGTGGGGTGCAGCAAGCCACACCCAGGGTGAGGAATGGAAGGAGAGCTCGACAGCTCTCTCAGAGGTGCAGGATCGAACAGGTGTGGTTCAGATGATGGCAATGAGTGCGGAGAGCATTGACCTTACGCGATCACTCCTGGACACTATCAGTGGGGTGGGTGAAGAGGTATTGGGACTGTCGGGAGAAGTAACAATACTCTCACGAGAAATGGGAACACTATCCGTCACATGAGGGAGGGAATGTCGATGAACATGAGGGAGGGAATGTCGCAGGTAGTTGAGACATTGTCAAGGCACATGAGGGAGAGAATGTTGGAGTTGGCTGCTGCAATAACGGAACACGACCAGACCCCACAGCCATTGACAGAATCAACTACCACTCCCACTCCAATCCCCAGACCAGACTCTGAAGAGGCCCAAGCTGGGCCTTCCACATTATTGCCTGCCCACGCCCCCCATCACGAAGTGTGCATTACCCGAGATGCTCGAAAAAATAAGCTCGGTACCAACCCGAGAAATGCTGCACCACCACCTGCGGGCAGGGGTGGAGTCACCAAGACGAAGCACAGCGGGTGGTCTTAGAATAAGGTGGAGGCGAGATGCAGCCTTTCTTTCTCTTGTTGGTATTATTGTTGTTACTTTTGTAACTGTTCTCAAATTAAATGTTTATTGTAAGTTATGTAAATTTACAAGTTTAAAAGTTTGTAAGTGATAAAGTTTGTAAGTGATCTTAATTGATACAAGAATATTTTTATTAAAGTTAAGTTAAGTACAAACAAATGTTAAACTTTTGAATAATATATATTTTAAATTATAACTGAATCATTTCCATTTTTAACACAACTTTTTGAAGTATAAAAAAATAATTTCCATTATTTTTCCATTAACACATCACAACATTAGGGAACAGGTCCAAACAGTAAACATGGTCCATGTGGAATAGCTGCCGCTGAGCCTTCAGGCAGTAAAGCGTTCACGGATGAGCTGCTGTTGCAAGGCTCGAGCAATTGTTAAAATGGTACCACAGCCTGCCCTCCTCCACCGTCATGCTCCAGTTTCAAGTAGTTGCATGGCTTCCTCGTCCTCCTCGTCCTCCTCCTCCTCCTCTTTCTGCAACTTTCTCCTCATCATCAGCCACTCTCACCTCAGGTGGGTCTTCTACTACCAGCTGCTGCTGCCTCATGATGGCTAAGTTATGCAGCATGCAGCACACAGCAATGAACTGATTGACAATCTCAGGGGAGTCTAGCAAGTAGCCTCCGGAATGGTCCATGCATCGGAAACACTGCTTCAAGCTGCCAATGATTCTCTCTATTTCGCTGCGCGTGACAAGGTGCGACATGTTGTATTCCCGGTCAGGTTCCGTCCGGATTACACGTAGGGGCGTCATGAGCCAGGGGCGAGGCCTTACCCTTTGTCTCCCAACAACCAGATCTGCCCTTCTGGCTGCTGCTGAAACATGGCACATATAGCGCTCTCACGTAGGATGAACACATTGTGGGTGCTCCCGGGTATCTCGCATCAACTGCCATGATGCGATGCATATCGTCACACACGAGCAGCACATTCACGGAATGGAAGCCTTTTCTGCTCCTGTCCATCTCAGAATCCTTCAAAGGTGCTTGCAAGGTGATGTGGGTACAATCAATGCAGCTCAATTGCTGGGAAGCCAGCAATTCTGGAGAAGCCCACAGCCCTGTTACGCATTGCCTGAGCGATCATGGGGAACTTTATGTCGTCATTCCTCCAGGCATATAATGTAGCAGTCACCTGCTGAATGCACATATGTGTTATGTTATGTATGTAAACCTATTAATGTCTAACCACCAGAAGGCTTATCCCCTGGAGTCTCAAGGGAGACCACAATCTCTTGGGAGCACCTGTACATAAGGAGGCCTCACAGACTGGAGAGGCATCTGAGATCTCTAATAAAGGACTATGGTCACACCTTACTTTGAGCTTGCAGCATCTAGTCTGAATCTTTATTCAAGACATAACCTGGCGACGATGTACAAATGACGAAACCCACTGCAACAATGCAGAGAACCGTGGACATCCTGGAGAAATTTTCGGAGGGAGATGATTGGGAAACCTTCGTGAAGCAACCCGAGCAATACTTCGTAGCCAACGAGCTGGAAGGAGAACCGAACACTGCCAAACGAAGGGCGATCCTCTTCACTGTTTGCGGAGCACCAACGTATGGCCTCATGAAAAATCTGCTTGCTCCAGCGAAACGCACAGACAAGTCATACGATGAGTTGTGCACACTGGTCCAGGAGCAACTAAACCCGAAGGAAAGCCTTCTGATGATGAGGTACCAGTTTTACATGTACAAGAGGTCTGAAGGCCAGGAAGTGGCAAGCTACGTCGCCAAGCTAAGGCACCTTGTAGGACATTGCGAATTTGAAGGACACTTGGAGCACACGCTCAGGACTTTTTTGTACCAGGCATTGGCCATGAAATAATAATTCGCAAACTTTTGAGTGCAGAGACCCCAAGCTTGAGTAAAGCCATAGCGATAGCCCTGGCGTTTATTGCCACCAGTGACAATACCAAACAAATTTCTCAGCACACTAGTGCTGCTGCAAGTACTGTGAACAAAGTGACGTTGTTTTCTAATCGAAATGTACAGGGCAGAATTTACAAGCCTGCAGCTGCACGTCCGCCGATAACTCAGAGTCCACCATAAAGGGTGGTGAATACAAGGCCATTAACACCTTGTTGGTGCTGCGGGGGTGATCATCATTTCCATTCATGCCACTTCAAAGGATGCGTTTGCAAGGGCTGAGAACAATGGGACACCTCCAACGCGTGTGCAGGCAAGCTGCAAACCCTGCTAATCCTGCAAACCATCATGTTGCAGAGGAGGACAGATCCACTGTGGATCACGACAAACCAGAGCCTCAGACCGAGGAGGCAGAGGTATATGGGGTGCACACATTTACCACAAAGTGTCCCCCTATAATGCTGAAAGTTGAATTAAATGGACTCCCGGTGTCCATGGAGCTGGACACGGGCGCAAGCCAGTCCATAATGATCAAAAAGACTTTTGATAAATTGTGGTGCAGCAAGGCCTCAAGGCCAGTCCTGACTCCCATTTGTGCTAAACTGAGAACGTACCCAAAGGAACTGATTCCTGTAATTGGCAGTGCTACCATAAAGTTCTCCTACGATGGAGTGGTGCATGAGTTACCACTCTGGGTGGTACCGGGCGATGGCCCCATGCTGTTCGGCAGGAGCTGGCTGGGAAAGATACGCTGGAACTGGGACGACGTCAAGTGCTTTCGTCCGTCGACGACACCTCATGTGCCCAGGTCCTAATCAATTTCCCCTCACTGTTCGAACCAGGCATCAGGAAGTTCCAAGGAGCAAACGTGTAGATCCATTTGATTCCGGGGGCACGACCCATCCATCACAAGGCGAGAGCGAAAACATACATGATGAAAGAGAGGGTGGAGATCGAGCTGGACAGGCTGCAATGAGAGGGCATCATTTCGCCGATCGAATTCAATGAGTGGGCCAGCCCGATTGTTCCAGTCCTCAAGGGAGACGGCACCGTCAGAATCTGTGGTGATTACAAAGTAATTATCAATCATTTCTCCCTGCAGGATTAATACCCGCTACCAAAGGCAGACAACCTATTTGCGACGCTGGCGGGAGGGAAAATGTCAGGTCACCATCGAGCACCTGCAGAACCTGGAGGAGGTTCTTAGTCGGCTTAATCTTGTGGGGCTCAGGCTAAAATACTCAAAGTTCATTTTCCTGGTGCCTGAAGTGGAATTCCTGGGGAGAAGAATCGCAGCGGATGGAAGCAGGATGTTAGATCTCTTAATTTCCAATGAAATGTGAACTCCGGTTGTAGTTTTAACATAACTTTTATTCTGGCAGCTGCAACAAGCTCTTGGCTTTAAGCCAGGCCTTTGTCCTTCTGAGACACATGGCAAAACATGGCTGTTCTTCTACCTGACTCAATTTACAGAAAAGAAAGCGCCTTCTTTGACCTTATTGGCTCAATTACTACACTGTTAACCTTTAATTGACTCGCTGCCAAAGGTTCTGATATGTCAAGTTGATTGATGACTTAATGCAATGTGCTGAGTTGCATGTCGAAGCTCTAACTGGGGGGTCTGTGTATTCTCACAGCCTGTCTGTATGCAGCCTGTTTGAATTCTCGATCAATCCCCCCTTTGCTTCTTTCACAAACTGAATCATAAAACATCAGGTATCACTGGTTAAACATTCTACAAAATAATTTCATACATGTTAATAGAGTTTCCTTCTAAAATGTGTTGGTGTGTTTCGCCACATGTCCGAACTAGTAGCTTCCACACAAATTTACATCAACCCGAATTCCATCGTGGCCACACTGGAAGTCTGGTTTTAGTAGGTTAATTAACCTTATTCCAATTTAATCCAAATCAAATCTTAATTCAACCTTCCCTTAAGCATAACATACCCGTGTGCCACGTACAGACAGTCTGCTGGGTCCTGCTAGGCGTCTCACCTGCGGGACAGCAGCTACAGCCGCCTGGTCGCAACAACAATTAATCAACATAAACAAACAATATAAAAGTAAAATAATTACAATGAATAGAATTAAACCTTCCACCAATGAAGTTCCTATTGAACCTAGCTATTCAGTGGCTCCGCTCCACAAAGTGAATGATGGGGGTTGCTTAAGTTTTTCTACCTCCTTTTGGATATGCTCCGCTAAGTGGGTAATTTTTTCGGAGCTATCTGGGATATACGTGCAACACTCAGTTCCGAGTAGGGTGCAAGTACCTCCCTTTTCAGCCAGGATGTAATCAAGGGCCAGTCTATTCTGCAGGGCTACTGTGCGGATTGCTACCATTCCTGCATTGATTTTAACTAGGGCCTCTGAGGTATCATTGGCTACCCGTTCCACAACGGATGCCATGTTAATGGATTCCCTTGCCAGTCTGGCGGTCCCATACCTGGGGATCAGAATGGCAAAGAACCTCTCTGTTTCTGTGATAGCTCTCTTAGGACGGTGTAAATATTCCGACAGTGACTTTACATGATAAATATATGGCACAATGTAGGCTAAATAGCAGGATCCCGTCCAATTCTGGGGCAACCAAGGGTAGGTCTTGTGGCCACACACCCAATAGGTGCCATTATAGGCAATGAATGTTAGCTGTTTCTTTGTCAGCAACACTCCTGGGCCTGTCCAGGCTTTTCCATCTGTTTTATTCAGAATCCCTGTTACGTTAAGAATTCCCACATCGGCCCAGTTTGGACGGTTCCGTGGCTTGATTATATTATAATTCCGGGAGCAGTTAATATACCCGATATTTTGGCCTCCTTTGATGTTTCTAATTAGACAGACCGATTCCCCCAGTCTTCCTATTCCCGTTGTATTAGTGATAACAACAAATGGGGGCCGTTTGGAATTATTGTACCACGGTTGATATCCACCTTCAAAGGTAGTCAGATTGTAACCTGCTGACTTTCATTTACGTGCCCAATTTTCCGTATCCTGAAACGCATTGCCTGTTTTGTTTTGATTAATTATCCACTCAGCAATTTCCGAGATTATCAAGGGAACTGGCCTCAAGGGAATCCCTCCCTTTGAGTGAATAGGAATATGCGCAGATACCCAACAATTAGAAATGTTACCTTGTTTGGCATAAATGTATGACATATATAAAAAGGTATTTACATGTAATTACTATTTCCCTTTGGTGCAGAGGGTTGGCGAGTAAGAAGGAGGCAAATGCCTAGAATACCTACAATCAGTAATACAGTAAATTTATACATTTTGGCAAAAAGTAATTGTCCTTATTAGATTTCATCTTCAGTTACAGGTGCTCGTTTAACGTGTGAGGCGTGAATCCAGGCTTTCTTTCCTTGGACTTTAACAGCTGCCTGGGTGGTCAATAACACTTGATAAGGTCCCTCCCACTTGGCACCCAAAGGTTCTTTATGCAACTTTTTCACATACACCCAGACTCCCGGGATGATGTCGTGTCCTCCTTCGGGTGGATTACTCCAAGCTGCCGATACTTGTCAGGAAACAGAACTAATAGCATTGGTTAGGTTCTGACAGTATGATAACAAAGTGTCACTCATTCAGTGAACATCAGCTTTCCGTAAATCAATAGTTCCTGGCAGCGACATGAGTCTTCCTGTTATAATTTCAAATGGGCTTAGACCTGTAGTTCTGTTCGGGGTTGCCCTAATGCTACATAGCACTATTGGTAGTGCCTGGGGCCATGGTGTTCCTTCTTGGTGATATTTGGCAAGTCGTTGTTTCAGAGTTCGATTCATTCGCTCTACTTGTCCTAATGATTGTGGGTGATAAGGACAGTGTAAATCCCACGTAATGTTCAGTAACCTACAGACTTCTTGGCAGACAGCACCTGTGAAGTGTGTTCCCTGATCTGAGTCAATGCTACTCGGGACTCCCCATCGGGGAATGTAATCTTTACACAAGATCTTTGCAGTGTGATTGGCTGTGGCTCTTTTAGTTGGGACAGCTTCTACCCATCGAGAGAATCTGTTGACCATGACAAGAATGTTAGTGTATCCTTGGCATGAAGAAAGAGATATATAATCAACCTGCAGATGCTGGAATGAGGCGGGAGTCGAGAGAGGCAGCGGCCTATAAAAGGCTCAGCAGTCCGGGGAGCGTCGAGAGAGGCGGGAGTCGAGAGAGGCAGCGGCCTATAAAAGGCTCAGCAGTCCGGGGAGCGTCGAGAGAGGCGGGAGTCGAGAGAGGCAGCGGCCTATAAAAGGCTCAGCAGTCCGGGGAGCGTCGAGAGAGGCGGGAGTCGAGAGAGGCAGCGGCCTATAAAAGGCTCAGCAGTCCGGGGAGCGTCGAGAGAGGCGAGAGTCGAGAGAGGCAGCGGCCTATAAAAGGCTCAGCAGTCCGGGGAGCGTCGAGAGAGGCGGGAGTCGAGAGAGGCAGCGGCCTATAAAAGGCTCAGCAGTCCGGGGAGCGTCGAGAGAGGCGGGAGTCGAGAGAGGCAGCGGCCTATAAAAGGCTCAGCAGTCCGGGGAGCGTCGAGAGAGGCGTACCGGTGCAGCTCCAGCTGGGAGAGAAGGAAAAAAGGCAAAAAAGAAGTAGAAAGAAATCAAAAGGTGATGTCACAGCCAATGTGGTAAGTGATTGGCTGCTGATTGGTGAGTAGTTTTTCTTTTTCTTTATTAGTCAGTAACTTTTAACAGTGTTGTCGGCAATTTAAGTGTATCTAAGGGTTAAGTCATGGCAGGACAGCTCGGTCACGTGATATGCTCCTCCTGTACCATGTGGGAACACGGGGACAACACCAGTGTCCCTGACGACTACATGTGCGGGAAGTGTGTCCACCTCCGGCTACTGACGGTCCGCGTTGCGGAGTTGGAGCTGAAGGTGGATTCACTCTGGAGCATCCACGATGCTGAGAATGACGTGAGTATCACGTGTAGCGAGTTGGTCTTACTGCAGGAGAAGGGTCCACAGCCAGCGAGGGAATGGAAGACCAGCAGGAAGAGTAGTGCAAGGAAGGTAGTGCAGGGGTCCCCTGTGGTCATCCCCCTGCAAAACAGATACACCGCTTTGAGTACTGTTGAGGGGGATGACTCATCAGGGGAGGGCAGCAGCAGCCAAGTTCATGGCACCGTGGCTGGCTCTGTTGCACAGGAGGGCAGGAAAAAGAGTGGAAGAGCGATAGTGATAGGGGATTCAATTGTAAGGGGAATAGATAGGCGTTTCTGCGGCCGCAACCGAGACTCCAGGATGGTATGTTGCCTCCCTGGTGCAAGGGTCAAGGATGTCTCGGAGCGGGTGGAGGACATTCTAAAAAGGGAGGGAGAACAGCCAGTTGTCGTGGTGCACGTTGGTACCAATGACATAGGTAAAAAAAGGGATGAGTTCCTACGAAATGAATTTAAGGAGCTAGGAGCTAAATTAAAAAGTAGGACCTCAAAAGTAGTAATCTCGGGATTGCTACCAGTGCCACGTGCTAGTCAGAGTAGGAATCGCAGGATAGCTCAGATGAATACGTGGCTTGAGCAATGGTGCAGCAGGGAGGGATTCAAATTCCTGGGGCATTGGAACCGGTTCTGGGGGAGGTGGGACCAGTACAATCCGGACGGTCTGCACCTGGGCAGAATCGGAACCAATGTCCTCGGGGGAGTGTTTGCTAGTGCTGTTGGGGAGGAGTTAAACTAATATGGCAGGGGGATGGGAACCAATGCAGGGAGATAGAGGGAAACAAAAAGGAGGCAAAAACAAAAGACAGAAAGGAGATGAGGAAAAGTGGAGGGCAGAGAAACCCAAGGCAAAGAACAAAAAGGGCCATTGTACAGCAAAATTCTAAAAGGACAGAGGGTGTTAAAAAAACAAGCCTAAAGGCTTTGTGTCTTAATGCAAGGAGTATCCGCAATAAGGTGGATGAATTAACTGTGCAAATAGATGTTAACAAATATGATGTGATTGGGATTACGGAGACGTGGCTCCAGGATGAGCAGGGCTGGGAACTCAACATCCAGGGGTATTCAACATTCAGGAAGGATAGAATAAAAGGAAAAGGAGGTGGGGTAGCATTGCTGGTTAAGGAGGAGATTAAGGCAATAGTTAGGAAGGACATTAGCTTGGATGATGTGGAATCTATATGGGTAGAGCTGCAGAACACCAAAGGGCAAAAAACGTTAGTGGGAGTTGTGTACAGACCTCCAAACAGTAGTAGTGATGTTGGGGAGGGCATCAAACAGGAAATTAGGGGTGCGTGCAATAAAGGTGCAGCAGTTATAATGGGTGACTTTAATATGCACATAGATTGGGCTAACCAAACTGGAAGCAATACGGTGGAGGAGGATTTTCTGGAGTGCATAAGGGATGGTTTTTTAGACCAATATGTCGAGGAACCAACTAGGGGGGAGGCCATCTTAGACTGGGTGTTATGTAATGAGAAAGGATTAATTAGCAATCTCGTTGTGCGAGGCCCCTTGGGGAAGAGTGACCATAATATGGTGGAATTCTGCATTAGGATGGAGAATGAAACAGTTAATTCAGAGACCATGGTCCAGAACTTAAAGAAGGCTAACTTTGAAGGTATGAGGCGTGAATTGGCTGAGATGGATTGGCGAATGATACTTAAGGGGTTGACTGTGGATGGGCAATGGCAGACATTTAGAGACCGCATGGATGAACTACAACAATTGTACATTCCTGTCTGGCATAGAAATAAAAAAGGGAAGGTGGCTCAACCGTGGCTATCAAGGGAAATCAGGGATAGTATTAAAGCCAAGGAAGTGGCATACAAATTGGCCAGAAATAGCAGCGAACCTGGGGACTGGGAGAAATTTAGAACTCAGCAGAGGAGGACAAAGGGTTTGATTAGGGCAGGGAAAATGGAGTATGAGAAGAAGCTTGCAGGGAACATTAAGACGGATTGCAAAAGTTTCTATAGATATGTAAAGAGAAAAAGGTTAGTAAAGACAAATGTAGGTCCCCTGCAGTCAGAATCAGGGGAAGTCATAACGGGGAACAAAGAAATGGCGGACCAATTGAACAAGTACTTTGGTTCGGTATTCACGAAGGAGGACACGAACAACCTTCCGGTTATAAAAGGGGTCGGGGGGTCTAGTAAGGAGGAGGAACTGAGGGAAATCCTTATTAGCCGGGAAATTGTGTTGGGGAAATTGATGGGATTGAAGGCCGATAAATCCCCAGGGCCTGATGGACTGCATCCCAGAGTACTTAAGGAGGTGGCCTTGGAAATAGTGGATGCGTTGACAGTCATTTTCCAACATTCCATTGACTCTGGATCAGTTCCTATGGAGTGGAGGGTAGCCAATGTAACCCCACTTTTTAAAAAAGGAGGGAGAGAGAAAACAGGGAATTATAGACCGGTCAGCCTGACATCGGTAGTGGGTAAAATGATGGAATCAATTATTAAGGATGTCATAGCAGTGCATTTGGAAAGAGGTGACATGATAGGTCCAAGTCAGCATGGATTTGTGAAAGGGAAATCATGCTTGACAAATCTTCTGGAATTTTTTGAGGATGTTTCCAGTAGAGTGGATAAGGGAGAACCAGTTGATGTGGTATATTTGGACTTTCAGAAGGCGTTCGACAAGGTCCCACACAAGAGATTGATGTGCAAAGTTAGAGCACATGGGATTGGGGATAGTGTACTGACATGGATTGAGAACTGGTTGTCAGACAGGAAGCAAAGAGTAGGAGTAAATGGGTACTTTTCAGAATGGCAGGCAGTGACTAGTGGGGTACCGCAAGGTTCTGTGCTGGGGCCCCAGCTGTTTACACTGTACATTAATGATTTAGATGAGGGGATTAAATGTAGTATCTCCAAATTTGCGGATGACACTAAGTTGGGTGGCAGTGTGAGCTGCGAGGAGGATGCTGTGAGGCTGCAGGGCGACTTGGATAGGTTAGGTGAGTGGGCAAATGCATGGCAGATGAAGTATAATGTGGATAAATGTGAGGTTATCCACTTTGGTGGTAAAAACAGAGAGACAGACTATTATCTGAATGGTGACAGATTAGGAAAAGGGGAGGTGCAAAGAGACCTGGGTGTCATGGTACATCAGTCATTGAAGGTTGGCATGCAGGTGCAGCAGGCGGTTAAGAAAGCAAATGGCATGTTGGCCTTCATAGCAAGGGGATTTGAGTACAGGGGCAGGGAGGTGTTGCTACAGTTGTACAGGGCA
The DNA here is from genome assembly GCF_044704955.1 of Pristiophorus japonicus. NCBI lineage: Eukaryota > Metazoa > Chordata > Chondrichthyes > Pristiophoridae > Pristiophorus > Pristiophorus japonicus. The sequence goes on along the minus strand of NC_091980.1, from coordinate 133,141,141 downwards.
TTGGTGAGGCCACACCTGGAGTATTGTGTACAGTTTTGGTCTCCTAACCTGAGGAAGGACATTCTTGCTATTGAGGGAGTGCAGCGAAGGTTCACCAGACTGATTCCCGGATGGCGGGACTGACCTATCAAGAAAGGCTGGATCAACTGGGCTTGTATTCACTGGAGTTCAGAAGAATGAGAGGGGACCTCATAGAAACATATAAAATTCTGACGGGGTTAGACAGGTTAGATGCAGGAAGAATGTTCCCAATGTTGGGGAAGTCCAGAACCAGGGGTCACAGTCTAAGGATAAGGGGTAAGCCATTTAGGACCGAGATGCGGAGGAACTTCTTCACCCAGAGAGTGGTGAACCTGTGGAATTCTCTACCACAGAAAGTTGTTGAGGCCAATTCACTAAATATATTCAAAAAGGAGTTAGATGAGGTCCTTACTGCTAGGGGGATCAAGGGGTATGGCGAGAAAGCAGGAATGGGGTACTGAAGTTGAATGTTCAGCCATGAACTCATTGAATGGCGGTGCAGGCTAGAAGGGCCGAATGGCCTACTCCTGCACCTATTTTCTATGTTTCTATGTTTCTATGATCCGACAGGGACAGGGGGCCTCATTTGGGGCATTACCGTGATGGGTCCAGAATTATTTTTCTGGCAGACCACACAACAGTCTGCTACCAGCTGGGCATGTTTTTTAAATCCCTGACCCTACCAGCTTTTCTGGAACCATGCCGTCATCTGTTGTGAGGCCAAGTGTCCCCACGAGTGGATCTGTTGGGCTAAAAAAGGCATAAGCGCTTGTGGCGCGACTGGCTTGTCGGTAACTCTTTGTCTCCAGACACCATCTTCGCATAGCTTAATTCCTGCCTCAATCCATGTCCATTTTTCCTCTCGGGAGCACTCGCCTTGCATTGTTTGAAGGTCTCGTGTCAATCTGCACATCTGTGTTGGGTCTTCTGGGGGAGCGCCCTGTGAGGCGGCATCTTTAGCTGCCTGGTCGGCTAGGGCATTTCTCTGTGCTTCCATGGTATTTTCCTTGGTATGGGCCTTACACTTCAGGATAGACACATCCTGAGGTAATTGTATGGCCTGGAGTAAGTCTCGGACTTCTTTTCCATTTCAGATAGGTGTACCAGCAGCAGTGAGGAATCCTCTTTTCCGCCATAACAGAGCAAAGTCGTGAGCGACTCCAAAAGCATAACGCGAATCTGTGTGGACATTTACTGTCTGTCCTTCTGCTATTCGACATGCTTCTGACAGGGCCCGTAACTCGGCCTGTTGTGCTGACGTTCCTGAGGGTAAACATCCTTTTGCCACTACCTCATATCAGGTTGTAACTGCCCATCCTGCTTTTCTGGTACCATTGTCAACAAAGGAGGAACCATTTGTAAACAGGATGAGGTCTGGGTTGTGTAGAGGCTCCTCTGCTGCTAAGACTGCTTCTTCTGTTTCTTTTAAAATCTCCACGCAGTCATGCTCTTCACATTCTCCCCCCTCTTGCTCCCTCGTTTCTGACATCGGGAGCATAGTTACGGGATTAACCGGGCTGGCCCGGATGATATGGAGATTAGAAACTGCTGTCCAGCGGGTCCATCTAGCTGCCGTCACCTGAGACATTCTATTCATAGACAGCAAAGCATGTACGGTGTGGGGACACTTGACAATCAGCTTTTGGTCGAGGACTAGACCCGCAGTGATCATTACCGCTCGACATGTAGCTTCCATAGCCCTTAGGCAACTTCCCCATCCGAGGGCTACTGCATCCAGTTTTGCCGAATAATAGCCAATAGGTCTTTGCCGATCCCCATGTTTTTGTGTCAGTATAACTGTCATGTATCCTTCTTTCTCATGGACAAACAGGGTAAATGGCTTACCACTGTCGGGGATTCCCAGAGCCGGTGCCGATCACAAAGCCTTTTTCAAACTCAGGAAGGCCTCTTGCTGTTCCTTAGTGAGGGTGATGGATTCTTTAGAAGCACGTTTCCCCTTTAAGATATCATTCAATGGCTGAGCAAGTTGTGTGATGGAGTCAATCCAATTTCTGTTAAAGTTACACAATCCCAAAAAAGACCTTAGTTCCTGAATAGTGGTAGTTTTTTTAGCAACCCGAATGGCTGCAGTTCTATCCTGGGTAAGTTCTCTCTTTCCTTGTAAAATCTTTTGTCCCAGGTATACAACCTCTTCTTAGGATATTTGTGCTTTGTTGATGCTGGCTTTATGTTCTTTCAGCCAAAGGTGGTCCAGCAAAGCTCATAAATCTTGTTCATGCTGTTCTTCCATGTTTGAAGCTAGCAGGATATCGTCTACATAGTGGATGACAGGGGAGGTAATTCTCGCAAATGGCTTTGTAAAGCCATGTGGAATACCGTAGGGCTGTTGTGGAAACCCTGCGGTAACCAGGTCCAAGTATACTGTTGTCCTTGGACAGTGAAAGCAAACCACTGTCGAACCTCCGGTGCCAGAGGCACCGACCAAAATCCGTTGGCCATATCTATAACCGAGAAATATTTATGTTCCGGTTTGAGGGCATTAAAAATGGTGGAGGGATCTGCGACCAAAGGAGCTTTTTGATCAATACACTGGTTAGCTTTCCTATAATCGACAGTCAAACGCCAAGTCTCATTAGATTTCTGTACCGGCCACACGGGGCTATTGGAGGAGCTATGCGTTTTAATAAGCACCCCTTGTTTCTCCAATTGCTGAATAACTGGTAAGATTTCCGCGATGGCAGTTGGACTGATGGGATGCTGTTTAGTTCATGGAGGCTTGGTCCCGGTAAATGACGCAGGCTCCATCTGGAGTAGGCCACAATCGTTCTTATCTTTAGCCCATATTGGGTGTTCCTTCAATTCTTCTTTTTCAAAGTTCTAATTGACCATGTCACCCGACCATCCTCAAAATGCAATGATGAATCTACTTGGATAGAACGTCCATTCCCAAAAGGGGTTGATCTACTGGGCCTATCCAGACTGGCATGGTTAGTTCATGTTGACCCAGCCCTATAAGTACCGGTGTTGTCCTTTTAATTTCCATTTTATGGCCCCCAACTCCATAGGCTGTACGTGCCCTACCATCCAACGGCAAAAAGTTTCCATATTGTAGGGGTAAGCATGTTAATTCCACCCCTGTGTCTAAAAGACAGTCCACATCCTTATCGCCCACCCTCACAGTTATATATAGCCCATCTCCCCTTTGTTGTATCAGTGCGAGGAGTGGGGCCAGGGCGGGCTCTAATCGTTTTTTGCTATCCCGAGTAACTTCTTCTGTAGTTGTATTGTCAGTTGCTTAAATGCTTCTATGAGGTCGTTATCTTGTGACAAGCCTGGTTTGTTGGCTGAATTGTATCCCTGGCTGCGTCCTTTTCCCCGGCCTCGACCTTGCTGTTTTGCCCTGCACGTCTTGGCCCAGTGACCTTCTTTCCCACAATAATGACATTTTCCTGGTAATTTTCCAAATAACTGTTTATCGGAATCCTGGGATTTCCATCCCATAGCCTGCAAGGTTCGGACTTTAGCTCCCATATCCCGATCTAATTGATTACATTGATCCACCAATGCTGCAAAGGTAGTTCCTCTACCTTCCCAGTCCAGTAACACTACCTTAAGCATTTTGGACAGTTCTGGCTTTAGACCTGCCATGAAAGCTGCTTTCAGGGGTCCAAACACTTGTTCATCCATTTCCTCATCTGTATTATTCATACCCGAATGTTCTAGCCACGTGCATCTAAACCGCTCGTCATACTCCAGGACCTCCTCTGTTCCTTTCTGTTGGCAGGCTGCAATTTTTCCCCAGTCTGTCTTGGCTGGACTGAAGGCTTGCAGCCAGTGTTTAATCGTCTCCCACCCTGCGTTTAATTCTTGCTCATCCTGCCCCAAAGCTTCTTCTACCTTGTTGTGCAATTTTCTTCCCTGTGTTTTTGGCACCATTATAGTCAAAATTTTGCACTCCGTCCCAGGGATGAAGTTAATATATATTTCTTAAGCGGTCCAATTGGTCCCACATTTTCACTCCCCCTTTCTTTGGATTGGGCAACTTCTTGGACCATTTATCAATTTTTTCTGGGTCTGCCGGATCATGAACTAAATATTTTGCATACACCCTTTTCCTCATTTTTTTTGGTTCCGCCCTCATCCGCAGTCTCTTCTGATTTGACTACAACTCGTCTTTTTTTAAATGGGGCAAAGCGCACCCCTAATTCTTCATCCTCCGACCCTGTATTGTCGGAGGTTTCAGAATCCGTATCTATTCCTTGGTCGTGTCTTCGGGTTTGCGCTTTTAATTTATCCAAACATGGGTACCCTGGGAATTGACCGATACATTTTCCTTTTCCTATTACTGTCTCTTGACCTGATGATTTTTTCCATTCTTTAATTTCACCTTTAAGATCTTTAACTTCCGCTTCCGATTTTCAAGTTCAAGTTTTTTCTTTTGCAGCTGTGTACAAACAGCTTGCAATTGGTCCTTTGTACTGGTCAGGTCCCTATCATGTTGGGAACGTGTTATAATTTCATTCCGCTGTCGGATTTGTCCCATAACGGTTAGGGACCATCGGGTTCGTTCTTTATTTTTCTTACGGATCGTTTTTCCCCAGACCCTTTTAATCTCGTCCATGGATCATTGTCCTTTGGAGGTTCCGTACTTTTGTTCGATCTTGATACAGGTTTTAGATAAGTTGAATTGTTGCTCTATGTATTTTTTCAACTCTTGGAGGATTTCATCTATCAAAACCTCAGGTGTTGCCTGCCCACCTTTAACAGTTGTAGGCAATTCTTTGCTCTTATCTCCTGCTGCCATAATACTGATTTCTTTACTCGGGTCTCGAGTCGTAGGCTTTCTAGCCGATCAGTGGGTCGGTGATTAATTAACTAACACACCGCCGAAGTTAGATGTCTATGGGACCTCGAGCCGACTACCAACCGGAGGGTTCGCAAACCGGAGGCTTTCGGAATCGCGTAGAAGGAGAGGCGAATTTAGACTTTTGACCGAGGACTTTTATAACGAGGAGTCCTTACCTCAGTATGTCGGTCCGATGTTCAAAATTCAGTTTCTTCCCTCAGCGATCCTGTTCGCGACGCCAAAATTGTTAGATCTCTTAATTTCTTAATGAAATGCGACCTCCGGTTGTAGTTTTAACATAACTTTTATTCTGGCAGATGCAACAAGCTCTTGGCTTTAAGCCAGGCCTTTGTCCTTCTGAGACACATGGCAAAACATGACTGTTCTTATACCTGACTCAATTTACAGAAAAGAACATGCCTTCTTTGACCTTAATGGCTCAATTAATATACTGTTAACCTTTAATTGGCTCGCTGCCAAAGGTCCTGAGATGTCAAGTTGATTGATGACTTAATGCAATGTGCTGAGTTGCACGTAGAAGCTGTAACTGGCGGGTATGTGTATTCTCACAGCCTGTCCGTATGCAGCCTGTTTGAATTCTCTATTCACAGGACCACTGATTCGAAGACGGAGGCAATCAAGAATGCACCGAGACCACAGAGCGTGATGGAGCTGCGGTCATTTCTAGGACTCCTAAACTATTTTGGTAACTTTTTACCGGGTCTTAGCACATCTTTAGAACCCCTGCACTCTTTAGTGCATAAAGGAGATGAATGGGTATGGGGTGAAAGCCAACAAAATGCCTTTGAGAAACCGAGGAAACTGTTATGTTCAAACAAATTGCTTGTGTTGTACGATCCATGTAAGCGTTTGGTACTAGCATGTGATGCGTCGTCGTACGGAGTCGGGTGTTTATTGCAACAAGCTAATGAATTTGGGAAATTGGAACCGGTTGCTTATGCATCCAGAAGTCTGTCCAAGGCTGAGAGAGCCAACAGCATGATTGAAAAAGAAGCGTTAGCGTGTGTTTATTGGGTGAAAAAAATGCATCAATAGCTGTTCGGGCTCAAATTTGAATCGGAAACTGACCAAAAGCTGCTTAGATCCTCCTTTTCCGAAAGCAAGGGGATACATAAGAACACATCGGCCCGCATCCAGAGATGGGCGCTCCATTGTCCACATACAACTACGCCATCTGCCACAGGCCAGGCACAAGTGTTCTCAGTAGGCTGCCATTGCACACCACAGGGGTGGAGATGGCACAGCCAGCAGATTTAGTTATGGTAATGGAAGCATTCGAGAGTGAACAATCACCTGTTAGTGCCTGACAGATTAGAACCTGGATGAGCCAGGACCCCTTACTGCCCTTAGTAAAAAACTGTGTGTTCCACGGGAGTTGGTCCAGTGTGCCGTTAGAGATGCAGGAAGAAATAAAGCCGTACCAGCAGCGCAGGGGTGAAATGTCCAGACAGGCAGACTGCCTCCTATGGGGAAATCGGGTCGTGGTGCCAAAAAAGGGCAGGGACATTTTCATTAGTGATCTTCACAGCACCCACCCAGGCATCATAATGACGAAAGCGATAGCCAGATCCCACGTGTGGTGGCCCGGTATCGATGCACACTTAGAATCCTGCGTGCACAAATGTAATACATGTTCACAGTTAAGCAATGCACCCAGGGCGGCACCACTAAGTTATGGTCCTGGCCCTCCAAACCGTGGTCCAGGGTCCATGTCGACTATGCAGGCCCATTCTAGGGAAAAATGTTCTTAGTGGTTGTAGATGCGTACTCCAAATAGATTGAATGTGTGATAATGTCGGCAAGAATGTCTGCTGCCACCATTGAAAGCCTATAGGCCACGTTTGCCACACACGGCCTGCCTGATGTCCTTGTAAGTGACAATGGGCCGTGCTTTACTTGTGCCAAGTTCAAGGAGTTCATGACCCGCAATGGGATCAACATGTCACATCTGCCCCGTTCAAACCATCGTCCAATGGTCAGGCAGAATGAGCAGTTGAAACAATCAAGCAGAGCTTGAAAAGGGTAACTGAAGGCTCACTGCAGACTCGCTTATCCCAAGTCCTGCTAGTTACCGCACAAGACCCCACTCGCTCACTGGGGTCCCTCCCGCTGAACTGCTCATGAAAAGGGCGCTTAAGACAAGGCTCTCGCTAATCCATCCTGATCTACACGAACAGGTCACGTGAAATTGAGATAAATGATCTTGTATTTGTGCTGAACTATGGACAAGATCCCAAGTGGGTTCCTGGCACTGTTTTGGCCAAAGAGGGGAGTAGGGTGTTTGTGGTCAAACTCTCAAATGGACTCACCTGCAGGAAACACTTGGACCAAACCGAACTCAGATTTACGGACTATGCAGAACAACCCACAACAGATTCTACCTTTTTCAACCCTCCAAATCACACACACAAGTGGCAACAGACCCAGCAGTTGACCACGAAGCAGAACCCATCACCCGCAGCAGCCCAGCAGGACTCACTACCCCCAGCAGCCCAGCAAGGCCAGCTGCGCAGCAGCCCAGTGAGGGCCCAACAAACGACTCACCAAAACCAGCATTTGCACCGAGACGATCAGCCAGGGAAAGGAAAGCCCCAGATCGAATCACATTGTGAATAGTTACACTATTGACTTTGTGGGCGAATATTGTTATGTATGTAACCCTGTAAATACCATGTCTAACCACCAGAGGGCTTATCCCCTGGAGTCCCAAGGGAGCCCAGAATCCCTTGGGAGCACCTGTATATAAGGAGGCCTCACAGGCTGGAGAGGCACTCTGAGATCTGCAATAAAGGATTACGGTCAGACCTTACTTTGAGTTTGCAGCATCTAGTCTGACTCTTAATTCAAGGCATAACATGTTGCATGTTGAGAAATTATGCACACATCCCCAGTTGTGGCCTGGAATGATCCAGATGCATAGAATGAAAGTGCAGCTGTAACCTTCACTTCAAGTGACAAAACAGTCCTCCTGATGCTTCTAGGTTGCAAGTCTGCTTTTACTAATGCTCAGATCTCCGTTAAAATTTCTTTGTGGAAATGCAGCCTTCTCACACAGTCTGCATCACTCAGGTGCAGGTATGAACACCTGTGTCGATAGACCTGCCCATCATCCTATGGGCTCTGAGGTTCCTCATGCGATGATGTCGAATCAATCGTCTCCTCCGCAACACCATTATCCAGAAGGTTTGCACGAGGTATGGCATTGTCAATATTTCCCCCATAATTAAATTGTATCTTTGCAAGAAGCTTAAAATAGCAGGACAGGGAGTTAAAGCTGCTCTCTTCTCTCTCTCTCTCTCCCCATGGTCGACACCCGAGTGGGTCGGTTCGCAGAATCATTCCCTCGCCTGGACACAGGGGCTCAGCAAACACACCACATGCTTCTTTTGATGCTGCTGTATAGTGCAAGGGTTCTCATCCCTTCAGTTCGGCTTCATAGAAACATAGAAACATAGAAAATAGGTGCAGGAGTAGGCCATTCGGCCCTTCTAGCCTGCACCGCCATTCAATGAGTTCATGGCTGAACATGCAACTTCAGTACCCCATTCCTGCTTTCTCACCATACCCCTTGATTCCCCTAGTAGTAAGGACTTCATCTAACTCCTTTTTGAATATATTTAGTGAATTGGCCTCAACAACTTTCTGTGGTAGAGAATTCCACAGGTTCACCACTCTCTGGGTGAAGAAATTCCTCCTCATCTCGGTCCTAAATGGCTTCCCCCTTATCCATAGACTGTGTCCCCTGGTTCTGGACTTCCCCAACATTGGGAACATTCTTCCTGCATCTAACCTGTCTAACCCCGTCATAATTTTAAACGTTTCTATGAGGTCCCCTCTCATTCTTCTGAACTCCAGTGAATACAAGCCCAGTTGATCCAGTCTTTCTTGATAGGTCAGTCCCGCCATCCCGGGAATCAGTCTGGTGAACCTTCGCTGCACTCCCTCAATAGCAAGAATGTCCTTCCTCAGGTTAGAAGACCAAAACTGTACACAATACGCCAGGTGTGGCCTCACCAAGGCCCTGTACAATTGTAGCAACACCTCCCTGCCCCTGTACTCAAATCCCCTTGCTATGAAGGCCAACATGCCATTTGCTTTCTTAACCGCCTGCTGTACCTGCATGCCAACCTTCAATGACTGATGTACCATGACACCCAGGTCTCTTTGCACCTCCCCTTTTCCTAATCTGTCACCATTCAGATAATAGTCTGTCTCTCTGTTTTTACCACCAAAGTGGATAACCTCACATTTATCCACATTATACTTCATCTGCCATGCATTTGCCCACTCACCTAACCTATCCAAGTCACTCTGCAGCCTCATAGCATCCTCCTCGCAGCTCACACTGCCACCCAACTTAGTGTCATCCGCAAATTTGGAGATACTACATTTAATCCCCTCGTCTAAATCATTAATGTACAGTGTAAACAGCTGGGGCCCCAGCACAGAACCTTGCGGCACCCCACTAGTCACTGCCTGCCATTCTGAAAAGTCCCCATTTACTCCTACTCTTTGCTTCCTGTCTGACAACCAGTTCTCAATCCATGTCAGCACACTACCCCCAATCCCATGTGCTTTAACTTTGCACATTAATCTCTTGTGTGGGACCTTGTCGAAAGCCTTCTGAAAGTCCAAATATACCACATCAACTGGTTCTCCCTTGTCCACTCTACTGGAAACATCCTCAAAAAATTCCAGAAGATTTGTCAAGCATGATTTCCCTTTCACAAATCCATGCTGACTTGGACCTATCATATTACCTCTTTCCAAATGCACTGCTATGACATCCTTAATAATTGATTCCATCATTTTACCCACTACCGATGTCAGGCTGACCGGTCTATAATTCCCTGTTTTCTCTCTCCCTCCTTTTTAAAAAAGTGGGGTTACATTGGCTACCCTCCACTCCATAGGAACTGATCCAGAATCAATGGAATGTTGGAAAATGACTGTCAATGCATCCACTATTTCCAAGGCCACCTCCTTAAGTACTCTGGGATGCAGTCCATCAGGCCCTGGGGATTTATCGGCCTTCAATCCCATCAATTTCCCCAACACAATTTCCCGACGAATAAAGATTTCCCTCAGTTCCTCCTCCTTACTAGACCCTCCGACCCCTTTTATATACGGAAGGTTGTTTATGTCCTCCTCAGTGAATACCGAACCAAAGTACTTGTTCAATTGGTCCGCCATTTCTTTGTTCCCCGTTATGACTTCCCCTGATTCTGACTGCAGGGGACCTACGTTTGTCTTTACTAACCTTTTTCTCTTTACATATCTATAGAAACTTTTGCAATCCGTCTTAATGTTCCCTGCAAGCTTCTTCTCGTACTCCATTTTCCCTGCCCTAATCAAACCCTTTGTCCTCCTCTGCTGAGTTCTAAATTTCTCACAGTCCCCGGGTTCGCTGCTATTTCTGGCCAATTTGTATGCCACTTCCTTGGCTTTAATGCTATCCCTGATTTCCCTTGATAGCCACGGTTGAGCCACCTTACCTTTTTTATTTTTATGCCAGACAGGAATGTACAATTGTTGTAGTTCATCCATGCGGTCTCTAAATGTCTGCCATTGCCCATCCACAGTCAACCCCTTCAGTATCATTCGCCAATCTATCCTAGCCAATTCACGCCTCATACCTTCAAAGTTACCCTTCTTTAAGTTCTGGACCATGGTCTCTGAATTAACTGTTTCATTCTCCATCCTAATGCAGAATTCCACCATATTATGGTCACTCTTCCCCAAGGGGCCTCGCACAATGAGATTGCTAATTAATCCTCTCTCATTACACAACACCCAGTCTAAGATGGCCTCCCCCCTAGTTGGTTCCTCGACATATTGGTCTAAAAAAACATCCCTTATGCACTCCAGGAAATCCTCCTCCACCGTATTGCTTCCAGTTTGGTTAACCCAATCTATGTGCATATTAAAGTCACCCATTATAACTGCTGCACCTTTATTGCACGCACCCCTAATTTCATGTTTGATGCCCTCCCCAACATCACTACTACTGTTTGGAGGTCTGTACACAACTCCCACTAACGTTTTTTGCCCTTTGGTATTCTGCAGGTCTACCCATATAGATTGCACATCATCCAAGCTAATGTCCTTCCGAACTATTGCCTTAATTTGCTCCTTAACCAGCAATGCTACCCCACCTCCTTTTCCTTTTATTCTATCTTTCCTGAATGTTGAATACCCCTGGACATTGAGTTCCCAGCCCTGATCATCCTGGAGCCACGTCTCCGTAATCCCAATCACATCATATTTGTTAACATCTATTTGCACAGTTAATTCATCTACCTTATTGCGGATACTCCTTGCATTAAGACACAAAGCCTTCAGGCTTGTTTTTTTAACACCCTTTTCCTTTTAGAACTTTGCTGTACAGTGGCCCTTTTTGTTCTTTGCCTTGGGTTTCTCTGCCCTCCACTTTTCCTCATCTCCTTTCTGTCTTTTGCTTTTGCCTCCTTTTTGTTTCCCTCTGTCTCCCTGCAATGGTTCCCATCCCCCTGCCATATTAGTTTAAATCCTCCCCAACAGCACGAGCAAACACTCCCCCTAGGACATTGGTTCGGTCCTGCCCAGGTGCAGACCGTCCGGTTTGTACTGGTCCCACCTCCCCCAGAACCGGTTCCAATGCCCCAGGAATTTGAATCCCTCCCTGCTGCACCACTGCTCAAGCCACGTATTCATCTGCGCTATGCTGCGATTCCTACTCTGACTATCACGTGGCACTGGTAGCAATCCCGAGATTACTACTTTTGAGGTCCTACTTTTTAATTTAGCTCCTAGCTCCTTAAATTCGTTTCGTAGGACCTCATCCCTTTTTTTACCTATGTCGTTGGTACCAATGTGCACCACGACAACTGGCTGTTCTCCCTCCCTTTTTAGAATGTCCTGCACCCGCTCCGAGACATCCTTGACCCTTGCACCAGGGAGGCAACATACCATCCTGGAGTCTCGGTTGCGGCCGCAGAAACGCCTATCTATTCCCCTCACCATTGAATCCCCAATCACTATTGCTCTCCCACTCTTTTTCCTGCCCTCCTGTGCAGCAGAGCCAGCCATGGTGCCATGAACTTGGCTGCTGCTGCCCTCCCCTGATGAGTCATCCCCCTCAACAGTACCCAAAGCAGTGTATCTGTTTTGCAGGGTGATGACCACATGGGACTCCTGCACTACCTTCCTTGCACTGCTCTTCCTGTTGGTCTTCCATTCCCTATCTGGCTGTGGACCCTTTTCCTGCGGTACGACCAACTCGCTACACGTGATACTCACATCATTCTCAGCATCGTGGATGCTCCAGAGTGAATCCACCCTCAGCTCCAACTCCACAACGCGGACCGTCAGGAGCTTGAGGTGGATACACTTCCTGCAGATATAGTCGTCAGGGACACTGGTGTCGTCCCTGAGTTCCCACATGGTAAAGGAGGAGCATAACACCCGACCGAGCTCTCCTGCCATGACTTAACCCTTAGATACACTTAAATTGGCAACAACAATGTTAAAAGTTACTCATTGATATAGAAGAGAAAAAAGAAAAACTACTCACCAATCACCAGCCAATCACTTACCCTCTTGGCTGTGACGTCACATTTTGATTTCTTTCTACTTCTTTTTTGCTTTCTCCCTGGAGCTGCACAAGTTGGGCCTTTATAGGCCTCTCCACGCACCTCCGACACTGATCCCGACTGCCGCCGACGCTGGGCCCCGGACTCCCTGCTGTGTCTTTTATAGGCCTCTCCACGCACCTCCGACGCTGCTCCCGACTGCCCCTGGGCTTCTTTTGAAGCCGAGCCCCGAGCCCCTGTGTCTGGGCGAGGGATTGATTCCTTTGGCTGACGCTCCGACCCTCGAGCCCGGTGAGGAGATGTTCGGTGGTGGTGTGGCACTTTGAAAAAAATCCAAAATTAAAGAATTGCATTAGACTTCCATTTTCTCCATTTTGAGCTTTAAAAAAGAAAGCTTCATGACGCATATTATCTGTCTTCTTGACTCCAAAATTTTGCGTAAAAACAGTGGCGTCCTTTTGCACCGATTTTTTAATGCGCGCTGGTTTTTCTTAAATGCCCAGAAGGTTTTTTGGGAGTGGTCACATACACCGTCCTGGAAAAAATGTAAGTTGGCCAAACTTGCTTAAATGTGAAAAACTGGGGCAGACATCAGGTTACGCCCCCTATGATGCAAAAAAAATCCTAACCTAAAAAAATCGTAACTAACTGAGTTACTCTCGCGCAGAAACTTTGGGGAAACTTAGATATTTTAATTTACACCAAAAAAGAGATGCACACTAAAAAACAGCGCAGATAAATGGAGAAAATTGAGCCCAATATCTTTGCAACTCTCAAAGGCACCTTTAGGATATCGATTACACAAAATTTCATACACTGATGAGTCACAATCCCTTGAGTCATATTAGCATGGTTTGAGGATTGGCTGACTAACAGAAAACAGACAGTCGGGATAAATGGGTAATTTTTCAGTTGGCAAACAGTAACTAGTGGGGTGCCACAAGGATCAATGCTGGGGCCTCAACTATTTAAAATCTATATTAATGACTTGGATGAAGGGACCGAATGTAATGTAACCAAGTTCGGTGATGACACAAAGATGGGTGGGAAAGCAAATTGTGAGGAGGACACAAAAAATCTACAAAGGGATGTAGACAGGCTAAATGAGTGGGCAAAAATTTGGCAGATGAAGTATAACGTAGGAAAATATGAGGTTATCGACTTTGCCAGAAAAAATAGAAAAGCAGATTATAATTTAGATGTAGAAAAATTGCAAAGTGCATCAATACAGAGGGACCTGGGGGTCCGTGTGCATGAAACACAAAAAGTTAGTCTGCAGGTTACAGCAAGTAATCAGGAAGGCACATGGAATGTTGGCCTTTATTGCAAGGGGGATAGAGTAAAAGAGAAGGGAAATTCTGCTACATCTGTACAGGGTATTGGTAAGGCCACACCTCGAGTACTGTGCACAGTTTTGGTCTCCGTATTTAAGAATGGATATACTTGCATTGGAGGCTCTTCAGAGAAGGTTCACTAGGTTGATTCCAGAGATGAGGGGGTAGATTTATGAAGATAGGTTGAGTAAATTGGGTCTACACTCATTGGAGTTCAGAAAAATGAGCGGTGATCTTTATAAAACATATACGATAATGGGAGGGCTGGACAAGATGGAAGCAGGCATTACATTTCCAGGCATGGGGGAAACTAAAACTAGGGGGCTGCCTATTTAACATTGAGATGAGGAGGACTTTCTTCTCTTAGAGGAGTGTAAATCTATGGAATTCTCTACCCCAGAGAGCTGTGGAGGCTGAAGATAGACAGATTTTGGAATGATAAGGGAATAAAGGGTTATGGGAAGCGGGCAGTGAAGTGGAACTGAGTGCATGATCAGATCAGCCATGATCTTATTAAATAGCGGAGCGGACTCGAGGGGGAAAATGGACTACTCCTACTCCTATTTCTTGTGTTCTTTTGTTCTTGTGAGTCGGCCTGGGTTTGCGTGCTGATGGGTATGACGGCTTCATGTTTCTGACAAAGGCTTCAGCTCAATTGGTGAAAAACTTTACAGGTGCACGTGTTTCAAGAATTACATCGAACTTACAGCACAGAAAAAGACCATTCGGCCCAACTGGGCCATGCCATGGTTTATGCTCCATGTGAGTCTCCTCTAGGCCGATTAGAATATCCCTCTCTTCTTTCTCCTTCATGCTTATCTTGCTTCCCCTTAAATGCGTTTATGCTCTTTGCATTCAGAGTTATTACTTTGGGTAGCTCAGTAAACGTACCACGACTGCTGTAGAATTTCTGTTAAGCTGCGTGAGCAAAGAAGCGAGTAACTGTGATACAGATCAGCAATATCTGAGCTCAAGGCCAGCATTTATTGCCCATATTTATTGCTTATTGAAGGAGTGCAGCGAAGTTTCACCAGACTAATTCCCGGCATGGCAGGAATGACATATGAAGAAAGACTGGATCGGCTAGGCTTATACTCACTGGATTTTGAAGAATGAGAGCGCATCTCATAGAAACATATAAAATTATGATGGGACTGGACAGGTTAGATGCAGAAAGAATGTTTCCGATGTTGGGGAAGTCCAGAACCAGGGGTCACCATCTAAGGATAAGGTGTAAGCCATATAGGGCCGAGATGAGGAGAAACTTTTTCACTCAGGGAGTGGTGAAGCTGTGGAATTCTGTAGCACAGAAAGTTGTTGAGTCCAGTTCGTTGGATATATTCAAGAGGGAGTTAGATGTGGCCCTTATGGCTAAGGGGATCAGGGGGTATGGAGAGAAGACGGGAGTGGGGTCTTGAAGTTGCATGATCAGCAATGATCATATTGAATGGCGGTGCAGACATGAAGGGGCGAATGGCCTGCTGCTGCACCTATTTTCCATGTTGCTATGTTTCTATATCTAATTACCCTTGAAGGTGCTGGTGAGCCGCCTTGTACAACTGAGTGGCTTGCTAGGCCATTTCAGAGGGCATTTAAGAGTCAACAACCTGGCTGTAGGCCTGGAGTGATGTATAGGCCAGACTGGGTCAAATGGCATATTTCTTTTCCTAAAGCACATTAGTGAACCAGCTGGATTTGTATGACAATCCGGTAGTTTCATGATCACAAGCATTGATACTAGCTTTTTGTTCCAGATTTATTGAATTAATTTACTGAATTTAAATTCCCCAGCTGCTGTAGTGGTATTTTTTCTCTGGATCATTAGTCCCAGTCTCTGGATTACTTATAGAAACATAGAAACATAGAAAATAGGTGCAGGAGTAGGCCATTCAGCCCTTCTAGCCTGCACCGCCATTCAATGAGTTCACGGCTGAAATGCAACTTCAGTACCCCCTTCCTGCTTTCTCGCCATACCCCTTGGTCCCCCGAGTAGTAAGGACTTCATCTAACTCCCTTTTGAATATATTTAGTGAATTGGCCTCAACTACTTTCTGTGGTAGAGAATTCCACAGGTTCACCACTCTCTGGGTGAAAAAGTTTCTCCTCATCTCGGTCCTAAATGGCTTACCCCTTATCCTTAGACTGTGACCCCTGGTTCTGGACTTTCCCAACATTGGGAACATTCTTCCTGCATCTAACCTGTCTAAACCCTTCAGAATTTTAAACGTTTCTATGAGGTCCCCTCTCATTCTTCTGAACTCCAGTGAATACAAGACCATCCAGTAACATAACCACTATTCTACCGTATCCCACACAGAATACCCTATTGGGCTTGGTTCTGGGACCCCACCCACCCCACCTCATGGTTGGCGAGTAAGTCGCACTTGATAGCATTGTCGATGACACGTCTGAGGCAGGTAGATTGGTGAGGACAAGGTCAAATAAGTTTTTCTCTTCTGTTGGTTCTCTCACCACCTGTCACAGGCCCAAACTGGCAGCTATGACCTTCAGGACTCAGCCAGCTCGGTCAGTAGTGGTGCTACCGAGCCACCTGCTGATGGACATTGAAGTCCATTGCTGCAATCAGTGCTTCTTGCAAGTGATTTTCAACATGGAGGAGTATTGATTCATCAGCTGAGGGAGGGCACTAGATGGTAATCAGCAGGAGATTTCCTTGCCCATGTTTGACCTGAAACCATGAGACTTCATGCGGTCCGGGGTCAACGTTCAGGATCCCAGGGTCACTTCATCCCTGTTGTATTCTGCTGAGCCACCACCTCTGGTGGGTCTGTCTTGCCGGTGGGACAGGACATACTCAGGGATGGTAATGGAGGAGTCTAGGACATTGACTGAAAGGTCTGATTTTGTGAGTATGACAATGTCGGGCTGTTGCTTGACCAGCCTGTGGGACAGCTCTCCCCATTTTGACACAAGTCCCGGATGTTACTGAGGTGGACTTTGAAGGGTCGACTGGGCTGGGTATGCCATTGTCTTGTCCAAAGCTGGTGCCGAGTTCGATGCCGGGTGGTCTGTCCTGTTTTACTCTTATTAATGTTTCTTGTAGCAGTTTGTTACAACTGAGTGGCTTGCGAGGCCATTTCAGAGGGCAGTTAAGTGTCAATTGTTGTGGGTTTGGAGACACATATAGGCCAGACCGGATAAGGACGGCAGATTTCCCTCCCTAAGGACATTAGAGAAGCAGATGGATTTTTACAACAATCTGATAACTCACTGGGCAACATTACTGATACTAGCTTTTTATTCCCGATTTTTGTTTACTTAACTAAATTTACATTCCCCAGCTGCCATGGTGGGATTTTTACTCACTTCTCTGGATCATTAGTGGAGGCCTCTGGATTACCCGTCCAGTAACATAACCACTATGTTACCCTACTCAGCTTGCCAAGAAGCCCGGGGGCGAGGTGGAAGCCAAACCGGGGATAGAGGCGTCAGCGGGGGGCCATTCGGCCAGGGATGAGGCAGCAGCGGGGGGCCATTTGCGAGCCGTTGGCTGGGACAGGGAGTTTCAGCATCAAAACACTCCCAGGGCAGGTACAGCATGGATACAAAAGTAAAATACTGGATGCTGGAACAAAAACCGAAAACGCTGGAAATCTCAGCGGGTCTGCACGGGAAAAATCAGCATGGGTTAGCTACACAGTAAACTGTAGAATAACATGTTACCCTGGAAACCCAAATACTTGTGCATGCACAGAACAGGACCTCAGTTTTGAGGCGCTATCAATAAGCTCCACCCACAGAAGCTAAGGCCTTTCTGCGCGGCGCTAAATTCAAACAGAAAAATGGCGACACTTCGGATTTTTTTGTTGCCGCTACGTCGGCTTAAAAACTTGGTCGTTAATCTTAAATACTGCCAAAAAAAGGCAATGTGGAATCTTGGGCCCTTGGAACTTTTGTTTATTCCCCCTTATTTTATGGTTTACGTTTTTCCTAGCCTAAAGAGTAGAGGATTCATTTAAACCTGTATTATTGATATTTGAACTGAGTTTGAGGAAAGTTCAGACAAGTGAGATCCTCATTGAGTTGTCAGCCAATGATGCTCATTCTTCAAAAATCTGACTGGCTCTGGGAGTCCATCTCCCTCCTCCCTTTACTAGATTGGTGCTCTGAGAGGCTGCAACTTCTGATTGGGTATTGAGAACTGTCACTCATCATCAAGACTGCCACACCCTGGATTAACCCTCAGTATAAATACAGGAGTTTCAGGTTAGATAAATCTTAGTTTTTTGCTACAACAAAGTTTAGATTTATGAAAAAGAATCAAGATGGCTTCTCAAGTGTGTCAGAACTACCACCAGGACTGTGAGGATGCTGTCAACAAACAGATCAACATGGAGCTCTATTCCTCCTATGTTTATCTCTCTATGGTGAGTTTTGCATTTTAGACCTTTTCACAATGGAGACTATGTAATGTGAATTTACTAAATTGTGTTGTATCCAGCCCAACTATTTGGAATATCTTGCATCTTAACAATTCACTTTCCCTCCTTGGAGCTTGTTGTTGTTGTTGTTGTTGTTTGTTTGGAATACATTCTGTGCTCGATGCATGAGACTCAGAATTTGTATCCTCATTCTAATGCACTCCATGAACTTTCTCTGAGGGACTATAATATATTTAGAGCTAGACCATTTAAGAGGGATGTTGGGAAGTATTCTGTCCTGCAAGGGTGGTGCCAATCTGCAACACTCTCTTCCCTGCTCCCACCACTGAGAAATCAAGGCTTTGATGCTAGGCTGTAGTTTTTCATTGGGTAAGGATATCAAGATTGTTTCCTTGCCCATGTACATACAAGTTCAGTGAGACTTTGAACCCTTGAAAAGAAAGGAACATTTTGATGAATTTATGTAATGTACACATGGTAATGGGTCTGCTATGCAATACCCAACTACTCTTTTGATCTCTCCACAGTCCTTCTACTTTGATCGGGATGATGTTGCCCTGCATCACTTTGCTGAGTTCTTCAAGGAGCAGTCACATGAGGAACGTGAGCATGCTGAGAAACTGATGGAATTCCAGAATCGCCGTGGAGGACGGATCATCTTGACGGACATCAAGGTTGGATTTGATAAAGGAGTAGCCTTCTGTCTGGCTTTCCTTACACTGAATGTTCCCAATACATTCTAAAACAATTGGTTCCAATTTACAACACAGGCCATTTGGCCAAACTGGTGTTTATACTCCAGCAAGCCTCCTCCCACCTTGCTTCATCTCGCCCTCTCAGCATATTCTATTCCTTTCTCCCCATGCAATTGCCTAGCTTCCCCTTAAACACAGCTATGCTATTTGCCTCATCAATGTGACTCATGGTTGTGATCGCATAATGGCAATTTTATATTCTCACACACGGGTTCATGGTGAAGTAGACTTTTGATTGAACCCCTCATTTCCTTCAATAATTTTTAATGTTTGTTTAATCCATTGTAAGTAAACTATTGGAATTTTCTTTATTTCCAGAAACCAGAGCAGGATGAGTGGAACAATGGGTTGGAGGCGATGCAGAGAGCTCTGCAGATGGAGAAGAATGTGAACCAGAGTCTGCTGGATCTGCACAAACTCTCCACTGGGAGCACTGACCCTCATGTAAGTTGTTAATTTAATGTGGGCTTTTGGGTAAGTTGGAGGTTGTGGAACCTTGCTGTTGTTGGGGCTAATTAAAAGATCTCCATACCCAGTAGCTTTGAGTTGGTGTCTCCCTATGTATTTTTTATTTGGGAAGGGATGGAAAAAGTTGGCCTACTGTGGACAGTGATTAGTAAGTGTCCTTGTGATCCCAGGATCTGAGCACCAATTGTGCAGTAACTTTAATCTAATGATGCCATAATTCCATCACTCAATTGCACCACTTGACTATCCTCCAGTTCAACAGGATTAAAATCCAAGCTCCTGGAGGGGAAGCTGACATTCCTTGATATCTGCTGCTGGACATAACTAGTTTCCCTCTTTCAGTTGTGTGACTTCCTGGAGACCCACTACTTGGATGAACAAGTGAAGATGATCAAGAAGCTTGGAGATCACATCACCAACCTGAAGAGACTGGGAGCCCCTGAGAATGGCCTGGGAGAGTACCTGTTTGACAAGCACACCCTGGGGGGGAGTGACTAGACTGACTGATGGGATAAAGTTTATTGTTTAGTGCTTGTATTTATATAATTGGCACCCCCATCCAATAGGGAGTGATGATTTGTGACTTTACAAGAAGCTGTTACATTTCACATCAAGATCCCAAGTGTATCATAACTGTTATTTACTGGGATTTGTCTCCTTGTATCTTTGAGTCCTTGATTATTTTTCAACAATTAAAATAATTTGACTCTGCACTTGTATAAAACAAGAATTACACTGAGCTATGCAGCAGTGTTATGGGATTCAGTCCTTTGGAATTTGTTTTTCCTTTATTGTAATGGTGATATATTGATTGGGATATTCAGACATGTTTGTAAGACCTGAAACATTCAAGGGGGGTGGGGGTGCTCAGACAATTGACTGAGGGACAAAGCATGGTCAAGGGTTGGGGTTAAGGGGTGTCCTAGTGGTGGTAGTGAGATTTAGAGTGATAACTTGGAGGTTAGGGTCTGGATAACTGAATTAAAAAAAAAACTGTTCCCATTAGGTGTGTGTATGTGTCACAAAGCTGAAGAAATTAAACATTTCTCTGAAATCATTTGCCCTAGACCCTCAATTCATAAACAAATGGGCTAAAAATTCAAGTTTAGCAAAAAAAAAATTTTTTTGGCAAAATGACTGTTTTCACATCGCTATCAGGCCAGAAATTTAATTTGCACACCGGTTAAAATTGGCGTTACCCCAGGATTCGGGGCGCAAACTGCAATCCTCGCCAACTTTAGTCAGAGGCCAATACCCCTGCAAGAGAGGCCTTGGGACGGTGGAAAATGACAAAAATAAATTTGGAAATAAAAACTCAACATTTACAATACACTTATCTATCAAATCACTGAAAAAGAATTAAAAAATAAAAACTTTAACTTGCCTTTTTGCAGGTCTTCATACTTACCGATGCTGGCAGGGTTGCTATGATAGGTTTTTCCCTGTCGGTATTTTGAGCACAGAATACGGGTACAGGGAGTCAAATTTTTGGTGAAAATGCGATATCGGGTCTGGCACAGCGGCGCTCCTCTGCCCAGCGGTACGTGGAAAGCGCCGCCGCAAAATGTCACCGAATTTCCCGGCGAGCGGGTTTTTTCAAAATGGGTGAAATAGCAACAAAAACCCGGTCGCAAAATCGACGTAGTTCTAGCAGAAAAATATGTAGCAATTTGTATTTGATATAAAATAACAATCATCCTGTCCAAATCCGACTAGATCTCTATTTCTCTCCTTCACCCAGAGAATGGATTCAAATGTTAATGCTGCAGCTGTAAAAATCCAGTGTTTACAAGTTAGTTTCTGGAATTTAGCTGAGAACTGTATTGGGTGCAATTAAATTGCCAACTTCAGCCATTCCATGTTATTGGGCTCAATTTTCCCCAATGCCGTTTTTTTGGCGTATTGCAAGAGTTACGCCAGTTGTTTTTGGCCCTGAATAGACAAAAAAAATAACTTACAAATTTCCCTGTTCTATTTCTTGAAATTGGCGCCACGCAGCCTGTCCTTTAGCTTTAGGGGGGTGGAGCTTAATGTCTGCACCGAAAAGAAATGATGCTCCCCCCTGCGCATGCACGGGGAAAAAATGATGTTTTTTACGTGACTGCTATAGACGCGTATGCCCAGTGCAGCTCACCGTCTGCATTCAGCCATTTTTAAAGAGCCAGTTGTGTGTGAGAACTTTAATTCTTAGTGGAAAGAATTCTGCAATAGAATATGCAAGGCAGCTCAAAGACCAAGAATTTCTCACAGGATGAAGTGGAGGCACCAGTTACTGTAATTGAGGCCAGATGGCAAGAGCTGGACGCCAGTAGAGGTCACATAAAAGTTTCACCAAAAGAAATGAAGAAACACTGGAACCAACTTGCAGAAGATTACTGTGCAATGGTGACCACCCCGAGTTCTGGAGGCCAGTGCAATAAGAAGTAGCAGGACCTTGGTCAAGTAGTTAGTGTAAGTAATATTTTCATTTATTCACTGGAATTGCAATTGTAAATGTGAGCATCAGTATATGTCCCACCCAGCAGAAAGATTCCCTCTCTAAAAAGTTATATTTTCATCACTGCAGAGGAAGGTGGCTCACAACAAAAGGGAAAGAACTCGAACAGGAGGAGACCCGGCAAATCTGCACCCACTGACATCCTTGGAAGACAGGGTCGTTACTTTGATGGGTCCTGCCTGGAGAAAAGCAACCACCACTGCACAAGCTGGGCCCACACTTGATGGAGAGGGTAATCCCTGCAAATTCCACAGTCTGGCTTTGCTAAATGTTAAGTGCTGTGCGGGCTAGCCATGCTTCGATTCATGGGGATATCTCCGTCAGTCAGGCTTCGGTTGATGCAATGTGCTATCATTCATCGTGGTCCTTCAAATGAGCCTGCTGCCTGCACTGTGTGAGCCTACTCATGTCACCCTGCCCCTTCCTCTGCTGCTAATCATTTGTCTATTCTGTTATATTTTGTAGAACTTGTGGCCAACCCTGATGAGGCTGAAGCCGATGCAGAAGAAGATTCAGACACGGACGAGCCTGAAGAGGAGAACATCTTCCAGTGCCACCTTCCAGACCAAGAGCATGGGTGTGAGGGGGAAGGGAAGGGGGTAGGGGAAGGGGATGGATGAAGCCCCCGCTCTTGTACTCACTCTGGCGGAGGTGCAGGTGCTGCCGATTGTGGTGCCAGGCCCTTTCCTGAGTGGTACGAGTGTTGGAACATTCCATGGTTTCTCACAGTCCGAAGCTGGGGATTCCAGTGGTGTGCAACAAGGCACACCCAGGGCCCCAGTGTCCAAAGCTGCAGGATCCAGTGGGGTGCAGCGAGCCACACCCAGGGTGAGGAGGGGAAGGAGAGCTCGACAGCTCTCTCCTGAGGTGCAGGATCTAACAGATGTGGTTCAGATGATGGCAATGAGTGCGGAGAGCATTGACCTTACGCGATCACTCCTGGACACCGTCAGTGGGGTGGGTGAAGAGGTATCGGGACTGTCGGGAGAAGTAACAATACTCTCACGAGAAATGGGAACACTATTCGGCACATGAGGGAGGGAATGTCGCAAATAGTTGAGACACTATCAGGGCACATAAGAGCGAGAATGACGGAGTTGGCTGCTGCAATAACGGAACACGACCAGACCCCACAGCCATTAACCACTGCACTCTCACTCCAATCCCCAGACCAGGCTCTGAAGAGGCCCAAGCCGGGCCTTCCACATTATTGCCTGCCCACGCCCCCCATCAAGAAGTGCACATTACCTGAGATGCTCGAAAAAAATAAGCTTGATACCAACCCGAGAAATGCTGCACCACCACCTGTGGGCAGGGGTGGAGTCACCAAGACGAAGCACAGCGGGTGGTCTTAGCATAAGGTGGAGGCGAGGTGCAGCCTTTCTTTGCTGCTGTTGTTATTGTTATTATTGTTGTTACTTTTGTAACTGTTCTCAAATTAAACGTTTTTTGTAAGTTATGTAAATTTACATGTTTAAAAGTTTGTAAGTGATCTTAACTGAAAACTTTAAAGTTTGATACAAGAATATTTTTATTAAAGTTAAGTAGAAACAAGTGTGAAACTGTCGAAATCTCGACCTCTGAAAAGAATGACTCCGACACTTACAGCTCCGGTAGAAGTTTCCTTTTTAATTTAATTGCTCGCAAGGGGTAGGTCACACTCAGTCAAGGGCTAAGTGAACACCTCCGAAATGGTTCAGTTTAACAAGATATTTATACAGTAAAACCAAAGTTCTGGCCTCTCCCTGTGTATTGCTCTGTCTCACAGTCAGTGAATACAGATAAAGAGTTAATTACTGTATCCTGGTCCTGACATGGTATCCAGATATTTCCTTTTGTCAGGGTTATCAGAAAGCTAAACGGCCATTACTCCATGAGTCATAGGTAATGGGCTATCACCTGTCTTGTATTGTGTCAGGATTGTTCCAATTTCCTGGTCAGTTTATCTGTTTGCATCAAATGGATGAGGTCTCGGAAAGAGATAATGGCTAGAAGATAAGGGTGGGGTGACATGGAACTCCTGTAGTGTAGACAATAGGAGAGCACCATGGGGGGTTACTTGTCTCAGCATGACTTGTCTCCTAGCTGTTTATGCAAGCTGACTGCTAAAATGCAGAAAGTTCTGGAAGGGCCAGGACTCCATTTTAATCAAAAGGCACACAAATACCGTATGGTATCAGCTTAGATAAAAATACTTTCCACAAAACTTTTGAACAATATATATTTTTAAATTATAACTGAATCATTTCCATTATTAACACAACTTTTTGAAGTATAGAAGAATCATTTCCATTATTTGTTCCATTACAAACACAACTTTTTGAAATAAAGAAGAATCATTTGCATTATTTTTCAATGAACACAACACAACATTACGGAACAGATCCAAACACTAAACATGGTCCATGTGGAATCGTTGCCACTGAGCCTTGAGGCAGGAAAGTGTTCACAGACGAGCTGCTGGTACAAGGCTCGAGCAATCATTAAAGTGGTACAATGGCCCGCCTACCTCCGTCATCATGCTCCAGTTTCAAGTAGTTGCATGGCTTCCTCATCCTCGTCCTCCTCCTCCTCCTCATCATCTGCATCTTCTTCCTCATCATCAGCCACTCTCACCTCAGGTGGGTCTTCTACTACCAGCTGCTGCTGCCTCATGATGGCTAAGTTATACAGCATGCAGCACACAACAGTGAACTGACTGACAATCTCAGGGGAGTATAGCAAGTAGCCTCCGGGATGGTCCATGCATCGGAAACACTGCTTCAATATGCCAATGGCCCTCTCTATTATGCTGTGTGTGGCAATGTCCTACATGTTGTATTACCCATCAGGTTCCGTCCGTATTACACGTAGGGGCGTCATGAGCCAGGTGGCGAGGCCTTACGCTTTAACTCCCAGCAGTCAGATCTGCCCTTTTGGCTGCTGTTGAAACATGGCAGATATAGCACTCTCGCGTAGGATGAATACATTGTAGGTGCTCCCAGGTTATCTCGCATCAACTGCAATGATGCGATGCATGTCGTCACACACGAGGCACATTCACGGAATGGAAGCCTTTTCTGTTCCTGTTCTTTTCAGAATCCTTCAAAGGTGCTTGCAAGGCGATGTGGGTACAATCAATGCAGCTCTGTACCTTTGGGAAGCCAGCAATTCTGGAGAAGCCCACAGCCCCATCACGCATTACCTGAGTGATCATGGGGCTTTATGTCGTCATTCCTCTGGGCATATAGTGCAGCAGTCACCTGCTGGGTGCACATAGGTGTTGTGTTATGTATGTAAACCTGTAAATACCATGTCTAACCACCAGAGGACTTATCCCCTGGAGTCTCAAGGAAGCGCACAATCCCTTGCGAGCACCTGTAAATGAGGAGGCCTCACAGACTGGAGAGGCACTCTGAGATCTGTAATAAAGGACTACGGTCAAACCTTATTTTGAGCTTGCAGCATCTAGTCTGACTCTTTATTGAAGACATAACAACTGACGACGAGATACAAATGATGAACCCCACTGCAACAATGCAGAGTACCTTGGGCATCCTGGATACATTTTCAGAGGGAGATGATTGCGAAACCTTCGTGGAACAACTCGACCAATATTTCGTGGCCAACGAGCTGGAAGGAGAACCGAACGCTGCCAAACGAAGGGCGATGCTCCTCATCGTTTGCGGGGCACCAACATATGGCCTCATGAAAAATCTGCTTGCTCCAGCGAAACCCACAGGAGCATCTAAACCCGAAGGAAAGCATTCTGATGGCGAGATATCGGTTCTACATGAGGTCTGAAGGCTAGGAAGTGGCGCGCTACATCGCCGCGCTAAGGCGCCTTGCAGGACATTGCGAATTTGAAGGATACTTGGAGCACATGCTCTGGGACTTCTTTGTACTTGGCATTGGCCATGAAGTAATACTTCACAAACTTTTGACTGTAGAGACTCCAACCTTGAGTAAAGCCATAGCGATAGCCCAGGCGGGCGTTTATCGCCATCAGTGACAATACCAAACAATTTTCTCAACACACTAGTGCTGCTACAAGTACTGTGAACAAAGTAATGTTGTTTTCAAATCGAAATGTACAGGGCAGGACTTACACGCCTGCAGCTGCACATCCGCAGATGACTCAGAGCCCACCATCAAGGGTGGAGAATACAAGGCCATTAATACCTTGTTGGCACTGCGGGGGTGATCATCATTTCCGTTCATGCCGCTTCAAAGGATACATTTGCAAGGGCTGTGGAACAATGGGACAACTCCAACACATGTGCAGGTGAGCTGCAAACCCTGCTAATCCTGCAAACCACCATGTTGCAGAGGAGGACAGATCCACGGTGGATCACGATGAACCAGAGCCTCAGACTTAAGGGGCAGTGGTATATCGTAGGACACATTTACCACAAAGTGTCCCCCTATTATGCTGAAGGTTGAATTAAATGGACTCCCGGTGTCCATGGAGCTGGACACTGGCGCAAGCCAGTCCATAATGAGCAAAAATATTTTCGATAAATTGTGGTGCAGCAAGGCCTCAAGGCCAGTCCTGACTTCCATTCGTACCAAACTGAGAACGTACACAAAGGAACTGATTCCTGTAATCGGCAGTGCTACCGTAAAGGTCTCCTATGATGGAGCGGTGCATGTGTTACTACTCTGGGTGGTACCGGGCGATGGCCCCACGCTGTTCGGCAGGAGCTGGCTGGGAAAAATACGCTGGAACTGGGATGACGTCCCAGCGCTTTCGTCCGTCGACGACACCTCATGTGCCCTGGTCCTAAACAAATTCCCCTCACTGTTAGAACCAGGCATCGTGAAGTTCCAAGGAGCAAAAGTGCAGATCCATTTGATTCTGGGAGCGCGACCCATCCATCACAAGGTGAGAGCAGTACCGTACATGATGAAAGGGTGGAGATCGAGCTGGACAGGCTGCAAAGAGAGGGCATCATTTCACCGATCGAATTCAATGAGTGGGCCAGTCCAATTGTTCCTGTCCTCAAAGGAGATGGCACCGTCAGAATCTGTAGCGATTACATAGTAACTATCAATCGTTTCTCCCTGCAGGATCAATACCTGCTACCAAAGGTAGATGACCTATTTGCGATGCTGGCGGGAGGGAAAACATTCATGAAGCTGGACTTGACCTCGGCCTACATGATGCAGGAGCTGGAGGAAGCATCGAAGGGCCGCACCTGCATCAACACGCACAAAGGTCTCTTCATTTACAACAGATGCCCGTTTGGGATTCGATCGGCCGCGGCGATATTCCAGAGGAACATGGAAAGCTTGCTGAAGTCGATCCCGTGCACCGTGGTCTTCCAGGACAACATCTTGTTTGCAGGTCGGAACACCGTCGAGCACCTGCAGAACCTGGAGGAGGTTTTTAGTTGGCTTAATCACATGGGGCTCAGGCTAAAATGCTTGAAGTGCGTTTTCCTGGTGCCTGAAGTGGAGTTCCTGGAGAGAAGAATCGCGAAGGATGAATTCAGGCCCACCGATTCGAAGACGGCGGCAATCAAGAATGCACCGAGACCACAGAACGTGATGGAGCTGCGGTCATTTCTAGGACTCCTGAACTATTTTGATAACTTCTTACCGGGTCATAGCACATTGATGAACCCCTGCAGTCGTTACTGCGTAAAGGAGATGAATGGGTATGCGAATGGGTAAAAGCCAAGAAAATGCCTTTGAGAAAGCAAGGAAGTTGTTATGTTCAAACAAATTGCTTGTGTTGTACGATCCATGTAGGTGTTTGGTACTAGCATGTGCTGCGTCGTCGTACGGGGTCGGGTGTGTATTGCAACAAGCTAATGAATTTGCAAAATTGGAACCGGTTGCTTGTGCATCCAGAAGCCTGTCTAAGGCTGAGAGAGCTTACAGCATGATTGAAAAAGGTGTTAGTGTGTGTTTACGGGGTAAAGAAAATGCATCAATATCTGTTCGGGCTCAAATTTGAATCGGAAACTGACCATAAGCTGCTTATATCCTTCTTTTCTGAAAGCAAGGGGATAAATACGAATGCATCGGGCCGCTTCCAGAGATGGGCGCTCCGTTGTCCACGTACAACTATGCCATCTGCCACAGGCCAGACACAGATGCTCTCAGTAGGCTGCCATTGCCCACCACAGGGGTGGAAATGGCACAACCCGCAGATTTAGTTATGGTAATGGAAGCATTGGAGAGTGAGCAATCACCTGTTACAGCCTGCCAGATTAGAACCTGGACGAGCCAGAACCCCTTGCTGAGCTTAGTAAAAAACTGTGTGTTCCACGGGAGTTGGTCTAGTGTCCCGTTAGAGATGCAGGAAGAAATAAAGCCGTACCAGCAGCGCAGAGATGAAATGTCTATACAGGCAGACTGCCTTCTGTGGGGCAATCAAGTAGTGTTTCCCGAGAAGGGCAGACACACCTTCATCAATGACCTCCACATCACCCAACCAGGCATCGTACTGATGAAAGCGATAGCCAGATCCCACGTTTGATGGCCCGGTATCGATGCAGACATTGAGTCTTGCGTGCGCAAATGTAACAGATGTTCACAGTTAAGCACCACTAAATTTATGGTCCTGGCATCCAAACCGTGGTCCAGGGTCCATGTCAACTATGCAGGCCCATTCTTGGGAAAAATGTTCTTAGTGGTTGTAGATACGTACTCCAAATGGATTGAATGTGTGATAATGTTGGCAAGCACGTTCGCTGCCACCATTGAAAGCCTGCGGGCCATGTATGCCATGCACGGTCTGCTTGATGTACCTGTAAGTGACAATGGGCCATGCTTTACCAGTGCCGAGTTCAAGGAGTTCATGATCCGCAATGGGATCAAACATGTCACATCTGCCCCGTTCAATCCAGCATCCAATGGTCAGGCTGAACGAGCAGTTCAAACAATCAAGCAGAGCTTGAAAAGGGTAACTGAAGATTCACTGCAGACTCGCTTGTCCCGAGTCCTGCTTAGTTACTGCACAAGACCCCAGTCGCTCACTGGGGTCCTTCCCGCAGAGCTGCTCATGAAAAGGGCACTTAAGATAATGCTCTTGCGAGTCCATCCTGATCTACATGAACAGGAAGCGAGCAGGCGGCTTCAACAGAATACATATCATGATCACACAAATGTGTCACTTGAAATTGAGATAAATGATCTTGTATTTGAGCTGAACTATAGACAAGGTCCCAACTGGCTTCCTGGCACTGTTTTGGCCAAAAAGGGGAGTAGGGTGTTTGTGGTCAAACTGTCAAATTGACTCACCTGCAGCATACACTTGGACCAAACCAAACTCAGATTTATAGACTATCCAGAACAACCCACAATAGATGACCTTTTTTGACCCCCTCCAACACACACACAAATGGCAACCGACCCAGCGGTTGACCACGAAGCAGAACCCATCACCCACAGCAGCCCAGCAGGACTCACCACCCCGAGCAGCCCAGCAAGACCAGTTGCACAGCAGCCCAGTGAGGGTCCAACAAACGACTCACCAAAACCAGCATTTGCACCGAGACAATCAACCAGGGAAAGGAAGGCCCCAGATCGAT
The DNA here is from genome assembly GCF_044704955.1 of Pristiophorus japonicus. Taxonomy (NCBI): domain Eukaryota; kingdom Metazoa; phylum Chordata; class Chondrichthyes; family Pristiophoridae; genus Pristiophorus; species Pristiophorus japonicus. The sequence goes on along the minus strand of NC_091980.1, from coordinate 133,111,744 downwards.
TCACATTGTAAATAGTTACACTTTTGACTTTGGGGGTAATGTTGTTATGTATGTAAACCTCTAAATACCATGTCTAACCACCAGAGGGCTTATCCCCTGGAGTCCCAAGGGAGCCCACAATGCCTTGGGAGCACCTGTATATAAGGATGCCTCACAGGCTGGAATGGCACTCAGTGATCTGTCATAAAGTATTGCGGTCACACCTTACTTTGAGCTTGCAGCATCTAGTCTGACACTTTATTCAAGGCATAACATGTTGCATGTTGAGAAATGGTGCACACATGCCCAGTTGTGGCCAGGAATGATCCAGATGCATAAAATAAAAGTGCAGCTGTAACCTTCACTTCAAGTGACAAAGCAGTCCTCCTGATGCTTCGAGGTTGCAAGTCTGTTTTACTAATGTTCAGATCTCGGTTAAAAGTTCTTTGTGGAAATGCAGCCTTCTCACACAGTCTGCATCACTCAGGTGCAGGTATGAACACTTGTGTCGATATACCTGACATGGGGAAGGCATCCTGCCCATCATCCTACGTGCTCTGCAGTCCCTCATGCGATGATGTCGAATCAGTCGTCTCCTCCGCAGCACCATCATCCAGGAGGCTTGCATGAGGTATGGCATTGTCAATATTTCCCCCATAATTAAATTGTATCTTTGCAACAAGCTCAAAGTAGCAGGACAAGGAGTTAAAGCTGCTCTCTTCTCTCTCTCCCCATGGTCGATGCCCTAGTGGGTCGGTTCGCAGAATCACTCCCTCGCCTGGACACAGGAGCTCAGCAAACATACCACATGCTTCTTTTGATGCTGCTGTATAGTGCAAGGGTTCTCATCCCTTCAGTTCCGTTTCCATCACCTCCCCGGGCTCCTTTTGAAGCCGAGCCCCGAGCCCCTGTGTCCGGGCGAGGGATTGATTCCGTTGGCTGACGCTCCGACCCTCAAGCCCGGTGGGGAGACGTTCGGTGGTGGTGTGGCACTTTGAAAAAAATCCAAAATTAAAGAATTGCATTAGACTTCCATTTTCTCCATTTTGAGTTTTAAAAAATGAAGCTTCATGAGGCAATTTTTTGTCTTCTTGACTTTCTCCAAAACTTTGCATAAAAACAGTGGCGTCCTGGTTTTTCTTAAATGCCCAGAAGGTGTTTTGGGAGTGGTCACATACACCGTCCTAGAAAAAATGTAAGTTGGCCAAACTTGCTTAAATGTGAAAAACTGGGGCAGATATCATGATCCACCCTGTATGATGCAAAAAAAATCCTAACCTAAAAAAATCGTAACTAACTGAGTTACGTTAACGCAGAAACTTTGGGGAAACTTAGATATTTTAATTTACAGCAAAAAAAGCGGCGTGCGCCAAAAAACCGACGCAGATAACTGGAGAAAATTAAGCCTAATGTCTTTGCAACTCTCAAAGGCACCTTTGGGGTATTGATTACACAAAATTTCATACACTGACAAGCCACAATTGCTCAAGTCATATTAGCATGGTTTGAGGATTGGCTGACTAACAGAAAACAGACAGTCGGGGTAAATGGGTAATTTTTCGGTTGGCAATCAGCAACTAGTGGGGTGCCACAGGGATCAATGCTGGGGCCTCAACTATTTATAATCTATATTAATGACTTGGATAAAGGGACCGAGTGTAATATAACCAAGTTTGGTGATGACACAAAGATGGGTGGGAAAACAAATTGTGAGGAGAACACAAAAAATCTGCAAAGGGATATAGACAGGCTAAATGAGTGGGCAAAAATTTGGCAGATGAAGTATAATGTAGGAAAATATGAGGTTATCGAATTTGCCAGAAAAAATAGAAAAGCAGATTGTAATTTAAATGGAGAAAAATTGCAAAGTTTTTCCAAACAGAGGGACCTGGGGGCCCTTGTGCATGAAACACAAAAAGTTAGTATGCAGGTTACAGCAAGTAATCAGGAAGGCACATGGAATGTTGGCCTGTATTACAAGGGGGATAGAGTATAAAAGAAGGGAAGTCCTGCTACAAATGTTCAGGGTATTGGTAAGGCCACACCTCGAGTACTGTGCACAGTTTTGGTCTCCGTATTTAAGAATGGATATACTGCATTGGAGGCTCTTCAGAGAAGGTTCATGAGGTTGATTCCAGAGATGAGGGGGTAGATTTATGAAGATAGGTTGAGTAAATTGGGTCTATATTCATCGGAGGTCAGAAAAATGAACGGTGATCTTTACAAAACATATAAGATAATGGGAGGGCTGGACAAGATGGAAGCAGGCAATATATCTCCAGGCATGTGGAAACTAAAAATAGAGGGCTGCCCATTTAAAATTGAGATGAGGAGGACTTTCTTCTCTTAGAGGAGTGTAAATCTATGGAATTCTCTACCCCAGAGAGATGTGGAGGCTGAAGATCGACAGATTTTGGAATGATAAGGGAATAAAGGGTTATGGGAAGCGGGCAGTGAAGTGGAACTGAGTCCATGATCAGATCAGCCATGATCTTATTAAATAGCGGAGCAGGCTCAAGGGGTCAAATGGCCTACTCCTGCTCCTATTTCTTGTCTTCCTTTGTTCTTGTGAGTCGGCTTGGGTTTGCATGCTGATGGGATTGACAGCTTCATGTATCTGACAAAGTCTTCAGCTCACTTGGTGAAAGACTTTACAGGTGCTCGTGTTTTAAGAATTACATCGAACTTACAGCACAGAAAAAGATCATTCGGCCCAACTGGGCCATGCCATGGTTTATGCTCCATGTGAGTCTCCTCCCACCCCACTTCATCTAGGCCTATTAGAATATCCCTCTCTTCTTTCTCCCTCGTGTTTATCTAGCTTCCCCTTAAATGCATTTATGCTCTTTGCATTCAGAGTTATTACTGTGGGTAGCTCAGTAAACGTACCACGACTGCTGTAGACTTTCTGTTAAGCTGTGTGAGCAAAGAAGTGAGTAATTGCGATACAGATCAGCAATATCTGAGCTCAAGGCTAGCATTTATTGCCCATATTTATTGCTTATTGAAGGAGTGCAGCGAAGGTTCACCGGACTAATTCCTGGGATGGCAGGACTGACATATGAAGAAAGATTGGATCGGCTAGGCTTATACTCACTGGAATTTAGAAGAATGAGAGGGGATCTCATAGAAACATATAAAATTATGATGGGACTGGACAAGTTAGATGCAGGAAGAATGTTTCCGATGTTGGGGCAGTCCAGAACCAGGGGTCACCGTCTAAGGATAAGGTGTAAGCCATATAGGCCCGAAATGTGGAGAAACTTTTTCACTCAGGGAGTGGTGAACCTGTGAAATTCTGTACCACAGAAAGTTGTTGAATCCAGTTCGTTGGATATATTCAAGAGGGAGTTAGATGTGGCCCTTACAGCTAAAGGGATCAGGGGGTATGGAGAGAAGGCGGGAGTGGGGTGTTGAAGTTGCATGATCAGCAATGATCATATTGAATGGCGGTGCAGACTTGAAGGGCCGAATGGCCTGCTGCTGCACCTATTTTCCATGTTGCTATGTTTCTATATCTAATTACCCATGAAGGTGCTGGTGCGCCGCCTTGTACAACTGAGTGGTTTGCTAGGCCATTTCAGAGGGCATTTAAGAGTCAACCACCTGGCTGTAGGCCTGGAGTGATATATAGGCCAGACCGGGTCAAATGGCATATTTCTTTTCCGAAGCATATTCGTGAACCAGCTGGATTTTTATGACAATCCGACAAGTTTCATGATCACCAGCATTGATACTAGCTTTTTATTCCAGATTTATTGAATTAATTAACTGAATTTAAATTCCCCAGCTGCTGTAGTGGTATTTTTTCTCTGGATCATTAGTCCAAGCCTCTGGATTACTTATCCAGTAACATAACCACTATTCTACCGTATCCCACACAGAATACCCTATTGGGCTTGGTTCTGGGACCCCTCCCACCCCATGTCATGGCTGGCGAGTAAGTCGCACTTGATAGCATTGTCGATGACACGTCTGAGGCATGTAGATTGGTGAGGACAAGGTCGAATAGGTTTTTCCCTTCTGTTGGTTCTCTCACCACCTGTCACAGGCCCAAACTGGCAGCTATGCCTTCAGGACTCAGCCAGCTTGGTCAGTAGTGGTGCTACCGAGCCACTCCTGCTGATGGACTTTGAAGTCCATTGCTGCAATCAATGCTTCTTGCAAGTGATTTTCAACATGGAGGAGTATTGATTGATCAGCTGAGGGAGGGCAGTAGATGGTAATCAGCAAGAGATTTCCTTGCCCATTTTTGACCAGAACTCATGAGACTTCATGCGGTCCGGCGTCAACATTCAGGATCCCAGGGTCACTTCATCCCTTTTGTATTCTGCTGAGCCACCACCTCTGGTGGGTCTGTCCTTCCGGTGAGACAGGACATACTCAGGGATGGTGATGGAGGAGTCTAGGACATTGACTGAAAGGTATGATTCTGTGAGTATGACAATGTCGGGCTGTTGCTTGACCAGCCTGTAGGACAGGTCTCCCCATTTTGACACAAGTCCCAGATGTTAGTGAGATGGACTTTGAAGGGTCAACTGGGCTGGGTATGCCATTGTCTTGTCCAAAGCTAGTGCCGAGTTCAATGCCGGGTGGTCCGTCCTGTTTTACTCTTATTGATGTTTCTTGTAGCAGTTTGTTACAACTGAGTGGCTTGCGAGAACATTTCAGAAGGCAGTTAAGTGTCAATTGCTGTGGATTTGGAGACACATATAGGCCAGACCGGGGAGGACGGCAGATTTCCTTCCCTAAGGACATTAGTGAACAGATGGGTTTTTACAACAATCTGATAGCTCCCTGGGCAACATTACTGATACTAGCTTTTTATTCCAGATTTTTATTTGATTAACGAAATTTACATTCCGCAGCTGCCATGGTGGGACTTTTACTCATGTCTCTTGATCATCAGTCCAGGCCTCTGGATGGCCCGTCCAGTAACATAACCACTATGTTACCGTACTTAGCTTCCGAAGAAATCCGGGGGCAAGGTGGAAGCCAAGCCGGGGATAGGGGCGGCAGCGGGGGGCCATTTGGTCAGGGATGAGGCAGCAGCGGGGGGCCATTTGCGAGCCGTTGACTGGGATGGGGAGATTCAGCATGAAAACACTACCAGGCCAGGTACAGCATGGATACAAAAGCAAAATACTGGATGCTGGAACAAAAGCGGTAAATGCTGGAAATCTCAGCGGGTCGGCACGGGAAAAACCAGCACGGGTTAGCTGCAGAGTAAACTGTAGAACAACACGTTACCCTGGAAACCCAAATGCTCGGGCATGCGCAGAACGGGGCCTCAGTTTTGAGGCGCTATCAATAAGCTCCACCCACAGAAGCTAAGGCCTTTCTGCGCGGCGCCAAATTCAAACATAAAATGGCGACACTTCGGATTTTTTTTGGAGCTACTTTGGCTTAAAAAATTGGTCGTTAATCTTAAATAGCGCCAAAAAAAGGCAATGTGGAATCTTGGGCCCTTGGAACTTTTGTTTATTCCCCCTTATAAAGCGGGCATTTATGGTTTATGTTTTTCCCAATTGATTAGCCTGAAGAGTAGAGGATTCATTTAAACCTGTATTATGGATATTTGAACTGAGTTTGAGGAAAGTTAGGACAATTGGGATTCTCATTGAGTTGTCAGCCAATGATGCTCATTCTTCAAAAATCTGACTGGCTCTGGGAGTACATCCCCCTCCTCCCTTAAGTTGATTGGTGCTCTGAGAGGCTGTAACTTCTGATTGGGTATTGAGGACCGTCACTCATTATCGAGGCTGCCACACCCTGGATTATCCCTCAGTATAAATACAGGAGTTTGAGGTTGGTTAAATCTCAGTTTGTTGCTACAACAAAGGTTAGATTTGTGAAAAAGAATCAAGATGGCTTCTCAAGTGCATCAGAACTACCACCAGGACTGTGAGGATGCTGTCAACAAGCAGATCAACATGGAGCTCTATTCCTCCTATGTTTATCTCTCCATGGTGAGTTTTGCATTTTAGACCACTTCACAATGGAGATGATGTAATGTGAATTTATTAAATTCTGTTATATCCAGCCCACCTATTTGGAGTATCTTGAATCTTAATTCACTTTCTTGTGCTCCTTTGAGTTTTTGTTGAAGTTTATTTGGAATACATTCTGTGCTCAATACATGGAACTCATAATTTGTATCCTCTTTCTAATGCACTCCTTTGACTTTGAGGGTCTATAATATTTAAGCTAGACCCTTTAAGAAGGATGTAAGGAAGTATTCTTTCCTGCAAGGGTGGTGCCAATCTGGAACACTTTTTTCCCCTGCTCCCACCACTGAAAAATCAAGTCTTTGATGTTGGGCTCTGGTTTTTCATTGGGTAAGGATATCAAAACATTCTTTCCTTGCACATACAAGTTCAGTGAGACTTTGAACCCTTGAAAGAAAGTCAAATTTGAATTTATGTAATGTACACATAGTTATGGGTCTGCTATGCAATACCAAACTACCTTTTTTAAAATGTCTTCATAGTCCTTCTACTTTGACCGGGATGATGTTGCCCTGCGTCACTTTGCGGAGTTCTTCAAGGAGCAGTCACATGAGGAACGTGAGCATGCTGAGAAACTGATGAAATTCCAGAATTGTCGTGGAGGACGGATCATCTTGACGGATATCAAGGTTGGATTCAATAAAGGAGTGGCCTTCTGTCTAGCTCCCCTTTGACTGATTGTTCCCAGTACATTCTGAAGCAATTGGTTCCAATTTACAACACAGGCCATTTGGCCAAACTGGTCTTTGTCGGTGTTTATACTCCAGCGAGCCTCCTCCCACCTTGCTTCATCTTGCCCTCTCAGCATATCATTCTATTCCTTTCTCCCCATGCACTTGCCTAGCTTACCCTTAAATACATCTGCTATTTGCCTCATCAATGTGACTCCAGTGTTTGTGATAGCATAATGGCAATTTTATATTCTCACACATGGGTTCATGGTAAAGTAGACTTTTGATTGAACCCCTAATTTCCATCAATACTTTTTAATGTTTGTTTAATCCATTGTAAGTGCACTGTTGGAATTTTCTTTATTTCCAGAAACCAGAGCAGGATGAGTGGAGCAATGGTCTGGATGCGATGCAGATAGCTCTGCAGATGGAGAAGAATGTGAACCAGAGTCTGCTGGATCTGCACAAACTCTCCACTGAGAGGACAGATCCTCATGTAGGTTGTTAATAATTTAATGTGGGCTTTTGGGTAAGTTGGAGGCTGTGGCACTTTGCTGTTGTTGGGGCTAATTAAAAGATCTCCATGCCTAATAGATTTGAGTTGGTGTCTCCCTATGTACTTTTTGTTTGGGAAGGGCTGGGGAAAGTTGGCCTACTTTGGACAGTGACTTGTAAAAGTGTTCTTGTGATCCCATGATCTGAGCACCTAATGATGCAATTGAGATTGATGGAATTACTGCATCACTTGACTATCCTCCAGTTCAAGAAAATTAAAATCCAAATTCTGAAGGGAAGCTGACATTCCTTGATATCTGCTGCTGGACATAACTAGTTTCCCTCTTTCAGTTGTGTGACTTCCTGGAGACCCACTACTTGGATGAACAAGTGAAGATGATCAAGAAGATTGGGGATCACATCACCAACCTGAAGAGACTGGGAGCCCCTGACAATGGCCTGGGAGAGTACCTGTTTGACAAGCACACCCTGGGGGGGAGTGACTAAACTGACTGGATCAAGCACTTTGTGTTTAGTACATGTATTTATATAATGGGTACCCCTGTCCTGTAGGGAATGATGGCTTCTGACTTTGTACAAAGATTTGAGACATTTCCTCTTGTGAAATGTAACATAACTGTAAATAAACTGTACAATATTGGACTGGGTTTTATCTCCTTGTATATTTGAGTGGTTGCTTATTATTCAGTTAAAATAATGTGGTTTACATCACACCAGAATTAGCTGGAGCTGTGCAACAAATATAGGATTTAATCCTATGAAATTTGTTTTTCCTCTAGTGTAATGTCAATGTATTGAATTGAATGGTAAGACACATGTTGCAAGGTTTAAAATTTACATTTAGACCATTAACAGCCCCATGAGCTATTGACTGAGGGTCAAAGCATAGGCAGAGGTACAGTTTAAGGAGACTCTTAAATCGGTTTAGGAAAGGGAATGTGTGAACTAGACAGCTGAATTAAAAATACCTGTTCCCACTTTTGAACATTCTCTCAGCCCTTTGATAAATGACAACTCCATACAACAAAATACAAGTTGCTGTAATGTGTGTTACACAAGGAGTGTTTCCCAGTATGTTGAGTTTCACCTCTTCAGACAGTGAAGAAAGTCCTGGGTTAACTTCCTATTTAATAATTGCACTGGCCCTGGAGTTAGCAGGTTGTATTCAATAGTTGCTGCAGATCCTGTTTGGTTATTATTGCAGGTTGTTCAGTAACTGAACTCACCACTGGTGCTGTAGACGTTCTGTTAAGCTTTGTAGGCAGAGCTGCAACTGCTGTACAGACCAGCAATGTCTGAGTGCATTGAACCCCAGGGACTACAATTGGGTGAGGAGGGAAAGCAACAGGTGACATCAGCTTGCTGTCACAGCTTCAGTGGATACCTGCGTGTGGTGGTTCTGGGACAGATTTTCGTCTGCTCAATCTCATGGCTGAATAACTTGCCAACATGACTGTGGCTCACATGAATAAGTAATTAGGTAAGTTATTGAATGAATACCTGTGCAACTGTACTCCAACATATCTTCTGAAAGGAGTATATTTATTTCATTAAAGGCACAAAGCAAAAGGCCCAAGCAGTTAAACACACACCTCTGGATAAACATTTACCTCACCCCCAGCTCCAATGCCTAATACCTCAATTCATCAACCCAATGTATCCATTTGTATTTAGACTCATTGTGCATTTCATACCAAATAGCAATTAATCTGTCCAAATCCACAGGGCTCTCCATTTCTCTCCTTCACCCCGATGAATGGATTCAAATGTAAATGCTACAGCTGTAATAATCCAGTGTTTACAAATTTGTTTTAGGAATTTAGCTGAAAACTGTATTTGTTGCAATTAAACTGCCATCAGCCATTCCACGTTAATGTCTTTGCAACTCTCAAAGGCACTTTTTGGGTATCGATGTTGCAATATTTCATATATTGATGAGCGACAATTCCACGAGTCGGCCTGGGTTTGCGGCTGATGGGTTTGGCAACTTTCTGTTTCTGACAAAGTCTCAAGCTCACTCGATTTGAAAAACTTCACAGGTGCCCGTGTTTTAAGAATGACATCGAATTCACAGCACAGAAAAAGACCATTCAGGCCCAACTGGGCCATGCTGTGGTTTATGCTCCATGTGAGCCTCCTCACTCCCCACTTCATCTAGACCTATCAGCATATCCTTCTATTCCTTTATCCCTCATGTGTTTATCTAGCCTCCCCTTAAATGCATCTGTGCTCTTTGCATTCAGAGTTATTACTGTGGGTAGCTCAGTAACGAAATGTACCACTGCTGCTATAGACTTCCTGTTGAGCTGTGTGGGCAAAGAAGCAAGTAACTGCCATACAGACCAGTAATGTCTGAGCTCAAGGCTTCATTTATTGCCCATCTCTAATTGCCCTTAAAGGTGAAACGCCTTGTAGCCCTGAATGCCTTGCTGGGCCATTTCAGAGGGCAGTTGATAGTCAGCCACTTTGCTGTGGGCTTGGAGTCACATATAGGCCAGACTGGGTAAGGACGGCAGGTTTCTTTCCCTAAAGGAGATTAGAGAATCACATGGGGTTTTATGATAATCTTCTCGTTCCATGATCACCTGTAGTAGCTTTTTATTCCAGATTTATTTCTTTAATTAACTGAATTTAAATTCTGCAGAACCCGTGGTGGGATTTTGCCTCTGTATCAGTAGTCCAGGCCTCTGCATTACTTATCCAGTAACATAACCACTATTCTATCATACCCCACGTAGGATACACGATTGGGCGTGGTTCTGGGACCCCTCCTACCCCACGTCATGGCTGACTAACCTGTGAACACTCACTGACTCGGCTCCCACATGAATAAGGAATTGGGCAAGGAATACGTGTGGGACTGTACTCCAACAAAGTATAATCCTCCTGAAATGAGGAAATGTATTTCACTAAATGCATAAAGGTTATTTATGCATTGAGTGAATAATGCATCATTCACGAAATGAGTTAAATTGTCAAGTCAAATAGATACTTCTCCTGAAACTTTCACACCCCTCATTCTCCGCCCCGCCATGTCTGTTCCATCAATTTATAAATCCAATACCAGCAGCTCCTTCATAAATGTACCCAGTTGTATTTTGTCCAATTGTGCATTTCATACCAAATAGCAATCATCCTTTCCAATCCTACTGGATATCTCTTTGTCCCCTTCTTGTCCATGAATGGATTCAAATGTTGTTGATGCCGAAGCTCCAATAATCCAGTGTTTACAAGTTGATTTCAGAACTTTGCTGAGAACTGCACTGGGTGCAATTAAATTGTCTCATTTAGTCTTTCCATGTTAATGTCTTTTTAATTCTTTCCAGGCTGTGGGTGCCGCTGGCAAGGATGGCATTTATTGCCCATCCCTAATTTTACTTGACAAGATGATAGTGAGCTGCCTTCTTGAGCTGCTGCAGTGCTTGTGATGAAGGTACTCCCACTATGCCGTTATAGAGGGAGATCAATGATTTTGACCCAGTGCCAATGAAGGAATAGCGATATATTTCCAAGTGAGGGGAAATTGCAAGTGATAGTGTTCCCATGTGCCTGCTGCCCTTGTCCTTCTAGTTGGTGGAGGTCACGGGTTGGCAAATGCTGCCAAAGAAGCCTTGCTGAGTTGCAGCGGGGAATCCTGCAGATGGTACACACTGCAGCCATGGTGAAGGCAATGAATATTGAAGGTGGTGGGTGGGATGCCAATCAAATGAGCTGCTTTGTTCTGGATGTGTCGAGCTTCTCGAGGGTTGTTGGAGCTGCACTCGTCCAAGCAAGTGCAGATTATTCCATCACACTCCTGACTTGTGCCTTGTAGATGGTGGAAAGGCTTTGGGGAGTCAGGAGGTGTGACACTCGCTGCAGAATACCTGGCCTCTGACCCGCTCTTGTTATCACAGTATTTATGAGAGTGGTCCATTTATGTTTCTGTTCAATGGTGACCCCCAGGTATTAATAGTAGGAGATTCGGCAATGGTAATGCTGCTGAAAGCAAGGGCAGGTGCTTAGACTCTTGCTTGTTGAAGATAGTCATTGCCTGGCACTTGTGTGGTGCAAATGTTACTTGCCACGTATCAGCCCAAGCCTGAATGTTGTCCAGGTCTTGCTGAATGTGGGCATGGACTACTTCATATTCTGAGGAGGTGCAAATGGAACTGAACACTGTGCAATCATCAGTGAACATTCCCACTTCTGACCTTATGATGGAGGGAAGTTCATTAATGAAGCAGCTGAAGATGGTTGGGCCGAGGACACTGTTCTGAGGATCTCCTGCAACGATGTCCTGTGGCTGAGATGATTGACCTCCAACAACCACAACCATCTTCCTTTGTGCTCGGTATGACTCCAGCCGTGGAGAGGTTCCTCCTTGATTCCCATTGACGTCAATTTTATCTGGGCTCCATGATGCAAACTCGGTCAAATGCTGCCTTGATGTCAAAGGTAGTCACTCTCACCTCATCTCTGGAATTCAGCTCTTTTGTCCATGTTTGGACCAAGGCTGTAATGAGGTCTGTAGCCGAGTGGTCCTGGCCAAACCCAAACTGAACATCTGTGAACAGATTATCGGTGAGTAAGTGGCATTTGATAACACTGTCGACGACACCTTCCATCACTTTGCTGATGTTTGTGAGTAGATGATGGGGCAGTAATTGGCTGGATTTGATTTGTCCTCTTTTTTTTGTGGACAGGACATACCTGAGCAGTTTTCCATGTTGTCGTTAGTTGCCAATATTGGAGCTGTACTGGAACAGCTTGGCTAGAAGTGCAGTTAGTTCTGGAGCACAAGTCTTCAGCACGACAGCCGGGATGTTGTTGGGGTCCATACACTTTGCTGTATCCAGTGTGCTCAGCTTGATATCATGTCAAGTGAATTGAATTGGCTGAAGACTGGCTTCTGTGATGGTGGGGACCTCAGGAGAAAGCTGAGATGGATCATACATGAGGCACTTCTCGCAGAAGATGGTTGCAAATGCCTCAGCTTTGTCTTTTGCACTCGCATGCTGGGTTCTGCCATCATTGAGGACGGGGATATTCATGGAGCCTCCTCTTCCCATTAGTGCTTTAATGATCTCCCACAATTCACGACTGGATGTGGCAGGACTGCAGAGCTTTGATCTGACCCATTGATTGTGGGATCGCTTAACTCTGTCAATCAACAAAAATGTTTCCATTGGCTGAAGGGTCAATAATCAGAGGGCACAGATTTAATGTGATTCGCAAAGGAACCAGAGGCGACATGAAGAAAAACTTGTTAACTCAACGAGTGATTAGGATTTGGAATCACTGCCTGATAGGGTGGTAGAAACAGATTCAATAGTAGCCTTCAAAAGGGAACTAGATAAATACATGAAGGAGAAAAAATTGCAGGGTTTATGGGGAAAGAACTGGACTAACTGGATTGCTCGTTGAACGAGCCGGCACAGACTCGATGGGTCGAATGGCCTCCTTCTGTGCTTTATTATTCTGTGATTCTCTGAAGACCAGCACTGTGCACAGGACTCCAAGTGTTGTCTAGCCAAGGTTCTGTACAAATTTAACATGCTGCACACGGATGTGGTTCAGCTGCAGACATTCCTCGCTCTGAGCTCAGAACTGCGGTAATGGTTAACTGTTTACGTACGCATCACAAAATATATCAGGTCAATGTTCACCCCACTCCATGCAATAACATAAGAACATAATTAGGAGCAGGAGCATGTCCAATGGCACCTTGAGCCTGCTCCAACATTCAATAATGTCATGGTTGATCGTCAACTGCACTTTCCCGCCCTATCTCCATATCCTTTGATTCCCTGTGCTGATACCTACTGACTCAGGGACAAGGGTGTTAGCAACTGAGGCAAGGTTGATCAAATCTTACATTTATATGTTGCCTTTTGTTCAGGACAGCCCAAAGCATTTCATAGCTGATGAAGTTCTTTTGAAGTTCAATCACTGTTTTGTAGCAGCCAATTTATACACAGCAAGGTCCCCATTCGGTCTGTTTACAATGGGGAGGTCTGGATCTGGATGAATGTACACAGGTGGATTTGTAACACTGCTCCAACTAAAAGACACAGTCAGCACCACTCACAACAAATGCAAAGTCATATATGTATGGAGGCTCAGATTGTGATTCCCTTTCCAAATGTATTCATTCACAATACAGGGAGGGACAAGCAATGAAGGGCCGCAGCAACTGAGGAATGTGCCCACAGTCAGTCAGTGGAGAGTCAGGTTGTGGATATCACCACCAGTTTAAATATACCTCATGGAAATTAGTGTGAAACCTAAATTTGAGGTGGTTCTGGTTTGTAGATTTTCAAAGTTTCTAAAAATCAAAATTATTCATGTCCTGTTCAAAGATGCAGCCTGGATTTTAGCCTGCTGTCCATGGCCAGATTTGGCACAATCACCTCAAGGTGGTCCACCTCTCCCTCTCCACGGTCAAATATTATTATTTGAAGCTCATCATGGATCAGAACAAATCCAAACCATCTTTCTCCAGTCTTTATCGCCTCCTCTGACATCACTTGCACCCACCATTTTCTCTTGACACTCAGTGTGAGCTCATAGACTGCTTTGAGTATGCAGGTACAGCAGGCGGTGAAGAAAGCAAATGGCACGTTGGCCTTAATAGCTAGGGGATTTAAGTTTTGGAGCAGGGAGGGCTTACTGCAGTTGTACAGGGTCTTGGTGAGCCTCACCTGGAATATTATGTTCAGTTTTGTTCTCCTAATCTGAGTAAGGACATCCTTGCTATTGAGGGAGTGCAGCGAAGGTTCACCAGACTGATTCCCGGGATGGCAGCACTGACATATGAGGAGAGACTGGATCGACTGGGCCTGTATTCACTGGAGTTTAGAAGAATGAGAGGGGATCTCATAGAAACATATATAATTCTGCCGGGACTGGACAGGTTAGATGTAGGAAGAATGTTCCCAACGTAGGGGAAGTCCAGAACCAGGGGTCCAGTCTAAGGATAAGGGGTTAGCCATTTAGGACCAAGATGAGGAGAAACTTCTTCACTCAGAGAGTTGTGAATCTGTGGTATTTTCTACCTCAGAGAGTTGTTGATGCCAGTTCATTAGATATATTCAAGAGATATGGTCCTTATGGCTAAAGGGATCAAGGGTGTATAGAGAGAAAGCAAGAAAGGGGTACTGAGGTGAATGTTCAGCCATGATTTTATTGAATGGTGGTGCAGGCTCGACGGGCCGAATGGCCTACTCCTGCACCTATTTTCTATGTTTCTATCTTAACCCCTACATAGTCATCTCAGGTGCTTCTGCCTCATATTCTTCCACATAGGACAATGAGGCCAAAACAAGGAAAGAGAAAAGATCCAAAAAAGTCAGGTATGTCCGCTTCATGTCTCTTACACTCGGGATGTCTAACCTCCCAATGTCCCATGGTTCAATGAGTGTTAGCATTCTAGAATATGGTGTCACAATAGGTCACTGTTGTTATGTATGGAGAAAGAGTCAGACTGAATACTGTGAGCTCAAAGTAAAGTGTGACCTTGGTCTTTCATTGCAGGTCTCCAGAGTGCCTCTCCAACCTGTGAGGCCTCCTTAAATACCTGTGTTGTCAAGGGATAAAGGGATCCCTGGTACTCCAGGGGATGAGCCCTCTGGTGGCTGTACAGTGTATATACAAGTTTACATATATAACAACACTCCCCCCCCAAAGTGAACAGTGTAACAATTTACAAGATGAGTCAATCTGGGGCCCTTCTTGCCATGATTAATCGTCTCGGAGTGAAAGCTGGTATTGTTGAATCAACTGTTGGGCCCTCGCTGGGCGGCTGTGCAGCTGGCCTTGCTGGGCTTCCTGGTCTGGTGGGACCTACTGGGCTGCTGTGTATGATGGGTTCTGCTTTGTGGCCAACCGTGGTGTCGGTTGCCACTGGTGTGTATGCTGGGGGGTCAAAAAAGGTGGGGTACAAAGTGGGTTGCTCAGGATAGCCCATGAATCTGAGTTTGATTTGGTCCAAATGTTTCCGGTGAATGAGTCCATTTGAAAGTTTGATCCGAAACACCCTGCTCCCCTCTTTGGCCACAACAGTGCCGAGACGCCACTTGGGACCTTGTTCATAATTCAATACAAACACAGGATCATTGCCTTTAATCTCAAGTGACACATTTGCGCTATCATGGTATGTACTTTATTGAAGCCGGCTGCTCTCTACCTGTTCATGTAGATCAGGGTGAACTAACGAGAGCCTTGTCTTAAGTGCTCTTTTCATGAGCAGTTCAGCAGTTGGGATCCCAGTGAGTGAATGGGGTCTCGTGCGGGAGCTAAGCAGGACTCGGGATAGGCAAGTTTGCAGTGAGTCTTCCGTGACCCTCTTCAAGCCCTGCTAAATGGTTTGCACTGCTCTCTCTGCCTGATCATTGGACGTTAGTTTAAATGGGGCAGATGTGACATATTTGATCCCGTTGCAGGTCATGAATTCTTTGAACTCAGCACTGGCAAAACATGGCCCATTGTCGCTCACCAGGACATCGGGTCGGCTGTGTGGGGCAAATATGGCCCGCAGGCTTTCAGTAGTGGCAGCGGGCATGCTAGCCGACATTTTATCACATTCAATTCATTTGGAGTACACATCTACAACCACAAGGAACATTTTACCCAAGAAGGGGCCCGCATAGTCGACATGTACACTAGACTACGGCTGGAGGGCCAAGACCATAAACTTAGCGGCGCCTCCCTGGGCGCATTGCTTAACTGCGAGCATGTATTACATCTGTGCATGCAGGACTCTAAGACAGCATTGATACGTGGGATCTGGCTATCGCTTTCATCATTACGATGCCTGGATGGGTGCTGTGGAGGTCACTGATGAAGGTGTCTCTGCCCTTCTCGGGAAACACTACTCGCTTGCCCTACAGATGGCAGTCTGCCTGTATAGACATTTCATCTTTGCGCCGGTGGAACGGCTTTATCTCTTCCTGCATTTCCACTTGGACACTGGACCAGCTCCCATGAAGCACACAGTTTTTGACTAGGGACAATGGCCCCAAGTTTCCATATGATTTGCTCCTGATTTTTAGGAGCAACTGGTGGAGAACGGACTATCTTAGAAATTGCAATTCTCCACATTTTGTTTTCTGCAGTTCTAGTCAGTTAGAACAGTTTCACTTTGGAACAGAATTTTTTCTTCAAAAGGGGGCATGTCCGGCCACTGACTCCTGATTTCCAAGTTTCCACAGTGAAAACGTACTCCAAACTAACTTAGAAGGGAGCAATTGAAGATTTTTGTAGAACTGAAAAAACCTTGTCTACACATTAAAAAATCAGGCGCAGGTTACAAATTAGGCGTCTGGAATGAGCTGGGAGTGGGGGGAAGGGAAGTCATTAAATTCTACAATAAATCCTTATATATACTTATACAAATATTATACAAATAAATCCAACCTGAATAAACATTTATCAGCAAAGAAAAGATTAAATAAACCATCTTCCTTCCTGTGTGAAAGTGCTTCAGGCAGGTTCAGTCAGCTCAGCGGTGTGGCGTCGTTCCCACGAACGGGAGGGAGGGAGGGGCAGGCAGGCAGTACGCAGGCATTTGTGCAGCCTTCCACTTGAGGTGGAAGCCTTAAAGTCAGCTCAGCGGTGTGGCGTCGTTCCCGCGAACGGGAGGGAGGGAGGGCTCGACCAACCGACCGACGGCAGCGGGGGGGGGGAGGCAGGGAGGAGGAGGCAGCCGTTCCCGACGGCAGGGGGGGCGGGGAGGAGGCAGTGAGAAGGTGCAGGAAGCCTCAGAAGTTGAGGCAGCCATTCCCGACGGCAGTGGGGGGAAGCCGTCGGGAAATGGCTGCCTCAACTTCTGAGGCTTCCTGCACCTTCTCACTGCTGTAAGAAGCCTCAGTGCTGATCGTGGAAGGGCAATTGGTTTTATTAAAAAATGTTCAAAAATTAAACAGCTACAAAGAACGACAAAAATGGCCGAGTGCCAATGTTTCCTTCACACTGTGCGTGCACGAACGCTCCAACGCGCACGCGCAGCGTTGCCGTCACGAAAAAAACTAATTAAAATGGTACCCGCCCCCTCCCACTTAAAAAATCGGCACGAGAGGTAGGCTCCGCCCCCTGGGCGCCGTGCCAAGCTGCCATGGAGCTGCAGGGCGCTTCAGATTCGCGCGTTTTTTTTCAGGCGCGATTTTCGGCGCAAAAACCGGGCGCCCAGCTCGGAGGGGCGCCTGTTTTGTAGCGTGTGGAAACTTGGGGCCAATAAGTGGTCCTGGCTCGTCCAGGTTTTGATCTGCCGGGCAGTGGCGGATGATTGCTCACTCTCAAATGCTTCCATAACCATGACTAAATCTGCAGGCTGCGCCATTTCCACCCCATGGTGGACAATGGCAGCCTACTGAGAGCATCAGTGCAGTTTTCTGTGTCTGGCCTGTGGTGGATGGCAAAATTGTATGCGGATAAAGTGAGCGCCAACACCCCTAGATGCGGGCCGATGCATTAGTATTTATCCCCTTACTCTCGGAAAACAGGGATATAAGTGGCTTATGGTCAGTTTCCAATTCGAGTTTAAGCCCAAACAGATATTGATGCATTTCTTTAACCCATAGACACACGCTAACATCATGCTATAGGCTCTCTCAGCCTTAGACAGACTCCTAGATGCATAAGCAACCGTTTGCAATTTCCCAAAATCATTAGCTTGTTGCAATACACACCCAACACCATATGACGACGTATCACATGCTAGTACCAAATGCTTACATGGATCATACAACACAAGCAATTTGTTTGAGCATAACAATTTTCTCGCTTTTACAAAGGAATTTTCTTGATTTTTGCCCCATGCCCATTCGTCCCCTTTATGCAGTAAGACATGCAGTGGTTCTAACAGTGTGCTGAGACCTGGTAAGAAGTTACCAAAATAGTTCAGGAGTCCTAGAAACGACCGCAGCTCTATCACGTTCCGTGGCCACGGTGCATTCTCGATTGCCTCCATCTTCGAATCGGTGGGCCTGATGCCTACCGTGATCCTCCTCCCCAGGAACTCCACTTCAGGGGCCAGGAAAGCGCACTTCGAGCATTTTAACCTGAGTCCCACGCTGTTGAGTCGACTAAGAACCTCCTCCAGGTTCTGCAGATGCTCGCCTGTGTCCCGACCTGTAACCAAAATATTGTCCTGGAAGACCACAGTGCGTGGGTCCGACTTGCGTAAGCTTTCCATGTTTCTCTGGAATATCGCCGCCGCTCATTGAATTCCACACGGGCATCTGTTATACATGAAAAGACCTTTGTGCGTGTTGATGCAGGTGAGGCCCTTCGATGATTCCTCCAGTTCCTGCGTTATGTAGGCGGAACTCAAATCCAGCTTCGTGAACGTCTTTCCTCCCGCCAGCGTTGCAAAGAGGTCATTGACCTTTGGTAGTGGTTATCGGTCCTGCAGGGATACACGATTGATAGTTGCTTTGTAATTGCCACAGATTCTAACGGAGCTGTCTCCCTTGATAACTGGGACAATAGGACCGGCCCACTCGTTGAAGTCGATCGGTGAAATGATGCCCTCTCTTTGCAACCGGTCTAGCTCGATCTCTACTCTTTCTCTCATCATATATGGTACTGCTCTCGCCTTGTAATGGATGGGTCGTGCCCCGGAATTAGGTGGATCTGCACTTTTGCTTCTTGGAATTTGCCGATGTCTGGTTCGAAGAGCGAAGGGAACGTGTTTAAGACCTGAGCACACGAAGTGTCATCAGCGGACGATAGCGCTCGGATGGCGTCCCAGTTCCAGCGTATCTTTCCCAGCCAGCTCCTGCCGAGCAGCATGTGACCATCACCTGGTACCACTCAGAGTGGTAGCTTGTGCACCGTTCCATCATAGGAGACCTTTATGGCAGCACTGCCAATTACAGGAATCAGTTCCTTTTTGTAACTTTTAGTTTCGTGTGAATGGGACTTAGGACTGACCTTGAGGCTTTGCTGCACCACAATTTTTTGAAAGTCTTTTTGCCCATGATGGACTGGCTCATGCCCGTGTCCAGCTCCACTGACACCGGGAGTCCATTTAGTTCAACATTCCGCATTATCAGGGGACATGTAGTGGTGAATGTGTGCACCCCATGTACCTCTGCCTCCTCGGTCTGAAGCTCTGGTTCGTCGTGATCCGCCATGGATCTGTCCTCCTCTGCAACATGGTGGTTTGCAGGATTAACAGGATTTGCAGCTCACCTGCACATATGTTGGAGGTGTCCCATTGTTACACTGCTCTTGCAAACGTACCGTTTGAAGCGGCATGAATGGAAACGATGATCACCCCCGCAACGCCATTAAGTTATCAATGGCCTTGCATTCATCACCCTTGGTGGTGGACTCTGAGACATCTGCGGACGTGCAGCTGCAGGCATGTGTGATCTGCCCTGTACGTTGTGATTTGAAAACAACATCACTTTGTTCACAGTACTTGTAGCAGCACTTGTGTGCTGAGAAATTTGATTAGTATTGTCAATGGTGGCAATGAACGCCTGGGCTATCGCTCTGGCCTTACTCAAGGTTGAGGTCTCTATAGTCAAAGGTTTGTGAAGTATGGTTTCGTGGCCAAAGTCTCTGAGCATGTGCTCCAAATGTCCTTCAAATTCACAATGTCGTGCAAGGCGTCTTAGCTCGGCGATATAACACGCCACTTTCTGGTCTTCAGATCTTTTGGAGGTGTCAAACCGGTACCTCGCCATCAGAACGCTTTCCTTTGGATCCAAATGCTCCCGGACCAGTGTGCACAAATCATCGTATGATTTCTCCGTGGGTTTCGCTAGAGTAAGCAGGTTTTTCATAAGGCCATACGTTGGTGCCCCACAGACGGTGAGGAGAATCGGCTTTCGTTTGGCAGCGTTCTCTTCTCTATCCAGCTCTTTGGCTACGAAGTATTGGTCGAGTCACTCCACAAAGATTTCCCAATCAGCTCCCTCCGAAAATATCTCCAGGATGTCCCCTGTTCACTGCCTCCTTGGATTTGCTATCTGTAGCTTGTCGCCAGTTGTTTTGTATGGAGAAAGAATCAGACTGAACACTGTGAGTTCAAAGTAAAGTGTGACCTGAGTCTTTTATTGCAGGTCTCCAGAGTGCCTCTCCAATCTGTGAGGCCTCCTTAAAAACCTGTGCACCCAAGGGATTATGGGATCCCTTGGGACTCCAGAGGATGTGCTGTCTGGTGGCTGTGCAGAGTATATACAAGTTTACATATATAACAAATGTCTTGCGCTATTCTGTAACATTTCTAGAGTGCGGTCAGCTCAGGATTAGAACTGCCCTAAAAATGTTGTTCAATTGACTTAACTAAAGTGTTACCAACACAAATCAGGCACTTAAAAAAAAAACTTCCCTGCCACAAACCGCTGGAGTGGAGCTACATTACAGGACAAACAGGAATCTGTTCAACCTCCGCCGCCTCCAGACCAGATCCAAGGTCGTCCCATCCTCCGTCACTGAATTACAGTACACAGACGATGCTTACATCTGTGCACACTCGGAGGCTAAACTCCAAGCCATCATCAACACCTTCATCGAGGCATACGAGAGCATGGGCCTTAAACTAAACATCCGTAAGACAAAGGTCCTCTACCAACCTGGCCCCGCCACACAGCACTGCCCCCCGGTTATTAAAATCCATGACGAGGCCTTGGACAATGTGGACCATTTTCCATACATTGGGAGCCTACTGTCAACAAGGGCAGACATCGACAACAAGGTCCAAAACCGCCTTCAGTGCAGCCTTCGGTCACCTGAGGAAGAGGGTGTTTGAAGACCAGGACCTCAAACCTGACACCAAGCTCATGGTCTACAGAGCAGTGGTGATACCCGGCTCCTATATGGCTCAGAGACATGGACTATGTATAGCAGGCACCTCAAAACACTGGAGAAGTACCACCAACATTGACTCCACAAGATCCTGCAAATCCATTGGCAGGATAGGCGCATCAACGTCAGTGTTCTCACTCAGGCCAACATCCCCTGCATCGAAGCATTGACCTCGCTGATCAGTTGGTTTTAAATTTTAAACTGAATCCAAATTGTCAGGGTGAGATTTGATCAGCAGTAGTTCCTCCTATCGTTACCTGGCTGCTTTCTCCATCTCTTCAGCCTGTCTTCCCCTTGCTGTGCAGCACTTGGCCCAAGTTGCTGCTGTTTGTATCAATCTTGTTTTATATTTCCCAGCCTCTCTCTGCGCTCAGCTCTAACACGTGTTCCAGCCTTCAGGCTTCAAAATGCTTCCAATTTCAGTTGCAATCTTGGAAATCCCATCGGTCTCACTTGCTGATTTCTCGTCTCTCACTAGAATGTTGTTGCTCTGAGCCCCATGACCTCCTGAATACTCTCTTCATTGGCCTAGAACAATATTGCACTAGATCTCAACTTCCAAAGCTGTCACTTATTGGTCTAATGAAGAGTTGGATAATAGAGACAAGTATCTATCGGATAAACAATTGGAGACTTGCTCACAGTGTTTTGAGCTTCACCTGAGTTTTGTCCATACTGAAATTCAGAGGTTATTCTCAACTTGCCTACAACACATGAACACGGGCGTGTCAGTCCATCTTTTCCTTACTTCTTCCTTCAATAGTGTTCCACCTTTGATGTGCTTTCTGAGCCTGTTGTTTCCTGTTGATCCCACAGTGTTCTGATCCGATGAGGAACGGAAGATATCCATGGAGCCCCAGCACCATCCTTCCCTGACCAGATTTGTGGAAACATTAGTAACTCTCAGCTCAGAAATATTTACTGGACATCGTGTTCTAACAGAAAACATTCACCACTCTCGTTGCCTCTTTCCATTTGTGCTTTTCCCGTGGACAGTCAAACATCAAGAGAGATTAATCATTCGCAAACACAGGAAAAAACTGATATTCTCTTCACACCAGTGGGACAATGTCTAGACAACCAACACTGCACACATTGTTTCTCTCTCTCTTCGCGCAATCCTTCCAATCCCTTCAGCTTGACACAAACGTCCTGCCCTTTACCCTCTGCGGATAGACCAGATTACCACAGCACATGTAAAATACATGGAATGTACTGGTACAAATAGGTGCCTCCTCAGATATTTAAGACATTAACGAAAACACACTCAGTTAACCATCATTTCAAGTTTGCATGAATCTAATAATAGGGGTGAGACAAACCTAATATAAAGGGACCTGGATAGGTGTGCTGCTGGTGGAAAATGGCATTTAATGTGGGAAATACAAGAGAATGAGACTAGGGTGGAGAAATCAACAGTGGGAATATAAACTTAATAGTTCTAGGCCACAAGCCAGCAACACAGTAGATGCGTCTGGGGATCCCGGAAGCGGATAGCGTGGAGATTTTACACATGATTGAGATAGATATCGGCGTCTGGGTGACTGAGAACTTTTAGTATCAGGGATCAGTCAGATGGACTCAGTGAGTAGCACTCTCATCTCACAGACAGAAAATTATGGGTTTGAGTCCCCACTTCAGAGAATTGAGCACAAAATCTCGGCTGATACTACAGTGCAGAAATGAGGGCATGTTGCACCGATGGAGATGCCATCTTTTGGATGAAATGTTGAACCGAGGCTTCGTCTGCCCTCTCAGGTGGACAGAAAAGATCCCATGGTCTCACGACACTATATCGAAGAAGAGCAGGGGAGTTATTCTGCCCAATATTTATTCCTCAAACACCATCACTGAAAACAGATTATGTGTTCATGATCACATTGCTATTTGTGGGACCTTGCTGTGTGCAAATTGGCTCTGCATTTCCTCCAACAGTGACTGTACTTCAAAAAGTACTTCATTGGCTGCAAAGCACTTTGGGACATCCTGAGATCATGAATGGCGCTATATAAATGCAAGGCTTTCTTTTTGGACTACAGTCTGTCTCATTGTTACTGCAATTTCATGGTAACAAAACAAGATCTGAACATCCCACGGTCCCCTCCACATTCGAGCTCCTGTGTGCACAGGTGCTCACTAAACTTGGAAGTGATGGAGTATCTGAGCACTTGTGTTTGACACATTCATCACAAGCACTTTCCATTCAAAGGACCCACTGTCGGTTGCTTAGCACACTCACTGATCTGTTTGGATGTTGCATCAAACCCGCAGATACCTGCAAATGACCAACGCTCAGAACCATCCAGAATTATTGAAAAGACGCTGACTTGCAAACAATAGAGGATGTCAAGGTGGCCATTAACTGGTCCAGGCAGAGCACGGTCGATGAGGTGTTTTCTCTGTCTGCCTGCCTCTCTTCTGCGGCTATGTCCGTGCCCGGGTGTCCCTGGAGAGGGAGCATGCTGTGTCTACTGGTATGCTGGAGGCTTTCTGTGACCGGTGGTCACCAGAGGGACTGGAGTGCAGTGTGGATAAAGGGAACAAAATTAAAATTTTTAAGGTTTTTATGTTAGTTTTGTCATAAATTTGGAACTTATTGTTTATTCCCCCTTTATAAAGGGGGCACTTATGGTTTAAATGTTTCCGATAGCTGATTTAATCATCCCAATTAGGGCAGTAGGCCCAGCTGCGAGTCGGCATGGGCCTCTTCTCTGCTGTAACCATTCTATGATTCTATGAATTGATTAGCCTAAAGAGTAGAGGATTCAATTAAATCTTTGATTCTGGATATTTGGTGTTTGAGTAAAGTTAGCATAATTGGGATCCTCATTGAGTTGTCAGCCAATGATGCTCATTCTTCAAAGATTTGATTGGCTCTGGGAGTCCATCCCCCTCCTCCCTTTATTTGATTGGTTCTCTGACAGGCTGCAACTTCTGATTGGGTAATGAGGAATGTCACTCATTATCGAGGCTGCCTTGCTTGGATTATCCTTCAGTATAAATACAGGAGTTTGAGTTTAGCTGAAGCTTAGTTTTGTGTTTCATCAAAGTTACGATTTCTTTTTAAAAAAATTCATCAAGGTGGTTTCTCCAGTGTGGTAGAACTACCACCAAGACTGTGCAGATGCTGTCAACAAGCAGATCAACAGGGAGCTCTATTCCTCCTATGTTTAACTCTCTATGGTGAGTTTTGCATTTTAGACCACTTCACAATGGAGACTATGTAATGTGAATTTACTAAATTCTGTGTTGTATCCAGCCCACCTACTCTGAGTATCTTGACTCTTAATGACTCACTTTCCTGGGTGCTTTTGAACTTGTTGTTGAAGTTTATTTGGAATACATTCTGCACTCAATGCATGGAATTTAGAATTTGTGTCCTCATTCTAAATCACTCCATTGAATTTCCGTACCTTGCCTTTTCAATGGGGGATGTAATCATAAAATTAGAGCTAGCCCGTTTAGGTGGAAATCAAATTAGTATTTCCTGCAAGTGTGGTGGAAATCTGGAACACTTTCTTTCCCATCTCCCTCAAATTTTAAAGAAGACTTTGATGCTAGGCTGTAGTTTTTGTTGGGTATGGGTATGAAAAGATTGTTTCCATGACAGTATATACCAGTTCCTTGAGATTTTGGACCCTTGAAATATAAAGCAAAACATTGAGGTTGAAGTTATGTACTGTACACGACACCCAAATACTCTTCTGATGCCTCTGCAGTCCTTCTACTTTGACTGGGATGTTGTTGCCCTGGATCACTTTGCCGAGTTCTTCAAGAGGCAGTCACATGAGGAATGTGAGCATGCTGAGAAACTGATGAAATTCCAGAATCGCCGTGGAGGACGGATCATCTTGGCGGACATCAAGGTTGGATTTGATAATGGAGTGGCCTTGTCTCTGGCTCCCCTTAGACTGATTGTTCCCAATACATGCTAAAGCAATTGGTTCCAATTTACATCACGGGCCAAACTGGTCTTTGTAGTGATTATATTCCAACAAACCTCCTCCCACCTTGCTTTATCAGCATATCATTTGATTCCTTTCTCCCCATGCACTTGCCTTGCTTCCCCTTCAATATATCTGAGCTATTTGCCTCATCAATATAACTGCAGTGTTTGTGATAGCAAAACTTAATGGCAATTTGATAACATACAGGTTCATGATAAAGTAGACTTTTGATTGCACTCTGAATTTCCTTCAATACATTACAATGTTTGTTTAATCCATTCTATGTTCAATGTAGAATTTTCTTTCTTTCCAGAAACCAGAGCAGGCTGAGTGGAGCAATGGTCTGGAGATGATGCAGAGAGCTCTGCAGATGGAGAAGAATGTGAACCAGAGTCTGCTGGATCTGCACACACTCTCCACTGGGAGGACAGATCCTCATGTGAGTTCTTAATGATTTAATGTTGTCTTTTGGGTAAGTTGGAGGTTGCGGAACCTAGCTCTGCTTGGGCCTACTTAAAACATCTCCATGCCCAATAGCTTTGTGCAAGTGTCTCATTGGCTTTTGTGTGGGAATGGATGAGGAAGTTGGCTGACTGTTAAATGTGTCCCAGGATCTGAGCACATTGTGCAATAAGTTTAACCTAATGATGCAGTAATTCCATCAATCTCAATTGCACCACTTGACTATCCTCCAGTTCAAGAGGATTAAAATCCAAGCTCCTGAAGGGGAAGCTGACATTCCTTGATATCTGCTGCTGGACATAACTAGTTTCCCTCTTTCAGTTGTGTGACTTCCTGGAGACCCACTACTTGGATGAACAAGTGAAGATGATCAAGAAGCTCGGAGATCACATCACCAACCTGAAGAGACTGGGAGCCCCTGAGAATGGCCTGGGAGAGTACCTGTTTGACAAGCACACCCTGGGGGAGAGTGACTGAATTGACCTGAGATCAAGCAATTGTGTACAGTATTTGTATAATTAAAAATATCATTTAGGGAATGATAGCTTCTGACTTTGTACAAAGAGCTGTGAGACCTGGGTGCTTGATGTGAAATGTAAATAAACTGTTCAACATTGGACTGGGTTTTGTCTCCTTGTATGTTTTTGAGTGGATGAAAAATGAGCAATTAACTTGTTTTGCATCAGACAAGAATTACACTTGAGTTGTGCAATAGTGTGATGGGATTCAACCCCATGCAATTTGTTTTTCATCTGGTGTAAAGGTCATGTAAGTCGCATATTTAGACATCTGTTGCAAGGTCTAAAATGTTAATGGTATGAACAGCCACATAAGATATTGACTGAGGGACAAAGCATGGTCAGATAGGATTTAGAGAGGGAACAGTAGAGCTTGGGACCTAGACAGTGGAATTAAAAAAAAAAAAAACCTGTTCCCACTAGTGCATTCGCTCTGCCCTTACATAAATGACTACTCAATACAGCAAAATCCCAGTTGCTGTAACATGTTTATACTCGGACCATTTCTCAGTAAATCAGAGTTGTGTGAAGTTTTGTTTGAACAATGTGAATCTGGTTTGTGGCTGTCGTTTGAGAAACAACTCTGCTAGTGTTGTATGAGGAGTATTTTATGTAATTAGAAAATTAATGAATTTGTGGTCCAATGACAACTGTAATTTCTTTGGATTTGGACCCGACATTGGTTTGATGAGGGCATATTTTGCAATTTGCACTGCGCTCTGCTGTACCATTTGATGCAGTGTGGTATGGTGCAACTTTAATATGGTTCTCACCATTTTTGCTTGTGAATTGTGCAAATTCTTAGCAGACACAATTTCTTCTGGGAGGCCAAATGAAGAAAATAATCTTTGCAAAATGTCTATTTTCTGCATTGGCAACACCTTGACCCACTTTGAATGGCTAACAATCGCAATGCACGATTGGTATCTTTCTAGCTCAGCAACTTTGATATGAAACCTTTGCCATACCCTGGCAGGTCATTGCCATGGCTATAATGGTACTGATGGTGGTTTCTTGCTTGTTGATTGACAAGTTGTACACTGATTGACGATGCACTCAATATCTTTATCTAGAGCTGACCACCATAAGTAACTACGTGCAAAACATTGTCAAGCGCATTACCACGTGCTGGTCATGAAGATCTAATAATTTGGACCTGAATTTAGTTAATCTTTATCGAAACAATCTTTATTGACTGATAATTCATTCCTATGAAGAATAGATGAATAACATTGTCAGTTACCTGGTTTGGCCAGCCATTTGCGATGTAATCATACATCTTTGACATAACTGGGTCATGTTTGGTTGCTCTAACAATCTCTCCAACTGTGACTGGCATTCATCAATGTTTGAAAAATCGAGTTCCATTATTTGAAAGGGCTGCTCCTCAAATTCTGGTTGCACTTCAGTCCCACACTCCTGAACTTTGGACACCCTGTGCGGAGGGAAGTGGGCAGGTCGGAAGGCCTCCTCGTCGGACTGCTCCTGGGAATGGCCAAGGAGACCATCAGCTGGTCCAGTCAGGGGATCGTTCAGCCAGACTGCCTGCCTCTTCTGCGGTTACATCCAAGCCAGGGTGTCCCTGGAGATGGAGCATGCAATGTCCATCGGTACGCTCGCGGCCTTCCATGAGAGGTGGGCGCCAGAGGGACTCGAGTGCATCATCACCCTGGCAACCAAATTTTAATTTGAATATTATTGCTTAAAGTTAAATTTGTCTATGTTTCTCAGTTTTAGTGCCCCCGCCACCCTTTTCGCCAGGGGGCAATTATTTGTGTTTTGGTGCCCTTGGGGCGGGGGGGGGGGGACATTTTGGAGTATGCCCCCCGCTTTAATCAGGGGGCACTTGATTATTGTCTTCAACTAAAATAGTTGTCTGAAAAATCGAATGATTTGTCCCTATCGGGCGTAACTTGTGATGGGGAAGGCAATCTAGATATAGCATCAAGATTACTGTGATCAGCTGATCATCTGTATTCAATATCATATGTATATGTGGACAAAATCAAAACCCAACTCAGCATTTGGGCTGGAGCTAATGTTGGAACTGGGGACTTTGGATAGAGGATTGCTGTCAGAGACATATGGTCTGTAACGATGGTAAACTTACAACCGTACAAGTATTTGTGGAACTTCTTGACCCCAAAAAGTAATGCCAAACCTTCCCTTTCGATTTGCGCATAATTACGGTCACTGGCACTGAGAATGCATGAAGCAAAAGCAATTGGTCCCTCCTCCACACTATGTCGTATAACTATTTTAAGTGAAACCATAAATCATGTGACCGTCCCCCTTAAAAGGGGGCACTAGAACCGACAAATAAACAAATGAAACTTTGGCCGTTAAACAAATCAGTTTAAAATTTTGTTGCCTCCGGTCCCTATCTCTCATGGAAGACCGTGAGCGTACCGGCAGACAATGCGTGCTCCATCTCCAGGGACACCGTAGCTTGAACCATGATGTAGTACATCAGAGGTCACTGCCTCAACTCCATATGGAGAAGCGTCACATGCTAGCTTGATCTCCTTAGATACGTTAAAGTGAACTAACACGGTGCTGTCTACCAATTGTCTTTTACACTCCTTGAATGCTGTGTCGCATTCTTCTGACAACTTCCAATGGACCTGTTTTTTCACTAGATCATTCACTGGATGTAACACTGTAGCCAAATTTGATAGGAACTTCCCATAATCATTCAAAAGACCCAAAAATGATCGAAGTTCAGTGACATTCTTGGGGAGTGGGTGCATTTCTGATTGCATCCCTTGGTTGGATGTAAACCATCTTTGTCTACTCCACCCTAAGTACTCCACTGAGTTTTGAAATAACTCACACATGCAAGCAGTCACTTCTACTCAGTGCTTCTCTAGCCATTTGAGGACTTAATTCAATATGTTATGAATTTGCCTGTTTGGTGATGAAATTAGTATGTATTGTAAAAACCCCTCCAATACCTTGCAAAATCTGGTTCATCATCCCTGAGAATATGGCAGGGGTGGAAAAAACACCAAATTGTAGCCTATTAAATTGATATAGGCCAAGATGAGTATTTATATTCAAGCATGACTTACATAAGAACATAAGAACATAAGAAATAGAGACAGGAGTAGGCCATATGGCCCCCGAGCCTGCTCCGCCATTCAATAAGATCATGGCTGATCTGATCATGGACTCATCTCCACTTCCCAGACTGCTCCCCATAACCCCTTATCCCCTTATTGTTTAAGAAACTGTCTATTTCTGTCTCAACATTTATTCAATGTCCCAACTTCCACAGTTCTCTGAGGCAGTGCATTCCACAGATCTACAACCCTCTAAGAGAAGAAATTTCTCCTCCTCTCAGTTTTAAATGGGCGTCCCCTTATTCTAAGTTCACGACCTCTAGTTCTAGTCTCCCTCCTCAATGGAAACATCCTTTCTGCATCCACCTTGTCAAGCCCCCTCATAATCTTATCTGTTTTGATAAGATCACCTCTCATTCTTCTGAATTCCAATGAGTAGAGGCCCAACCTGCTCATAAGTCAACCCCCTCATCTCTGGAATCAACCTAGTGAACCCTCTCTGAACTGCCTCCAAAGTAAATATGGAAATGAAAACTGCACGCAGTATTCCAGGTGTGGCCTCACCAATATCCTGCATAGCTGTAGCATGACTTCCCTGCTTTTATACTCCATCCCGTTTGCAATAAAGGCCAAGATTCCATTGGCCTTCCTGGTCACTTGCTGTACCTGCATACTATCCTTTTGTGTTTCATGCACAAGTACCCCCCAGGTCCCGTTGTATTGCAGCACTTTGCAATCATTCCCCACTTAAATAATGACTTGTACTTTGATTTTTTTCTGCCAACGTACATGACCTCACACTTTCCAACATTATATTCCATCTGCCAAATTTTGGCCCACTCACTGAGCCTGCCTACGTCCTTTTGCAGATTTTTTGTGTCCTCCTCACACATTGCTTTTCCTCCCATCTTTGTATCATCAGCAAACTTGGCTACGTTACACTCAGTCCCTTCTTCCAAGTCGTTAATATAGATTGCAAATAGTTGGGGTCCCAGCACTGATCCCTGCGGCACCCCACTAGTTACTGGTTGCCAACCAGAGAATGAACCATTTATCCTGACTCTCTGTTTTCTGTTGGTTAGCCAATCATCTATCCATGCTAATATATTACCCCCAACCCGATGAACTTTTATCTTGTGCAGTAACCTTTTTAGTGACACCTTGTCAAATGCCTTCTGGAAGTTCAAATACACCACGTCCACTGGTTCCCCTTTATCCACCCTGTTCGTTAAATCCTCAAAGAATTCAGCAAATTTATCAAACATGATTTCCCCTTCATAAATCCATGCTGACTCTGCCGGACCGAATTTTGCTTTTCCAAATGTCCTAATACTGCTTCTTTAATAATGGACTCCAACATTTTCCCAACCACAGATGTTAGGCTAACTGGTCTATAGTTTCCTCCTCTTTGTCTGCCTCTTTTTTTACATAGGGGCGTTACATTTGCAGTTTTCCAATCTGCTGGGACCTTTCAAGACTCCAGGGAATTTTGGTAAATTACAACCAATGTCTCCACACTCCCTGCCACTACTTTTCTTAAAACGCTAAGATACAAGCCTTGAGGTCCATGGGATTTATCTGCCTTTAGTCCCATTATCTTACTGAGTACCATCTCCTTAGTGATTGTGTTAAGTTCCTCCCCGAATATAGCCCCTTGACTATCCACTGTTGGGATATTGTTAGTGTCCTCTACCGTAAAGACTGATACAAAATATTTGTTCAGTTTCTGACATCTTCATGTTCCCCATTACTAATTCCCCTGTCTCGTCCTCTACAGGACCAACATTTACTTTAGCCACTCTTTTCCATTTTATATACCTGTTATATATGTGGACTTATATTTCCTCTGTACTGCTCCCAGACGGCTCATTCCCCAGAGTCCCAAGGGACCCCATAGTCCCTTGGGAGCACAGGTATTTAAGAAGTCATCACAGGTTGGAGAGGCACTCGGCACACCAGCAATAAAAGACTAAGGTCACACAGGAGTTCGAGCAGGCGGGAGTTCAAACAGCCAGCGGCCTATAAAGGCCCAACAGTCGGGAGTCCGGGGAGATCGAACAGGAGGCGGGAGTTTGAGGAGGAGGCCAGCCGGTGAGGCAGTCAGAGAGGCTCAGCCGGTGCAGCTGCAGCAGGGGCAGGAGGTAAACAAAGAAGTAGAAGGAAATCGAAAGGTGACGTTACAGCCAAGAGGGTAAGTGTTTGGCTGGTGATTGGTGAGTAGTTTTTCTTTTATTTTCCTTATCAGTAGGTAAGCTTTATCATTGTTGTTACCAATTTAAGTCAATCTAGGGGTTAAGTCATCGCAGGAGAGCTCGGACACGTGTTATGCTCCTCCTGTGTTATGTTGGAACTCGGACACTTCCAGTGTCCTTGACGACGACAAGTGCGGGAAGTGTGTCCTGCTGCAACTCCTGACAGACTGCATTGCGGCACTGGAACTGCAGGTGGATTCACTCTGGAGCATCCGCGATATCGTGAATAGCACGTTTAGTGAGTTGGTCAGACAGCTGGTAAAAGATACACAGTCACAGAGGGAATGGATGACCAACAGGGAGAGCAGTGGAAGGAAGCTAGTGCAGAGGTCTCCTGCGGTCATCCCCCACCAAAACAGATACATCGTTTTGGGTATGGTTGGGGGGGATCACTCATCAGCGGAAGGCAGCAGCAGCCAAGACAATGGCACCGTGGGTGGCTCTGCTGTACAGGAGGGCAGGAAAAAGAGTGGAAGGGCAATAATGGTAGGGGATTCTATTGTAAGGGGAATAGATAGATGTTTCTGTGGCCGCAATCGAGACTCTAGGATGTTATGTTTCCTCCCTGGTGCAAGGGTCAAGGATGTCTCAGAGCGGTTGCAGGACATTTTGGAGCAGGAGGGTGAACAGCCAGTTGTCGTGGTGCATCTAGGTACCAATGATATAGGTAACAAACGAGATGAGGTCCTACAAGATGAATTTAAGGAGATAGGAGTTAAATTAAAAAGTAGGATCTCAAAGGTAGTAATCTCAGGATTGCTTCCAGTGCCACGTGCTAGTCAGAGTAGGAATCGCAGGATAGCTCAGATAAATACGTGGCTTGAGGAGTGGTGCAGAAGAGAGGGATTCAAATTCCTGGGACATTGGAACCGGTTTTGGGGGAGTTGGGACCAGTACAAACGGGACGGTCTGCACCTGTGCAGGACCGGGACCAATGTCCTAGGGGGAGTGTTTGCTAGTGCTGTTGGGGAGGAGTTAAACTAATATGGCAGGGGGATGGGAACCTATGCAGGGAGACAGAGGGAAGTAGAATGGAGGCAGAAGCAAAAGATAGAAAGAAGAAAAGTAAACATGGTGGGCAGAGAAACCCCATGCAAAATTCAAAAGGGGCCACATTACAACAAAATTCCAAAAAGGCAAAGTGTGTTAAAAAGTTAAGACTGAAGGCTCTGTGCCTCAATTCGAGGAGTATTCTTAATAAGATGGATGAATTATCTGCACTGCCAGCAATTAATGAATATGATATAATTGGCATCACGGAGACATGGCTCCAGGGTGACCAAGGCTCGGAACACAACATCCAGGGGTATTCAACATTCAGGAAGGATAGACAGAAAGGAAAATGAGGTGGGGTCGCGTTGCTGGTTAAAGAGGAAATTAACATAATAGTAAGCAAGGACAATAGCTTGAATGGTGTGGAATCGGTATGGGTGGAGCTGCGGAATACCAAAGGGCAGAAAACGCTAGTGGGAGTTGTGTACAGACCACCAAACAATAGTAGTGAGGTTGGGGACAGCATCAAACAAGAAATTAGGGATGCGTGCAATAAAGGTACAGCAGTTATCATGGTACGACTTTAATCTACAGATAGATTGGACTAACCAAACTGGTAGCAAAACGGTGGAGGAGGATTTCCTGGAGTGTATTAGGGATGGTTTTCTGGACCAATATGTTGAGGAACCAACTAGAGGGCTAGCCATCCTAGACTGGTTGATGTGTAATGAGAAAGGATTAATTAGCAATCTTGTTGTGGGATGCCCCTTGGGGAAGAGTGACGATAATATGGTAGAATTCTTTATTAAGATGGAGAGTGACACAGTGACAAATTCAGAGACAAGGGTCCTGAACTTAAGGAAAGGTAACTTCAATGGTATGAGGCGTGAATTTGCGAGAATAGACTGCCAAATGTTACTTAAAGGGTTGACTTTGGATAGGCAAAGGCAAACATTTAAAGATCACATGGATGAACTTCAACAATTTTACATCCCTGTCTGGAGTAAAAATAAAACGGGGAAGGTGGCTCAACCGTGGCTAACAGAAGAAATTAACGATAGTGTTAAATCCAAGGAAGAGGCATATAAATTGACCAGAAAAAGCAGCAAACCTGAGGACTGGGAGTAATTGAGAATTCAGCAGAGGAGGACATAGAAACAAAGACAAAATGTTTAATTCAGAGGGGGGAAATAGAGTATGAGAGGAAGCCTCCGAAAACATAAAAACTGACTGCAAAAGCTTCTATAGATATCTAAAGAGAAAAAGATTAGTGAAGACAAATGTGGGTCCCTTGCAGTCAGATTCAGGTGAATTTATAATGGGGAACAAAGAAATGGCAGACCAGTTGAACAATTACTTTGGTTCTATCTTCACAAAGGAAGACACCAATAACCTTCCGGAATTACTAGGGAACTGACGGTCTAATGAGAAGGAGGAACTGATTATTAGGCGGGAAATTGTATTCGGAAAATTGATGGGATTGAAGGCAATAAATCCCCGGGGCCTGATAGTCTGCATCCTCGAGTACTTAAGGAAGTGGCCATGGAAATAGTGGATGCATTGGTGATCATTTTCCAACAGTCTATCGACTCTGGATCAGTTCCTATGGATTGGAGGGTAGCTGATGTAACACCACTTTTTTAAAAAGGTGGGAGAGAAAAAATGTGTAATTATAGACCGGTTAACCTGACATCAGTAGTGGGGAAAATGTTGGAATGAATTATTAAAGATGAAATAGCAGCACATTTGGAAAGCAGTGACAGGATTGGTCCAAGTCAGCATGGATTTATGAAAGGGAAATCATGCTTGACAAATCTTCTGGAATTTTCTGAGGATGTAACTACTAGAGTGGACAAGGGAGAACCAGTGGATGTGGTGTATTTGGACTTTCAAAAGGCTTTTGACAAGGTCCCACACAAGAAATTGGTGTGCAAAATCAAAGCACATGATATTAGGGGTAATGTACTGACGTGGATAGAGAATTAGTTGGCAGACAGGAAGCAGAGAGTTGGGATAAATGGGTCCTTTTCAGAATGGCAGGCAGTGACTAGTGGAGTGCCGCAGGGCTCAGTGCTGGGACCCCAGCTGCTTACAATATACATTAATGATTTAGATGAAGGAATTGAATGTAATATCGCCAAGTTTGCAGATGACACTAAACTGGGTGGCTGTGTGAGCTATGAGGAGGACGCTAAAAGGCTGCAGGGTGACTTGGACAGGTTAGGTGACTGAGCAAATGCATGGCAGATGCAGTATAATGTAAATAAATGTGAGGTTATCCACTTTGGGGGCAAACACACGATGGTCGAATATTATCTGAATGGAGGCAGATTAGGAAAGGGGGAGGTGCAACGAGACTTGGGTGTCATGGTTCATCACTCATTGAAAGTTGGCATGCAGGTACAGCAGGCGGTGAAGAAGGCAAATGGTATGTTGGCCTTCATAGCTAGGGAATGTGAGTATAGGAGCAGGGAGGTCTTACTGCAGTTGTATAGGGCCTTGGTGAGGCCTCACCTGGAATATTGTGTTCAGGTTTGGTCTCCTAATCTGAGGAATGACATTCTTGCTATTGAGGGACTGCAGCGAAGGTTCACCAGACTGATTCCTGGGATGGCGGAACTGACATATGAGGAGAGACTGGAACAACTGGGCCTTTATACACTGGAGTTTAGAAGGATGAGAGGGGATCTCATAGAAACTGATGGGACTGGACAGGCTAGATGCGGGAAGAATGTTCCCAATGATGGGGAAATCTAGAACCAGGGAACACAGTCTTAGGATAAGGGGTAGGCCATTTAGGACTGTGATGAGAAGAAACTTCTTCACTCAGAGAGTTGTTAACCTGTGGATTTCCCTACCGCAGAGTTGTTGATGCCAGTTCATTAGATATATTGAAGAGAGAGTTAGATATGGCTCTTACGGCTAAAGGGATCAAGGGGTATGGAGAGAAAGCAGGAAAGGGGTACTGACGGAATGATCAGCCATGATCTTATTGAATGGTGATGCAGGCTCAAAGGGCCAAATGGCCTACTCCTGCACCTATTTTCTATATTTCTATGTTTCTATGTTTCTATGTCCCTGGAGAGGGAGCACGCGGTGCTTGTTGTATGATTGAGGCTTTCCGTGGTCAGTGGGCACGAGAGGGACTTGAGTTTTTATGTTAGTTTTCTCAGATTAGGAACATATTGTTTATTCCCCCTCATAAAGGGGCACTTATAAGTTTTTCACACTTGATTAGCCCAAAGAGTAGAAGATTCATTTAAACCTGTGATGCTGAATTTCTGAACTGTGTTTGAGGAAAGTTAGGACAATTGAGATCCTCATTGAGTTGTCAGCCAATGATGCTCATTGCTCAAACATCTGACTGGCTCTGGGAGTCCATCCCCCTCCTCCCTTTAGTTGATTGGTGCTCTGAGAGACAACAACTTCTGATTGGGTATTGAGGACTGTCACTCATCCTCTAGGCTGCCACGCCTTGGATTATCCAGCAGTTTAAATACAGGAGTTTGATGTTAGTTAAATTTCAGCTTGTTGCTTCAACAAAGTTTAGATTTGTGAAAAATAATCAAAATGGTTTCTCAAGTGCATCAGAACTACCACCAGGACTGCGAGGATGCTGTCAACAAGCAGATGAACATGCAGCTCTATTCCTCCCATGTTTATCTCTCTATGCTGAGTTTTGTATTTTTGACCACTTCACAATGGAGATGATGTAATGTGAATTTACGAAATTCTGTGTTATATCCAGCCCACCGATTCTGAGTATCTTGCATCTTAATGCGTCACTTTCCTGAGCTCTCTTGAGCTTGTTGAAGTTTATTTGGAATACATTCTGCACTTAATGCATGAAATTCAGTATTTGTATCCTCATTCTAAATAACTCCATGGACTTTCTCTACTTTACCTTTGCAATGAGGGGATGTAATCTTAAAATTAGAACTAGTCTATTTAGGGGGCAAGTCAGGAAGTATTATTTCCTGAAAGTATGGTGGAAATCTGCAACACCTTTCTTTCCCGTTCCATTCCTCCTCCTCCCCCGCCACCCCCTAGCAAAAAAAGTCATTGATGTTGGGCCAAGGTTTATTATTGCATCGGGTATGAACATACAAGTTTAGTGAGACTTTGAACCCTTGAAAGAAAGCACAATATTGAGGTGATATTATGTATAGTACACGTGGTAATGCTGTTGCCCTGCGTCAGTTTTCGGAGTTCTTCAAGGAGCAGTCACACGAGGAACGTGAGCATGCTGAGACTGATGAAATTCCAGAATCGGCATGGAGGACGGATCATCTTGGCGGATATTAACGTTGGATTCAATAAAGGAGTAGCCTTCTGTCTGGCTCCCATTAGACTGAATGTTCCCATTACATTGTCAAAAAATTGGTTCCAATTTACAGCACACAAGCCATTTAGCCAAGCTGGACTGTGCTGGTTTTTATATTCCACACGACCATGCTTCCTCTAACCCGATCAGCATATTGTTCTATTCCTTTCTCCCCATGTGCTTTCTCTTAAATACATCCAAGCTATTTGTCTTATCAATATGACTCTAGTGCTTGTTATAGGTTAATGGCAATTTTATATTCTAGCAAATAGGTTCATGGAAACGTAGACTTTGATTGAAATGTTTATTTAATCTGGTGTTGGTGAACTAATAGAGTTTTCTTTCTTTCCAGAAACCAGAGCAGGATGAGTGGAGCAATGGTCTGGAGGTGATGCAGAGAGCTCTGCAGATGGAGAAGAACGTGAACCAGAGTCTGCTGGATCTGCACAAACTTGCCACTGGGAGGACAGACCCTCATGTAAGTTCTTAATAATTTAATTTGGGCTGAGACTGTGAAACCTTGTTGTCCTTAAGCCTAATTAAAAGATCTGCATGCCCAATAGCTTTGTGTTGGTGTGTCTCCATTTTATGTTGGGGAGCAGTGGGAAGGGACGTGGGAAGTTGGCCTACTGTAGACAGCAACTAGTAAATGTGTCTGTGATCGCAGGATCTCAACACCTATTGTGCAGTAAGTTTAATCTAATGATGCAGTAATTCCATCAATCTCAATTGCACCACTTGATTATCCTCCAGTTCAAGGGCATTAAAATCAAACTCTGAAGGGGAAGCTGACATTCCTTGATATTTTCTGCGGGATGTAACTAGTTTCCCTCTTTCAGTTGTGTGACTTCCTGGAGACCCACTACTAGGATGAACAAGTGAAGATGATCAAGAAGCTTGGTGATCACATCACCAACCTGAAGAGACTGGGAGCCCCTGAGAATGGCCTGGGAGAGTACCTTTTGACAAGCTCTCCCTGGGGGAGAGTGACTAAACTGACTATTGGATCAAGCTTATTGTTTAGTACTTGTATTTATATAATTGCCCTACCCCCCCAACATTCCCCCCCCCCCCACCCCCAATCCTATAGGAAATGATGATTTGTGACTTTTTACAAGAAGCTGTGAGACCTGAGATTCTGATGTGAAATGTAACATAACTGTAAATAAACTATTCAACATTGTACTGGGTTTTGTCTCTTTCGCATGTTTGAAAAATAAGCAACCATTCAATCAATCAACATTATGTGGTTTACATAAAATAAGAATTACACTGAGCTGTGCAACAGTGTTATGGGATTTAGTCCTATGAAGTTTGTTTTTCCTCGGTTGTAATGGCAATATATTGACTGGGATATTCAGACTTGTTTGTAAGACCTGAAACATTGAGGGGAGGGGAGGGGGTTTGGGGCGTTCAGACAATTGATTGAGTGACAAAGGATGGTCAAGGTTGGGGTTAAGGAGTGTCCTCGTGGTGGTAAGGTTTAGAGCGATAACTTGGAGGATAGGGTCTTGACAGCTAAATAAAAATACCGTTCCCACGACTCTCTTTCTCTCTCTCTCTCTCTCTCTCTCTCTCTCTCTCTCTCTCTCTCTCTCTCTCTCTCTCTCTCTCTCTCTCTCTCTTTCTCTCTCTCACTTTCTCTCTCTCACTTTCTTTCATAAATGGCAACTCAATACAGGGCATGTCTTCTGGGCACTCAATTGTGCCATTTTATTTTCGTGAAGTCCTGGATTACAGAATCATAGAAATTTAGTGTGGAAGGTGGCCATTTTTGCCCACTGTGTCCATGCCAGTCCACCACGAGCTATCCAGTCTAATTCCCCTTTCTAGCTTTGGGTCTGTAGCATTCTATTAAGTGTATCTGCCCTGAGAAGAGCTATTTGTATTAAGTTGTTGCTATAAATCCTGTTCAGTTATTACTGCAGGTAATTCAGTGATGGAACTCACCACTGCTGCTGTAGACTTTCTGTATAGCAGAAACTGCTGTACAGACCAATCTATGAGTACATTGAACTCCGGGGACTACAATTGGGTGAGGAGGAAAAATGTTAGTGACATCAGCTTGCTGACCCCGCTTCATTGGTTAGTGTGGATTCTCTCGTTCCCATGGTTCTGGGCCAGCTTCTCTTCCCCCCGCTCCCAACATGATCGAATAGCACGACCTAGGCTCACGTGAGAAACGTATAGAAGGAATATATGTGTCCTATTCCAACAAAATATATCGTTTCGGGAAGGAGTAAATGTATTTCATGAAATGCACAAATCAAAAGTCCCAAAAAGTTCAACACATTTCTCTGGAAAATCATTTGCCCCACCCCCGCACCCCATTCTGGGCCCGAAAGCCAAATCCCTCAATTCATAAACAAATGGGCTAGAAATTCACGTTTCAGCAAAAACTCTTTTTTTTAGGCAAAATGACCATTTTCGCATCGCTAGCAGATCGGAAATGTAATTTCTCATCGGTTAAAATTGGCGTTGCACGAGGATTCATGGCGCAAACTGCGATCCTCGCCAACTTCAGTCTGAGGCTGGCCTTGGGACGGTGGAAAACGACCAAAAAATAAATTGGAAAAAGAAAAAACTCACAACATTTACAAGACACTTATCTATCAAATCATTGAAAAAGAATTAAAAAATAAAAACTTTAACTTGCCTTTTTGCAGGTCTTCATACTTACCGATGCTGGCAGGGCTGCTATGATAGGTTTTTCCTCATCGGTATTTTGAGCACAGAATACGGGTACAGGGAGTCACATTTTTGGTGAAAATGCGATATCGGGTCTGGCACAGCGGCGCTCCTCTGCCCAGCGGTACGTGGAAAGTGCTGCCGCAAAATGTCACCGAATTTCCCGGCCAGCGGGTTTTTTCAAAATGGGTGAAATAGCACCAAAAACCCGGTCGCAAAATCGACGTATTTCTAGCAGAAAATTATGTAGCAATTTGTATTTCGTCCCACTTTGCATTTGATATAAAATAACAATCATCCTGTCCAAATCCAACTAGATCTCTATTTCCCTCCTTCACCCCGAGAATGGATTCAAATATTAATGCTGCAGCTGTAAAAATCCAGTGTTTACAAGTTAGTTTCTGGAATTTAGCTGAGAACTGTATTGGGTGCAATTAAATTGCCATCATCAGCCATTGCATGTTATTGGGCTCAATTTTCCCCAATGCCGTTTTTTGGTGTATTGCAAGAGTTACGCCAGTTGTTTTTGGCCCTGACTGGACAAAAAAAATAACTTGCAAGTTTCCCCGTTCTATTTCTTGAAATTGGCGCCACGCAGCCTGTCCTTTAGCTTTAGGGGGGTGGAGCTTAATGTCTGCACTGAAAAAAATGATGCTCCCCCCAGCACATGCGCGGGAAAAAAATGATGTTTTTTACGTGACTGCAATAGACGCGTATGCCCAGTACAGCTCCCGGTCTGCATTCAGCCATTTTTAAAGAGCCAGTTGTGTGTGAGAACTTTAATTCTCAGTGGAAAAATTGGAGCTGCAATACAATATGCAACATAGCTCAAAGACCAAGAATTTCTCACAGGATGAAGTGGAGACACCAGTTACTGTAATTGAGGCCAGATGGCAAGAGCTGGACACCAGTAGAGGTCACATAAAAGTTTCACCAAAAGAAATGAAGAAACACTGGAACCAACTTGCAGAAGATTACTGTGCAATGGTGACCACCCCGAGTTCTGGAGGCCAGTGCAATAAGAAGTAGCAGGACCTTGGTCAAGTAGTTAGTGTAAGTAATATTTTCATTTATTCACTGGAATTGCAATTGTAAATGTGAGCATCAGTATATGTCCCACCCAGCAGAAAGATTCCCTCTCTAAAAAGTTATATTTTCATCACTGCAGAGGAAGGTGGCACACAACAAAAGGGAAAGAACTCGAACAGGAGGAGACCCGGCAAATCTGCACCCACTGACATCCTTGGAAGACAGGGTCGCTACTTTGATGGGTCCTGCCTGGAGAAAAGCAACCACCACTGCACAAGCTGGGCCCACACTTGATGGAGAGGGTAATCCCTGCAAATTCTACAGTCTGGCTTTGCTAAATGTTAAGTGCTGCGCGGGCTAGCCATGCTTCGATTCATGGGGATATCTCTGTCAGTCAGGCTTCGGTTAATGTAATGTGCTATCATTCATCGTGGTCCTTCAAATGAGCCTGCTGCCTGTACTGTGTGAGCCTACTCATGTCACCCTGCCCCTTCCTCTGCTGCTAATCATTTGTCTATTCTGTTATATTTTGTAGAACTTGCGGCCAACCCTGATGAGGCTGAAGCCGATACAGAAGAAGATTCAGACACGGACGAGCCTTAAGAGAACATCTTCCAGTGCCACCTTCCAGACCAAGAGCATGGGTGTGAGGGGGAGGGGTAGGGGAAGGGGATGGATGAAGCCCCCGCTCTTGTACCCACTCTGGCGGAGGTGCAGGTACTGCCTATTGTGGTGCCAGGCCCTTTAATGAGTGGTACGAGTGTTGGAACATTCCATGGTTTCTCCGAGGCTGGGGATTCCAGTGGTGTGCAGCAAGGCACACCCAGGGCCCCACCGTCCGAAGCTGCGGGATCCAGTGGGGTGCAGCGAGCCACACCCAGGGTGAGCAGTGGAAGGAGAGCTCGACAGCTCTCTCTTGAGGTGCAGGATCTAACAGGTGTGGTTCAGATGATGGCAATGAGTGCGGAGAGCATTGACCTTACGCGATCACTCCTGGACACCATCAGTGGGGTGGGTGAAGAGGTATCGGGACTGTCGGGAGAAGTAACAATACTTTCACGAGAAATGGGAACACTATTCGGCACATGAGGGAGGGAATGTTGCAGGCAGCTGATACAATGTTGATGAACATGAGGGAGGGAATGTCGCAGGTAGTTGAGACCCTGTCAGGGCACATGAGGGAGAGAATGTCGGAGTTCGTTGCTGCAATAAGGGAACACGCCCAGACCCCACAGCCATTCACAGAATCAATTGCCACTCGCACTCCAATCCCCAGACCAGCCTCTGAAGAGGCCCAAGCCGGGCCTTCCACATTATTGCCTGCCCATGCCCCCCCATCAAGAAGTGCGCATTACCCGAGATCCTCGAAAAAAATAAGCTCGGTACCTGCGTGCAGGGGTGGAGTCATAGACATAGACATAGACATAGAAAATAGGTGCAGGAGCAGGCCATTCAGCCCTTCTAGCCTGCACCGCCATTCAATGAGTTCATGGCTGAACATGAAACTTCAGTACCCCATTCCGGCTTTCTCGCCATACCCCTTGATCCCCCGAGTAGTAAGGACTTCATCTAACTCCCTTTTGAATATATTTAGTGAATTGGCCTCAACTACTTTCTGTGGTAGAGAATTTCACAGGTTCACCACTCTCTGGGTGAAGAAGTTTCTCCTCATCTCGGTCCTAAATGGCTTACCCCTTATCCTTAGACTGTGACCCCTGGTTCTGGACTTCCCCAACATTGGGAACATTCTTCCTGCATCTAACCTGTCTAAACCCGTCAGAATTTTAAACGTTTCTATGAGGTCCCCTCTCATTCTTCTGAACTCCAGTGAATACAAGCCCAGTTGATTCAGTCTTTCTTGATAGGTTAGTCCCGCCATCCCCCGAATCAGTCTAGTGAATCTTCGCTGCACTCCCTCAATAGCAAGAATGTCCTTCCTCAAGTTAGGAGACCAAAACTGTCCACAATACTCCAGGTGTGGCCTCACCAAGGCCCTGTACAACTGTAGCAACACCTCCCTGCCCCTGTACTCAAATCCCCTCGCTATGAAGGCCAACATGCCATTTGATTTCTTAACCACCTGCTGTACCTGCATGCCAACCTTCAATGACTGATGTACCATGACACCCAGGTCTCGTTGCACCTTCCCTTTTCATAATCTGTCACCATTCAGATAATAGTCTGTCTCTCTGTTTTTACCAC
This sequence comes from Pristiophorus japonicus, assembly GCF_044704955.1. Taxonomy (NCBI): domain Eukaryota; kingdom Metazoa; phylum Chordata; class Chondrichthyes; family Pristiophoridae; genus Pristiophorus; species Pristiophorus japonicus. The sequence goes on along the minus strand of NC_091980.1, from coordinate 133,069,296 downwards.
CAAAGTAGATAACCTCACATTTATCCACATGATACTTCATCTGCCATTCTTTTACCCACTCACCTAAGCTATCCAAGTCACCAAGACGAAGCACAGCGGGTGGTCTTAGCATAAGGTGGAGGCGAGGTGCAGCCTTTCTTTGCTGCTGTTGTTGTTGGTATTATTGTTGTTACTTTTGTAACTGTTCTCAAATTAAACATTTTTTGTAAGTTATGTAAATTCACAAGTTTAAAAGTTTGTATGTGATCTTAAAGTTTGTAAGTGAGCTTAAAGTTTGTAAGTGATCTTAACTGAAAACTTTAAAGTTTGATACAAGAATATTTTGATTAAAGTTAAGTACAAACAAGTGTTAAACTTTTGAATAATATATATTTTTAAATTATAACAGAATCATTTCCATTATTAACACAACTTTTTGAAGTTTAGAAGAATCATTTCCATTATTTGTTCCATTACTAACACAACTTTTTGAAATAAAGAAGAACCATTTGCATTATTTTTCCATTAACACAACACAACATTACGAAACAGATCCAAACACTAAACATGGTCCATGTGGAATAGTTGCCGCTGAGTCTTGAGGCAGGAAGGCATTCACGGACGAGCTGCTGGTGCAAGGCTCGAGAAATCGTTAAAGGGGTACAACCGCCCGCCCTCCTCCGCCGTCGTGCTCCGGTTTCAAGTAGTTGCATGGCTTCCTCATCCTCGTCCTCCTCCTCCTCTTCGTCATCTGCATCTTCTTCCTCATCATCAGCCACTCGCACCTCAGGTGGGTCTTCTACTACCAGCTGCTGCTGCCTCATGATGGCTAAGTTGTACAGCATGCAGCACACAACAGTGAACTGACTGACAATCTCAGGGGAATATAGCAAGTAGCCTCCGGGATGGTCCATGCATCGGAAACACTGCTTCAAGATGCCAATGGCCCTCTCTATTATGCTGCATGTGGCAATGTACTACATGTTGTATTCCCCGTCAGGTTCCATCCGGCTTGCATGTAGGGGCGTCATGAGCCGGATGGCGAGGCCTAACGCTTTATCTCCCAGCAGTCAGAACTGCCCTTCTCACGTAGGATGAACACATTGTGGGTGCTCCCAGGCTATCTCGCATCAACTACCATGATGCGATGCATATCATCACACACGAGGCACATTCACGGAATGGAAGCCTTTTCTGTTCCTGTCCATCTCAGAATCCTTCAAAGGTGCTTGCTAGGCAATGTGGCTACAATCAATGCAGCTCTGTACCTTTGGGAAGTCAGCAATCCTGGAGAAGCCCACAGCCCTGTCACGCATTGCCTGAGTGATCATGGGGAACTTTATATCGACATTCCTCCGGGTATATAGTGCAGCAGTCACCTGCCGAATGCACATGTGTTGTGTTATGTATGTAAACCTGTAAATACCATGTCTAACCACCAGAGGGCTTATCCCCTGGAGTCTCAAGGAAGCTCACAATCCCTTGGGAGCACCTGTACATAAGGAGACCTCACAGGCTGGAGAGGCACTCTGAGAACTGTAATAAAGGACAATGGTCAAACCTTACTTTGAGCTTGCAGCATCTAGTCTGACTCTTTATTCAAGACATAACAACTGGCGATGAGATACAAATGATGGACCCCACTGCAACAATGTAGAGTACCGTGGGCATCCTGGAGAAACTTTCAAAGGGAGACGATTGGGAAACCTTCGTGGAGCAACTCGACCAATACTTCCTGGTCAACGAGCTGGAAGGAGAACCGAACGCTGCCAAACGAAGGGCAATCCTCCTCACCATTTGCGGGGCACCAATGTATGGCCTCGTGAAAAATCTGCTCGCTCCAGCGAAACCCACAGACAATTCGAACGATGAGTTGTGCACACTAGTCCAGGAGCATCTAAACCCGAAGGAAAGCATTCTGATGGCGAGGTATCGGTTCTACACATGCAATAGGTCTGAAGGCCAGGAAGTGGCGAGCTACGTCGCTGCGCTAAGGCGCCTTGCCGGACATTGCGAATTTGAAGAACACTTGGAGCACATGCTCAGGGACTTCTTTGTACTTGGCATTGGCCATGAAGTAATATTTCGCAAAGTTTTGACTGTAGATACCCCAACCTTGAGTAATGCCATAGCGGTAGCCCAGGTGGGAGCTCTATCACCACCAGTGACAATATCAAACAAATTTCTCAGCACACTAGTGCTGCTGCAAGTACTGTGAACAAAGTAATGTTGTTTGCGAATCGAAATGTACAGGGCAGAACTTACAAGCCTGCAGCTGCACGTCCGCAGATGACTCAGAGTCCACCATCAAGGGTTGTGAATACAAGGACATTAATACCTTGTTGGCGCTGTGGGGGTGATCATCATTTCCATTCATGCCGCTTCAAAGGATACATTTGCAAGGGCTGTGGAACAATGGGACACCTCCAACGCAGGTGCAGGCGAGCTGCAAACCCTGCTAATCCTGCAAACCACCATGTTGCAGAGGAGGACAGATTCACAGTGAATCACGACGAACCAGAGCCTCAGACTGAGGGGGCAGTAGTATATGGTAGCACACATTTACCACAAAGTTTCCCCCTATTATGCTGAAGGTTGAATTAAATGGACTCCCGGAGTCCATGGAGCTGGACACGGGCGCAAGCCAGTTCATAATGAGCACAAAGACTTGCGATAAATTGTGGTGCAGCAAGGCCTCAAGGCCAGTCCTGACTCCCATTCATACTAAACTGAGAATATACACAAAGGAACTGATTCCTGTAATCAGCAGTGCTACTGTAAAGGTCACCTACGATGGAGCGGTGCACGAGTTACTACTCTGGGTGTTACCGGGCGATGGCCTCATGCTGTTCGGCAAAACCTGGCTGACAAAGATACGCTGGAACTTGACGATGTCCTAGCGCTTTCTTCCGTCGACGGCACCTCATGTGCCCTGGTCCGAAGAAATTCCCCTCGCTGTTCAAACCAGGCATCGGGAAGTTCCAAGGAACAAAAGTGCAAATGCATTTGATTCCGGGGGCGCGACCCATCCATCATGAGGTGAGAGCAGTACCGTATATGATGAAAGGGTGGAGATCGAGCTGGACAGGCTGCAATGAGAGGGCATCATTTTGGCGATCGAATTCAATGAGTGGGTCAGTCCAATTTTTCCAGCCCTAAAGGGAGACGGCACCATCAGAATCTGTGGGGATTACAAAGTAACTATCAATCATTTCTCGCTGCAGAATCAATACCCGCTACCAAAGGTAGATGACCTATTTGCGATGCTGGCGGGAGGGAAAACATTCATGAAGCTGGACTTGACCTCAACCTACATAACGCAGGAGCTGGAGGAATCATCGAAGGGCCTCACCTGCATCAACACGCAAAAAGGTCTCTTCATTTACAACAGATGCCCTTTTGGGATTCGAGCTGCCGCGGCGATATTCCAGAGGAACATGGAAAGCTTGCTGAAGTCGGTCCCGTGCACCGTGGTCTTCCAGCACAACATCTTGGTTATGGGTCAGGACACCGTCGAGCACCTGCAGAACCTGGTGGAGTTTCTTAGTCGGCTTAATCATCTGGGGCTCAGGCAAAAACGCTCAAAATGCGTTTTCCTGGTGCCTGAAGTGGAGTTCGAGGAGAGAAGAATCACGGCGGATGGCATCAGGCCCATGATGAACCCCTGCAGTCGTTACTGCGTAAAGGAGATGAATGGGTATGGGGTAAAAGCCAAGAAAATGCCTTTGCGAAAGCGAGGAAACTGTTATGCTCAAAAAAATTGCTTGTGTTGTATGATCCATGTCAGCGTTTGGTACTAGCATTTGATGCGTCATCGTACGGGGTCGAATGTGTATTGCAACAAGCTAATGAATTTGCAAAATTGGAACCGCTTGATTATGCATCCAGAAGTCTGTCTAAGGTTGAGAGATCCGATAGCATGATTGAAAAAGAAGTGTTAGCGTGCGTTTACGGGGTAAAGAAAATGCATCAATATCTGTTCGGGCTCAAATTTGAATTGGAAACGGACCATAAGCTGCTTAGATCCTTCTTTTCTGAAAGCAAGAGGATAAATGCGAATGCGTCGGGCCGCATCCAGAATGGGCGCTCCGTTGTCCACATATAACTACGCCATCTGCCACAGGCCAGACACAGATGCTCTCAGTAGGCTGCCATTGCCCAGCACAAGGGTGGAGATGGCACAGCCCGCAGATTTAGTTATGGTAATGGAAGCATTGGAGAGTGAGCAATCACCTGCTACAGCCCGCCAGATTAGAACCTGGATGAGCCAGGACCCCTTACTGTCCTTAGTAAAAAACTGTGTGCTCCACGGGAGTTGGTCTAGTGTCCCGTTAGAGATGCAGGAAGAAACAAAGCCGTAACAGCAGTGCAGAGATGAAATGTCTAGACAGTCAGACTGACTCCTATGGGGTAATCAGTTAGTGGTGCCAAAAAAAGGCAGGGACACTTTCATTAGTGATCTCCACATCACCCAACCAGGCATCGTACTGATGAAAGTGATAGCCAGATCCGACGTTTGATGGCCCAGTATCGATGCAGGCTTAGAGTCCTGCGTGCGCAAATGTTCACAGTTCACATGTTCACAGTTAAGCACCACTAAGTTTATGGTCCTGGCGTCCAAACTGTGGTCCAGGGTCCATGTCGACTATGCAGGCCCATTCTTGGGAAAAATGTTCTTCGTGATTGTAGATGCATACTTCAAATGGATTGAATGTGTGATAATGTTGGCAAGTACGTCCGCTGCCACCATTAAAATGTACGGGCCATGTTTGCAATGCACGGCCTGCCTGATTTCCTTGTAAGCGACAATGGGCCATGCTATACCAGTGCCGAGTTCAAGGAGTTCATGACCCGCAATGGGATCAAACATGTCACATCTTCCCCGTTCAATCCAGCATCCAATGGTCAGGTAGAATGAGCAGTTCAAACAATGAAGAGAGCTTGGAAAGGGTAACTGAAGGCTCATTGCAGACTCGTTTGTACTGAGTCCTGCTTAGTTACTGCACAAGACCCCACTTGCTCACTGGGATCCCTCCCGCTGAACTGCTCATGAAAAGGGCGCTTAAGACAAAGCTCTCCCTAGTCCATCCTGATCTACGCGAACAGGTAGAGAGCAGGCGGTTTCAACAGAATACATATCATGATCGCGCAAATGTGTCACATTAAATTGAGATGAATGATCTTGTATTTGTGCTGAACTATAGACAAGGTCCCAAGTGGCTTCCTGGTATTGTTTTGGCCAAAGAGGGGAGTAGGGTGTTTGTGGTCAAACTCTCAAATTGTCTCACCTGCAGGAAACACTTGGACCAAACCAAACTCAGATTTACGGACTATCCAGAACAACCCAAATAGACTAACTTTTTTGACCCTCCAACACAGACACAAGTGGCAACCCACCCAGCGGTTGACCACGAAGTAGAACCCATCACCCACAGCAGCCCAGCAGGAATCACCATGCCTAGCAGACCAGCAAGACCAGGTGCGCATCAGCCCAGCGAGGGCCCAACAAACGACTCACCAAAACCAGCATTTGCACCGAAACGATCATCTAGGGAAAGGAAGTCCCCAGATCGACTCACATTGTAAACAGTTACACTATTGACTTTGGGGGGTAATGTTGTTATGTATATAACCCTGTAAATACCATGTCTAACCACCAGGGGGCTTATCCCCTGGAGTCCCAAAGGAGCCCAGAATCCCTTGCGAGCACCTGTGTATAAGGAGGCCTCACAAGCTGGAGAGGCACTCTGAGATCTGCAATAAAGGATTACGGTCACACCTTACTTTGAGCTTGCAACATCTAGTCTGACTCTTTATTCAAGGCATAACATGTTGCATGTTGAGAAATGGTGCACACATCCCCAGTTGTGGCCTGGAATGATCCAGATGCATAAAATGAAAGTGCAGCTGTAACCTTCACTTCAAGTGACAAAGCAGACCTCCTGACGCTTCTAGGTTGCAAGTCTGTTTTACTAATGTTCAGATTTCGGTTAAAATTTATTTGTGGAAATGCAGCCTTCTCACACAGTCTGCATCACTCAGGTGCAGGTATGAACACCTGTGTCGATATACCTGACATGGGGAAGGCATCCTGCCCATCATCCTACGTGCTCTGCAGTCCCTCATGTGATGATGTCGATTCAACCGTCTCCTCCGCAGCACCATCATCCAGGAGGCTTGCATGAGGTATGGCATTGTCAATATTTCCCCCATAATTAAACTGTATCTTTGCAACAAGCTCAAAATAGCAGGACAAGGAGTTAAAGCTGCTCTCCTCTCTCTCTCCCCATGGTCGATGCCCTAGTGGGTCGGTTCGCAGAATCACTCCCTCGCCTGGACACAGGGGCTCAGCAAACATACCACATGCTTCTTTTGATGCTGCTGTATAGTGCAAGGGTTCTCATCCCTTCAGTTCCGTTTCCATCACCTCCCCGGGCTCCTTTTGAAGCCGAGCCCCGAGCCCCTGTGTCCGGGCGAGGGATTGATTCCGTTGGCTGACGCTCCGACCCTCGAGCCCGGTGGGGAGACGTTCGGTGGTGGTGTGGCACTTTGAAAAATATCGAAAATTAAAGAATTGCATTCGACTTCCATTTTCTCCATTTTGAGTTTTAAAAAATGAAGCTTCATAAGGCAATTTTTTGTCTTCTTGACTTTCTCCAAAACTTTGCATAAAAACAGTGGCGTCCTTTTGCGTCGATTTTTTAATGCGTGCTGGTTTTTCTTAAATGCCCAGAAGGTGTTTTGGGAGTGGTCACATACACCGTCCTAGAAAAAATGTAAGTTGGCCAAACTTGCTTAAATGTGAAAAACTGGGGCAGACATCATGATCCACCCCGTATGATGCAAAAAAAATCCTAACCTAAAAAAATCGTAACTAACTGAGTTACGTTAACGCAGAAACTTTGGGGAAACTTAGATATTTTAATTTACAGCAAAAAAAGTTGCGTGCGCCAAAAAAACGGTGCAGATAACTGGAGAAAATTGAGCCCAATGTCTTTGCAATTCTCAAAGGCACCTTTGGGGTATCAATCACACAAAATTTCATACACTGACAAGCCACAATTCTTCGAGTCATATTAGCATGGTTTGAGGATTGGCTGACTAACAGAAAACAGACAGTCAGGATAAATGGGTCATTTTTCGGTTGGCAATCAGCAACTAGTGGGGTGCCACAGGGATCAATGCTGGGGCCTCAACTATTTACAATCTATATTAATGACTTGGATGAAGGGACCGAGTGTAATGTAAGCAAGTTTGGTGATGACACAAAGATGGGTTGGAAAGCAAATTGTGAGGAGGTCACAAAAAATCTGCAAAGGGATATAGACAGGCTAAATGAGTGGGCAAAAATTTGGCATATGGAGTATAATGTAGGAAAATATGAGGTTATCGACTTTGCCAGAAAAAATAGAAAAGCAGATTGTAATTTAAATGGAGAAAAATTGCAAAGTGCTTCAATACAGAGGGACCTGGGGGCCCTTGTGCATGAAACACAAAATGTTAGTATGCAGGTTACAGCAAGTAATCAGGAAGGCACATGGAATGTTGGCCTTTATTACAAGGGGGATAGAGTATAAAAGAAGGGAAGTCCTGCTACAAATGTTCAGGGTATTGGTAAGGCCACACCTCGAGTACTGTGTACAGTTTTGGTCTCCGTATTTAAGAATGGATATACTTGCATTGGAGGCTCTTCAGAGGAGGTTCACTAGGTTAATTCCAGAGATGAGGGGGTAGATTTATGAAGATAGGTTGAGTAAATTGGGTCTACACTCATCGGAGGTCAGAAAAATGAGCGGTGATCTTTACAAAACATATAAGATAATGGGAGGGCTGGACAAGATGGAAGCAGGCAGTGTATCTCCAGGCATGGGGGAAACTAAAACTAGAGGGCTGCCCATTTAAAATTGAGATGAGGAGGACTTTCTTCTCTTAGAGGAGTGTAAATCTATGGAATTCTCTACCCCAGAGAGATGTGGAGGATGAAGATAGACAGATTTTGGAATGATAAGGGAATAATGGGTTATGGGAAGCGGGCAGTGAAGTGAAACTGAATCCATTATCAGATCAGCCATGATCTTATTAAATAGCGGAGCAGACTTGAGGGGTCAAATGGCCTATTCCTGCTCCTATTTCTTGTGTTCCTTTGTTCTTGTGAGTTGGCCTGGGTTTGACAGCTTCATGTTTCTGACAAAGTCTTCAGCTCACTCGGTGAAAAACTTTACAGGTGCTCGTGTTTTAAGAATTACATCGAACTGACAGCAATGAAAAAGACCATTCGGCCTAACTGGGCCATGCCATAGTTTATGCTCCATGTGAGTCTCCTCCCACCCCACTTCATCTAGGCCTATTAGAATATCCCTCTCTTCTTTCTCCCTCGTGTTTATCTAGCTTCCCCTTAAATGCATTTATGCTCTTTGCAATCAGAGTTATTCCCGTGGGTAGCTCAGTAAACGTACCACGACTGCTGTAGACTTTCTGTTAAGCTGCGTGAGCAAAGAAGCGAGTAACTGCAATACAGATCAGCAATATCTGAGCTCAAGGCCAGCATTTATTGCCCATATTTATTGCTTATTGAAGGAGTGCAGCGAAGGTTCACCGGACTAATTCCCGGGATGGCAGGATTGATATATGAAGACAGATTGGATCGGCTAGGCTTATACTCATTGGAATTTAGAAGAATGAGAAAGGATCTCATAGAAACATATAAAATTATGACGGGACTGGACAGGTTAGATGCGGGAAGAATGTTTCCAATGTTGGGGAAGTCCAGAACCAGGGGTCACCGTCTAAGGATAAGGTGTAAGCCATATAGGACCGAGATGAGGAGAAACTTTTTCACCCAGGGAGTGGTGAACCTGTGGAATTCTCTACCACAGAAAATTGTTGAGTCCAGTTCGTTGGATATATTCAAGAGGGAGTTAGATGTGGCCCTTACGGCTAAGGGGATCAGGAGGTATGGAGAGAAGGCGGGAATGGGGTATTGAAGTTGCATGATCAGCAATGATCATATTGAATGGTGGTGCAGACTGGAAGGGCCGAATGGCCTGCTGCTGCACCTATTTTCTATGATTCTATGTTTCTATATCTAATTGCCCTTAAAGGTGCTGGTGAGCCGCCTTGTACAACTGAGTGGCTTGCTAGGCCATTTCAGAGGGCATTTAAGAGTCAACCACCTGGCTGTAGGCCTGGAGTCATATATAGGCCAGGCCGGGTCAAATGGCATATTTATTTTCCGAAGCATATTCGTGAATCAGCTGGATTTTTATGACAAACCGACAAGTTTCATGATCACCAGCATTGATACCAGCTTTTTATTCCAGGTTTATTGAATTAATTAACTGAATTTAAATTCCCCAGCTGCTGTAGTGGTATCTTTTCTCTGGATCATTAGCCCCAGTATCTGGATTACTTATCCAGTAACATAACCACTATTCTACCATATCCCACACAGAATACCCTATTGGGCATGGTTCTGGGACCCCTCCCACCCCACCTCATGATTGGCGAGTAAGTCGCACTTGATAGCATTGTCGACGATTGGTGAGGACAACGTCAAATAGGTTTTTCCCTTCTGTTGGTTCTCTCACCACCTGTCGCAGGCCCAATCTGGCAGCTATACCTTCAGGACTCAGCCAGCTCGGTCAGTAGTGGTGCTACTGAGCCACTCCTGCTGATGGACATTGAAATCCATTGCTGCAATCAGTGCTTCTTGCAAGTGATTCTCAACATGGAGGAGTATTGATTGATCAGCTGAGGGAGGACAGTAGATGGTAATCAGTAGGAGATTTCTTTGCCCATGTTTGACCTTCGACTTCATGCGGTCCGGGGTCAATGTTGAGGACTCCCAGGGTCACTTCATCCCTTTTGTATTCTGCAGAGCCACCACCTCAGGTGCGTCTGTCCTGCTGGTGGGACAGGACATACTCAGGGATGGAGATGGAGGAGTCTAGGACATTGACTGAAAGGTATGATTCTGTGAGGATGACTATGTCAGGCTGTTGCTTGACCAGCCTGTGGGACATCTCTCCCAATTTTGACACAAGTCCCAGATGTTAGTGAGATGGACCTTGAAGGGTCAACATGGGCTGGGTATGCCATTGTCTTGTCCAAAGCTGGTGCCGAGTTCGATGCCAGGTGGTCCATCCTGTTTTACTCTTATTAATGTTTCTTGTAGCAGTTTGTTACAACTGAGTGGCTTGCGAGAACATTTCTGAGGGCAGTTAAGTGTCAATTGCTGTGGGTTTGGAAACACATATAGGCCAGACCGGTTAAGGATGGCAGATTTCCTTCCCTAAGGACATTAGTGAAGCAGATGGGTTTTTACAACAATCTGATAACTCCCTGGGCAACATTACTGATACTAGCTTTTTATTCCAGATTTTTATTTACTTAACTAAATTTACATTCTGCAGCTGCCATGGTAGGACTTTTAGTCATGTCTCTTGATCATCGGTCCAGGCCTCTATGTTACCATATCCCAAGAAGCCCGGGGGCAAGGTGAAAGCCAAGCCGGGGATAGGGGCGGCAGCAGGGGGCCATTCGGTCAGGGATGAGGCAGCAGCGGGGGGCCATTTGCGAGCCGTTGACTGGGATGGGGAGATTCAGCATCAAAATACTCCCAGGCCAGGTACAGAATGGATACTAAAGTAAAATACTGGATGCTGGAACAAAAGCGGTAAATGCTGGAAATCTCAGCGGGTCGGCACGGGAAAAATCAGCATGGGCTAGCTACAGAGTAAACTGTAGAACAACACGTTACCCTGGAAACCCAAATACTTGTGCATGCGCAGAACGGGGCCTCAGTTTTGAGGCGCTATCAATAAGCTCCACCCACAGAAGCTAAGGCTTTTCTGCGCAGCGCCAAATTCAAACAGAAAAATGGCGACACTTCGGATTTTTTTTGGAGCTACTTTGGCTTAAAAACTTGGTCGTTAATCTTAAATAGCGCCAAAAAAAGCCAAGTGGAATCTTGGGCCCTTGGAACTTTTGTTTATTCCCCCTTGTAAAGCGGGCATTTATGGTTTATATTTTTCCCAATTGATTAGCCTGAAGAGCAGAGGATTCATTTCAACCTGTATTATGGATATTTGAACTGAGTTTGAGGAAAGTTAGGACAATTGGGATCCTCATTGAGTTGTCAGCCAATGATGCTCATTCTTCAAAAATCTGACTGGCTCTGGGAGTACATCCCCCTCCTCCCTTAAGTTCATTGGTGCTCTGAGAGGCTGCAACTTCTGATTGCGTATTGAGGACCGTCACTCATTATCGAGGCTGCCACACCCTGGATTATCCCTCAGTATAAATACAGGAGTTTGAGGTTGGCTAAATCTTAGTTTGTTGCTACAACAAAGGTTTGATTTGTGAAAAAGAATCAAGATGGCTTCTCAAGTGCGTCAGAACTACCACCAGGACTGTGAGGATGCTGTTAACAAGCAGATCAACATGGAGCTCTATTCCTCCTATGTTTATCTCTCTATGGTTAGTTTTACATTTTAGACCACTTCACAATGGAGTCTATGTAAAGTGAATTTACTAAATTATGTGCTGTATCCAGCCCAACTATTCGGAGTATCTTGAATCTTAACTCACTTTCTTGTTCTCCTTTGAGTTTTTGTTGAAGTTTATTTGGAATACATGGAACTCAGAATTTGTATCCTCATTCTAATGCATTCCATGGACTTTCTGAGGGTCTATAATAAAATTTAAGCTAGACCATTTAAGAAGGATGTCGGGAAGTATTCTTTCCTGCAAGGGTGGTCCAATCTGCAACACTTTCTTCCTTGCTCCCACCACTGAAAAATCAAGGCTTTGATGCTGTGCTCTGGCTTTTCATTGGGTAAGGATATCAAAACATTGTTTCCTTGCCCATGCACATCAAAGTTTCAGTAAGACTTTGAACCCTTGAAAGAAAGTAAAATTTGAATTTAAGTAATGTACACATGGTTATGGGTCTGCTATGCAATACCAAATTACTCAAAAAATTTTTTTTCCATAGTCCTTCTACTTTGACCGGGATGATGTTGCCCTGCGTCACTTTGCGGAGTTCTTCAAGGAGCAGTCACATGAGGAACGTGAACATGCTGAGAAACTGATGAAATTCCAGAATTGTCGTGGAGGACGGATCATCTTGACAGATATCAAGGTTGGATTCAATAAAGGAGTGGCCTTCTGTCTAGCTCCACTTCGACTGATTGTTCCCAGTACATTCTGAAGCAATTGGTTCCAATTTACAACACAGGCCATTTGGCCAAACTGGTCTTTGCTGGTGTTTATACTCCAGCGAGCCTCCTCCCACCTTGCTTCATCTCGCCCTCTCAGCATATCATTATATTCCTTTCTCCCCATGCACTTGCCTAGCTTCCCCTTAAACACAGCTATGCTATTTGCCTCATCAATGTGACTCATTGTTGTGATTGCATAATGGCAATTTTATATTCTCACACATGGGTTCATGGTAAAGTAGACTTTTGATTGAACCCCTAATTTCCGTCAATACTTTTTAATGTTTGTTTAATCCATTGTAAGTGCACTGTTGGAATTTTCTTTATTTCCAGAAACCAGAGCAGGCTGAGTGGAGCAATGGTCTGGAGGCGATGCAGAGAGCTCTGCAGATGGAGAAGAATGTGAACCAGAGTCTGCTGGATCTGCACAAACTCTCCACTGAGAGGACAGACCCGCATGTAAGTTGTTAATAATTTAATGTGGGCTTTTGGGTAAGTTGGAGGCTGTGGCACCTTGCTGTTGTTGGGGCTAATTAAAAGATCTCCATGCTTAATAGATTTGAGTTGTAGTCTCCCTATGTATTTTCTGTTTGGGAAGGGCTGGGGAAAGTTGGCCTACTTTGGACAGTGACTTGTAAATGTGTCTCTGTGATCCCATGATCTGAGCACCTAATGATGCAGTAATTCCATCAAATCTCAATTGCATCACTTGACTCTCCTCCAGTTCAAGAGGATTAAAATCCAAATTCTGAAGGGGAAGCTGACGTTCCATGATATTTGCTGCTGGACATAACTAGTTTCCCTCTTTCAGTTGTGTGACTTTCTGGAGACCCACTACTTGGATGAACAAGTGAAGATGATCAAGAAGCTTGGAGATCACATCACCAACCTGAAGAGACTGGGAGCCCCTGACAATGGCCTGGGAGAGTACCTGTTTGACAAGCTCAAGCTGGGGGAGAGTGACTAAACTGACTGGATCAAGCACTTTGTGTTTAGTACATGTATTTATATAATGGGGATCCCTGTCCTGTAGGGAATGATGGCTTCTGACTTTGTACAAAGATCTGTGAGACATGGGCTCTTGATGTGAAATGTAACATAACTGTAAATAAATGTTCAATATTGGACTGGGTTTTGTATCGTTGTATATTGGAGTGGTTGCTTATTATTCAATTAAAATAATGTGGTTTACATCAAACCAGAATTAGCTGGAGCTGTGCAATAGTTATAGGATTTAATCCTATGAAATTTGTTTTTCCTCTGGTGTAATGTCGATCTATAGATTTGGATGTTCAGACACATGATGCAAGGTCTAAAATTTACATTTAGACCATTAACAGCCACATGAGCTATTGACTGAGGGTCAAAGCCTAGGCAGAGGTACAGTGTAAGGAGAGTCTTAAATAGGTTTAGAGAGGGAATGTGGGAACTAGACAGCTGAATTAAAAATACATGTTCCCACTTGTGAACATTCTCTCAGCCCTTAGATAAATGACAACTCCATACAACAAAATACAAGTTGCTGTGATGTGTGTTACACAAGGAATGTTTCCCAGTATATTTAGTTTCACCTCCAGACAGTGAAGAAAAAGTCCTGGGTTAACTTCCTATTTAATAATTGCACTGGCCCTGGAGTTAGCAGGTTGTATTCAGTAGCTGCTGCAGATCCTGTTTGGTTATTATTGCAGGTTATTCAGTAACTGAACTCACCACTGGTGCTGTAGACTTTCTGTTAAGCTTTGTAGGCAAATCTGCAACTGCTGTACAGACCAGCAATGTCCTCGTGCATTGAACCCCGGGGACGACAATTGGGTGAGGAGGGAAAGCAACAGGTGACATCAGCTTGCTGTCACAGCTTCAGTGGATACCTGAGTGTGGTGGTTCTGGGACAGATTTTCGTCTGCTCAATCCTACCTCATGGCTGAATAACTTGCCAACATGACCTTGGCTTGCATAAATAAGTAATTAGGTAAGTTATTGAACAAATACCTGTGCAAATGTACTCCAACACATCTTCTGGAAGGAGTGTATGTATTTCATTAAAGGCACAAAGCGAAAGGCCCAAGCAGTTAAACACACACCTCTGGATAAACATTTCCCTCACCCCCAGCTCCAATGCCTAATACCTCAATTCATCAACCTAATGTATCCATTTGTATTTAGACTCATTGTGCATTTCATACCAAATAGCAATTAATCTGTCCAAATCCACAGGGCTCTCCATTTCTCTCCTTCACCCCGATGAATGGATTCAAATGTAAATGCTACAGGTGTAATAATCCAGTGTTTACAAATTTGTTTTAGGAATTTAGCTGAAAACTGTATTTGTTGCAATTAAAGTGCCATCAGCCATTCCACGTTAATGTCTTTGCAACTCTCAAAGGCACTTTTTGGGTATCGATGTTACAATATTTCATATATTGATGAGCGACAATTCCACGAGTCGGCCTGGGTTTGCGGCTGATGGGTTTGGCAACTTTCTGTTTCTGACAAAGTCTCAAGCTCACTCGATTTGAAAAACTTCACAGGTGCCCGTGTTTTAAGAATGACATTGAATTCACAGCACAGAAAAAGACCATTCAGGCCCAACTGGGCCATGCTGTGGTTTATGCTCCATGTGAGCCTCCGCACTCCCCACTTCATCTAGACCTATCAGCATATCCTTCTATTCCTTTATCCCTCATGTGTTTATCTAGCCTCCCCTTAAATGCATCTGTGCTCTTTGCATTCAGAGTTATTACTGTGGGTAGCTCAGTAACTAAACGTATCACTGCTGCTATAGACTTCCTGTTGAGCTGTGTGGGCAAAGAAGCAAGTAACTGCCATACAGACCAGTAATGTCTGAGCTCAAGGCCAGCATTTATTGCCCATCTCAAATTGCCCTTGAAGGTGAAACGCCTTGTAGCACTGAGTGCCTTGCTGGGCCATTTCAGAGGGCAGTTGATAGTCAGCCAATTTGCTGTGGGCTTGGAGTTACATATAGGCCAGACTGGGTAAGGACGGCAGATTTCTTTCCCTAAAGGAAATTAGAGAATCACATGGGTTTTTATGATAATCTTCTCATTCCATGATCACCTGTAGTAGCTTTTTATTCCAGATTTATTCCATTAATTAACTGAATTTAAATTCTGCAGAACCCGTGGTGGGATTTTGCCTCTGTATCAGTAGTCCAGGCCTCTGTATTACTTATCCAGTAACATAACCACTATTCTATCATACCCCAAGTAGAATACACGATTGGGCGTGGTTCTGGGACCCCTCCTACCCCACATCATGGCTGACTAACCTGTGAACACTCACTGACTAGGCTCCTACATGAATAAGGAATTGGGCAAGGAATATGTGTGGGACTGTACTCCAACAAAGTATAATCCTCCTGGAATGAGTAAATGTATTTCACTAAAAGCATTAAGGTTATTTATGCATTGAGTGAATAATGCATCATTCACTAAATGAGTTAAATTGTCAAGTCAAATAGATACTTCTCCTGAAACTTTCACACCCCCCATTCTCCGCCCCGCCATGTCTGTTCCATCAATTTATAAATCCAATACTAGCAGCTCCTCCATAAATGTACCCAGTTGTATTTCGTCCAATTGTGCATTTCATACCAAATAGCAATCATCCTTTCCAATCCTACTGGATATCTCTTTGTCCCCTTCTTGTCCATGAATGGATTCAAATGTTGTTGATGCCGAAGGTCCAATAATCCAGTGTTTACAAGTTAATTTAGGAACTTTGCTGAGAACTGCACTGGGTGCAATTAAAATTGTCTCCTTTAGTCTTTCAATGTTAATGTCTTTTTAATTCTTTCCGGGCTGTGGATGTCGCTGGCAAGGATGGCATTTATTGCCCATCCCTAATTTCACTTGACAAGATGGTAGTGAGCCGCCTTTTTGAGCTGCTGCAGTCCTTGTGATGAAGGTACTCCCACAATGCCGTTATAGAGGGAGACCCATGCTTTTGACCCAGTGCCAATGAAGGAATGGCGATATATTTCCAAGTGAGGGAAATTGCAGGTGATGGTGTTCCCATGTGCCTGCTGCCCTTGTCCTTCTAGTTGCTGGAGGTCGCGGGTTGGCAAATGCTGCCAAAGAAGCCTTGGTGAGTTGTAGCGGGGAATCTTGTAGATGGTACACACTGCAGCCATGGTGAAGGCAGTGAATATTGAAGTTGGTGGATGGGATGCCAATCAAATGAGCTGCTTTGTTCTGGATGTGTCGAGCTTCTCGAGGGTTGTTGGAGCTGCACTCCTCCAAGCAAGTGCAGATTATTCCATCACACTCCTGACTTGTGCCTTGTAGATGGTGGAAAGACTTTGGGGAGTCAGGAGATGTGACACTCGCTGCAGAATACCTGGCCTCTGACCCGCTCTTGTTGCCACAGTATTTATGAGAGTGGTCCATTTATGTTTCTGTTCAATGGTGACCCCCAGGTATTAATAGTAGGAGATTCGGCAATGGTAATGCTGTTGAAAGCAAGGGCAGGTGCTTAGACTCTCGCTTGTTGAAGATAGTCAATGCCTGGCACTTGTGTGGTGCAAATGTTACTTGCCACGTATCAGCCCAAGCCTGAATGTTGTCCAGGTCTTACTGAATGCGGGCATGGACTGCTTCATATTCTGAGGAGGTGCAAATGGAACTGAACACTGTGCAATCATCAGTGAACATTCCCACTTCTGACCTTATGATGGAGGGAAGTTCATTAATGAAGCAGCTGAAGATGGTTGGGCCGAGGACACTGTTCTGAGGATCTCCTGCAGCGATGTCCTGTGGCTGAGATGATAGACCTCCAACAACCACAACCATCTTCCTTTGTGCTCGGTATGACTCCAGCCGTGGAGAGGTTCCTCCTTGATTCCCATTGACTTCAATTTTATCCAGGCTCCATGATGCCACACTCAGTCAAATGCTGCCTTGATGTCAAAGGTAGTCACTCTCACCTCATCTCTGGAATTCAGCTCTTTTGTCCATGTTTGGACCAAGGCTGTAATGAGGTCTGTAGCCGAGTGGTCCTGGCCAAACCCAAACTGAACATCTGTGAACAGATTATTGGTGAGTAAGTGGCATTTGATAACACTGTTGATGACACCTTCCATCACTTTGCTGATGTTTGAGAGTAGATGATGGGACAGTAATTGGCTGGATTTGATTTGTCCTCTTTTTTTGTGGACAGGACATACCTGAGCAGTTTTCCATGTTGTCGTTAGTTGCCAATGTTGGAGCTGTACTGGAACAGCTTGGCTAGAAGTGCAGTTAGTTCTGGAGCACAAGTCTTCAGCACGACAGTTGATGGGGCCGATACACTTTGCTGTATCCAGTGTGCTCAGCTTGATATCATGTCAAGTGAATTGAATTGGCTGAAGACTGGCTTCTGTGATGGTGGGGACCTCAGGAGAAAGCTGAGACGGATCATACATGAGGCACTTCTGGCAGAAGATGGTTGCAAATGACTCAGACTTGTCTTTTGCAATCACATGCTGGGCTCTGCCAACTTTGAGGACGGGAATATTCATGGAGCCTCCTCTTCCCATTAGTGCTTAAATGATCTCCCAGTATTCACGACTGGATGTGGCAGGACTGCAGAGCTTTGATCTGACCCATTGATTGTGGGATCGCTTCACTTTGCCAATTAACAAAAATGTTTCCATTGGCTGAAGGGTCAATAATCAGAGGGCACAGAATTAATGTGATTCGCAAAGGAACCAGAGGCGACATGAAGAAAAACTTGTTAACTCAACGAGTGATTAGGATTTGGAATCACTGCCTGATAGGATGGTGGAAACAGATTCAATAGTAGCCTTCAAAAGGGAACTAGATAAATACATGAAGGAGAAAAAATTGCAGGGTTTATGGGGAAAGAACTGGACTAACTGGATTGCTCGTTGAACAAGCCGGCACAGACTCGATGGGTCGAATGGCCTCCTTCTGTGCTTTATTATTCTGTGATTCTCTGAAGACCAGCACTGTGCACAGGACTCCAAGTGTTGTCTAGCCAAGGTTCTATACAAATTTAACATGCTGCACACGGATGTGGTTCAGCTGCAGACATTCCTCGCTCTGAGCTCAGAACTGCGCTAATGGTTAACTGTTTACGTACGCATCACAAAATATATCAGGTCAATGTTCACCCCACTCCATGCAATAACATAAGAACATAATTAGGAGCAGGAGCATGTCCAATGGCACCTTGAGCCTGCTCCAACATTCAATATGGTCATGGTTGATCGTCAACTGCACTTTCCCGCCCTATCTCCATATCCTTTGATTCCCTGTGCTGATACCTACTGACTCAGGGACAAGGGTGTTAGCAACTGAGGCAAGGTTGATCAAATCTTACATTTATATGTTGCCTTTTGTTCAGGACAGCCCAAAGCACTTCATAGCTGATGAAATTCTTTTGAAGTTCAGTCTCAGTTTTGTAGCCGCTAATTTGCACAAAAAGATCCCCCATCAGTCTGTTTACAATGGGGAGATCTGGATTTGGATGAATGTACACAGGTGGATTTGAAACACTGCTTCAACTAAAAGACACAATCAGCACCACTCAAAATAAGAGCAAAGTCATATGTGTATGGAGGCTCAGATTGTGATTCCCCTTCCAAATGTATTCATTCACAATACAGGGAGGGACAAGCAATGAAGGGCCGCAGCAACTGAGGAATGTGCCCACAGTCAGTCAGTGGGGAGTCAGGTTGTGGATATAACCACCAGTTTAAACATACCTCATGGAAATTAGTGTGAAACCTAAATTCGAGGAGGTTCTGGTTTGCAGATTTTCAAAGTTTCTAAAAATCAAAATTATTCACGTCCTGTTCAAAGATGCAGCCTGGATTTTAGCCTGCTGTCCATGGCCAGATTTGGCACAATCACCTCAAGGTGGTCCACCTTTTCCTCTCCACGGTCAAATATTATTATTTGAAGCTCATCATGGATAAGAACATATCCAAACCATCTTTCTCCAGTCTTCATCGCCTCCTCTGACGTCACTTGCACCCACCATTTTCTCTTGACACTCAGTGTGAGCTCATAGACTGCTTTGAGCATGCAGTTACAGCAGGCGGTGAAGAAAGCAAATGGCATGTTGACCTTCATAGCTAGTGGACTTAAGTTTTGGAGCAGGAAGGTCTTACTGCAGTTGTACAGGGTCTTGGTGAGGCCTCACCTGGAATATTATGTTCAGTTTTGTTCTCCTAATCTGAGTAAGGACGTTCTTGCTATTGAGGGAGTGCAGCGAAGGTTCACCAGACTTATTCCCGGAATGGCAGCACAGACATATGAGGAGAGACTGGATCGACTGGGCCTGTATTCACTGGAGTTTAGAAGAATGAGAGAGGATCTCATCGAAACATATATAATTCTGATTGGACTGGACAGGTTAGATGAAGGAAGAATGTAGGGGAAGTCCAGAACTAGGGATCCAGTCGAAGGATAAGGGGTTAGCCATTTAGGACCGAGATGAGGAGAAACTTCTTCACTCACAGAATTGTGAATTTGTGGAATTTTATACCGCAGAGATTTGTTGATGCCAGTTCGTTAGATATATTCAAGAGATATGGCCCTTATGGCTAAAGGGATCAAGGGTGTATAGAGAGAAAGCAGGAAAGGGGTACTGAGGTGAATGTTCAGCCATGATTTTATTGAATGGTGGTGCAGGCTCGACGGGCCGAATGGCCTACTCCTGCATCTAATTTCTATGTTTCTATCTTTACCCCTACATAGTCATCTCAGCTGTTTCCGCCTCATATTCTGCCACATAGGTTAATGAGGCCAAAACAAGGAAAGAGAAAATATCCAAGAAAGTCGGGTCTGTACATTTCATGTCTCTTACACTCGGGATGTCTAACCTCCCAATGTCCCATGGTTCAATGAGTGTTAGCATTCCAGAATATGGTGTCACAATAGGTCACTGTTATTATGTATGGAGAAAGAATCAGACTGAACACTGTGAGCTCAAAGTAAAGTGTGACCTTGGTCTTTCATTGCAGGTCTCTAGAGTGCCTCTCCAATCTGTGAGGCCTCCTTAAATACCTGTGTTCTCAAGGGATTATGGGATCACTGGGACTCCCAGGGATGAGCCCTCTGGTGGCTGTACAGAGTATATGCAAGTTTACATATATAACAACACTCCCCCACCACGCACCACAAAGTGAACAGTGTAACAATTTACAAGGTGAGTCGATCTGGGGCCCTTCTTGCCCTGGTTGATCGTCTCGGTGTGAAAGCTGGTATTGGTGAATCAACTATTGGTCCCTCGCTGGGTGGCTGTGCAGCTGGCCTGGCTTCCTGATGTGGTGGGTCCTGCTGGGCTGCTGTGTATAATGGGTTCTGCTTCGTGGCCGACCGTGGTGTCGCTTGCCACTGGTGTGTATGTTGGGGTGTCAAAAAAGGTAGGGTACAAAGTGGGTTGCTCAGGATAGTCCGTGAATCTGAGTTTGATTTGGTCCAAATGTTTCCGGTGAATGAGATCATTTGAAAGTTTTACCCGAAACACCCTGATCCCCTCTTTGGCCATGACAGTGCCGAGACGCCACTTGGGACCTTGTCCACAATTCAATACAAATACAGGATCATTGATTTCAATCTCAAGTGACACATTTGCGCTATCATGGTATGTACTTTATTGAAGCCGGCTGCTCTCTACCTGTTCATGTAGATCAGGGTGAACTAACGAGAGCCTTGTCTTAAGTGCTCTTTTCATGAGCAGTTCAGCAGTTGGGATCCCAGTGAGTGAATGGGGTCTCGTGCGGGAGCTAAGCAGGACTCGGGATAGGCAAGTTTGCAGTGAGTCTTCCGTGACCCTCTTCAAGCCCTGCTAGATGGTTTGCACTGCTCTCTCTGCCTGATCATTGGACGTTAGTTTAAATGGGGCAGATGTGACATATTTGATCCCGTTGCAGTTCATGAATTCTTTGAACTCAGCACTGGCAAAACATGGCCCATTGTTGCTCACATGGACATCGGGTAGGCTGTGTGGGGCAAATATGGCCCGCAGGCTTTCAGTAGTGGCAGCAGACATGCTAGCCGACATTTTATCACATTCAATTCATTTGGAGTACGCATCTACAACCACAAAGAACATTTTACCCAAGAAGGGGCCTGCATCGTCGACATGTACACTAGACCATGGTTTGGAGGGCCAAGACCATAAACTTAGCGGCGCCTCCCAGGGTGCATTGCTTAACTGCAAGCATGTATTACATCTGTGCATGCAGGACTCTAAGACAGCATCGATACCGGACCACCACACATGGGATCTGGCTATCGCTTTCATCATTACGATGCCTGGATGGGGACTGTGGAGGTCACTGATGAAGGTGTCTCTGCCCTTCTCGGGAAACACGACTTGATTGCCCCACAGAAGGCAGTCTGCCTGTATAGACATTTCAACTTTGCGCCGGTGGAATGGCTTTATCTCTTCCTGCATTTCCACTGGGACACTGGACCAGCTCCTGTCAAGCACACAGTTTTTGACTAGGGATAATAGGTGTCCTGGCTCGTCCAGGTTTTGATTTGCCGGGCAGTGGCGGATGATTGCTCACTCTCAAATGCTTCCATAACCATGACTAAATCTGCAGGCTGCCCCATTTCCACCCCATGGTGGGCAATGGGAGCCTACTGAGAGCATCGGTGCAGTTTTCTGTGCCTGGCCTGTGGCGGATGGCATAATTGTATGCGGACAAAGTGAGCGCCATCTCTAGATGCAGGCAGATGCATTAGTATTTATCCCCTTACTCTCGGAAAACAGTTTATGGTCAGTTTCCAATTTGAGTTTAAGCCCAAACAGATATTGATGCATTTCTTTACCCCATAGACACACGCTAACGCTTCTTTTTCAATCATGCTATAGGCTCTCTCAGCCTTAGACAGACTCCTAGATGCATAAGCAACCGTTTGCAATTTCCCAAAATCATTAGCTTGTTGCAATACACACCCGGCACCATATGACGACGTATCACATGGTAGTACCAAACACTTACATGGATCATACCTCACAAGCAATTTGTTTGAGCATAACAATTTTCTTTACAAAGGCATTTTCTTGATTTTTGCCCCATGCCCATTCGTCCCCTTTATGCAGTAAGACATGCAGTGGTTCTAACAGTGTGCTGAGACCCGGTAAGAAGTTAGAAAATAGTTCAGGAGTCCGAGAAACGACCGCAGCTCTGTCACGTTCTGTGGCCTCGGTGCATTCTCGATTGCCTCCATCTTCGTATCGGTGGACCTGATGCCCACCGCGATCCTCCTCCCCAGGAACTCCACTTCAGGGGCCAGGAAAGCGCACTCCGAGCGTTTTAACCTGAGCCCCACGCTGTTGAGTCGACTAAGAACCTCCTCCAGGTTCTGCAGATGATCGTCTGTGTCCCGACCTGTAACCAAAATATTGTCCTGGAAGACCACGGTGCGCGGGTCCGACTTGCGTAAGCTTTCCATGTTTCTCTGGAATATCGCCGCCGCTAATTGAATTCCACACGGGCATCTGTTCTACATGAAAAGACTTTTGTGCATGTTGATGCAGGTGAGGCCCTTCGATGATTCCTCCAGTTCCTGCGTTATGTAGGCTGAACTCAAATCGAGCTTTGTGAACATCTTTCCTCCCACAAGCGTTGCAAAGAGGTCGTTGGTCTTTGGTAGTGGGTATCGGTCCTGCAGGGAGAAATGATTGATAGTTGCTTTGTAATTGCCACAGATTCTAACGGTGCTGTCTTCCTTGATAACTGGGACAATAGGATGGCCCACTCGTTGAAGTCGATCGGTGAAATGATGCCCTCTCTTTGCAGCCGGTCTAGCTTGATCTCTACCCTTTCTCTCGCCTTGTAATGGATGGGTCGCGCCCCAGAATTAGGTGGATCTGCACATTTGCTCCTTGGAATATCCCGATGCCTGGTTCGAACAGCGAAGGGAACTTGTTTAAGACCTGGGCACACGGTGTGTCATCAGCAGGCAATAGCGCTCGGATGGCGTCCCAGTTCCAGCGTATCTTTCCCAGCCAGCTCCTGCCGAGAAGCGTGGGACCAGCGCCTGTTTCAACCCAGAGTGGTAGCTTGTGCACTGCTCCATTGTTGGAGACCTTTATGGTAGCACTGCTGATTATGGGAATCAGTTCCTTTTTGTAACTTTTAGTTCGTGTGAATGGGACTTAAGACTGGCCTTGAGGCTTTGCTGCACCACAATTTTTTGAAAGTCTTTTTGCCCATGATGGACTGGCTCACGCCCGTGTCCAGCTCCACTGACACCGGGAGTACATTTAGTTCAATATTCCGCATTATCAGGGGACACGTAGTGGTGAATGTGTGCACCCCATGTACCTCTGCCTCCTCGGTCTGAGGCTCTGGTTCGTCGTGATCCGCTGTGGATCTGTCCTCCTCTGCAACATGGTGGTTTGCAGGATTAACAGGATTTGCAGCTCGCCTGCACATATGTTGGAGATGTCCCATTGTTACACTGCCCTTGCAAACGTACCGTTTGAAGCAGCATGAATGGAAACGATGATCACCCCCGCAACGCCAATAAGTTGTTAATGGCCTTGCATTCATCACCCTTGGTGGTGGACTCTGAGACATCTGCGGACGTGCAGCTGCAGGCATGTGTGACCTGCCCTGTACGTTGTGATTTGAAAACAACATCACTTTGTTCACAGTACTTGTAGCAGCACTTGTGTGCTGAGAGATTTGCTTAGTATTGTCACTGGTGGCAATGAACGCCTGGGCTATCGCTCTGGCCTTACTCAAGGTTGAGGTTTCTATAGTCAAAGGTTTGTGAAGTATGGTTTCGTGGCCAAAGTCTCTGAACGTATGCTCCAAATGTCCTTCAAATGCGCAATGTCCTGCAAGGCGTCTTAGCTCGGCACGCCACTTTCTGGTCTTCAGACTTTTGGAGGTGTCAAACCGGTACCTCGCCATCAGAACGCTTTCCTTTGGGTCTAAATGCTCCCGGACCAGTGTGCACAAATCATCATATGATTTCTGCGTGGGTTTCGCTAGAGTAACCAGGTTTTTGATAAGTTCATACGTTGGTGCCCCATAGACGGTGAGGAGAATCGCCTTTCATTTGGCAGCATTCTGTTCTCTATCCAGCTCTTTGGCTACGAAGTATTGGTCGAGTCACTCCACAAAGATTTCCCAATCATCTCCCTCCGAAAATATCTCCAGAATGTCCCCTGTTCTCTGCCTTTTTGGGTTCGCTATCTGTAGCTTGTCGCCAGTTGTTTTGTATGGAGAAAGAATCAGACTGAACACTGTGAGTTCAAAGTAAAGTGTGACCTGAGTCTTTTATTGCAGGTCTCCAGAGTGCCTCTCCAATCTGTGAGGCCTCCTTAAATACCTGTGCTCCCAAGGGATTATGGGATCCCTTGGGACTCCAGAGGATGTGCTGTACCGAGTATATACAAGTTTACATATATAACAAATGTCTTGCACTATTCTGTAACACTTCTAGAGTGCGGTCAGCTCAAGATTGGATTGCCCTAAAAATGTTGTTAAATTAACTTAACTAAAGTGTTACCAACAGGAATCAGGCACTTAAAAAAAAAAATTTCCCTGCCACAAACCGCTGGAGTGGAGCTACATTACAGGACAAGCGGGAATCTGTTCAACCTCCGCCGCCTCCAGACCAGATCCAAGGTCGTCCCATCCTCCGTCACTGAATTACAGTACACAGACGATGCTTACATCTGTGCACACTCGGAGGCTAAAGTCCAAGTCATCATCAACACCTTCACCGAGGCGTACGAGAGCATGGGCCTTAAACTAAACATCCATAAGACAAAGGTCCTCTACCAACCTGGCCCCGCCACACAGCACTGCCCCCCGGTTATTAAAATCCATGACGAGGCCTTGGACAATGTGGACCATTTTCCATACATTGGGAGCTTACTGTCAACAAGGGCAGACATCGACAACGAGGTCCAACACTACCTTCAGTGCAGCCTTCGGTCGCCATAGGAAGAGAGTGTTTGAAGACCAGGACCTCAAACCTGACACCAAGCTCATGGTCTACAGAGCAGTAGTGATACCCGCCTCCTATATGGCTCAGAGACATGGACTATGTATAGCAGGCACCTCAAAACACTGGAGAAGTACTACCAACATTGACTCCACAAGATCCTGCAAATCCATTGGCAGGATAGGCGCACCAACGTCAGTGTTCTCACTCAGGCCAACATCCCCTGCATCGAAGCATTGACCTCGCTGATCAGTTAGTTTTAAATTTTAAACTGAATCCAAATTGTCAGGGTGAGATTTGATCAGCAGTAGTTCCTCCTATCGTTACCTGGCTGCTTTTTCCATCTCTTCAGCCTGTCTTCCCCTTGCTGTGCAGCACTTGGCCCAAGTTGCTGCTGTTTGTATCAATCTTGTTTTATATTTCCCAGCCTCTATCTGCGCTCAGCTCTAACACGTGTTCTTGCCCGGACCCTACAGGCTTCAAAATGCTTCCAGTTTCAGTTGCAATCTTGGAACCCCCATCGGTCTCCCTTGCTGATTTCTAGTCTCTCACTAAAATGTTGTTGCTCTGCGCCCCATGACCTCCTGAATACTATCTTCATGGAGTCCCATTGGCCTGGAACAATATTGCACTAGATCCCAACTTCCAAAACTGTCACTTATTGGTCTAATGAAGAGTTGGATAATAGAGACAAGTATCTATCGGATAATCAATTAGAGATTTGGTCATAGTGTTTTCAGCTTCATCTGAGTTTTGTCCATACTGAAATTCAGAGGTTATTCTCAACTTGCCTGTAACACATGAACACGGGCGTGTCAGTCCATCTTTTCCTTACTTCTTCCTTCAATAGTGTTCCACCTTTGATGTGCTTTCTGAGCCTGTTGTTTCCTGTTGATCCCACAGTGTTCTGATCCGATGAGGAACGGAAGATATCCATGGAGCCCCAGCACCATCCTTCCCTGACCAGATTTGTGGAAACATCAGTAACTCTCAGCTCAGAAATATTTACTGGACATTGTGTTCCAACAGAAAACATTCACCACTCTCCTCGCCTCTTTCCATTTGTGCTTTTCCCGTGGACAGTCAAACATCAAGAGAGATTAATCATTAGCAAACACAGGAAAAAACAAATATTCCCTTCACACCAGTGGGACAATGTCTACACAACCAACACTACACACAGTGTTTTTCTCTCTCTCTTCGTGCAATCCTCCCAATCCCTTCAGCTTGACACAAACGTCCCGCCCTTTAACCTCTGCGAATAGGTTATATTACCACAGCACATGTAAAATACATGGAATGAACTGGTACAAATAGGTGCCTCCTCAGATATTTAAGACATTAAAGAAAACACACTCAATTAACCATCATTTCAAGTTTGCATGAATCTAATAATGGGGTGAGGCAAAACCAATATAAAAGGACCTGGATAGGTGTTCTGCTGGTGGAAAATGACATTTAATGTGGGACAAAACAAGAGAATGAGACTCGGGAAGGGAAATTAACAGTGGGAATATAAACTTATTAGTTCTAGGCCACAAGCCACCAACACAGTAGCTGAGCCTGGGGATCCCGGAAGCAGATAGCGTGGAGATTTTACACATGATTGAGATAGATATTGGCGGACTGGATGACTGAGAACTTTTAGTATCAGGGATCAGTCAGATGGACTCAGTGTGTAGCACTCTCATCTCACAGTCACAAAATTATGGGTTTGAGTCCCCACTCCAGAGAATTGAGCACAAAATCTCGGCTGACACTACAGGGCAGAAATGAGGGCATGTTGCACCGATGGAGATGCCATCTTTTGGATGAAATGTTGAACCGAGGCTCCGTCTGCCCTCTCAGGTGGACAGAAAAGATCCCATGGTCCCACGACACTATATCGAAGAAGAGCAGGGGAGTTATCCCTGATGTCCTGGCCAATATTTATTTCTCAACCAACATCACTGAAAACAGATTATATGTTCATGATCACATTGCTATTTGTGGAACCTTGCTGTGTGCAAATTGGCTCTGCATGTCTTACAACAGTGACTGTGCTTCAAAAAGTACTTCCTTGGCTGCAAAGCACTTTGGGACATCCTGAGATCATGAATGGCGCTATATAAATGCAAGGCTTTCTTTTTGGACTACAGTCTATCTCATTGTTACTGCAATTTCATGGTAACAAAACAAGAACTGAAAATCCCACGGTCCCCTCCACAACTCTTTTGGGGGGGGGGTACAAAATAAACATTAGATCGAGTGCCCCCCGATCTTGGGGACACTCCAGACACTTATAACTGCCCTCCTTTTTTTTTATTTTTTGGGGGTTTTTTTGTGTTTTTTTTTCTTTTGTTATTTTTTTTGGGCAATAAAATCATATAATTTACAAGTGCCCCCTATAAAAGGGGAGGGGGAGACTAAAACCCGGCAATTAAAACAAATTGAACTTTAAAACATAAAATCAAATTAAAATTTGGTTGCCGGGGGTTATAATGCAGGGTGATGGCACCCTTGGCCGTGCCCAGGAACAGTCCTACGAGGAGACCCTCGGACCAACCCGCTCCCCTCCGCACAGGGTGCCCAAAGATCAGGAGTGTGGGACTGAAGTGCAACCAGAAATTGAGGAGCAGCCCCTTTAAATAATGGAACAGGGGCTGCAACCTCGCACACTCCATAAAAACATGGAACACGGACACTTCCAGACCGCAGAACTTGCAGGCAGCCTGGGAGCCTGTGAACCGACTTAAAAAATTTGTTGCACCGGACTTCTCCGTGCACCACCCTCCAGACCAAGTCCCCGATAAATAGTGAGAGGGCTCCCGCGTAGAGTGGACTCCATCGGGGCCCCCACCTCCTCCGGACGGCAAGAAGATACGCCATGGCGTGTCCGGACGGCAGACGAGGATGGCATGGATGAGAGTGTGCAGGAGCAGCCTGCACAGGAAACCCCTCCGCGCGGAACTGAAAGGCATGGAGGGGATTTCCCCGAGGCGGCTCAAGTTGTGAGGCGCCGGCTCCCGAGGGAGGTTCCGGGGTTTGGCGCCGATGAGGAATTCCGTCCGGACGGGGGTCAGTTCGGACGGGATCTCCCCACGTGCTTGAGCCTCCTCGACACACCTAACGGAGTCAGGGCCCAGAGCTGTTTTTAGCGACTCGATGGCATCGGCCACGCGGCAGACGTCGGCTGAATTTAGGCGCCGCGCCAGCGTGTCTGGCGCCATCCAGCCCGCTCCTCTGCCATCGAGCAGGTCCCTGACCCTGGTCACCTCACCAGCCACAGCCCTCTCGTCCGACTGCCACCTAAAACCTCGGTCATGGAGGTACGGATTCCCGAGCAGCGGCTCCTGCAGGACAGCCGCCACTCCAGCCGGTGGAGAGTTGCGCTTGGTGGAGACTTTGTTCCAGACCCTGGTGAGTTCCTTGTAAAAGACAGGCAGCTCCTGGACGGCGGTCCTGACGCCCCCCAAGCTCACAAACAGGAGCTGCGTGTCGTAGTTGAGGCCATGCTGCTGGCGGAAGAAATACGTCGCCAGCGCACGCCACCTAGGAGGGGGCTCGACGTAAAGGTATCTCTGCAGGGTCTGAAGACAGAAAGTTGCGAGCTGGGTGCTGACGCACACCAATGACTGACCGCCCTCCCAAAGCGGGAGACTCAAGACCGCGGCAGAGACCCAGTGCTTCCTGTTGTTCCAGAAGAAGTCCACCAGCTTCTTCTGTATCTTGCCGACAAACGCAGGGGGAGGGGTCAAAGTGACCAGCCGGTACCACAGCATAGCGGCCACCAGCTGGTTTATGACTCGCGCTCGACCCCTGTAGGACAGCACTCGGAGCAGTCCTGTCCAGCGCCCTAGGCGAGCGGCGACCTTGGCCTCCAGCTCCTGCCAGTTCGCCGGCCAGGCTTCCTCGGGGCTGCAACCTCGTACATTCAATAAAAACATGGAACACGGACTCTTCCAGACCGCAGCAATTGCAGGTGGCCTGGGAGCCCGTGAACAGGCTTAAAAATTTGTTGCACAGAACTGCACCGTGCACCACCCTCCAGGCCAAGTCCCCGATAAATAGTGGGCGGAGTCCTGCGTAGAGTGCACTCCATCGGGGACCCCCGCCTCCTCCGGACAGCAAGATGGTGTGCCATGGCGTGTCCGGACGGCAGACGAGGATGGCAAATTTGAGATTGTGCAGGAGCAGCCCGTACAGGAAACCCCTCCGCGCAGAACTGAGTGGCACGGAGGGGATTTCCCCGAGGCGGCTCAAGTTGTGAGGCGCCGGCTTCCGAGGGAGGTTCCGGGGTTTGGCGCCGATGAGGAATTTCGTCCAGACGGGGGTCAGTTCGGACGGGATCACCCTACGTGCTTGAGCCTCCTCGACACACCTAACGGAGTCAGGGCCCAGAGCTGTTTTTTGCGACTCGATGGCATCGGCAACGCGGCGGACGTCAGCCGAATTTAGGTGCCGTGCCAGCGTGTCTGGCGCCATCCAGCCCGCTCCTCCACCATCGAGCAGGTCCCTGACCCTGGTCACCTCACCAGCCACAGCCCTCTCGTCCGACTGCCACCTAAAACCTCGGTCGTGGAGGTACGGATTCCCGAGCAGCGGCTCCTGCAGTACAGCCGCCACTCCAGCTGGTGGAGAGCTGCACTTGGTGGAGACTTTGTTCCAGACCCTGGTGAGTTCCTTGTAAAAGACAGGCAGCTCCTGGACGGCGGTCCTGACTCCCCCCAAGCTCACAAACAGGAGCTGCATGTCGTATTTGAGGCCATGCTGCTGGCGGAAGAAATACGTCGCCAGCGCACACCACCTAGGAGGGGGCTCGACGTAAAGGTATCTCTGCAGGGTCTGAAGATGGAAAGTCGCTAGCTGGGTGCTGACGCACACCAACGACTGATCGCCCTCCCTAAGCGGGAGACTCAAGACCGCGGCAGAAACCCAGTGCTTCCTGTTGTTCCAGAAGAAGTCCACCAGCTTCTTCTGTATCTTGGTGACAAGCGCAGGGGGAGGGGTCAAAGTGACCAGCCGGTACCACAGCATAGCGGCCACCAGCTGGTTTATGACAAGCGCTCGACCCCTGTAGGACAGCACTCGAAGCAGTCCTGTCCAGCGCCCTAGGCGAGCGGCGACCTTGGCCTCCAGCTCTTGCCAGTTCGCCGGCCAGGCTTCCTCGTCGGGGCTAAGGTAGACTCCCAGATAGAGGAGATGGGTCGTGCTCCAGGCAAAAGGCCTGAGCTCCTCCGGCAGGGAGTCCACCCGCCACTGACCCACCAGGAGTCCGGAACATTTCGGTCCCCTCCATAACTCTTTTAGTGGGAGACAAAATAAACATTAAATCAAGTGCCCCCCGATCTGGGAGACACTCCAGACACTTATACCTGCCCTCTTTTTTTTTGTGATTTTTTTGGGGCATTAAAATCATATAATTTTACAAGTGCCCCCTATAAAAGGGGAGGGGGACACTAAAAACGGCAATTAAAACAAATTAAACTTTAAAACATAAAATCAAATTAAAATTTGGTTGCCGGGGGTGATAATGCACTCCAGTCCCTCCATTGCCCACCTCTCCTGGAAGGCCGCGAGCGTACCGTTGGACACCTCGACATTCTAGCTCCTGTGTGTACAGGTGCTCACTAAACTTGGAAGTGATGGAGTATCTGAGCACTTGTGTTTGAC
The DNA here is from genome assembly GCF_044704955.1 of Pristiophorus japonicus. Classification (NCBI taxonomy): domain Eukaryota; kingdom Metazoa; phylum Chordata; class Chondrichthyes; family Pristiophoridae; genus Pristiophorus; species Pristiophorus japonicus. Next base: position 133,038,500 of record NC_091980.1, on the reverse strand, counting down.
GCATTCATCACAAGCACTTTCCATTCACCGGACCCACTATCGGTTGCTTAGCACACTCATTGATCTGTTTGGATGTTGCATCAAACCCGCAGATTCCTGCACATGACCAACGCTCAGAACCATCCAGAATTATTGAAAAGACGCTGACTTGCAAAAAACAGAGGATGACAAGTGGCCATTAATTGGTCCAGGCAGAGCACGGCCGATGGGGTGTTCTCTCCGTCTGCCTGCCTCTCTTCTGCGGCTATGTCTGTGCCCTGGTGTCCCTGGAGAGGGAACATGCTGTGTCTGCTGGTATGCTGGAGGCTTTCTGTGACCAGTGGCCACCAGAGGGACTGGAGTGCAGTGTGGATAAAGGGAACAAAATTATAATTTTAAAGGTTTTTCTGTTCGTTTTGTCATAATTTGGAACTTATTGTTTATTCCCCCTTTGTAAAGGGGGCACTTATGGTTTAAATGTTTCCGATAGCTGATTTAATCATCCCAATTAGGGCAGTAGGCCCAGCTGCGAGTTGGCATGGGCCTCTTCTGTGCTGTAACCATTCTATGATTCTATGAATTGATTAGCCTGAAGAGTAGAGGATTCAATTAAATCTTTGATTCTGAATATTTGAACTGTGTTTGAGGAAAGTTAGCACAATTGGGATCCTCATTGAGTTGTCAGCCAATGATGCTCATTCTTCAAAGATCTGACTGGCTCTGGGAGTCCATCCCCCTCCTCACTTTATTTGATTGGTTCTCTGAGAGGCTGCAACTTCTGATTGGGTAATGAGGAATGTCACTCATTATCGATGCTGCCTCGCTTGGATTATCCTTCAGAAGAATACAGGAGTTTGAGTTTAGCGAAAGCTTAGTTTTGTATTTCATCAAAGTTACGATTTTGTTAAAAAAAAAATCATCAAGATGGCTTCTCCAGTGCGTCAGAACTACCACCAGGACTGTGTGGATGCTGTCAACAAGCAGATCAACATCGAGCTCTATTCCTCCTATGTTTATCTCTCGATGGTGAATTTTATATTTTAGACCACTTCACAATGGAGACTGTGTAATGTGAATTTACTAAATTCTGTGCTGTATCCAGCCCACCTATTCTGAGTATCTTGAGTCTTAATGACTCACTTTCCTGGGTGCTTTTGAACTTCTTGTTGTTTATTTGGAATACATTCTGCACTCAATGCATGGAATTTAGAATTTGTGTCCTCCTTCTAAATCACTCCATCGAATTTCCGTACCTTACCTTTTCAATGGGGGATGTAATCTTAAAATTAGAGCTAGCCTGTTTAGGTGGAAATCAAAGTAGTATTTCCTGCAAGAGTGGTGGAAATCTGGAACACTTTCGTTCCCATCTCCCTCAAATTTAAAAAAGACTTTGATGCTAGGCTGTAGTTTTTTGTCGGGTATGACAAGATTGTTTCCATGACAGTATATACCAGTTCTGTGAGATTTTGGACCCTTGAAAGAGAGCAAAATATTGAGATTGATATGTACTGTACATGATACCCAAGTACTCTTCTGATCCCTCCATAGTCCTTCTACTTTGACTGGGATGATGTTGCCCTGTGTCATTTTGCCAAGTTTTTCAAGGCGCAGTCACAGGAGGAATGTGAGCATGCTGAGAAACTGATGAAATTCCAGAATCGCCGTGGAGGACGGATCTTCTTGGCGGACATCAAGGTTGGATTTGATAACGGTTCCAATTTACATCACAGGCCAAACTGGTCTTTGCGGTGATTACATTCCAACAAACCTCCTCTCTCCTTGCTTTATCAGCATATCATTCGATTCCTTTCTCCCCATGCACTTGCCTAGCTTCCCCTTCAATATATCTGAGCTATTTGCCTCATCAATATAACTGCAGAGTTTGTGATAGCAAACAGAATTGCCACTAAGTTAACATACAGGTTCATGGTAAAGTAAACTTTTGATTGCACCCTGAATTTCCTTCAATACATTACAATGTTTGTTTAATCCATTCTGTGTTCAATGTAGAATTTTCTTTCTTTCCAGAAACCGGAGCAGGATGAGTGGAGCAATGGTCTGGAGGTGATGCAGAGAGCTCTGCAGATGGAGAAGAATGTGAACCAGAGTGTGCTGGATCTGCACAAACTCCACTGGGAGGACAGATCCTCATGTGAGTTCTTTTTGATTTAATGTTGCCTTTCGGGTAAGTTGGAGGTTGTGGAACCTAGCTGTGCTTCGGCCTAATTAAAAGATCTCCATGCCCAATAGCTTTGTGCAAGTGTCTCATTGGCTTTTGTGTGGGAAGGGGTGGGGAAGTTCACTGACTGTTAAATGTATCCCAGGATCTGTGCACCTGTTGTGCAGTAAGTTTTTAATCTAATGATGCAGTAATTCCATCAATCTCAATTGCACCACTTGACTATCCTCCAGTTCAAGAGGATTAAAATCCAAACTCCTGAAGGGAGACATTCCTTGATATCTGCTGCTGGACATAACTAGTTTCCCTCTTTCAGTTGTGACTTCCTGGAGACCCACTACTTAGATGAACCAGTGAAGATGATCAAGAAGCTTGGCGATCACATCACCAACCTGAAGAGACTGGGAGCCCCTGAGAAAGGCCTGGGAGAGTACCTGTTTGACAAGCACACCCTGGGGGAGAGTGACTGAATTGACTGAGATCAAACAATTGTGTACAGTATTTAGATAATTAAAAATATTGTGTTGGTAATGATGGCTTCTGACTTTGGACAAAGAGCTGAGACCTGGGTGCTTGATGTGAAATGTACCATAAATGTAAATAAACTGTTCAACATTGGACTGGGTTTTGTCTCCTTGTATATTAAGTTGATAAAATAAGCAATTAACATGTTTTACATTAGACAATAATTGCACGTAGTTGTGCAATAGTGATATGGGATTCAGTCCAATGCGATTTGTTTTTTCTCAAGGGGGCCATCAGCTGGTCCAGGCAGGGGATCGTTCAGCCCGACTGCCTGCCTCTCTTCCGCGGTTACATCCAAGCCAGCGTGTCCCTGGAGATGGAGCATGCAATGTACATCGGTACGCTCGTGGCCTTCCGTGAGAGGTGGGCGCCGGAGGGACTAGAGTGCATCATTACCCTGGCAACCAAATTTTAATTTGATTATTATTGCTTAAAGTTTAATTTGTCTACGTTTGTCAGTTTTAGTGCCCCCGCCACCCTTTTCGCCAGGGGGCAATTATTTCTGTTTTGGTGCCCTTGCGGGGGGGGAACGAGAGGGCACCTGAAAAATTTGGAGTATGCCCCTCCCCCTTTAATCAGGGGGCACTTGATTATTGTCTTCAACTAAAATAGTCGTATGAAAAATCGAACGCTTTGTCCCTATCGGGCGTAACTTGTGATGGGGAAGACAATCTAGATATAGCATCAAAATTACTGTGATCAGCTGATCATCTGTATTCAATATCACATGTATATGTGGACAAAATCAAAGCCCAACTCAGCATTTGGGCTGCAGCTAATGTTGGAACTGGGGACTTTGGATGGAGGATTGCTGTCAGAGGCATATGGTCTGTAACAATGGTAAACTTACAACCGTACAAGTATTTGTAGAACTTCTTGACCCCAAAAAGTAATGCCAAACCTTCCCTTTTGATTTGCGCATAATTACGGTCACTGGCACTGAGAATGCGTGAAGCAAAAGCAATTGGTCCCTCCTCCACACGATGTCGTACAACTATTTTAAGTGAAACCATAAATCATGTGACTGCCCACCCTTAAAAGGGGGCACTAGAACCGACAAATAAACAAATGAAATTTTGGCCGTTAAACAAATCAGTTTAAAATTTTGTTGCCCCCGGTGCCTACCTCTCGTGGAAGACCGTGAGCATACTGGCAGACAATTCATGCTCCATCTCCAGGGACACCGTAGCTTGAACCACTATGTAGTACATCAGAGATCACTGCCTCAACTCCATATGGAGAAGCGTCACATGCTAGCGTGATCTCCTTAGATACGTTAAAGTGAACTAACACAGTGCTGTCTACCAATTGGCTTTTATACTCCTTGAATGCTGTGTCGCATTCTTCTGACAACTTCCAATGGACCTGTTTTTTCACTAGATCATTCACTGGATGTAACACTGTAGCCAAATTTGGTAGGAACTTCCCATAATCATTCAAAAAACCCAAAAATGATCGAAGTTCAGTGACATTCTTGGGGAGTGGGTGCATTTCTGATTGCATCCCTTGGTTGGATGTAAATCATCTTTGTCTACTCAACCCTAAGAACTCCACTGAGGTTTGAAATAACTCACACATGCAAGCAATCACTTATACTCGGTGCTTCTCCAGCCATTTGAGGACTTAATTCAATATGTTATGAATTTGCCTATTTGGTGATGAAATTAGTATGTATTCTAAAAAACATACAACCCCTCCAATACCTTGCAAAATCTGGTTCATCACCCCTTAGAATATGGCAGGGGTGGAAAAACACCAAATTGTAGCCTATTAAATTGATATAGGCCTAGATGAGTATTTATATTCAAGCATGACTTACATAAGAACATAAGAACATAAGAAATAGGGACAGGAGTAGGCCATATGGCCCCCGAGCCTGCTCCGCCATTCAATAAGATCATGGCTGATCTGATCATGGACTCAGCTCCACTTCCCAGCCTGCTCCCCATAACCCCTTAACCTCTTATTGTTTAAGAAACTGTCTATTTCTGTCTCAACATTTATTCAATGTCGCAGCTTCCACAGTTCTCTGAGGCAGTGAATTCCACGGATCTACAACCCTCTGAGAGAAGAAATTTCTCCTCCTCTCAGTTTTAAATGGGCTTCCCCTTATTCTAAGTTCATGCCCTCTAGTTCTAGTCTCCCTCATCAGTGGAAACATCCTCTCTGCATCCACCTTGTCAAGCCCCCTCATAATCTTATCCTTTTCGATAAGATCACCTCTCATTCTTCTGAATTCCAATGAGTAGAGGCACAACCTCCTCAACCTTTCCTCATAAGTCAACCCCCTCATCTCTGGAATCAACCTAGTGAACCCTCTCTGAACTGCCTCCAAGGTAAATATGGAAACGAAATCTGCACGCAGTATTCCAGGTGTGGCCTCACCAATATCCTGCATAGCTGTAGCATGACTTCCCTGCTTTTATACTCCATCCCATTTGCAATAAAGACCAAGATTCCATTGGCCTTCCTGGTCACTTGCTGTACCTGCATACTATTCTTTTGTGTTTCATGCACAAGTACTCCCCAGGTCCCGTTGTATTGCAGCACTTTGCAATCATTCCCCACTTATATAATAACTTGTACTTTGATTTTTTTCTGCCAAAGTGCATGACCTCACACTTTCCAACATTATATTCCATCTGCCAAATTTTGGACCACTCACTGAGCCTGCCTACGTCCTTTTGCAGATTTTTTGCGTCCTCCTCACACATTGCTTTTCTTCCCATCTTTGTATCATCAACAAACTTGGCTACGTTACACTCAGTCCCTTCTTCCAAGTCGTTAATATAGATTGCAAATAGTTGGGGTCCCAGCACTGATCCCTGCGGCACCCCACTAGTTACTGGTTGCCAACCAGAGAATGAACCATTTATCCTGACTCTCTGTTTTCTGTTGGTTAGCCAATCATCTATCCATGCTAATATATTACCCCCAACCCCCAATCTTGTGCAGTAACCGTTTTAGTGACACCTTGTCAAATGCCTTCTGGAAGTTCAAATACACCACGTCCACTGGTTCCCCTTTATCCACCCTGTTCGTTACATCCTCAAAGAATTCCAGCAAATTTATCAAACATGATTTCCCCTTCATAAATCCATGCTGACTCTGCCTGACCAAATTTTGCTTTTCCAAATGTCCTAATACTGCTTCTTTAATAATGGACTCCAACATTTTCCCAACCACAGATGTTAGGCTAACTGGTCTATAGTTTCCTGCTTTTTGTCTGCCTCTTTTTTTATATGGGGCGTTACATTTGCAGTTTTCCAATCTGCTGGGACCTTCCAAGACTCCAGGGAATTTTGGTAAATTACAACCAATGTCTCCACACTCCCTGCCACTACTTTTCTTAAGACCCTAAGATACAAGCCTTGAGGTCCATGGGATTTATCTGCCTTTAGTCCCATTATCTTACTGAGTACCACCTCCATAGTGATTGTGTTAAGTTCCTCTCTGACTATAGCCCCCTTGACTATCCACTGTTCGGATATTGTTAGTGTCCTCTACCGTAAAGACTGATACAAAATATTTGTTCAGTTTCTGACATCTTCATGTTCCCCATTACTAATTCCCCTGTCTCGTCCTCTACGGGACAAACATTTACTTTAGCCACTCTTTTCCTTTTTATATATGTGGACTTATATTTCCTCTGTACAGCTCCCAGACGGCTCATTCCTCGGAGTCCCAAGGAACCCCATAATCCCTTGGGAGCACAGGTATTTAAGAAGCCATCACAGGTTGGAGAGGCACTCGGCAGACCTGCAATAAAAGACTAAGGTCACACAGGAGTTCGAGCAGGCGGGAGTTCAAACAGCCAGTGGCCTATAAAGGCCCAACAGTCGGGAGTCCGGGGAGTTCGAGCAGGAGGTGGGAGTTCGAGGAGGAGGCCAGCCGGTGAGGCAGTCGGTGAGGTAGTCAGAGAGGCTCAGCTGGTGCAGCTGCAGCAGGGGCAGAAGGTAAACAAAGAAGTCGAAAGAAATCGAAAGGTGACATCACAGCCAAGGGGGTAAGTGTTTGGCTGGTGATTGGTGAGTACTTTTTCTTTTATTTTCCTTATCAGCAGGTAACCTTTATCATTGTTGTTACCAATTTAATTCAATCTAGGGGTTAAGTCATGGCAGGAGAGCTCGGACACGTGTTATGCTCCTCCTGTGCTATGTGGGAACTCGGACACTTCCTTTGTTGCTGACGACTACAAGAGCGGGAAGTGTGTCCTGCTGCAACTCCTGACAGACTGCATTGCAGCACTGGAACTGCAGGTGGATTCACTCTGGAGCATCCGCGATGCTGAGGATATCGTGAATAGCACGTTTAGTGAGTTGGTCAGACCACTGGTAAAAGTTACACAGCCATAGAGGGAATGGATGACCAACAGGGAGAGCAGTGGAAGGAAGGTAGTCCTCTGCGGTCATCCCCCTCCAAAACAGATATACCGTTTTGGGTATGGTTGGGGGGGATCACTCATCAGCAGAAGGCAGCAGCAGCCACGTCCATGGCACCGTGGGTGGCTCTGCTCTACAGGAGGACAGGAAAAAGAGTGGGAGGGCCATAGTGGTAGGGGATTCTATTGTAAGGGGAATAGATAGATGTTTCTGCGGCCGCAATCGAGACTCTAGGATGTTATGTTTCCTCCCTGGTGCAAGGGTCAAGGATGTCTCGGAGCGGGTGCAGGATATTTTGGAGCAGGAGGGTGAACAGCCAGTTGTCATGGTGCATCTAGGTACCAACGATATAGGTAAAAAATGAGATGAGGTCCTACAAGATGAATTTAAGGAGCTAGAAGTTAAATTATAATGTAGGACCTCACTACCAGTGCCACGTGCTAGTCAGAGTAGGAATCGCAGGATAGCTCAGATGAATACGTGGCTTGAGGAGTGGTGCAGAAGAGAGGGATTCAATTTCTGGGACATTGGAACCGGTTCTGGGGGAGGTGGGACCAATACAAACGGAACGGTCTGCACCTGCGTAGGACCGGGACCAATGTCCTAGGGGGAGTGTTTGCTCGTGCTGTTGGGGAGGAGTTAAACTAATATGGCAGGGGGATGGGAACCTATGCAGGGAGACAGAGGGAAGTAGAATGGAGGCAGAAGCAAAAGATAGAAAGAAGAAAAGTAAACATGGATGGCAGAGAAACCCAAGGCAAAATTCAAAAGGGGCCACATTACAACAAAATTCCAAAAAGGCAAAGTGTGTGAAAAAGTTAACACTGAAGGCGCTGTGCCTCAATGCGAGGAGTATTCTTAATAAGGTGGATGAATTAACTGCACTGCCAGCAATTAATGAATATGATATAATTGGCATCACGGTGACATGGCTCCAGGGTGACCAAGGCTGGGAACTCAACATCCAGGGGGATTCAGCATTTAGGAAGGATAGACAGAAAGGAAAATGAGGTGGGGTCGCGTTGCTGGTTAAAGATGAAATTAACCTAATAGTAAGGAAAGAAAATAGCTTGAATGATGTGGAAATGGTATAGGTGGAGCTGCGGAATACCAAAGGGCAGAAAATGCTAGTGGGAGTTGTGTACAGACCACCAAACAATAGTAGTGAGGTTGGGGACAGCATCAAACAAGAAATTAGGGATGCGTGCAATAAAGGTACAGCAGTTATCATGGGCGACTTTAGTCTACATATGGATTGGACTAACCAAACTGGTAGCAAAACGGTGGAGGAGGATTTCCTGGAGTGTATTCGGCATGGTTTTCTAGACCAATGTTGAGGAACCAACTAGAGGGCTAGCCATCCTAGACTGGGTGATGTGTAATGAGAAAGGACAAATTAGCTATCTTGCTGTGGGAGGCCCCTTGGGGAAGAGTGACGATAATATGGTAGAATTCTTTATTAAGATGGAGAGTGACACAGTTAATTCAGAGATGAGGTCCTGAACTTAAGGAAAGGTAACTTCAATGGTATGAGGCGTGAATTTGCTAGAATAGACTGCCAAATGTTACTTAAAGGGTTGACTTTGGATAGGCAAAGGCAAACATTTAAAGATCACATGGATGAACTTCAACAATTTTACATACCTGTTTAGAGTAAAAATAAAATGGGGAAGGTGGCTCAACCGTGGCTAACAAGGGAAATTAAGGATAGTGTTAAATCCAAGGAAGATGCATATAAATTGACCAGAAAAAGCAGCAAACCTGAGGACTGGGAGAAATTTAGAATTCAGCAGAGGAGGACATAGAAACAAAGACAACATGTTTAGTTAAGAGGGGGAAAATAGAGTATGAGAGGAAGCCTGCTGAAAACATAAAAACTGACTGCAAAAGCTTCTATAGATATGTGAAGAGAAAAAGATTAGTGAAGACAAACGTGGGTCCCTTGCATTAAGATTCAGGTGAATTTATAATGGGGAACAAAGAAATGGCAGACCAGTTGAACAATTACTTTGGTTCTATCTTCACAAAGGAAGACACAAATAACCTTCTGGAATTACTAGGGAACTGAGGGTCTAATGAGAAGGAGGAACTGAAGGATATCCTTATTAGGCGGGAAATTGTGTTGGGGAAATTGATGGGATTGAAGGCCAATAAATCCCCGCAGCCTGATAGTCTGCATCCTAGAGTATTTAAGGAAGTGGCCATGGAAATAGTGGATGCATTGGTGATCATTTTCCAACAGTCTATCGACTCTGGATCAGTTCCTATGGACTGGAGGGTAGCTGATGTAACACCATTTTTTTTAAAAGATGGGAGAGAGAAAATGGATAATTATAGACTGGTTAGCCTCACATCAGTAGTGGGGAAAATGTTGGAATGAATTATTAAAGATGAAATAGCAGCACATTTGGAAAGTAGTGACAGGTCCAAGTCAGCATGGATTTATGAAAGGGAAATCATGCTTGACAAATCTTCTGGAATTTTTTGAGGATGTAACTACTAGAGTGGACAAGGGAGAACCAGTGGATGTGGTGTATTTGGACTTTCAAAAGGCTTTTGACAAGGTCCCACACAAGAGATTGGTGTGCAAAATGAAAGCACATGGTATTAGGAGTAATGTACTGACGTGGATAGAGAATTAGTTGGCAGACAGGAATCAGAGAGTCGGGATAAACGGGTCCTTTTCAGAATGGCAGGCAGTGACCAGTGGAGTGCCGCAGGGCTTAGTTCTGGGACCACAGCTACTTACAATATACATTAATGATTTAGATGAAGGAATTGAGTGTAATATCTCCAAGTTTGCAGATGAAACTAAACTGGGTGGCGGTGTGAGCTATGAGGAGGATGCTAAAAGGCTGCAGGGTGACTTGGACAGGTTAGGTGAGTGAGCAAATGCATGGCAGATGCAGTATAATGTAGATAAATGTGAGGTTATCCACTTTGCGGGCAAACACACGATGGCAGAATATTATCTGAATGGAGACAGATTAGGAAAGGGTCAGATTAGGCAATGAGACTTGGGTGTCATGGTTCATCAGTCATTGAAAGTTGGCATGCAGGTACAGCAGGCGGTGAAGAAGGCAAATGGTATGTTGGCCTTCATCGCTAGGGGATTTGAGTACAGGAGCAGGGAGGTCTTACTGCAGTTGTATAGGGCCTTGGTGAGGCCTCACCTGGAATATTGTGTTCAGGTTTGGTCTCCTAATCTGAGGAAGGACATTCTTGCTATTGAGGGAGTGCAGCGAAGGTTCACCAGACTGATTCCTGGGATGGCAGGACTGACATATGAGGAGAGACTGGATCAACTGGGCCTTTATACACTGGAGTTTAGAAGGATGAGAGGGGATCTCATAGAAACTGATGGGACTGGACAGGCTAGATGCTGGATGAATGTTCCCAACGATGGGGAAATCTAGAACCAGGGAACACATTCTTAGGATAAGGGGTAGGCCATTTAGGACTGAGATGAGGAGAAACTTCTTCACTCAGAAAGTTGTTAACCTGTGGAATTCCCTACTGCAGAGAGTTGTTGATGTCAGTTCATTAGATATACTCAAGAGAGAGTTAGATATGGCCCTTATGGCTAAAGGGATCAAAGGGTATGAAGAGAAAGTAGGAAAGGGGTACTGACGGAATGATCAGCCATGATCTTATTGAATGGTGATGTCGGCTCGAAGGGCCAAATGGCCTACTCCTGCACCTATTTTCTATATTTCTATGTTTCTATGTTTCTATGTCCCTGGAGAGGGAGCACACGGTGCTTGTTGTGTGATTGAGGCTTACCGTGGTCAGTGGGCACGAGAGGGACTTGAGTGCAACGTGGACACACGGATCTAAATTATAATTTGAAAAGTTTTTATGTTAGTTTTCTCAGATTTGGAACATATTGTTTATTCCCTCTCATAAAGGGGCACTTATAAGTTTTTTGCTATTGATTAGCCTAAAGAGTAGAGGATTCATTTAAACCTGTGATGCTGAATATATGAACTGTGTTTGAGGAAAGTTCGGACAATTCAGATGCTCATTGAGTTGTCAGCCAAAGATGCTCATTCCTCAAACATCTGACTGGCTCTGGGAGTCCAACCCCTCCTCCCTTTAGTTGATTGGTGCTCTGAGAGACAACAACTTCTGATTGGGTTTTGAGGACTGTCACTCATCCTCTAGGCTGCCACGCCTTGGATTATCCAGCAGTATAAATACAGGAGTTTGAGGTTCGTTAAATTTCAGCTTGTTGCTTCAACAAAGTTTAGATTTGTGAAAAATAATCAGAATCGTTTCTCAAGTGCATCAGAACTACCACCAGGATTGTGAGGATGCTGTCAACAAGCAGATCAACATGGAGCTCTATTCCTCCTATGTTTATCTCTCCATGGTGTGTTTTGTATTTTTGACCATTTCACAATGGATACGATGTTATGTGAATTTACTAAATTCTGTGTTATATCCAGCCCACCTATTCTGAGTATCTTGAATCTTAATGAGTCACTTTCCTGAGCTCTCTTGAGCTTGTTGAAGTTTATTTGGAATACATTCTGCACTTAATGCATGAAATTCAGAATTTGTATCCTCATTCTAAGTAACTCCATGGACCTTCTGTACTTTACCTTTGCAATGAGGGGATGTAATTTTAAAATTAGAGCTAGTCTATTTAGGGGGCAAGTCAGGAAGTATTATTTCCTGCAAGTATGGTGGAAATCTGGAACACCTTTCTTTCCCATTCCACTCCTCCCCCACCACCCCCCTGCAAAAAAAGTCATTGATGTTGGGCCAAGGTTTATTATTGCATAGGGTATGAACATATTGTTTCCATGGCCATGTACATACTAGTTTAGTGAGACTTTGAACCCTTTGAAAGAAAGCACAATATTGAGGTGATATTATTTATAGTACACGTGGTGATGCGTCTGCAGTATAATACCTAAATATTCTCTTATCCTTCCACAGTCCTTCTACTTTGACCGGGATGCTGTTGCCCTGCGTCAGTTTGCGGAGTTCTTCAAGGAGCAGTCACACGAGGAACGTGAGCATGCTGAGAGACTGATGAAATTCCAGAATCGGCGTGGAGGACGGATCATTTTGGCAGATATTAAGGTTGGACTCCATAAAGGAGTGGCCTTCTGTCTGGCTCCCATTAGACTGAATGTTCCCATTACATTGTCAAGAAATTGGTTCAAATTTACAGCACACAAGCCATTTAGCCAAGCTGGACTGTGCTGGTTTTTATATTCCACACAAGCATGCTTCCTCTAACCCGATCAGCATATTGTTCTATTCCTTTCTCCCCATGTGCTTTCCCTTAAATACATCCAAGCTATTTGTCTTATCCATATGACTCTAGTGCTTGCTGTAGGTTAATGGCAATTTTATATCCCAGCAAATATGTTCATGGTAACGTAGACTTTTGATTGCACCCCTAATTTGCTTCAAATGTTTATTTAATCCAGTGTTGGTGAACTATTAGAGTTTTGTTTCTTTCCAGAAACCAGAGCAGGATGAGTGGAGCAATGGTCTGGAGGTGATGCAGAGAGCTCTGCAGATGGAGAAGAATGTCAACCAGAGTCTGCTGGATCTGCACAAACTCTCCACTGGGAGCACTGACCCTCATGTAAGTTCTTAATAATTTAATTTGTGCTGAGATTGTGAAACCTTGTTGTCTTTAAGCCTAATTAAAAGATCTCCATGCCCAATAGCTTTGTGTTGGTGTCTCTCCATTTTATGTTGGGGAGCAGTGGGAAGGGATGCGGGAAGTTGGCCTACTGTAGACAGTAACTAGTAAATGTGTCTGTGATCGCAGGATCTGAGCACCTATTGTGCAATAAATTTTAATCTAATGATGCAGTAATTCCATCAATCTCAATTGCACCACTTGACTATCCTCCAGTTTAAGAGGATTAAAATCCAAACTCTGAAGGTGAAGCTGACATTCCTTGATATCTGCTGCGGGACATAACTAGTTTCCCTCTTTCAGTTGTGTGATTTCCTGGAGACTCACTACTTGAACGAACAAGTGAAGATGATCAAGAAGCTTGGAGATCACATCACCAACCTGAAGAGACTGGGAGCCCCTGAGAATGGCCTGGGAGAGTACCTGTTTGACAAGCACACCCAGTGGGAGTGTGACTAAACTGTCTATTGGATCAAGCTTATTGTTTAGTACTTGTATTTATATAATTACCCCCCTCCCCCACCCCCCAATCCTATAGGGAGTGATGATTTGTGACTTTTTACAAGAAGCTGTGTGACCTGAGAGCCTGATGTGAAATGTAACATAACTAAATAAACTGTTCAACATTGGACTGGGTTTTGTCTCTTTGCATGTTTGAAAAATAACCAACCATTCATTCAATTAACATAATGTGCTTTTCATAAAACAAAAATTACACTGAGCTGTGCAACAGTGTTCTGGGATTTAGTCCTCTGAAGTTTGTTTTTCCTTGGTTGTAATGGCAATATATTGACTGGGATATACAGACTTGTTTGTAAGGCTTGAAACATTCAATAGGGGCGTTCAGACAATTGATTGCGTGACAAAGCATGGTCAAGGGTTAGGGTAAAGGAGTGTCCTAGTGGTGGTAAGGTTAAGAGCGATAACTTGGAGGTTAGGGTCTTAACAGCTGAATAAAAATACCTGTTCCCACGAGTGCACATTCTCTCTCTCTCTCTCTCTCTCTCTCTCTTTTCCTAAATGACAACTCAATGCAACAAGCTACACATTTGCTGTAATGTGTTAAACACAGAGAATGTCTTCTGGGCATTCAATAATGCCATTTTATTTTCGTGAAGTCCTGGATTACAGAATCATAGAAATTTAGTGTGGAAGGTGGCCATTTTTGCCCACTGTGTCCATGCCAGTCCACCCCGAGCTATCCAGTCTAAGCCCACTTTCTAGCTTTATTCTGTAGCATTCTATTAAGTGTATGTGCCCTGGGAAGAGCTGTTTGTATTAAGTTGTTGCTATAAATCCTGTTCAGTTATTACTGCAGGTAATTCAGTGATGGAACTCACCACTGCTGCTGTCGACTTTCTGTTCAGCAGAAACTGCTGTACAGACCAATCTATGAGTACATTGAACTCCGGGGATTACAATTGGGTGAGGAGGGAGAACGTTAGTGACATCAGCTTGCTGACCCCGCTTCATTGATTAGTGTGGATTCTCTCGTGCCCATGGGTCTAGACAGCTTCTCTTCTGCCCGCTCCCATCGTGATCAAATAGAACAACCTAGGCTCATGTGTGAAAGGTATAGAAGGAATATATGTGTCTTACTCCAACAAAATATAACGTTTCGGGAAGGAGTAAATGTATTTCATGAAATGCACAAAGCAAAAGGCCCAAGAAATGAAACAAGTTTCTCTGGAAAATCATTTGCCCCACACCCACCGCATCCTGGGCCCTAAGGCCTAATCCCTCAATTCATAAAAAAATGGGCTAGAAATTCGGGTTTCAGCAAAAACTCTTTTTGGCAAAATGTGCTTTTTCGCATCGCAATCAGGCCCGAAATTTAATTTGCAAATTGGTTAAAATTGGCGTTGCACGAGGATTTGCGGCGCAAACTGCGATCCCTGCAAACTTTAGACCGAGGCCGGACACCCCTGCGAGAGAGGTCTTGGGAGGGTGGAAAACGACCAAAAAATAAATTGGGGGAAAAAAACGTTCACAAAACATTTACAAGACACTTATCTATCAAATCACTGAAAAAGAATTAAAAAATAAAAACTATAACTTGCCTTTTTGCAGGTCTTCATACTTACCGATGCTGGCAGGGCTGCTATGATAGGTTTTTCCCTGTTGGTATTTTGAGCGCAGAATACGGGTACGGAGAATCAAATTTTTGGTGAAAATGGGATATCGGGTCTTGCACGGTGGCACTCCTCTGCCCAGCAGTACGTGGGAAGCGCCGCCGCAAAATGTCACCGAATTTCCCGGCGAGCGGGTTTTTGTCAAAATGGGTGAAATAGCACGAAAAACCCGGTCACAAAATCGACGTATTTCGAGCAGAAAAATATGTAGCAATTTGTATTTCGGCCCACTTTGCATTTGATATAAAATAACAATCATCCTGTCCAAATCCGACTAGATCTCTATTTCCCTCCTTCACCCCTATGAATGGATTCAAATGTTAACGCTGCAGCTGTAAAAATCCAATGTTTACAAGTTAGTTTCTGGAATTTAGCTGAGAACTGTATTGGGTGCAATTAAATTGCCATCATCAGCCATTACATGTTATTGGGCTCAATTTTCCCCAGTGCCGTTTTTTGGCGTATTGCACAGTTACGCCCGTTGTTTTTGGCCCTGAATACTAAAAAAAAATAACTTGCAAGTTTCCTCGTTCTATTTTTTGAAATTGGCGCTCTGCAAGCTCTCCTTTCGCTTTGCGGAGGTGGAGCTTAATATCTGCACCGAAAAAACAATGCATCCCCCCTTTGCATGCGCGGGAAAAAAATGATGTTTTTTACGTGACTGCTATAGACGCGTATGCCCAGTACAATTCCCGGTCTGCATTCAGCCATTTTTAAAGAGCCAGTTGTGTGTGAGAACTTTAATTCTTAGTGGAAAAATTGGAGCCGCAATACAATAGGCAATGCGGCTCAAAGACCAAGAATTTCTCACAGGATGAAGTGGAGACACCAGTTACTGTAATTGAGGCCAGATGGCAAGAGCTGGACACCAGTAGAGGTCACAAAAAAGTTTCACCAAAAGAAATGAAGAAACGCTGGAACCAACTTGCAGAAGATTACTGTGCAATGGTGACCACCCCGAGTTCTGGAGGCCAGTGCAATAAGAAGTAGCAGGACCTTGGTCAAGTAGTTAGTGTAAGTAATATTTTCATTTATTCACTGGAATTGCAATTGTAAATGTGAGCATCAGTATATGTCCCACCCAGCAGAAAGATCCCCTCTCTAAAAAGTTATATTTTCATCACTGCAGAGGAAGGTGGCTCACAACAAAAGGGAAAGAACTCGAACAGGAGGAGACCCAGCAAATCTGCACCCACTGACATCCTTGGAAGAGAGGGTCGCTACTTTGATGGGTCCTGCCTGGAGAAAAGCAACCACCACTGAACAAGCTGGGCCCACACTTGATGGAGAGGGTAATCCCTGCAAATTCCACAGTCTGGCTTTGCTAAATGTTAAGTGCTGTGCGGGCTAGCCATGCTTCGATTCATGGGGATATCTCCGTCAGTCAGGCTTCGGTTGATGCAATGTGCTATCATTCATCGTGGTCCTTCAAATGAGCCTGCTGCCTGCACTGTGTGAGCCTACTCATGTCACCCTGCCCCTTCCTCTGCTGCTAATCATTTGTCTGTTCTGTTATATTTTGTAGAACTTGTGGCCAACCCTGATGAGGCTGAAGCCGATGCAGAAGAAGATTCAGACGCGGACGAGCTTGAAGAGGAGAACATCTTCCAGTGCCACCTTCCAGACCAAGAGCATGGGTGTGAGGGGGAAGGGAAGGGGGTAGGGGAAAGGGATGGATGAAGCCCCCGTTCTTGTACTCACTCTGGCGGAGGTGCAGGTGTTGCCCATTGTGGTGCCAGGCCTTTTCCTGGTACGAGTGTTGGACCATTCCATGGTTTCTCACAGTCCGAGGCTGGGGATTCCAGTGGTGTGCAGCAAGGCACACCCAGGGCCCCACCATCCGAAGCTGTGGGATCCAGTGGGATGCAGCGAGCCACACCTAGGGTGAGGAGTGGAAAGAGAGATCAACAGCTCTCTCCTGAGGTGCAGGATCTAACAGGTGTGGTTCAGATGATGGCAATGAGTACGGAGAGCATTGACCTTACGCGATCACTCCTGGACACCATCAGTGGGGTGGGTGAAGAGGTATCGGGACTGTCGGGAGAAGTAACAATACTCTCACGAGAAATGGGAACACTATTCGGCACATGAGGGAGGGAATGTCGCAGGTAGTTGAGACACTGTCAAGGCACATGAGGGAGAGAATGTTGGAGTTGGCTGCTGCAATAACGGAACACGACCAGACCCCACAGCCATTGACAGAATCAACTACCACTCCCACTCCAATCCCCAGACCAGACTCTGAAGAGACCCAAGCTGGGCCTTCCACATTATTGCCTGCCCACGCCCCCCATTATGAAGTGTGCATTACCTGAGATGCTCGAAAAAATAAGCTCGGTACCAACCCGAGAAATGCTGCAGGGGAGTCTAGCAAGTAGCCTCCGGAATGGTCCATGCATCGGAAATGCTGCTTCAAGCTGCCAATGATCCTCTCTATTTCGCTGCGAGTGACAAGGTGCGACATGTTGTATTCCCTGTCAGGTTCCGTCCGGATTACACGTAGAGGCGTCATGATCCAGGTGGCGAGGCCTTACCCTTTGTCTCCCAACAACCAGATCTGCCCTTCTGGCTGCTGCTGAAACATGGCAGATATAGCGCTCTCACGTAGGATGAACACATTGTGGGTGCTCCCGGGTATCTCGCATCAACTGCCATGATGCGATGCATATCGTCAC
Organism: Pristiophorus japonicus; assembly: GCF_044704955.1. Lineage (NCBI taxonomy): Eukaryota > Metazoa > Chordata > Chondrichthyes > Pristiophoridae > Pristiophorus > Pristiophorus japonicus. The sequence continues at coordinate 133,020,963 of NC_091980.1, read as the reverse complement.
ACACGAGCAGCACATTCACGGAATGGAAGCCTTTTCTGCTCCTGTCCATCTCAGAATCCTTCAAAGGTGCTTGCAAGGTGATGTGGGTACAATCAATGCAGCTCAATTGCTGGGAAGCCAGAAATTCTGGAGAAGCCCACAGCCCTGTTACGCATTGCCTGAGCGATCATGGGGAACTTTATGTCGTCATTCCTCCAGGCATATAATGTAGCAGTCACCTGCTGAATGCACATATGTGTTATGTTATGTATGTAAACCTATTAATGTCTAACCACCAGAAGGCTTGTCCCCTGGAGTCTCAAGGGAGACCACAATCTCTTGGGAGCACCTGTACATAAGGAGGCCTCACAGACTGGAGAGGCATCTGAGATCTCTAATAAAGGACTATGGTCACACCTTACTTTGAGCTTGCAGCATCTAGTCTGAATCTTTATTCAAGACATAACAACTGGCGACGATGTACAAATGACGAAATCCACCACAACAATGCAGAGAACCGTGGACATCCTGGAGAAATTTTCGGAGGGAGATGATTGGGAAATCTTCGTGAAGCAACCCGAGCAATACTTCGTGGCCAACGAGCTGGAAGGAGAACCGAACGCTGCCAAACGAAGGGCGATCCTCTTCACTGTTTGCGGAGCACCAACGTATGGCCTCATGAAAAATCTGCTTGCTCCAGCGAAACGCACAGACAAGTCATACGATGAGTTGTGCACACTGGTCCAGGAGCAACTAAACCCGAAGGAAAGCCTTCTGATGATGAGGTACCAGTTTTACACGTACAAGAGGTCTGAAGGCCAGGAAGTGGCAAGCTATGTTGCCAAGCTAAGGCACCTTGTAGGACATTGCGAATTTGAAGGACACTTGGAGCACACGCTCAGGACTTTTTTGTACTTGGCATTGGCCATGAAGTAATACTTCGCAAACTTTTGAGTGTAGAGACCCCAACCTTGAGTAAAGCCATCGCGATAGCCCAGGCATTTATTGCCACCAGTGACAATACCCAACAAATTTCTCAGCACACTAGTGCTGCTGCAAGTACTGTGAACAAAGTGACGTTGTTTTCTAATCGAAATGTACAGGGCAGAATTTACAAGCCTGCAGCTGCACGTCCGCCGATAACTCAGAGTCCACCATAAAGGGTGGTGAATACAAGGCCATTAACACCTTGTTGGTGCTGCGGGGGTGATCATCATTTCCATTCATGCCACTTCAAAGGATGCGTTTGCAAGGGCTGAGAACAATGGGACACCTCCAACGCATGTGCAGGCAAGCTGCAAACCCTGCTAATTCTGCAAACCATCATGTTGCAGAGGAGGACAGATCCACTGTGGATCACGACAAACCAGAGCCTCAGACCGAGGAGGCAGAGGTATATGGGGTGCACACATTTACCACAAAGTGTCCCCCTATAATGCTGAAAGTTGAATTAAATGGACTCCCGGTGTCCATGGAGCTGGACACGGGCGCAAGCCAGTCCATAATGATCAAAAAGACTTTTGATAAATTGTGGTGCAGCAAGGCCTCGAGGCCAGTCCTGACTCCCATTTGTATTAAACTGAGAACGTACACAAAGGAACTGATTCCCGTAATCGGCAGTGCTACCATAAAGTTCTCCTACGATGGAGTGGTGCACGAGTTACCACTCTGGGTGGTACTGGGCGATGGTTCCATGCTGTTCGGCAGGAGCTGGCTGGGAAAGATATGCTGGAACTGGGACGACATCCGAGTGCTTTCGTCCGTCGACGACACCTCATGTACCCAGGTCCTAATCAATTTCCCCTCACTGTTCGAACCAGGCATCAGGAAGTTCCAAGGAGCAAACGTGTAGATCCTTTTGATTCCGGGGGCACGACCCATCCATCACAAGGCGAGAGCGATACCATACATGACGAAAGAGAGGGTGGAGATCGAGCTGGACAGGCTGCAATGAGAGGGCATCATTTCGCCGATCGAATTCAATAAGTGGGCCAGCCCGATTGTTCCAGTCCTTAAGGGAGACGGCACCGTCAGAATCTGTGGTGATTACAAAGTAATTATCAATCATTTCTCCCTGCAGGATTAATACCCGCTACCAAAGGCAGATGACCTATTTGCGACGCTGGCGGGAGGGAAAATGTCAGGTCACCATCGAGCACCTGCAGAACCTGGAGGAGGTTCTTAGTCGGCTTAATCTTGTGGGGCTCAGGCTAAAATATTCAAAGTGCATTTTCCTGGTGCCTGAAGTGGAATTCCTGGGGAGAAGAATCACAGCGGATGGAAGCAGAATGTTAGATCTCTTAATATCCAATGAAATGCGAATTCCGGTTGTAGTTTTAACATAACTTTTATTCTGGCAGCTGCAACAAGCTCTTGGCTTTAAGCCAGGCCTTTGTCCTTCTGAGACACATGGCAAAACATGGCTGTTCTTCTACCTGACTCAATTTACAGAAAAGAAAGCGCCTTCTTTGACCTTATTGGCTCAATTACTACACTGTTAACCTTTAATTGACTCGCTGCCAAAGGTCCTGATATGTCAAGTTGATTGATGACTTAATGCAATGTGCTGAGTTGCATGTAGAAGCTCTAACTGGTGAGGTCTGTATTCTCACAGCCTGTCTGTATGCAGCCTGTTTGAATTCTCTATCAATCCCCCCTTTGCTTCTTTCACAAACTGAATCATAAAACATCAGGTATCACTGGTTAAACATTCTACAAAATAATTTCATACATGTTAATAGAGTTTCCTTCTAAAATGTGTTGGTGTGTTTCGCCACATGTCCGAACTAGTAGCTTCCACACAAATTTACATCAACCTGAATTCCATCGTGGCCACACTGGAAGTCTGGTTTTAGTAGGTTAATTAACCTTATTCCAATTTAATCCAAATCAAATCTTAATTCAACCTTCCCTTAAGCATAACATACCCATGTGCCACGTACAGATGGTCTGCTGGGTCCTGCTAGGCGTCTCACCTGCGGGACAGCAGCTACAGCTGCCTGGTCGCAACAACATTTAATCAACATAAACAAACAATATAAAAGTAAAATAATTACAATGAATAGAATTAAACCTTCCACCAATGAAGTTCCTATTGAACCTAGCTATTCAGTGGCTCCGCTCCACAAAGTGAATGATGGGGGTTGCTTAAGTTTTTCTACCTCCTTTTGGATATGCTCCGCTAAGTGGGTAATTTCTTCGGAGCTATCTGGGATATACGTGCAACACTCAGTTCCGAGTAGGGTGCAAGTACTTCCCTTTTCAGCCAGGATGTAATCAAGGGCCAGTCTATTCTGCAGGGCTACTGTGCGGATTGCTACCATTTCTGCATTGATTTTAACTAGGGCCTCTGAGGTATCATTGGCTACCCGTTCCACAACGGATGCCATGTTAATGGATTCCCTTGCCAGTCTGGCGGTCCCATACCTGGGGATCAGAATGGCAAAGAACCTCTCTGTTTCTGTGTTAGCTCTCTTAGGACGGTGTAAATATTCCGACAGTGACTTTACATGATAAATATATGGCACAATGTAGGCTAATTAGCAGGATCCCATCCAATTCTGGGGCAACCAAGGGTAGGTCTTGTGGCCACACACCCAATAGGTGCCATTATAGGCAATGAATGTTAGCTGTTTCTTTGTCAGCAACACTCCGGGGCCTGTCCAGGCTTTTCCATCTGTTTTATTCAGAATCCCTGTTACGTTAAGAATTCCCACATCGGCCCAGTTTGGACGGTTCCGTCGCTTGATTATATTATAATTCCGGGAGCAGTTAATATACCCGATATTTTGGCCTCCTTTGATGTTTCTAATTAGACAGACCGATTCTCCCAGTCTTCCTATTCCCGTTGTATTAGTGATAACAACAAATGGGGGCCGTTTGGAATTATTGTACCACGGTTGATATCCCCCTTCAAAGGTAGTCAGATTGTAACCTGCTGACTTTCATTTACGTGCCCAATTTTCCGTATTCTGAAACGCATTGCCTGTTTTGTTTTGATTAATTATCCACTCAGCAATTTCCGAGATTATCAAGGGAACTGGCCTCAAAGGAATCCCTCCCTTTGAGTGAATAGGAATATGCGCAGATACCCAACAACTAGAAATGTTACCTTGTTTGGCATAAATGTATGACATATATAAAAAGGTATTTACATGTAATTCCCTTGCTACCCTACTATTTCCCTTTGGTGCAGAGGGTCGGCCAGTAAGAAGGAGGCAAATGCCTAGAATACCTACAATCAGTAATACAGTAAATTTATACATTTTGGCAAAAAGTAATTGTCCTTATTAGATTTCATCTTCAGTTACAGGTGCTCGTTTAACGTGTGAGGCGTGGATCCAGGCTTTCTTTCCTTGGACTTTAACAGCTGCCTGGGTGGTCAATAACACTTGATAAGGTCCCTCCCACTTGGCACCCAAAGGTTCTTTATGCAACTTTTTCACATACACCCAGACTCCCGGGATGATGTCGTGTCCTCCTTCGGGTGGATTACTCCAAGCTGACGATACCTGTCAGGAAACAGAACTAATAGCATTGGTTAGGTTCTGACAGTATGATAACAAAGTGTCACTCATTAAGTGAACATCAGCTTTCCGTAAATCAATAGTTCCTGGCAGCGACATGAGTCTTCCTGTTATAATTTCATATGGGCTTAGACCTGTAGTTCTGTTTGCGGTTGCTCTAATGCTACATAGCACTATTGGTAGTGCCTGGGGCCATGGTGTTCCTTCTTGGTGATATTTGGCAAGTCGTTGTTTCAGAGTTCGATTCATTCGCTCTACTTGTCCTAATGATTGTGGGTGATAAGGACAGTGTAAATCCCACGTAATGTTCAGTAACCTACAGACTTCTTGGCAGACAGCACCTGTGAAGTGTGTTCCCTGATCTGAGTCAATGCTACTCGGGACTTCCCATCGGGGAATGTAATCCTTACACAAGATCTTTGCAGTGTGATTGGCTGTGGCTCTTTTAGTTGGGACAGCTTCTACCCATCTAGAGAATCTGTTGACCATGAAAAGAATGTTAGTGTATCCTTGGCATGAAGGAAGAGATATATAATCAACCTGCAGATGTTGGAATGATCCGACAGGGGCAGGGGGCCTCAGTTGGGGCATTACCGTGATGGGTCCAGAATTATTTTTCTGGCAGACCACACAGCGGTCTGCTACCAGCTGGGCATGTTTTTTAAATCCCCGACCCTACCAGCTTTCCTGGAACCATGCCGTCATCTGTTGTGAGGCCAAGTGTCCCCACGAGTGGATCTGTTGGGCTAAAAAAGGCATAAGCGCTTGTGGCGCGACTGGCTTGTCGATAACTCTTTGTCTCCAGACACCATCTTCGCATAGCTTAATTCCTGCCTCAATCCATGTCCATTTTTCCTCTCGGGAGCACTCGCCTTGCATTGTTTGAAGGTCTCGTGTCAATCTGCACATCTGTGTTGGTTCTTCTGGGGAGCGCCCTGTGAGGCGGCATCTTTAGCTGCCTGGTCGGCTAGGGCATTTCTCTGTGCTTCCATGGTATTTTCCTTGGTATGGGCCTTACACTTCAGGATAGACACATCCTGAGATAATTGTATGGCCTGGAGTAAGTCTCGGACTTCTTTTCCATTTCAGATAGGTGTACCAGCAGCAGTGAGGAAGCCTCTTTTCCGCCATAACAGAGCAAAGTCGTGAGCGACTCCAAAAGCATAACGCGAATCTGTGTAGACATTAACTGTCTGTCCTTCTGCTATTCGACATGCTTCTGACAGGGCCCGTAACTCGGCCTGTTGTGCTGATGTTCCTGAGGGTAAACATCCTTTTGCCACTACCTCATATCAGGTTGTAACTGCCCATCCTGCTTTTCTGGTACCATTGTCAACAAAGGAGGAACCATCTGTAAACAGGATGAGGTCTGGGTTGTGTAGAGGCTCCTCTGCTGCTAAGACTGCTTCTTCTGTTTCTTTTAAAATCTCCACGCTGTCATGCTCTTCACATTCTCCCCCCTCTTGCTCCCTCGTTTCTGACATCGGGAGCATAGTTACGGGATTAACCGGGCTGGCCCGGATGATATGGAGATTAGAAACTGCTGTCCAGCGGGTCCATCTAGCTGCCGTCACCTGAGACATTCTATTCATAGACAGCAAAGCGTGTATGGTGTGGGGACACTTGACAATCAGCTTTTGGTTGAGGACTAGACCCGCAGTGATCATTACCGCTCGACATGTAGCTTCCATGGCCCTTAGGCAACTTCCCCATCCGAGGGCTACCGCATCCAGTTTTGCCGAATAATAGCCAATAGGTCTTTGCCGATCCCCATGTTCTTGTGTCAGTATAGCTGTCATGTATCCTTCTTTCTCATGGACAAACAGGGTAAATGGCTTACCACTGTCGGGGATTCCCAGAGCCGGTGCCGAACACAAAGCCTTTTTCAAACTCAGGAAGGCTTCTTGCTGTTCCTTAGTGAGGGTGATGGTTTCTTTAGAAGCACGTTTCCCCTTTAAGATATCATTCAATGGCTGAGCAAGTTGTGTGATGGCCTCAATCCAATTTCTGTTAAAGTTACACAATCCCAAAAAAGACCTTAGTTCCTGAATAGTGGTAGTTTTTTTAGCAACCCGAATGGCTGCAGTTCTATCCTGGGTAAGTTCTCTCTTTCCTTGTAAAATCTTTTGTCCCAGGTATACAACCTCTTCTTGGGATATTTGTGCTTTGTCGATGCTAGCTTTATGTTCTTTCAGCCAAAGGTGGTCCAGCAAAGCTCATAAATCTTGTTCATGCTGTTCTTCCATGTTTGAAGCTAGCAGGATATCATCTACATCTTGGCCCAGTGACCTTCTTTCCCACAATAATGACATTTTCCTGGTAGTTTTCCAAATAACTGTTTATCGGAATCCTGGGATTTCCATCCCATAGCCTGCAGGGTTCAGACTTTAGCTCCCATATCCTGATCTAATTGATTACATCGATCCACCAATGCTGCAAAGGTAGTTCCTCTACCTTCCCAGTCCGGTAACACTACCTGAAGCATTTTGGACAGTTCTGGCTTTCGACCTGCCACGAAAGCTGCTTTCAGGGGTCCAAACACTTGTTCATCCATTTCCTCATCTGTATTATTCATACCCGAATGTTCTAGCCACGTGCATCTAAACCGCTCGTCATACTCCAGGACCTCCTCTGTTCCTTTCTGTTGGCAGGCTGCAATTTTTCCCCAGTCTGTCTTGGCTGGACTGAAGGCTTGCAGCCAGTGTTTAATCGTCTCCCACCCTGCGTTTAATTCTTGCTCATCCTGCCCCAAAGCTTCTTCTACCTTGTCGTGCAATTTTCTTCCCAGTGTTTTTGGCACCATTATAGTCAAAATTTGCACTCCGTCCCAGGGATGAAGTTAATATATATTTCTTAAGCGGTCTAATTGGTCCCACATTTTCACTCCCCCTTTCTTTGGATTGGGCAACTTCTTGGACCATTTATCAATTTTCTCTGGGTCTGCCGGATCATGAACTAAATATTTTGCATACACCCTTTTCCTCATTTTTTTTGGTTCCGCCCTCATCCGCAGTCTCTTCTGATTTGACTACAACTCGTCTTTTTTTAAATGGGGCAAAGCGCACCCCTAATTCTTCATCCTCCGACCCTGTATCGTCAGAGGATTCAGAATCCGTATCTATTCCTCGGTCGTGTCTTCGGGTTTGCACTTTTAATTTATCCAAACATGGGTACCCTGGGAATTGACCGATACATTTTCCTTTTCCTATTACTGTCTCTTGACCTGATGATTTTTTCCATTCTTTAATTTCACCTTTAAGATCTTTAACTTCCGCTTCCGATTTTCAAGTTCAAGTTTTTTCTTTTGCAGCTGTGTACAAACAGCTTGCAATTGGTCCTTTGTACTGGTCAGGTCCCTATCATGTTGGGAACGTGTTATAATTTCATTCCGCTGTCGGATTTGTCCCATAACGGTTAGGGACCATCGGGTTCGTTCTTTATTTTTCTTACGGATCGTTTTTCCCCAGACCCTTTTAATCTCGTCCAAGGATCATTGTCCTTTGGAGGTTCCGTACTTTTGTTCGATCTTGATACAGGTTTTAGATAAGTTGAATTGTTGCTCTATGTATTTTTTCAACTCTTGGAGGATTTCATCTATCAAAACCTCAGGTGTTGCCTGCCCACCTTTAACAGTTGTCGGCAATTCTTTGCTCTTATCTCCTGCTGCCATAATACTGATTTCTTTACTGGGGTCTCGAGTCGTAGGCTTTCTAGCCGATCAGTGGGTCGGTGATTAATTAACTAACACACCGCCGAAGTTAGATGTCTATGGGACCTCGAGCCGACTACCAACCGGAGGGTTCGCAAACCGGAGGCTTTCGGAATCGCGTAGAAGGAGAGGCGAATTTAGACTTTTGACCGAGGACTTTTATAACGAGGAGTCCTTACCTCAGTATGTCGGTCCGATGTTCAAAATTCAGTTTCTTCCCTCAGCGATCCTGTTGTAGTTTTAACATAACTTTTATTCTGGCAGATGCAACAAGCTCTTGGCTTTAAGCCAGGCCTTTGTCCTTCTGAGACACATGGCAAAACATGACTGTTCTTATACCTGACTCAATTTACAGAAAAGAACACGCCTTCTTTGACCTTATTGGCTCAATTAATATACTGTTAACCTTTAATTGGCTCGCTGCCAAAGGTCCTGAGATGTCAAGTTGATTGATGACTTAATGCAATGTGCTGAGTTGCACGTAGAAGCTGTAACTGGCGGGTATGTGTATTCTCACAGCCTGTCCGTATGCAGCCTGTTTGAATTCTCTATTCACAGGACCACTGATTTGAAGACGGAGGCAATCAAGACCACAGAGCGTGATGGAGCTGCGGTCGTTTCTAGGACTCCTAAACTATTTTGGTAACTTTTTACCGGGTCTTAGCACATCTTTAGAACCCCTGCACTCTTTAGTGCATAAAGGAGATGAATGGGTATGGGGTGAAAGCCAACAAAATGCCTTTGAGAAAGCGAGGAAACTGTTATGTTTAAACAAATTGCTTGTGTTGTACGATCCATGTAAGCGTTTTGTACTAGCATGTGATGCGTCGTCGTACGGAGTCGGGAGTTTATTGCAACAAGCTAATGAATTTGGGAAATTGGAACCGGTTGCTTATGCATCCAGAAGTCTGTCCAAGGCTGAGAGAGCCAACAGCATGATTGAAAAAGAAGCGTTAGCGTGTGTTTACTGGGTGAAAAAAATGCATCAATAGCTGTTCGGGCTCAAATTTGAATCGGAAACTGACCAAAAGCTGCTTAGATCCTCCTTTTCCGAAAGCAAGGGGATACATAAGAACGCATCGGCCCGCATCCAGAGATGGGCGCTCCATTGTCCACATACAACTACGCCATCTGCCACAGGCCAGGCACAGGTGTTCTCAGTAGGCTGCCATTGCACACCACAGGGGTGGAGATGGCACAGCCAGCAGATTTAGTTATGGTAATGGAAGCATTCGAGAGTGAACAATCACCTGTTAGTGCCTGACAGATTAGAACCTGGATGAGCCAGGACCCCTTACTGCCCTTAGTAAAAAACTGTGTGTTCCACGGGAGTTGGTCCAGTGTGCCGTTAGAGATGCAGGAAGAAATAAAGCCGTACCAGCGGCGCAGGGGTGAAATGTCCAGACAGGCAGACTGCCTCCTATGGGGAAATCGGGTAGTGGTGCCAAAAAAGGGCAGGGACATTTTCATTAGTGATCTTCACAGCACCCACCCAGGCATCATAATGACGAAAACGATAGCCAGATCCCACGTGTGGTGGCCCGGTATCGATGCACACTTAGAGTCCTGCGTGCACAAATGTAATACATGTTCACAGTTAAGCAATGCACCCAGGGAGGTGCCACTAAGTTATGGTCCTGGCCCTCCAAACCGTGGTCCAGGGTCCATGTCGACTATGCAGGCCAAATCTAGGGAAAAATGTTCTTAGTGGTTGTAGATGCGTACTCCAAATAGATTGCATGTGTGATAATGTCGGCAAGAATGTCTGCTGCCACCATTGAAAGCCTATAGGCCACGTTTGCCACACACGGCCTGCCTGATGTCCTTGTAAGTGACAATGGGCCGTGCTTTACTTGTGCCAAGTTCAAGGAGTTCATGACCCGCAATGGGATCAACATGTCACATCTGCCCCGTTCAAACCATCGTCCAATGGTCAGGCAGAATGAGCAGTTGAAACAATCAAGCAGAGCTTGAAAAGGGTAACTGAAGGCTCACTGCAGACTCGCTTATCCCAAGTCCTGCTAGTTACCGCACAAGACCCCACTCGCTCACTGGGGTCCCTCCCACTGAACTGCTCATGAAAAGGGCGCTTAAGACAAGGCTCTCGCTAATCCATCCTGATCTACACGAACAGGTCACGTGAAATTGAGATAAATGATCTTGTATTTGTGCTGAACTATGGACAAGATCCCAAGTGGGTTCCTGGCACTGTTTTGGCCAAAGAGGGGAGTAGGGTGTTTGTGGTCAAACTCTCAAATGGACTCACCTGCAGGAAACACTTGGACCAAACCGAACTCAGATTTACGGACTATGCAGAACAACCCACAACAGATTCTACCTTTTTCAACCCTCCAAATCACACACACAAGTGGCAACAGACCCAGCAGTTGACCACGAAGCAGAACCCATCACCCGCAGCAGCCCAGCAGGACTCATACCCCCAGCAGCCCAGCAAGGTCAGCTGCGCAGCAGCCCAGTGAGGGCCCAACAAACGACTCACCAAAACCAGCATTTGCACCGAGACGATCAGCCAGGGAAAGGAAAGCCCCAGATCGAATCACATTGTGAATAGTTACACTATTGACTTTGTGGGCGAATATTGTTATGTATGTAACCCTGTAAATACCATGTCTAACCACCAGAGGGCTTATCCCCTGGAGTCCAAAGGGAGCCCAGAATCCCTTGGGAGCACCTGTATATAAGGAGGCCTCACAGGCTGGAGAGGCACTCTGAGATCTGCAATAAAGGATTACGGTCAGACCTTACTTTGAGTTTGCAGCATCTAGTCTGACTCTTAATTCAAGGCATAACATGTTGCATGTTGAGAAATTGTGCACACACCCCCAGTTGTGGCCTGGAATGATCCAGATGCATAGAATGAAAGTGCAGCTGTAACCTTCACTTCAAGTGACAAAACAGTCCTCCTGACGCTTCTAGGTTGCAAGTCTGCTTTTACTAATGCTCAGATCTCCGTTAAAATTTCTTTGTGGAAATGCAGCCTTCTCACACAGTCTGCATCACTCAGGTGCAGGTATGAACACCTGTGTCGATAGACCTGCCCATCATCCTATGGGCTCTGAGGTTCCTCATGCGATGATGTCGAATCAATCGTCTCCTCCGCAACACCATTATCCAGAAGGTTTGCACGAGGTATGGCATTGTCAATATTTCCCCCATAATTAAATTGTATCTTTGCAAGAAGCTTAAAATAGCAGGACAGGGAGTTAAAGCTGCTCTCTTCTCTCTCTCTCTCTCCCCATGGTCGACACCCGAGTGGGTCGGTTTGCAGAATCATTCCCTCGCCTGGACACAGGGGCTCAGCAAACACATCACATGCTTCTTTTGATGCTGCTGTATAGTGCAAGGGTTCTCATCCCTTCAGTTCGGCTTCATAGAAACATAGAAAATAGGTGCAGGAGTAGGCCATTCAGCCCTTCTAGCCTGCACCGCCATTCAATGAGTTCATGGCTGAACATGCAACTTCAGTACCCCATTCCTGCTTTCTCACCATACCCCTTGATCCCCCTAGTAGTAAGGACTTCATCTAACTCCTTTTTGAATATATTTAGTGAATTGGCCTCAACAACTTTTTGTGGTAGAGAATTCCACAGGTTCACCACTCTCTGGGTGAAGAAATTCCTCCTCATCTCGGTCCTAAATGGCTTCCCCCTTATCCTTAGACTGTGTCCCCTGGTTCTGGACTTCCCCAACATTGGGAACATTCTTCCTGCATCTAACCTGTCTAACCCCGTCATAATTTTAAACGTTTCTATGAGGTCCCCTCTCATTCTTCTGAACTCCAGTGAATACAAGCCCAGTTGATCCAGTCTTTCTTGATAGGTCAGTCCCGCCATCCCGGGAATCAGTCTGGTGAACCTTCGCTGCACTCCCTCAATAGCAAGAATGTCCTTCCTCAGGTTAGGAGACCAAAACTGTACACAATACTCCAGGTGTGGCCTCACCAAGGCCCTGTACAATTGTAGCAACACCTCCCTGTCCCTGTACTCAAATCCCCTCGCTATGAAGGCCAACATGCCATTTGCTTTCTTAACCGCCTGCTGTACCTGCATGCCAACCTTCAATGACTGATGTACCATGACACCCAGGTCTCTTTGCACCTCCCCTTTTCCTAATCTGTTACCATTCAGATAATAGTCTGTCTCTCTGTTTTTACCACCAAAGTAGATAACCTCACATTTATCCACATTATACTTCATCTGCCATGCATTTGCCCACTCACCTAACCTATCCAAGTCACTCTGCAGCCTCATAGCATCCTCCTCGCAGCTCACACTGCCACCCAACTTAGTGTCATCTGCAAATTTGGAGATACTACATTTAATCCCCTCGTCTAAATCATTAATGTACAGTGTAAACAGCTGGGGCCCCAGCACAGAACCTTGCGGCACCCCACTAGTCACTGCCTGCCATTCTGAAAAGTACCCATTTACTCCTACTCTTTGCTTCCTGTCTGACAACCAGTTCTCAATCCATGTCAGCACACTACCCCCAATCCCATGTGCTTTAACTTTGCACATTAATCTCTTGTGTGGGACCTTGTCGAAAGCCTTCTGAAAGTCCAAATATACCACATCAACTGGTTCTCCCTTGTCCACTCTACTGGAAACATCCTCAAAAAATTCCAGAAGATTTGTCAAGCATGCTTTCCCTTTCACAAATCCATGCTGACTTGGACCTATCATATTACCTCTTTCCAAATGCACTGCTATGACATCCTTAATAATTGATTCCATCATTTTACCCACTACCGATGTCAGGCTGACCGGTCTATAATTCACTGTTTTCTTTCTCCCTCCTTTTTTAAAAAGTGGGGTTGCATTGGCTACCCTCCACTCCATAGGAACTGATCCAGAATCAATGGAATGTTGGAAAATGACTGTCAATGCATCCACTATTTCCAAGGCCACCTCCTTAAGTACTCTGGGATGCAGTCCATCAGGCCCTGGGGATTTATCGGCCTTCAATCCCATCAAATTCCCCAACACAATTTCCCGACTAATAAAGATTTCCCTCAGTTCCTCCTCCTTACTAGACCCTCCGACCCCTTTTATATCCGGAAGGTTGTTTGTGTCCTCCTCAGTGAATACCGAACCAAAGTAATTGTTCAATTGGTCCGCCATTTCTTTGTTCCCCGTTATGACTTCCCCTGATTCTGACTGCAGGGGACCTACGTTTGTCTTTACTAACCTTTTTCTCTTTACATATCTATAGAAACTTTTGCAATCCGTCTTAATGTTCCCTGCAAGCTTCTTCTCATACTCCATTTTCCCTGCCCTAATCAAACCCTTTGTCCTCCTCTGCTGAGTTCTAAATTTCTCCCAGTCCCCGGGTTCGCTGCTATTTCTGGCCAATTTGTATGCCACTTCCTTGGCTTTAATGCTATCCCTGATTTCCCTTGATAGCCACGGTTGAGCCACCTTCCCTTTTTTATTTTTACGCCAGACAGGAATGTACAATTGTTGTAGTTCATCCATGCGGTCTCTAAATGTCTGCCATTGCCCATCCACAGTCAACCCCTTCAGTATCATTCGCCAATCTATCCTAGCCAATTCACGCCTCATACCTTCAAAGTTACCCTTCTTTAAGTTCTGGACCATGGTCTCTGAATTAACTGTTTCATTCTCCATCCTAATGCAGAATTCCACCATATTATGGTCACTCTTCCCCAAGGGGCCTCGCACAATGAGATTGCTAATTAATCCTCTCTCATTACACAACATCCAGTCTAAGATGGCCTCCCCCCTAGTTGGTTCCTCGACATATTGGTCTAAAAAAACATCCCTTATGCACTCCAGGAAATCCTCCTCCACCGTATTGCTTCCAGTTTGGTTAACCCAATCTATGTGCATATTAAAGTCACCCATTATAACTGCTGCACCTTTATTGCACGCACGCCTAATTTCATGTTTGATGCCCTCCCCAACATCACTACTACTGTTTGGAGGTCTGTACACAACTCCCACTAACGTTTTTTGCCCTTTGGTATTCTGCAGCTCTACCCATATAGATTGCACATCATCCAAGCTAATGTCCTTCCGAACTATTGCCTTAATTTGCTCCTTAACCAGCAATGCTACCCCACCTCCTTTTCCTTTTATTCTATCTTTCCTGAATGTTGAATACCCCTGGACATTGAGTTCCCAGCCCTGATCATCCTGGAGCCACGTCTCCGTAATCCCAATCACATCATATTTGTTAACATCTATTTGCACAGTTAATTCATCCACCTTATTGCGGATACTCCTTGCATTAAGACACAAAGCCTTCAGGCTTGTTTTTTTAACACCCTTTGTCCTTTTAGAATTTTGCTGTACAGTGGCCCTTTTTGTTCTTTGCCTTGGGTTTCTCTGCCCTCCACTTTTCCTCATCTCCTTTCTGTCTTTTGCTTTTGCCTCCTTTTTGTTTTCCTCTGTCTCCCTGCATTGGTTCCCATCCCCCTGCCATATTAGTTTAAATCCTCCCCAACAGCACTAGCAAACACTCCCCCTAGGACATTGGTTCCGGTCCTGCCCAGGTGCAGACTGTCCGGTTTGTACTGGTCCCACCTCCCCTAGAACCAGTTCCAATGCCCCAGGAATTCGAATCCCTCCCTGCTGCACCACTGCTCAAGCCACGTATTCATCTGCGCTATGCTGCGATTCCTACTCTGACTATCACGTGGCACTGGTAGCAATCCCGAGATTACTACTTTTGAGGTCCTACTTTTTAATTTAGCTCCTAGCTCCTTAAATTCGTTTCGTAGGACCTCATCCCTTTTTTTACCTATGTCGTTGGTACCAATGTGCACCACGACAACTGGCTGTTCTCCCTCCCTTTTTAGAATGTCCTGCACCCGCTCTGAGACATCCTTGACCCTTGCACCAGGGAGGCAACATACCATCCTGGAGTCTCGGTTGCGGCCGCAGAAACGCCTATCTATTCCCCTCACCATTGAATCCCCAATCACTATTGCTCTCCCACTCCTTTTCCTGCCCTCCTGTGCAGCAGAGCCAGCCATGGTGCCATGAACTTGGCTGCTGCTGCCCTCCCCTGATGAGTCATCCCCCTCAACAGTACCCAAAGCAGTGTATCTGTTTTGCAGGGTGATGACCACATGGGACTCCTGCACTACCTTCCTTGCACTGCTCTTCCTGTTGGTCTTCCATTCCCTATCTGGCTGTGGACCCTTTCCCTGCGGTACGACTAACTCGCTACACGTGATACTCACATCATTCTCAGCATCGTGGATGCTCCAGAGTGAATCCACCCTCAGCTTCAACTCCGCAACGCGGACCGTCAGGAGCTTGAGGTGGATACACTTCCTGCAGATATAGTCGTCAGGGACACTGGTGTCGTCCCTGAGTTCCCACATGGTACAGGGGGAGCATAACACCCGACCGAGCTCTCCTGCCATGATTTAACCCTTAGATACACTTAAATTGGCAACAACAATGTTAAAAGTTACTCACTGATATAGAAGAGAAAAAAGAAAAACTACTCACCAATCACCAGCCAATCACTTACCCTCTTGGCTGTGACGTCACCTTTTGATTTCTTTCTACTTCTTTTTTGCCTTCTCCCTGGAGCTGCACAAGTTGGGCCTTTATAGACCTCTCCACGCACCTCCGATACTGCTCCCGACTGCCGCCGACGCTGGGCCCCGGACTCCCTGCTGTGCCTTTTATAGGCCTCTCCACGCACCTCCTCGACGCTGCTCCCGACTGCCACTGACGCTGGGCCCCGGACTCCCTGCTGTGCCTTTTATAGGCCTCTCCACGCACCTCCGACGCTGCTCCCGACTGCCCCTGGGCTTCTTTTGAAGCTGAGCCCTGAGCCCCTGTGTCTGGGCGAGGGATTGATTCCGTTGGCTGACGCTCCGACCCTCGAGCCCGGTGAGGAGACGTTCGGTGGTGGTGTGGCACTTTGAAAAAATCCAAAATTAAAGAATTGCATTAGACTTCCATTTTCTCCATTTTGAGCTTTAAAAAAGAAAGCTTCATGACGCATATTATCTGTCTTCTTGACTCTCTCCAAAATTTTGCGTAAAAACAGTAGCGTCCTTTTGCGCCGATTTTTTAATGCGCGCTGGTTTTTCTTAAATGCCCAGAAGGTTTTTTGGGAGTGGTCACATACACCGTCCTGGAAAAAATGTAAGTTGGCCAAACTTGCTTAAATGTGAAAAACTGGGGCAGACATCAGGTTACGCCCCCTATGATGCAAAAAAAATCCTAACCTAAAAAAATCGTAACTAACTGAGTTACTCTCACGCAGAAACTTTGGGGAAACTTAGATATTTTAATTTACACCAAAAAAGCGATGCACGCTAAAAAACAGCGCAGATAAATGGAGAAAATTGAGCCCAATATCTTTGCAACTCTCAAAGGCACCTTTAGGATATCGATTACACAAAATTTCATACACTGATGAGTCACAATTCCTCGAGTCATATTAGCATGGTTTGAGGATTGGCTGACTAACAGAAAACAGACAGTCGGTATAAATGGGTAATTTTTTGGTTGGCAAACAGTAACTAGTGGGGTGCCACAAGGATCAATGCTGGGGCCTCAACTATTTAAAATCTATATTAATGACTTGGATGAAGGGACTGAATGTAATGTAACCAAGTTCGGTGATGACACAAAGATGGGTGGGAAAGCAAATTGTGAGGAGGACACAAAAAATCTGCAAAGGGATGTAGACAGGCTAAATGAGTGGGCAAAAATTTGGCAGATGAAGTACAATGTCGGAAAATATGAGGTTATCGACTTTGCCAGAAAAAATAGAAAAGCAGATTGTAATTTAAATGGAGAAAAATTGCAAAGTGCATCAATACAGAGGGACCTGGGGGTCCTTGTGCATGAAACACAAAAAGTTAGTCTGCAGGTTACAGCAAGTAATCAGAAAGGCACATGGAATGTTGGCCTTTATTACAAGGGGGATAGAGTATAAAAGAAGGGAAGTCCTGCTACAAATGTACAGGGTATTGGTAAGGCCACACCTCGAGTACTGTGTACAGTTTTGGTCTCCGTATTTAAGAATGGATATACTTGCATTGGAGGCTCTTCAGAGAAGGTTCACTAGGTTAATTCCAGAGATGAGGGGGTAGACTTATGAAGATAGGTTGAGTAAATTGGGTCTACACTCATTGGAGTTCAGAAAAATGAGCGGTGATCTTTATAAAACATATAAGATAATGAGAGGGCTGGACAAGATGGAAGCAGGCATTATATTTCCAGGCATGTGGAAACTAAAACTAGGGGGCTGCCTATTTAACATTGAGATGAGGAGGACTTTGTTCTCTTAGAGGAGTGTAAATCTATGGAATTCTCTACCCCAGAGAGCTGTGGAGGCTGAAGATAGACAGATTTTGGAATGATAAGGGAATAAAGGGTTATGGGAAGCGGGCAGTGAAGTGGAACTGAGTGCATGATCAGATCAGCCATGATCTTATTAAATAGCGGAGCGGACTCGAGGGGGAAAATGGACTACTCCTACTCCTATTTCTTGTGTTCTTTTGTTCTTGTGAGTCGGCCTGGGTTTGCGTGCTGATGGGTATGACGGCTTCGTGTTTCTGACAAAGGCTTCAGCTCAATTGGTGAAAAAGTTTACAGGTGCACGTGTTTCAAGAATTACATCGAACTTACAGCACAGAAAAAGACCATTCGGCCCAACTGGGCCATGCCATGGTTTATGCTCCATGTGAGTCTCCTCTAGGCCTATTAGAATATCCCTCTCTTCTTTCTCCTTCGTGCTTATCTTGCTTCCCCTTAAATGCGTTTATGCTCTTTGCATTCAGAGTTATTACTGTGGGTAGCTCAGTAAACGTACCACGACTGCTGTAGAATTTCTGTTAAGCTGCGTGAGCAAAGAAGCGAGTAACTGTGATACAGATCAGCAATATCTGAGCTCAAGGCCAGCATTTATTGCCCATATTTATTGCTTATTGAAGGAGTGCAACGAAGTTTCACCAGACTAATTCCCGGCATGGCAGAAATGACATATGAAGAAAGACTGGATCAGCTAGGTTTATACTCACTGGATTTTGAAGAATGAGAGCGGATCTCATAGAAACATATAAAATTATGATAGGACTGGACAGGTTAGATGCAGAAAGAATGTTTCCGATGTTGGGGAAGTCCAGAACCAGGGGTCACCATCTGAGGATAAGGTGTAAGCCATATAGGGCCGAGATGAGGAGAAACTTTTTCACTCAGGGAGTGGTGAAGCTGTGGAATTCTGTACCACAGAAAGTTGTTGAGTCCAGTTCGTTGGATATATTCAAGAGGGAGTTAGATGTGGCCCTTATGGCTAAGGGGATCAGGGGGTATGGAGAGAAGACGGGAGTGGGGTCTTGAAGTTGCATGATCAGCAATGATCATATTGAATGGCGGTGCAGACATGAAGGGGCGAATGGCCTGCTGCTGCACCTATTTTCTATGTTGCTATGTTTCTATATCTAATTACTCTTGAAGGTGCTGGTGAGCCGCCTTGTACAACTGAGTGGCTTGCTAGGCCATTTCAGAGGGCATTTAAGAGTCAACAACCTGGCTGTAGGCCTGGAGTGATGTATAGGCCAGACTGGGTCAAATGGCATATTTCTTTTCCTAAAGCACATTAGTGAACCAGCTGGATTTGTATGACAATCCGGTAGTTTCATGATCACAAGCATTGATACTAGCTTTTTGTTCCAGATTTATTGAATTAATTTACTGAATTTAAATTCCCCAGCTGCTGTAGTGGTATTTTTTCTCTGGATCATTAGTCCCAGTCTCTGGATTACTTATAGAAACATAGAAACATAGAAAATAGGTGCAGGAGTAGGCCATTCAGCCCTTCTAGCCTGCACCGCCATTCAATGAGTTCACGGCTGAACATGCAACTTCAGTACCCCCTTCCTGCTTTCTCGCCATACCCCTTGGTCCCCTGAGTAGTAAGGACTTCATCTAACTCCCTTTTGAATATATTTAGTGAATTGGCCTCAACTACTTTCTGTGGTAGAGAATTCCACAGGTTCACCACTCTCTGGGTGAAAAAGTTTCTCCTCATCTCGGTCCTAAATGGCTTACCCCTTATCCTTAGACTGTGACCCCTGGTTCTGGACTTTCCCAACATTGGGAACATTCTTCCTGCATCTAACCTGTCTAAACCCTTCAGAATTTTAAACGTTTCTATGAGGTCCCCTCTCATTCTTCTGAACTCCAGTGAATACAAGACCATCCAGTAACATAACCACTATTCTACCGTATCCCACACAGAATACCCTATTGGGCTTGGTTCTGGGACCCCACCCACCCCACCTCATGGTTGGCGAGTAAGTCGCACTTGATAGCATTGTCGATGACACGTCTGAGGCAGGTAGATTGGTGAGGACAAGGTCAAATAAGTTTTTCTCTTCTGTTGGTTCTCTCACCACCTGTCACAGGCCCAAACTGGCAGCTATGACCTTCAGGACTCAGCCAGCTCGGTCAGTAGTGGTGCTACCGAGCCACCTGCTGATGGACATTGAAGTCCATTGCTGCAATCAGTGCTTCTTGCAAGTGATTTTCAACATGGAGGAGTATTGATTCATCAGCTGAGGGAGGGCACTAGATGGTAATCAGCAGGAGATTTCCTTGCCCATGTTTGACCTGAAACCATGAGACTTCATGCGGTCCGGGGTCAACGTTCAGGATCCCAGGGTCACTTCATCCCTGTTGTATTCTGCTGAGCCACCACCTCTGGTGGGTCTGTCTTGCCGGTGGGACAGGACATACTCAGGAATGGTAATGGAGGAGTCTAGGACATTGACTGGAAGGTATGATTTTGTGAGTATGACAATGTCGGGCTGTTGCTTGACCAGCCTGTGGGACAGCTCTCCCCATTTTGACACAAGTCCCGGATGTTACTGAGGTGGACTTTGAAGGGTCGACTGGGCTGGGTATGCCATTGTCTTGTCCAAAGCTGGTGCCGAGTTCGATGCCGGGTGGTCTGTCCTGTTTTACTCTTATTAATGTTTCTTGTAGCAGTTTGTTACAACTGAGTGGCTTGCGAGGCCATTTCAGAGGGCAGTTAAGTGTCAATTGTTGTGGGTTTGGAGACACATATAGGCCAGACCGGATAAGGACGGCAGATTTCCCTCCCTAAGGACATTAGAGAAGCAGATGGATTTTTACAACAATCTGATAACTCCCTGGGCAACATTACTGATACTAGCTTTTTATTCCAGATTTTTGTTTACTAACTAAATTTACATTCCCCAGCTGCCATGGTGGGATTTTTACTCACTTCTCTGGATCATTAGTCGAGGCCTCTGGATTACCTGTCCAGTAACATAACCACTATGTTACCCTACTCAGCTTGCCAAGAAGCCCGGGGGCGATGTGGAAGCCAAACCGGGGATAGAGGCGTCAGCGGGGGGCCATTCGGCCAGGGATGATGCGGCAGCGGGGGGCCATTTGCGAGCCGTTGGCTGGGACAGGGAGTTTCAGCATCAAAACACTCCCAGGGCAGGTACAGCATGGATACAAAAGTAAAATACTGGATGCTGGAACAAAAACGGAAAACGCTGGAAATCTCAGTGGGTCTGCACGGGAAAAATCAGCATGGGTTAGCTACACAGTAAACTGTAGAATAACATGTTACCCTGGAAACCCAAATACTTGTGCATGCACAGAACAGGACCTCAGTTTTGAGGCGCTATCAATAAGCTCCACCCACAGAAGCTAAGGCCTTTCTGCGCGGCGCCAAATTCAAACAGAAAAATGGCGACACTTCGGATTTTTTTGTTGCCGCTACGTCGGCTTAAAAACTTGGTCGTTAATCTTAAATACTGCCAAAAAAAGGCAATGTGGAATCTTGGGCCCTTGGAACTTTTGTTTATTCCCCCTTATTTTATGGTTTACGTTTTTCCTAGCCTAAAGAGTAGAGGATTCATTTAAACCTGTATTATGGATATTTGAACTGAGTTTGAGGAAAGTTCAGACAAGTGAGATCCTCATTGAGTTGTCAGCCAATGATGCTCATTCTTCAAAAATCTGACTGGCTCTGGGAGTCCATCTCCCTCCTCCCTTTACTAGATTGGTGCTCTGAGAGGCTGCAACTTCTGATTGGGTATTGAGGACCGTCACTCATCATCAAGACTGCCACACCCTGGATTAACCCTCAGTATAAATACAGGAGTTTCAGGTTGGATAAATCTTAGTTTGTTGCTACAACAAAGTTTAGATTTATGAAAAAGAATCACGATGGCTTCTCAAGTGTGTCAGAACTACCACCAGGTCTGTGAGGATGCTGTCAACAAACAGATCAACATGGAGCTCTATTCCTCCTATGTTTATCTCTCTATGGTGAGTTTTGCATTTTAGACCTTTTCACAATGGAGACTATGTAATGTGAATTTACTAAATTGTGTGTTGTGTCCAGCCCAACTATTTGGAATATTTTGCATCTTAACAATTCACTTTCCCTCCTTGGAGCTTCTTGTTGTTTGTTTGGAATACATTCTGTGCTCAATGCATGAGACTCAGAATTTGTATCCTCATTCTAATGCACTCCATGAACTTTCTCTGAGGGACTATAATATATTTAGAGCTAGACCATTTAAGAGGGATGTTGGGAAGTATTCTGTCCTGCAAGGGTGGTGCCAATCTGCAACACTTTCTTCCCTGCTCCCACCACTGAGAAATCAAGGCTTTGATGCTAGGCTGTAGTTTTTCATTGGGCAAGGATATCAAGATTGTTTCCTTGCCCATGTACATACAAGTTCAGTGAGACTTTGAACCCTTGAAAAGAAAGTAACATTTTAATGAATTTATGTAATGTACACATGGTAATGGGTCTGCTATGCAATACCCAACTACTCTTTTGATCTCTCCACAGTCCTTCTACTTTGACCGGGATGATGTTGCCCTGCATCACTTTGCTGAGTTCTTCAAGGAGCAGTCACATGAGGAACGTGAACATGCTGAGAAACTGATGGAATTCCAGAATCGCCGTGGAGGACGGATCATCTTGACGGACATCAAGGTTGGATTCAATAAAGGAGTAGCCTTCTGTCTGGCTTTCCTTACACTGAATGTTCCCAATACATTCTAAAACAATTGGTTCCAATTTACAACACAGGCCATTTGGCCAAACTGGTGTTTATACTCCAGCAAGCCTCCTCCCACCTTGGTTCATCTCGCCCTCTCAGCATATCATTCTATTCCTTTCTCCCCATGCAATTGCCTAGCTTCCCCTTAAACACAGCTATGCTATTTGCCTCATCAATGTGACTCATGGTTGTGATCGCATAATGGCAATTTTATATTCTCACATGGGTTCATGGTGAAGTAGACTTTTGATTGAACCCCTCATTTCCTTCAATAATTTTTAATGTTTGTTTAATCCATTGTAAGTAAACTATTGGAATTTTCTTTATTTCCAGAAACCAGAGCAGGATGAGTGGAACAATGGGTTGGAGGCGATGCAGAGAGCTCTGCAGATGGAGAAGAATGTGAACCAGAGTCTGCTGGATCTGCACAAACTCTCCACTGGGAGCACTGACCCTCATGTAAGTTGTTAATTTAATGTGGGCTTTTGGGTAAGTTGGAGGTTGTGGAACCTTGCTGTTGTTGGGGCTAATTAAAAGATCTCCATACCCAATAGCTTTGAGTTGGTGTCTCCCTATGTATTTTTTATTTGGGAAGCTGTGGGAAGAATGGAAAAAGTTGGCATATTGTGGACAGTGATTAGTAAGTGTCCTTGTGATCCCAGGATCTGAGCACCAATTGTGCAGTAAGTTTAATCTAATGATGCCATAATTCCATCACTCAATTGCACCACTTGACTATCCTCCAGTTCAAGAGGATTAAAATCCAAACTCCTGAAGGGGAAGCTGACATTCCTTGATATCTGCTGCTGGACATAACTAGTTTCCCTCTTTCAGTTGTGTGACTTCCTGGAGACCCACTACTTGGATGAACAAGTGAAGATGATCAAGAAGCTTGGAGATCACATCACCAACCTGAAGAGACTGGGAGCCCCTGAGAATGGCCTGGGAGAGTACCTGTTTGACAAGCACACCCTGGAGGGGAGTGACTAGACTGACTGATGGGATAAAGTTTATTGTTTAGTGCTTGTATTTATATAATTGGCACCCCCATCCAATAGGGAGTGATGATTTGTGACTTTACAAGAAGCTGTTACACTTGGGATCCTGATGTGAAATGTAACATAACTGTGTAAATAAACTGTTATTTACTGGGCTTTGTCTCCTTGTATCTTTGAGTCCTTGATTATTTTTCAACAATTAAAATAATTTGACTCTGCACCTGTATAAAACAAGAATTACACTGAGCTGTGCAGTAGTGTTATGGGATTCAGTCCTATGAAATTTGTTTTTCCTCTATTGTAATAGTGATATATTGATTGGGATATTCAGACATGTTTGTAAGATCTGAAACATTCAAGGGTGGAGTGGGGGTGTGCTCAGACAATTGACTGAGGGACAAAGCATGGTTAAGGGGTGCCCTAGTGGTGGTAGTGAGATTTAGAGTGATAACTGGGAGGTTAGGGTCTGGATAACTGAATTTAAAAAAAAAAAAAACCTGTTCCCACTAGGTGTGTGTATGTGTCACAAAGCTGAAGAAATTAAACACATTTCTCAAATCATTTGCCCCAGACCCTCCATTCATAAACAAATGGGCTAAAAATTCAAGTTTAGCAAAAAAATTTTCTTTGGCAAAATGACTGTTTTCACATCGCTATCAAGCCAGAAATTTAATTTGCACACCGGTAGAAATTTAATTTGCACACCGGTTAAAATTGGCGTTACGCCAGGATTCGCGGCGCAAACTGCAATCCTCGCCAACTTTAGTCAGAGGCCAATACCCCTGCAAGAGAGGCCTTGGGACGGTGGAAAATGACAAAAATAAATTTGGAAATAAAAACTCAACATTTACAATACACTTATCTATCAAATCACTGAAAAAGAATTAAAAAATAAAAACTTTAACTTGCCTTTTGTAGGTCTTCATACTTACCGATGCTGGCAGGGCTGCTTTAATAATAGGTTTTTCCCTGTCGGTATTTTGAGCACAGAATACAGGTGCAGGGAGTCAAATTTTTGGTGAAAATGGGATATTGGGTCTGGCACGGCGGCGCTCCTCTGCCCAGTTTCGAAATCTCGACCTCCGAAAAGAATGACTCCGACATTTACAGCTCCGGTAGAAGATTCTTTAATTTACTTGCTCGCAAGGGGTAGGTCACACTCAGTCAAGGGCTAAGTGAACACCTCCGAAATGGTTCAGTTTAACAAGATATTTATACAGTAAAACCAAAGTTCTGGCCTCTCCCTGTGTATTGCTCTCTCACACAGTCAGTGAATACAGATAAAGAGTTAATTACTATATCCTGGTCCTGACATGGTATCCAGATATTTCCTTTTGTCAGGGTAATCAGGAAGCCAAACGGCCATTACTCCATGAGTCATAGGTAATGGGCTATCACCTGTCTTGTATTGTGTCAGGATTGTTTCAATTTCCTGGTCAGTTTATCTGTTTGCATCAAATGGATGAGGTCTTGGAAAGAGATAATGGCTAGAAGATAAGGGTGGGGTGACATGGAACTCCTGTAGTGTAGACAATAGGAGAGCACCATGGGGGGTTACTTGTCTCAGCATGAGTTGTCTCCTAGCTGTCTGATGACCATCAGCCATCTAACAGCAGGTTTAGCTGTTTATGCAAGCTGACTGCTAAAATGCAGAAAGTTCTGGAAGGGCCAGGACTCCATTTTAATCAAAAGGCACACAAATACCGTATGGTATCAGCTTAGATAAAAATACTTTCCACATTCCCCCATTTTGTCCTTCACAAGGACAACTCAATCCATTCTGATCTTGTACAGTCTCTCCATTTCCATTTCCACACAAGAGCCCTCAACAGTTGTTGCTACCATAACTCTAGCCGTGGTCTTGGTAGGTAACATAGTTTCTCCCACACTGGCACAGCAACACTTAATGACGACAAATAATAGATACAGGGCGAAGACTATCAGCAGGAATATGATCAAACCCTGTACCACAGATTTCCCCAGGGCTCCCAACCATCCTGATGCCCAACCCCACAAGGTGATACCGTCCTGGCCAACTGTCTGTTTATACTCTATTACCTTTTTCCTGATGTTTTCAGCTAGACTGCCGATATCTTCTGATTTATCTGGGATATACGTACAGCATTCTTCACCTATTAATGCGCATGTTCCTCCCTCCTTGGCTAGGAGATAATCTAAGGCCATACGATTTTGGAGAGCCACTGTTCGAATAGCTACCATTTCATCATTTATCCCTTCAAAGGCTTGGGAAGTTGCATTGGCTACTGATTCTACTAAGTTAGCCAGTTCCCGTAACTGCCATTCGGTCGATGCTATTCCATAGGGTGGCACCATTACCTTGAATATTCCGTTTAGCCACGTCAAATCCCGTTTAAATCTGTGGCTTCCATAAGCCTCCCTTAGAGTCCTTACTGATCTGATAAGGGGTACCACATATCCTAAGTAACAGGACCCTGTCCAGTTGGCTGGTAACCATGGGTAGGCTTTATGGCCACAAATAAAGTAGGTGCAATTAAAGGGCGTCAGCTCCTGGTCCTTTCGCACTATCCCTACTCGAGTGGTCTCACCTTCCCATCCTTCACCTGGGGCTTTGTTATGGACCATTGTCCAGCCAACGGTTGCTATCTTTCTCTCAGTGGGATTAGTTGTGGCTTACCATTTAGTCATTTGGGAACACTTGCTGCGTCCCATTTCTGGTCCTTTAGTTTCATTACTCACTAGGCATATTATACCTTCAGGATTTCCTATTCTGGGAGTAATGCTTAGGAAGGGAGGCTGATGGTTATTATCATAATTGGGCTGGTACCATCCCTGGAAGGCTGTAAGTTTATACCCTGCCGACCTCCATTCTGTTTGCTCCTTCGTTTCTGGCCCCTTAGTTAGTTTTGTCCTGTTTTGCACTGTCAACCATTCTACCATTTCTGATTCGTTAAAGGGGACAGATCTCAGGGGAATACCCCCCCTGGAGTGGACAGGTACATGGGAACATATCTAACAACTCGACAAGTTTCTTTCTTGAGCATACCTATGACTCAGTGCCATAAATACGTTTACTTGCAATTCCCTTCGGTGGCGGGTGTAATCAATAATGCGAAGTAAAACCCTGTCAAGCCCAGCACCATCAGTCCCCATAGTCCATACAGTTCCTTATTCAGTCTTCCTTTTTCTGTTCCTCTGATTCCTTTGTCCCTTCCTCCTGGTCGGGTGCCCGTTTGCAATGGGATGCGTGGATCCATGTTGGTCTTTCCTTTACCTTGATTGCAGTATTGGTCGCCAGCAAGACCTGGTATGGTCCTTCGAATCTTGGCTGTAGACTGCTTTTCCTTTTAAAAATCTTGATGTAAACGAATTCCCCTGGCTCCAGGTTATGACACTTCCCTTCCGCTGGCTTGACTTGGGCTTCCTTTACCTGTGAATGAAAGCTGGAAATACATTTGGTTAGTGCAATACAATAATTCAACATATTTTCCTCCATTTTGTGGATGTCCATTTGTTTTGCAGTAAATGGTGCTGTAAAAGGTAGTCGTTGGGGACGTCCCATAACTATCTCATGCGGTGACAGGCCTGTTGTTCTGTTGGTTGCAGATCGCATTACCATCAAAGCTAAGGGCAGCAGTTCTGTGCATTTCAGTCCAGTGTCATTGCATAGTTTCCCAGCTTATTTTTAAGCATTCCATTATATCTTTCAACAAGTCCAGCTGATTGTGGATGATAACTGGAGTCAGTGTAGATATTAACTGTGTGTCCTTCAGCCAGAATACAGGCTCGAGTTAACGTAAACAATTCGGCTTGTTGGGCTGAAAAGGAGTCTGGAAGAGAGGCTGTTTCGACAACATTAAACTGGGTCACAATTGCATAAGCCGCTCTAGGTTGGCCCCTATCATTTCGTAAGGCTGATCCGTCAACATAGTACACTAGATTAGGGTTACACATTGGTACATCTGTTAAATTGATACGTGGTTTAGTCACTAATTCGGTTACCATTTCACATGGATGGGGTTCGCCGTCGTCTTCCGTGGGAAGTAGAGTGGCTGGATTTAAGGTTGTACATCTTTTGATGATAAGGTTCGGATTTGATAACAGTTCGACCTCGTATTTAGTGGTTCTTGCGGAGGTTAGGTGTTGGGTGGCACATTTAGTAAGTAAAATCTCGACAGAAGTTACGGAGCTACGGATATACAAAATGGTCTGATGATTTCGAGTTATTGTCTGAGCCTGTTGTACAGTGTAATAAGCTGCTGCCAATGAAGGAAGACATCCTGGTAGTCCGGTGCCACTGGGTCTAGTTGGGTACTGAAATATGCTACCGGTCGCTGCCTGTCCCCATGTAACTGAGTCAAAACAGATTGTGCAAAACCCGACTTGTGATGCACAAATAAATTGAATAGATTAGTGTAATCTGGTAATCCCAAGGCGGGTGCTGAAGTGAGGGACTGCTTAAGACTCTGGAAAGCATTCCGGGATACTTCATTCCACATCCTTTAAGCATTGTGAGAATATAGTAGATTAATTCACAGCTCGTAGGTCATGGACAAACCTCCATTTGTGTGGGCTTCTGAACTGGACGAATCTATGTGTTACACGGACTTCTCATTTATGCTTATAGTGATTCACAGATCACAGAATGTAAAGTACTTGTTTTCTATTTTATTAAAAGGCTTCCAAACCCAAGATTTTTCCAATGCACTCAAAATGTTGATCAAGGAGATCACCTGAAATATCTCAAAATCCCAATTCAATTACTGTACTGCCACTCTTTATCCCAAAAAAAATCCTCCTACTGAGTTAGAAGCTTTTGTACCAAGATTTTACACCAAGGACAATGAAAGTGTACTCCCCCAGCCTGCACCTCGAGAGACCCACAAAGGCTTTTTAAAAAAAAAAGTCATTACAACTTTTAACCACCGGGACCATGTCTCAACAAACCTATCCTTTGTGCATTTCCTAGCTCCGTAACCTCTCATCCGAATAAATCCACACCTGCGCTTCTAACTTAAAATGTCTTAAACTTCCCACATACAGGACAATACTATGAAGGGTTAAAAAACTTCACTTTGTTTGAAAAAGTGG
Organism: Pristiophorus japonicus; assembly: GCF_044704955.1. Classification (NCBI taxonomy): domain Eukaryota; kingdom Metazoa; phylum Chordata; class Chondrichthyes; family Pristiophoridae; genus Pristiophorus; species Pristiophorus japonicus. The sequence goes on along the minus strand of NC_091980.1, from coordinate 132,992,610 downwards.
GTGGAGCTAAAACAAACAGGCCGCTCCACAACCTTTCCAAACAGGTTTCCAGACACAAGGAAAAAAGACAGAAGCACTCTCATTCAAAGACAAGACATTCACGCACTCTCATTCAAAGACAAGACATTCACAAGTCTCTCTCCATTCAATAAAGCTTTTTCTTTTGCTAGCTTCATTTTTTTTTTGAATCCATAAGTCACTATCAGGTTCTCTTTTTTTTTTTTACATTTGATTTACTTCCTCTGTTAATTTTACATGGACTTGAAGAATCGGAACCCAGGCCTTTTCTATTACTTTCCTTTTTTTTTTACCTGGATCTCTGTTTATAAGACACTCCTCTAGACATGTTGTTCTCTCTAAATTAAATGAACCATCGGGTGGAAATGGCCTGTTTTCACCCTTAGTCCACTTTACCGTTTTTGTTTCTTTGGTCAATTGAAGACTGACCACAATTCTGGAGCATGACATAGGCTGGTGTGTCTTTTGTGGTGTTTTAACTTGCTCCGGCACCCATTCTGGATGATTAAGATTTTCCCACAGTTTCTGATCTCACAATCCTTTCGGCCAACCGAGTTCTCTACGCCCACTTCTCCTGGCCGTTACGTGGCCTGAAAAGGCTCTTAATTCGGGCTCAGTCTGGGTGTGTGAGATATGTTGGCACGAACCAATCGTAGTTGATCAATCAGTTACTGTTTCTTTTCTTAATCAATCCTTGTGGGTTTTTTTTTCCCCGAATCACAATTTTCCCTAGTGACTCTTCCCGTTTCTCTAATGGCAATGACTCCCAAAGGTGTTGCACACAACAGTAATACAAGGACAACAAACAATATTCCCGCGAGTACACAAATCATAACCTCTAAACAAATTCTCAGTCTGCGTTGTACGCCACTACAGACCGAGTCCTTAACTTATCCTAATAAAAACTGATAAAACTTAAGGTTCCGTACCCAAACTCTTTGATCGATTGCGCTTTCTTTTTTTTTATAGTCTTATCACATAAGAACCCCTTCCGAATTAAAAACAATAAAAATCTTATCACATAAGAACCTTCGATCGATTAGCGCTTTCTTTTTTCTTTTTTTTTAATAGTCTTATCACATAAGAACCCCTTCCGAATTAAAAACAATAAAAATCTTATCACATAAGAACCTGGAACCCTTTTCGATCGACTAGCGCTCCCTTACCTACTGAAACCTTCCCCGGGCTGTCTCGAGATTTTTTCCAGAACCTGTTCTCTTCTGCTGGCGAGCTGAGAAAGAAATGGTTATAAAAAAAATACCTTTAACTTTTAAATGCCGAGTCTTGTAGATGCAGCACCTCCGCTGTGGACAACAGATTACATATGCGATTCAACAGTGAAGAAACCTCTTGTGAGCAAAAGGCTCACCTTGTTTGGCCACTGAAGCCTTTCACTGGAGAGGCACTATGCCCGTATCCGTTTTACTCACAGGACAGAGAGTATGCATCTCGGTGGAACCTCCAAGTTATAACTGTCGAAATCTCGACCTCTGAAAAGAATGACTCCGACACTTACAGCTCCGGTAGAAGATTCTTTAATTTACTTGCTCGCAAGGGGTAGGTCACACTCAGTCAAGGGCTAAGTGAACACCTCCGAAATGGTTCAGTTTAACAAGATATTTATACAGTAAAACCAAAGTTCTGGCCTCTCCCTGTGTATTGCTCTGTCTCACAGTCAGTGAATACAGATAAAGAGTTAATTACTATATCCTGGTCCTGACATGGTATCCAGATATTTCCTTTTGTCAGGGTAATCAGGAAGCCAAACGGCCATTACTCCATGAGTCATAGGTAATGGGCTATCACCTGTCTTGTATTGTGTCAGGATTGTTCCAATTTCCTGGTCAGTTTATCTGTTTGCATCAAATGGATGAGGTCTCGGAAAGAGATAATGGCTAGAAGATAAGGGTGGGGTGACATGGAACTCCTGTAGTGTAGACAATAGGAGAGCACCATGGGGGGTTACTTGTCTCAGCATGACTTGTCTCCTAGCTGTCTGATGGCCATCAGCCATCTAACAGCAGGTTTAGCTGTTTATGCAAGCTGACTGCTAAAATGCAGAAAGTTCTGGAAGGGCCAGGACTCCATTTTAATCAAAAGGCACACAAATACCGTATGGTATCAGCTTAGATAAAAATACTTTCCACACCAGCGGTACGTGGAAAGCGCCGCAACAAAATGTCACCGAATTTCCCGGCGAGCGGGTTTTTTCAAAATGGGTGAAATAGCACCAAAAACCCGGTCGCAAAATCGACGTAATTCTAGCAGAAAAATATGTAGCAATTTGTATTTGATATAAAATAACAATCATCCTGTCCAAACCCGACTAGATCTCTATTTCTCTCCTTCACCCCGAGAATGGATTCAAATGTTAATGTTGCAGCTGTAAAAATCCAGTGTTTACAAGTTAGTTTCTGGAATTTAGCTGAGAACTGTATTGGGTGCAATTAAATTGCCATCTTCAGCCATTGCATGTTATTGGGCTCAATTTTCCCCAGTGCCGTTTTTTGGCGTATTGCAAGAGTTACGACAGTTGTTTTTGGCCCTGAATAGACAAAAAAAATAACTTACAAGTTTCCCTGTTCTATTTCTTGAAATTGGCGCCACGCAGCCTGTCCTTTAGCTTTAGGGGGGTGGAGCTTAATGTCTGCACCGAAAAGAAATGATGCTCCCCCCTGCGCATGCAAGGGGAAAAAATTATGTTTTTTACGTGACTGCTATAGACGCGTATGCCCAGTGCAGCTCCCGGTCTGCATTCAGCCATTTTTAAAGAGCCAGTTGTGTGTGAGAACTTTAATTCTTAGTGGAAAGAATTCTGCAATAGAATATGCAAGGCAGCTCAAAGACCAAGAATTTCTCACAGGATGAAGTGGAGGCACCAGTTACTGTAATTGAGGCCAGATGGCAAGAGCTGGACGCCAGTAGAGGTCACATAAAAGTTTCACCAAAAGAAATGAAGAAACGCTGGAACCAACTTGCAGAAGATTACTGTGCAATGGTGACCACCCCGAGTTCTGGAGGCCAGTGCAATAAGAAGTAGCAGGACCTTGGTCAAGTAGTTAGTGTAAGTAATATTTTCATTTATTCACTGGAATTGCAATTGTAAATGTGAGCATCAGTATGTGTCCCACCCAGCAGAAAGATTCCCTCTCTAAAAAGTTATATTTTCATCACTGCAGAGGAAGGTGGCACACAACAAAAGGGAAAGAACTCGAACAGGAGGAGACCCGGCAAATCTGCACCCACTGACATCCTTGGAAGAGAGGGTCGCTACTTTGATGGGTCCTGCCTGGAGAAAAGCAACCACCACTGAACAAGCTGGGCCCACACTTGATGGAGAGGGTAATCCCTGCAAATTCCACAGTCTGGCTTTGCTAAATGTTAAGTGCTGTGCGGGCTAGCCATGCTTCGATTCATGGGGATATCTCCGTCAGTCAGGCTTCGGTTGATGCAATGTGCTATCATTCATCGTGGTCCTTCAAATGAGCCTGCTGCCTGCACTGTGTGAGCCTACTCATGTCACCCTGCCCCTTCCTCTGCTGCTAATCATTTGTCTATTCTGTTATATTTTGTAGAACTTGTGGCCAACCCTGATGAGGCTGAAGCCGATGCAGAAGAAGATTCAGACACGGACGAGCCTGAAGAGGAGAACATCTTCCAGTGCCACCTTCCAGACCAAGAGCATGGGTGTGAGGGGGAAGGGAAGGGGGTAGGGGAAGGGGATGGATGAAGCCCCCGCTCTTGTACTCACTCTGGCGGAGGTGCAGGTGCTGCCGATTGTGGTGCCAGGCCCTTTCCTGAGTGGAACGAGTGTTGGAACATTCCATGGTTTCTCACAGTCCGAGGCTGGGGATTCCAGTGGTGTGCAGCAAGGCACACCCAGGGCCCCAGTGTCCGAAGCTGCGGGATCCAGTGGGGTGCAGCGAGCCACACCCAGGGTGAGGAGGGGAAGGAGAGCTCGACAGCTCTCTCCTGAGGTGCAGGATCTAACAGATGTGGTTCAGATGATGGCAATGAGTGCGGAGAGCATTGACCTTACGCGATCACTCCTGGACACCGTCAGTGGGGTGGGTGAAGAGGTATCGGGACTGTCGGGAGAAGTAACAATACTCTCACGAGAATTGGGAACACTATTCGGCACATGAGGGAGGGAATGTCGCAAATAGTTGAGACACTATCAGGGCACATAAGAGCGAGAATGACGGAGTTGGCTGCTGCAATAACGGAACACGACCAGACCCCACAGCCATTAACCACTGCCACTCTCACTCCAATCCCCAGACCAGGCTCTGAAGAGGCCCAAGCCGGGCCTTCCACATTATTGCCTGCCCACACCCCCCATCAAGAAGTGCACATTACCTGAGATGCTCAAAAAAAATAAGCTTGATACCAACCCGAGAAATGCTGCACCACCACCTTTGGGCAGGGGTGGAGTCACCAAGACGAAGCACAGCGGGTGGTCTTAGAATAAGGTGGAGGCGAGGTGCAGCCTTTCTTTGCTGCTGTTGTTATTGTTATTATTGTTGTTACTTTTGTAACTGTTCTCAAATTAAACGTTTTTTGTAAGTTATGTAAATTTACATGTTTAAAAGTTTGTAAGTGATCTTAACTGAAAACTTTAAAGTTTGATACAAGAATATTTTTATTAAAGTTAATTGGAAACAAGTTTGAAACTTTTGAATAATATATATTTTTAAATTATAACTGAATCATTTCCATTATTAACACAACTTTTTGAAGTATAGAAGAATCATTTCCATTATTTGTTCCATTACAAACACAACTTTTTGAAATAAAGAAGAATCATTTGCATTATTTTTCAATTAACACAACGCAACATTACGGAACAGATCCAAACACTAAACATGGTCCATGTGGAATCGTTGCCACTGAGCCTTGAGGCAGGAAAGTGTTCACAGACGAGCTGCTGGTACAAGGCTCGAGCAATCATTAAAGTGGTACAATGGCCCGCCTACCTCCGTCATCATGCTCCAGTTTCAAGTAGTTGCATGGCTTCCTCATCCTCGTCCTCCTCCTCCTCCTCATCATCTGCATCTTCTTCCTCATCATCAGCCACTCTCACCTCAGGTGGGTCTTCTACTACTAGCTGCTGCTGCCTCATGATGGCTAAGTTATACAGCATGCAGCACACAACAGTGAACTGACTCACAATCTCAGGGGAGTATCGCAAGTAGCCTCCGGGATGGTCCATGCATCGGAAACACTGCTTCAATATGCCAATGGCCCTCTCTATTATGCTGTGTGTGGCAATGTCCTACATGTTGTATTACCCATCAGGTTCCGTCCGTATTACACGTAGGGGCGTCATGAGCCAGGTGGCGAGGCCTTACGCTTTATCTCCCAGCAGTCAGATCTGCCCTTCTGGCTGCTGTTGAAACATGGCAGATATAGCACTCTCGCGTAGGATGAATACATTGTAGGTGCTCCCAGGGTATCTCGCATCAACTGCAATGATGCGATGCATGTCGTCACACACGAGGCACATTCACGGAATGGAAGCCTTTTCTGTTCCTGTTCTTTTCAGAATCCTTCAAAGGTGCTTGCAAGGCGATGTGGGTACAATCGATGCAGCTCTGTACCTTTGGGAAGCCAGCAATTCTGGAGAAGCCCACAGCCCCATCACGCATTACCTGAGTGATCATGGGGCTTTATGTCGTCTTTCCTCTGGGCATATAGTGCAGCAGTCACCTGCTGAGTGCACATAGGTGTTGTGTTATGTATGTAAACCTGTAAATACCATGTCTAACCACCAGAGGACTTATCCCCTGGAGTCTCAAGGAAATGCACAATCCCTTGCGAGCACCTGTACATGAGGAGGCCTCACAGACTGGAGAGGCACTCTGAGATCTGTAATAAAGGACTACGGTCAAACCTTATTTTGAGCTTGCAGCATCTAGTCTGACTCTTTATTGAAGACATAACAACTGACGACGAGATACAAATGATGAACCCCACTGCGACAATGCAGAGTACCTTGGGCATCCTGGATACATTTTCAGAGGGAGATGATTGCGAAACCTTCGTGGAGCAACTCGACCAATATTTCGTGGCCAACGAGCTGGAAGGAGAACCGAACGCTGCCAAACGAAGGGCGATGCTCCTCATCGTTTACGGGGCACCAACATATGGCCTCATGAAAAATCTGCTTGCTCCAGCGAAACCCACAGGAGCATCTAAACCCGAAGGAAAGCATTCTGATGGCGAGATATCGGTTCTACATGAGGTCTGAAGGCCAGGAAGTGGCGAGCTACGTCGCCGCGCTAAGGCGCCTTGCAGGACATTGCGAATTTGAAGGACACTTGGAGCACATGCTCTGGGACTTCTTTGTACTTGGCATTGGCCATGAAGTAATACTTCGCAAACTTTTGACTGTAGAGACTCCAACTTTGAGTAAAACCATAGCGATAGCCCAGGCGGGCGTTTATCGCCATCAGTGACAATACCAAACAATTTTCTCAACACACTAGTGCTGCTACAAGTACTGTGAACAAAGTAATGTTGTTTTCAAATCGAAATGTACAGGGCAGGACTTACACGCCTGCAGCTGCACATCCGCAGATGACTCAGAGCCCACCATCAAGGGTGGAGAATACAAGGCCATTAATACCTTGTTGGCACTGCGGGGGTGATCATCATTTCCGTTCATGCCGCTTCAAAGGATACATTTGCAAGGGCTGTGGAACAATGGGACAACTCCAACACATGTGCAGGTGAGCTGCAAACCCTGCTAATCCTGCAAACCACCATGTTGCAGAGGAGGACAGATCCACGGTGGATCACGATGAACCAGAGCCTCAGACCTCGGGGGCAGTGGTATATCGTAGGACACATTTACCACAAAGTGTCCCCCTGTTATGCTGAAGGTTGAATTAAATGGACTCCCGGTGTCCATGGAGCTGGACTCTGGCGCAAGCCAGTCCATAATGAGCAAAAATATTTTCGATAAATTGTGGTGCAGCAAGGCCTCAAGGCCAGTCCTGACTCCCATTCGTACTAAACTGAGAACGTACACAAAGGAACTGATTCCCATAATCGGCAGTGCTACCGTAAAGGTCTCCTACAATGGAGCGGTGCACGTGTTACTACTCTGGGTGGTACCGGGCGATGGCCCCACGCTGTTCGGCAGGAGCTGGCTGGGAAAGATACGCTGGAACTGGGACGACGTCCCAGCGCTTTCGTCCGTTGACGACACCTCATGTGCCCTGGTCCTAAACAAATTCCCCTCACTGTTAGAACCAGGCATCGTGAAGTTCCAAGGAGCAAAAGTGCAGATCCATTTGATTCTGAGAGCGCGACCCATCCATCACAAGGTGAGAGCAGTACCGTACATGATGAAAGGGTGGAGATCGAGCTGGACAGGCTGCAATGAGAGGGCATCATTTCACCGATCGAATTCAATGAGTGGGCCAATCCAATTGTTCCTGTCCTCAAAGGAGATGGCACCGTCAGAATCTGTAGCGATTACATAGTAACTATCAATCGTTTCTCCCTGCAGGATCAATACCTGCTACCAAAGGTAGATGACCTATTTGTGATGCTGGCCGGAGGGAAAACGTTCATGAAGCTGGACTTGACCTCGGCCTACATGATGCAGGAGCTGGAGGAATCATCGAAGGGCCTCACCTGCATCAACACGCACAAAGGTCTCTTCATTTACAACAGATGCCCGTTTGGGATTCGATCGGCCGCGGCGATATTCCAGAGGAACATGGAAAGCTTGCTGAAGTCGATCCCGTGCACCGTGGTCTTCCAGGACAACATCTTGTTTACAGGTCGGAACACCGTCGAGCACCTGCAGAACCTGGAGGAGGTTCTTAGTTGGCTTAATCACATGGGGCTCAGGCTAAAATGCTTGAAGTGCGTTTTCCTGGTGCCTGAACTGGAGTTCCTGGAGAGAAGAATCGCGAAGGATGAATTCAGGCCCAACCGATTCGAAGACGGCGGCAATCAAGAATGCACCGAGACCACAGAACGTGATGGAGCTGCGGTCATTTCTAGGACTCCTGAACTATTTTGATAACTTCTTACCGGGTCATAGCACATTGATGAACCCCTGCAGTCGTTACTGCGTAAAGGAGATGAATGGGTATGCGAATGGGTAAAAGCCAAGAAAATGCCTTTGAGAAAGCAAGGAAGTTGTTATGTTCAAACAAATTGCTTGTGTTGTACAATCCATGTAGGTGTTTGGTACTAGCATGTGATGCGTCGTCGTACGGGGTCGGGTGTGTATTGCAACAAGCTAATGAATTTGCAAAATTGGAACCGGTTGCTTGTGCATCCAGAAGCCTGTCTAAGGCTGAGAGAGCTTACAGCATGATTGAAAAAGGTGTTAGCGTGTGTTTACGGGGTAAAGAAAATGCATCAATATCTGTTCGGGCTCAAATTTGAATCAGAAACTGACCATAAGCTGCTTATATCCTTCTTTTCTGAAAGCAAGGGGATAAATACGAATGCATCGGGCCGCATCCAGAGATGGGCGCTCCGTTGTCCACGTACAACTATGCCATCTGCCACAGGCCAGACACAGATGCTCTCAGTAGGCTGCCATTGCCCACCACAGGGGTGGAGATGGCACAACCCGCAGATTTAGTTATGGTAATGGAAGCATTGGAGAGTGAGCAATCACCTGTTACAGCCTGCCAGATTAGAACCTGGACGAGCCAGAACCCCTTACTGAGCTTAGTAAAAAACTGTGTGCTCCATGGGAGTTGGTCTAGTGTCCCGTTAGAGATGCAGGAAGAAATAAAGCCGTACCAGCAGCGCAGAGATGAAATGTCTATACAGGCAGACTGCCTTCTGTGAGGCAATCAAGTAGTGTTTCCCGAGAAGGGCAGACACACCTTCATCAATGACCTCCACATCACCCAACCAGGCATCGTACTGATGAAAGCGATAGCCAGATCCCACGTTTGATGGCCCGGTATCGATGCAGACATTGAGTCTTGCGTGCGCAAATGTAACACATGTTCACAGTTAAGCACCACTAAATTTATGGTCCTGGCATCCAAACCGTGGTCCAGGGTCCATGTCAACTATGCAGGCCCATTCTTGGGAAAAATGTTCTTAGTGGTTGTAGATGCGTACTCCAAATGGATTGAATGTGTGATAATGTTGGCAAGCACGTTCGCTGCCACCATTGAAAGCCTGCGGGCCATGTATGCCATGCACGGTCTGCTTGATGTACCTGTAAGTGACAATGTGCCATGCTTTACCAGTGCCGAGTTCAAGGAGTTCATGATCCGCAATGGGATCAAACATGTCACATCTGCCCCGTTCAATCCAGCATCCAATGGTCAGGCTGAACGAGCAGTTCAAACAATCAAGCAGAGCTTGAAAAGGGTAACTGAAGATTCACTGCAGACTCGCTTGTCCCGAGTCCTGCTTAGTTACCGCACAAGACCCCACTCACTCACTGGGGTCCTTCCCGCAGAACTGCTCATGAAAAGGGCACTTAAGATAATGCTCTCGCGAGTCCATCCTGATCTACACGAACAGGTAGCGAGCAGGCGGCTTCAACAGAATACATATCATGGTCACACAAATGTGTCACTTGAAATTGAGATAAATGATCTTGTATTTGAGCTGAACTGTTGACAAGGTCCCAACTGGCTTCCTGGCACTGTTTTGGCCAAAAAGGGGAGTAGGGTGTTTGTGGTCAAACTGTCAAATTGACTCACCTGCAGCATACACTTGGACCAAACCAAACTCAGATTTATAGACTATCCAGAACAACCCACAATAGATGACCTTTTTTGACCCTCCAACACACACACAAATGGCAACCGACCCAGCGGTTGACCACGAAGCAGAACCCATCACCCACAGCAGCCCAGCAGGACTCACCACCCCGAGCAGCCCAGCAAGACCAGTTTCGCAGCAGCCCAGTGAGGGTCCAACAAACGACTCACCAAAACCAGCATTTGCACCGAGACAATCAACCAGGGAAAGGAAGGCCCCAGATCGATTCACATTGTAAATAGTTACACTTTTGACTTTGGGGGTAATGTTGTTATGTATGTAAACCTCTAAATACCATGTCTAACCACCAGAGGGCTTATCCCCTGGAGTCCCAAGGGAGCCCACAATGCCTTGGGAGCACCTGTATATAAGGATGCCTCACAGGCTGGAATGGCACTCAGTGATCTGTCATAAAGTATTGCGGTCACACCTTACTTTGAGCTTGCAGCATCTAGTCTGACACTTTATTCAAGGCATAACATGTTGCATGTTGAGAAATGGTGCACACATGCCCAGTTGTGGCCAGGAATGATCCAGATGCATAAAATGAAAGTGCAGCTGTAACCTTCACTTCAAGTGACAAAGCAGTCCTCCTGATGCTTCTAGGTTGCAAGTCTGTTTTACTAATGTTCAGATCTCGGTTAAAAGTTCTTTGTGGAAATGCAGCCTTCTCACACAGTCTGCATCACTCAGGTGCAGGTATGAACACTTGTGTCGATATACCTGACATGGGGAAGCCATCCTGCCCATCATCCTACGTGCTCCGCGGTCCCTCATGCGACGACGTCGAATCAGTCGTCCCCTCCGCAGCACCATCATCCAGGAGGCTTGCACGAGGTATGCATTGTCAATATTTCCCCCATAATTAAATTGTATCTTTGCAACAAGCTCAAAGTAGCAGGACAAGGAGTTAAAGCTGCTCTCCTCTCTCTCTCCCCATGGTCGATGCCCTAGTGGGTCGGTTCGCAGAATCACTCCCTCGCCTGGACACAGGAGCTCAGCAAACATACCACATGCTTCTTTTGATGCTGCTGTATAGTGCAAGGGTTCTCATCCCTTCAGTTCCGTTTCCATCACCTCCCCGGGCTCCTTTTGAAGCCGAGCCCCGAGCCCCTGTGTCCGGGCGAGGGATTGATTCCGTTTGCTGACGCTCCGACCCTCGAGCCCGGTGGGGAGACGTTCGGTGGTGGTGTGGCACTTTGAAAAATATCGAAAATTAAAGAATTGCACTAGACTTTCATTTTCTCCATTTTGAGTTTTAAAAAAGAAAGCTTCATCATGCAGATTATTTGTTTTCTTGACTCCCTCCAAAATTTTGCATAAAAACAGTGGCGTCCTTTTGCATCGATTTTTTAATGCGCGCTGGTTTTTCTTAAATGCCCAGAAGCTGTTTTGGGAGTGGTCACATACGCCGTCCTGGAAAAAATGTAAGTTGGCCAAACTTGCTTAAATGTGTAAAACTGGGGCAGATATCATGATCCACCCCGTATGATGCAAAAAAAATCCTAACCTAAAAAAATCGTAACTAACTGAGTTACGTTAACGCAGAAACTTTGGGGAAACTTAGATATTTTAATTTACACCAAAAAAAGCGGCGTGCGCCAAAAAAACGGTGCAGATAACTGGAGAAAATTGAGCCCAATGTCTTTGCAATTCTCAAAGGCACCTTTGGGGTATTGATTACACAAAATTTCATACACTGACAAGCCACAATTGCTCGAGTCATATTAGCATGGTTTGAGGATTGGCTGACTAACAGAAAACAGACAGTCAGGGTAAATGGGTAATTTTTCGGTTGGCAATCAGCAACTAGTGGGGTGCCACAAGTATCAATGCTGGGGCCTCAACTATTTATAATCTATATTAATGACTTGGATGAAGGGACCGAGTGTAATATAACCAAGTTTGGTGATGACACAAAGATGGGTGGGAAAACAAATTGTGAGGAGGACACAAAAAATCTGCAAAGGGGTATAGACAGGCTAAATGAGTTGGCAAAAATTTGGCAGATGAAGTATAATGTAGGAAAATATGAATTATCGACTTTGCCAGAAAAAATAGAAAAGCAGATTATAATTTAAATGGAGAAAAATTGCAAAGTGTTTCAATACAGAGGGACCTGGGGGTCCTTGTGCATGAAACACAAAAAGTTAGTATGCAGGTTACAGCAAGTAATCAGGAAGGCACATGGAATGTTGGCCTTTATTGCAAGGGGGATAGAGTATAAAAGAAGGGAAGTCCTGCTACAAATGTTCAGGGTATTGGTAAGGCCACACCTCGAGTACTGTGCACAGTTTTGGTCTCCGTATTTAAGAATGGATATACTTGCATTGGAGGCTCTTCAGAGAAGGTTCACTAGGTTGATTCCAGAGATGAGGGGGTAGATTTATGAAGATAGGTTGAGTAAATTGGGTCTACACTCATCGGAGGTCAGAAAAATGAGCGGTGATCTTTTCAAAACATATAAGATAATGGGAGGGCTGGACAAGATGGAAGCAGGCAGTATATCTCCAGGCATGGGGAAACTAAAACTAGAGGGCTGCCCATTTAAAATTGAGATGAGGAGGACTTTCTTCTCTTAGAGGAGTGTAAATCTATGGAATTCTCTACCCCAGAGAGCTGTTGGGGCTGAAGATCGACAGATTTTGGAATGATAAGTGAATAAAGGGTTATGGGAAGCGGGCAGTGAAGTGGAACTGAGTCCATGATCAGATCAGCCATGATCTTATTAAATAGCGGAGCAGGCTCAAGGGGTCAAATGGCCTACTCCTGCTCCTATTTCTTGTGTTCCTTTGTTCTTGTGAGTCGGCCTGGGTTTGCATGCTGATGGGATTGACAGCTTCATGTATCTGACAAAGTCTTCAGCTCACTTGGTGAAAGACTTTACAGGTGCTCGTGTTTTAAGAATTACATCGAACTTACAGCACAGAAAAAGATCATTCGGCCCAACTGGGCCATGCCATGGTTTATGCTCCATGTGAGTCTCCTCCCACCCCACTTCATCTAGGCCTATTAGAATATCCCTCTCTTCTTTCTCCCTCGTGTTTATCTAGCTTCCCCTTAAAATCATTTATGCTCTTTGCATTCAGAGTTATTACTGTGGGTAGCTCAGTAAACGTACCACGACTGCTGTAGACTTTCTGTTAAGCTGTGTGAGCAAAGAAGTGAGTAACTACGATACAGATCAGCAATATCTGAGCTCAAGGCCAGCATTTATTGCCCATATTTATTGCTTATTGAAGGAGTGCAGCGAAGGTTCACCGGACTAATTCCTGGGATGGCAGGACTGACATATGAAGAAAGATTGGATCGGCTAGGCTTATACTCACTGGAATTTAGAAGAATGAGAGGGGATCTCATAGAAACATATAAAATTATGATGGGACTGGACAAGTTAGATGCAGGAAGAATGTTTCCGATGTTGGGGCAGTCCAGAACCAGGGGTCACCGTCTAAGGATAAGGTGTAAGCCATATAGGGCCGAAATGAGGAGAAACTTTTCCACCCAGGGAGTGGTGAATCTGTGGAATTCTGTACCACAGAAAGTTGTTGAATCCAGTTCGTTGGATATATTCAAGAGGGAGTTAGATGTGGCCCTTACAGCTAAAGGGATCAGGGGGTATGGAGAGAAGGCGGGAGTGGGGTGTTGAAGTTGCATGATCAGCCATGATCATATTGAATGGCGGTGCAGACTTGAAGGGCCGAATGGCCCGCTGCTGCACCTATTTTCTACGTTTCTATCTTTCTTTATATCTAATTGCCCATGAAGGTGCTGGTGAGCCGCCTTGTACAACTGAGTGGTTTGCTAGGCCATTTCAGAGGGCATTTAAGAGTCAACCACCTGGCTGTAGGCCTGGAGTCATATATAGGCCAGACCGGGTCAAATGGCATATTTCTTTTCCGAAGCATATTCGTGAACCAGCTGGATTTTTATGACAATCCGACAAGTTTCATGATCACCAGCATTGATACTAGCTTTTTATTCCAGAGTTATTGAATTAATTAACTGAATTTAAATTCCCCAGCTGCTGTAGTGGTATCTTTTCTCTGGATCATTAGCCCCAGTATCTGGATTACTTATCCAGTAACATAACCACTATTCTATCATATCCCACACAGAATACCCTATTGGGCATGGTTCTGGGACCCATTCCACCCCACCTCATGGCTGGTGAGTAAGTCGCACTTGATAGCATTGTCGATGACACGTCTGAGGCATGTAGATTGGTGAGGACAAGGTCAAATAGGTTTTTCCCTTCTGTTGGTTCTCTCACCACCTGTCGCAGGCCCAAACTGGCAGCTATGCCTTCAGGACTCAGCCAGCTCGGTCAGTAGTGGTGCTACTGAGCCACTCCTGCTGATGGACATTGAAATCCATTGCTGCAATCAGTGCTTCTTGCAAGTGATTTTCAACATGGAGGAGTATTGATTGATCAGCTGAGGGAGGGCAGTAGATGGTAATCAGCAGGAGATTTCCTTGCCCATTTTTGACCAGACCTCATGAGACTTCATGCGGTCCGGCGTCAACATTCAGGATCCCAGGGTCACTTCATCCCTTTTGTATTCTGCTGAGCCACCACCTCTGGTGGGTCTGTCCTGCCGGTGAGACAGGACATACTCAGGGATGGTGATGGAGGAGTCTAGGACATTGACTGAAAGGTATGATTCTGTGAGTATGACTATGTCAGGCTGTTGCTTGACAAGCCTGTGGGACAGGTCTCCCCATTTTGACACAAGTCCCAGATGTTAGTGAGATGGACTTTGAAGGGTCGACTGGACTGGGTGTGCCATTGTCTTGTCCAAAGCTAGTGCCGAGTTCGATGCCGGGTGGTCCGTCCTGTTTTACTCTTATTGATGTTTCTTGTAGCAGTTTGTTACAACTGAGTGGCTTGCGAGAACATTTCAGAAGGCAGTTAAGTGTCAATTGCTGTGGGTTTGGAGACACATATAGGCCAGACCGGGGAGGACGGCAGATTTCCTTCCCTAAGGACATTAGTGAACAGATGGGTTTTTACAACAATCTGATAGCTCCCTGGGCAACATTACTGATACTAGCTTTTTATTCCAGATTTTTATTTGATTAACGAAATTTACATTCCGCAGCTGCCATGGTGGGACTTTTACTCATGTCTCTTGATCATCAGTCCAGGCCTCTGGATGACCCGTCCAGTAGCATAACTACTATGTTACCGTACTTAGCTTCCCAAGAAGCCCGGGGGCAAGGTAGAAGCCAAGCCGGGGATAGGGGCAGAAGCGGGAGGCCATTTGGTCAGGGATGAGGCAGCAGCGGGGGGCCATTTGCGAGCCGTTGACTGGGATGGGGAGATTCAGCATGAAAACACTACCAGGCCAGGTACAGCATGGATACAAAAGCAAAATACTGGATGCTGGAACAAAAGCGGTAAATGCTGGAAATCTCAGCGGGTCGGCACGGGAAAAATCAGCACGGGTTAGCTGCAGAGTAAACTGTAGAACAACACGTTACCCTGGAAACCCAAATGCTCGGGCATGCGCAGAATGGGGCCTCAGTTTTGAGGCGCTATTAATAAGCTCCACCCACAGAAGCTAAGGCCTTTCTGCGCGGCGCCAAATTCAAACAGAAAAATGTCGACACTTCGGATTTTTTTTGGAGCTACTTTGGTTTAAAAAATTGGTCGTTAATCTTAAATAGCGCCAAAAAAAGGCAATGTGGAATCTTGGGCCCTTGGAACTTTTATTTATTCCCCCTTATAAAGCGGGCATTTATGGTTGATGTTTTTCCCAATTGATTAGCCTGAAGAGTAGAGGATTCATTTAAACCTGTATTATGGATATTTGAACTGAGTTTGAGGAAAGTTAGGACAATTGGGATCCTCATTGAGTTGTCAGCCAATGATGCTCATTCTTCAAAAATCTGACTGGCTCTGGGAGTCCATCCCCCTCCTCCCTTAAGTTGATTGGTGCTCTGAGAGGCTGCAACTTCTGATTGGGTATTGAGGACCGTCACTCATTATCGAGGCTGCCACACCCTGGATTATCCCTCAGTATAAATACAGGAGTTTGAGGTTGGTTAAATCTCAGTTTGTTGCTACAACAAAGGTTAGATTTGTGAAAAAGAATCAAGATGGCTTCTCAAGTGCATCAGAACTACCACCAGGACTGTGAGGATGCTGTCAACAAGCAGATCAACATGGAGCTCTATTCCTCCTATGTTTATCTCTCCATGGTGAGTTTTGCATTTTAGACCACTTCACAATGGAGACTATGTAATGTGAATTTATTAAATTCTGTTATATCCAGCCCACCTATTTGGAGTATCTTGAATCTTAACAACTCACTTTCTTGTGCTCCTTTGAGTTTTTATTGAAGTTTATTTGAATACATTCTGTGCTCAATACATGGAACTCATAAATTGTATCCTCATTCTAATGCACTCCATTGACTTTGAGGGTCTATAATATTTAAGCTAGACCCTTTAAGAAGGATGTAAGGAAGTATTCTTTCCTGCAAGGGTGGTGCCAATCTGGAACACTTTTTCCCCTGCTCCCACCACTGAAAAATCAAGTCTTTGATGCTGGGCTCTGGTTTTTCATTGGGTAAGGATATCAAAACATTGTTTCCTTGCCCATGCACATACAAGTTCAGTGAGACTTTGAACCCTTGAAAGAAAGTCAAATTTGAATTTATGTAATGTACACAGTTATGGGTCTGCTATGCAATACCAAACTACCTTTTTTAAATTTCTTCATAGTCCTTCTACTTTGACCGGGATGATGTTGCCCTGCGTCACTTTGCGGAGTTCTTCAAGGAGCAGTCACATGAGGAACGTGAACATGCTGAGAAACTGATGAAATTCCAGAATCGTCGTGGAGGACGGATCATCTTAACGGATATCAAGGTTGGATTCAATAAAGGAGTGGCCTTCTGTCCAGCTCCCCTTCGACTGATTGTTCCCAGTACATTCTGAAGCAATTGGTTCCAATTTACAACACAGGCCATTTGGCCAAACTGGTCTTTGTCTTTGTTTATACTCCAGCGAGCCTCCTCCCACCTTGCTTCATCTTGCCCTCTCAGCATATCATTCTATTCCTTTCTCCAAATGCACTTGCCTAGCTTACCCTTAAATACATCTATGCTATTTGCCTCATCAATGTGACTCCAGTGGTTGTGATAGCATAATGGCAATTTTATATTCTCACACATGGGTTCATGGTAAAGTAGACTTTTTATTGAACCCCTAATTTCCGTCAATACTTTTTAACGTTTGTTTAATCCATTGTAAGTGCACTGTTGGAACTTTCTTTCTTTCCAGAAACCAGAGCAGGATGAGTGGAGCAATGGTCTGGAGGCGATGCAGAGAGCTCTGCAGATGGAGAAGAATGTGAACCAGAGTCTGCTGGATCTGCACAAACTCTCCACTGAGAGGACAGATCCTCATGTAAGTTGTTAATAATTTAATGTGGGCTTTTGGGTAAGTTGGAGGCTGTGGCACTTTGCTGTTGTTGGGGCTAATTAAAAGATCTCCAGATTTGAGTTGGTGTCTCCCTATGTACTTTTTGTTTGGGAAGGGATGGGGAAAGTTGACCTACTTTGGACAGTGACTTGTAAATGTGTCCCTGTGATCCCATGATCTGAGCACCTAATGATGCAGTAATTCCATCAATCTCAATTGCATCACTTGACTCTCCTCCAGTTCAAGAAAATTAAAATCCAAATTCTGAAGGGAAGCTGACATTCCTTGATATCTGCTGCTGGACATAACTAGTTTTCCCTCTTTCAGTTGTGTGACTTCCTGGAGACCCACTACTTGGATGAACAAGTGAAGATGATCAAGAAGCTTGGAGATCACATCACCAACCTGAAGAGACTGGGAGCCCCTGAGAATGGCCTGGGAGAGTACCTGTTTGACAAGCACACCCTGGGGGGGGGGGGGGGAAGTGACTAAACTGACTGGATCAAGCACTTTGTGTTTAGTACATGTATTTATATAATGGGTACCCCTGTCCTGTAGGGAATGATGGCTTCTGACTTTGTACAAAGATCTGAGACATTTCCTCTTGTGAAATGTAACATAACTGTAAATAAACTGTACAATATTGGACTGGGTTTTATCTCCTTGTATATTTGAGTGGTTGCTTATTATTCAATTAAAATAATGTGGTTTACATCACACCAGAATTAGCTGGAGCTGTGCAACAAATATAGGATTTAATCCTATGAAATTTGTTTTTTCTCTAGTGTAATGTCGATGTATTGAATTGAATGGTAAGACACATGTTGCAAGGTCTAAAATTTACATTTAGACCATTAACAGCCCATCAGCTATTGACTGAGGGTCAAAGCATAGGCAGAGGTACAGTTTAAGGAGACTCTTAAATAGGTTTAGGAAAGGGAATGTATGAACTAGACAGCTGAATTAAAAATACCTGTTCCCACTTTTGAACATTCTCTCAGCCTTTGATAAATGACAACTCCATACAACAAAATACAAGTTGCTGTAATGTGTGTTACACAAGGAGTGTTTCCCAGTATGTTGAGTTTCACCTCTTCAGACAGTGAAGAAAAAGTCCTGGGTTAACTTCCTATTTAATAATTGCACTGGCCCTGGAGTTAGCAGGTTGTATTCAATAGTTGCTGCAGATCCTGTTTGGTTATTATTGCAGGTTGTTCAGTAACTGAACTCACCACTGGTCTGTAGATGTTCTGTTAAGCTTTGTAGGCAGAGCTGCAACTGCTGTACAGACCAGCAATGTCTGAGTGCATTGAACCCCAGGCACTACAATTGGGTGAGGAGGGAAAGCAACAGGTGACATCAGCTTGCTGTCACAGCTTCAGTGGATACCTGCGTGTGGTGGTTCTAGGACAGATTTTCATCTGCTCAATCCTACCTCATGGCTAAATAACTTGCCAACATGACCGTGGTTCACATGAATAAATAATTAGGTAAGTTATTGAATGAATACCTGTGCAATTGTACTCCAACATATCTTCTGAAAGGAGTATATTTATTTCATTAAAGGCACAAAGCAAAAGGCCCAAGCAGTTAAACACACACCTCTGGATAAACATTTACCTCACCCCCAGCTCCAATGCCTAATACCTCAATTCATCAACCCAATGTATCCATTTGTATTTAGACTCATTGTGCATTTCATACCAAATAGCAATTAATCTGTCCAAATCCACAGGGCTCTCCATTTCTCTCCTTCACCCCGATGAATGGATTCAAATGTAAATGCTACAGCTGTAATAATCCAGTGTTTACAAGTTTGTTTTAGGAATTTAGCTGAAAACTGTATTTGTTGCAATTAAAGTGCCATAAGCCATTCCATGTTAATGTCTTTGCAACTCTCAAAGGCACTTTTTGGGTATCGATGTTGCAATATTTCATATATTGATGAGCGACAATTCCACGAGTCGGCCAGGGTTTGCAGCTGATGGGTTTGGCAACTTTCTGTTTCTGACAAAGTCTCAAGCTCACTCGATTTGAAAAACTTCACAGGTGCCCGTGTTTTAAGAATTACATCGCATTCACAGCACAGAAAAAGACCATTCAGGCCCAACTGGGCCATGCTGTGGTTTATGCTCCATGTGAGCCTCCTCACTCCCCACTTCATCTAGACCTATCAGCATATCCTTCTATTCCTTTATCCCTCATGTGTTTATCTAGCCTCTCCTTAAATGCATCTGTGCTCTTTGCATTCAGAGTTATTACTGTGGGTAGCTCAGTAACTAAACGTATCACTGCTGCTATAGACTTCCTGTTGAGCTGTGTGGGCAAAGAAGCAAGTAACTGCCATACAGACCAGTAATGTCTGAGCTCAAGGCTTCATTTATTGCCCATCTCTAATTGACCTTGAAGGTGAACCGCTTTGTAGCACTGAGTGCCTTGCTGGGCCATTTCAGAGGGCAGTTGATAGTCAGCCACTTTGCTGTGGGCTTGGAGTCACATATAGGCCAGACTGGGTAAGGACGGCAGATTTATTTCCTTAAAGGAAATTAGAGAATCACATGGGTTTTTATGATAATCTTCTAGTTCCACGATCACCTGTAGTAGCTTTTTATTCCAGATTTATTTGTTTAATTGAATTTATATTCTGCAGAACCGGTGGTGGGATTTTGCCTCTATCAGTAGTCCAGGCCTCTGCATTACTTATCCAGTAACATAACCACTATTGTGTCATACCCCACGTAGAATACACGATTGGGCGTGGTTCTGGGACCTCTCCCACCCCACGTCATGGCTGACTAACCTGTGAACACTCACTGACTCGGCTCCCACATGAATAAGGAATTGGGCAAGGAATACGTGTGGGATTGTACTCCAACAAAGTATAATCCTCCTGAAATGAGTAAATGTATTTCACTAAATGCATAAAGGTTATTTATGCATTTGGTGAATAATGCATAATTCACAAAACGAGTTAAATTGTCAAGTCAAATAGATACTTCTCCTGAAACTTTCACACCCCCGATTCTCCGCCCCGCCATATCTGTTCCATCAATTTATAAATCCAATACCAGCAGCTCCTTCATAAATGTATCCATTTGTATTTTGTCCAATTGTGAATTTCATACCAAATAGCAATCATCCTTTCCAATCCTACTGGATATCTCTTTGTCCCCTTCTTGTCCATGAATAGATTCAAATGTTGTTGATGCCGAAGGTCCAATAATCCAGTGTTTACAAGTTCATTTAGGAACTTTGCTGAGAACTGCACTGGGTGCAATTAAATTGTCTCATTTAGTCTTTCCATGTTAATGTCTTTTTAATTCTTTCCAGGCTGTGGGTGCCACTGGCAAGGATGGCATTTATTGCCCATCCCTAATTTTACTTGACAAGATGGTAGTGAGCGACCTTCTTGAGCTGCTGCAGTCCTTGTGATGAAGGTACTCCCACTATGCCGTTATAGAGGGAGATCAATGATTTTGACCCAGTGCCAATGAAGGAATAGCGATATATTTCCAAGTGAGGGAAATTGCAAGTGATGGTGTTCCCATGTGCCTGCTGCCCTTGTCCTTCTAGTTGGTGGAGGTCGCGGGTTGGCAAATACTGCCAAAGAAGCCTTGGTGAGTTGTAGCGGGGAATCTTGTAGATGGTACACAATGCAGCCATGGTGAAGGCAGTGAATATTGAAGGTGGTGGATGGGATGCCAATCAAATGAGCTGCTTTGTTCTGGATGTGTCGAGCTTCTCGAGGGTTGTTGGAGCTGCACTCGTCCAAGCAAGTGCAGAGTATTCCATCACACTCCTGACTTGTGCCTTGTAGATGGTGGAAAGGCTTTGGGGAGTCAGGAGGTGTGACACTCGCTGCAGAATACCTGGCCTCTGACCCGCTCTTGTTACCACAGTATTTATGAGAGTGGTCCATTTATGTTTCTCTTCAATGGTGACCCCCAGGTATTAATAGTAGGAGATTCGGCAATGGTAATGCTGCTGAAAGCAAGGGCAGGTGCTTAGACTCTTGCTTGTTGAAGATAGTCATTGCCTGGCACTTGTGTGGTGCAAATGTTACTTGCCACATGTCAGCCCAAGCCTGAATGTTGTCCAGGTCTTGCTGAATGTGGTCATGGACTACTTCATATTCTGAGGAGGTGCAAATGGAACTGAACACTGTGCAATCATCAGTGAACATTCCCACTTCTGACCTTATGATGGAGCGAAGTTCATTAATGAAGCAGCTGAAGATGGTTGGGCCTAGGACACTGTTCTGAGGATCTCCTGCAGCGATGTCCTGTGGCTGAGATGATTGACCTCCAAGAACCACAACCATCTTCCTTTGTGCTCGGTATGACTCCAGCCATGGAGAGGTTCCTCCTTGATTCCCATTGACTTCAATTTTATCTGGGCTCTATGATGCAAACTTGGTCAAATGCTGCCTTGATGTCAAAGGTAGTCACTCTCACCTCATCTCTGGAATTCAGCTCTTTTGTCCATGTTTGGACCAAGGCTGTAATGAGGTCTGTAGCCGAGTGGTCCTGGCCAAACCCAAACTGAACATCTGTGAACAGATTATTGGTGAGTAAGTGGCATTTGATAACACTGTCGACGACACCTTCCATCACTTTGCTGATGTTTGTGAGTAGATGATGGGGCAGTAATTGGCTGGATTTGATTTGTCCTCTTTTTTTTGTGGACAGGAGATACCTGAGCAGTTTTCCATGTTGTCGTTAGTTGCCAATATTGGAGCTGTACTGGAACAGCTTGGCTAGAAGTGCAGTTAGTTCTGGAGCACAAGTCTTCAGCACGACAGCCGGGATGTTGTTGGGGTCCATACACTTTGCTGTATCCAGTGTGCTCAGCTTGATATCATGTCAAGTGAATTGAATTGGCTGAAGACTGGCTTCTGTGATGGTGGGGACCTCAGGAGAAAGCTGAGATGGATCATACATGAGGCACTTCTCGCAGAAGATGGTTGCAAATGCCTCAGCTTTGTCTTTTGCATTCGCATGCTGGGTTCTGCCATCATTGAGGACGGGGATATTCATGGAGCCTCCTCTTCCCATTAGTGCTTTAATGATCTCCCACTATTCACGACTGGATGTGGCAGGACTGCAGAGCTTTGATCTGACCCATTGATTGTGGGATCGCTTAACTCTGTCAATCAACAAAAATGTTTCCATTGGCTGAAGGGTCAATAATCAGAGGGCACAGATTTAATGTGATTCGCAAAGGAACCAGAGGCGACATGAAGAAAAACTTGTTAACTCAACGAGTGATTAGGATTTGGAATCACTGCCTGATAGGATGGTGGAAACAGATTCAATAGTAGCCTTCAAAAAGGGAACTAGACAAATACATGAAGGAGAAAAAATTGCAGGGTTTATGGGGAAAGAACTGGACTAACTGGATTGCTCGTTGAACGAGCCGGCACAGACTCGATGGGTCGAATGGCCTCCTTCTGTGCTTTATTATTCTGTGATTCTCTGAAGACCAGCACTGTGCACAGGACTCCAAGTATTGTCCAGCCAAGGTTCTGTACAAATTTAACATGCTGCACACGGATGTGGTTCAGCTGCAGACATTCCTCGCTCTGAGCTCAGAACTGCGGTAATGGTTAACTGTTTACGTACGCATCACAAAATATATCAGGTCAATGTTCACCCCACTCCATGCAATAACATAAGAACATAATTAGGAGCAGGAGCATGTCCAATGGCACCTTGAGCCTGCTCCAACATTCAATATGGTCATGGTTGATCGTCAACTGCACTTTCCCACCCTATCTCCATATCCTTTGATTCCCTGTGCTGATACCTACTGACTCAGGGACAAGGGTGTTAGCAACTGAGGCAAGGTTGATCAAATCTTACATTTATATGATGCCTTTTGTTCAGGACAGCCCAAAGCACTTCATAGCTGATGAAGTTCTTTTGAAGTTCAGTCACTGTTTTGTAGCAGCCAATTTATACACAGCAAGGTCCCCATTCGGTCTGTTTACAATGGGAAGATCTGGATCTGGATGAATGTACACAGGTGGATTTGTAACACTGCTCCAACTAAAAGACACAGTCAGCACCACTCACAACAAATGCAAAGTCATATATGTATGGAGGCTCAGATTGTAATTCCCCTTCCAAATGTATTCATTCACAATACAGGGAGGGACAAGCAATGAAGGTCCGCAGGAACTGAGGAATGTGCCCACAGTCAGTCAGTGGGGAGTCAGGTTGTGGATATCTCCACCAGTTTAAATATACCTCATGAAAATTAGTGTGAAACCTAAATTTGAGGTGGTTCTGGTTTGTAGATTTTCAAAGTTTCTAAAAATCAAAATTATTCATGTCCTGTTCAAAGATGCAGCCTGGATTTTAGCCTGCTGTCCATGGCCAGATTTGGCACAATCACCTCAAGGTGGTCCACCTCTCCCTCTCCACGGTCAAATATTATTATTTGAAGCTCATCATGGATCAGAACAAATCCAAACCATCTTTCTCCAGTCTTCATCGCCTCCTCTGACATCACTTGCACCCACCATTTTCTCTTGACACTCAGTGTGAGCTCATACACTGCTTTGAGTATGCAGGTACAGCAGGCGGTGAAGAAAGCAAATGGCATGTTGGCCTTCATAGCTAGGGGATTTAAGTTTTGGAGCAGGGAGGGCTTACTGCAGTTGTACAGGGTCTTGGTGAGCCTCACCTGGAATATTATGTTCAGTTTTGTTCTCCTAATCTGAGTAAGGACATCCTTGCTATTGAGGGAGTGCAGCGAAGGTTCACCAGACTGATTCCCGGGATGGCAGCACTGACATATGAGGAGAGACTGGATCGACTGGGCCTGTATTCACTGGAGTTTAGAAGAATGAGAGGGGATCTCATAGAAACATATATAATTCTGACGGGACTGGACAGGTTAGATGTAGGAAGAATGTTCCCAATGTAGGGGAAGTCCAGAACCAGGGGTCCAGTCTAAGGATAAGGGGTTAGCCATTTAGGACCAAGATGAGGAGAAACTTCTTCACTCAGAGAGTTGTGAATCTGGGGTATTTTCTACCTCAGAGAGTTGTTGATGCCAGTTCATTAGATATATTCAAGAGATATGGTCCTTATGGCTAAAGGGATCAAGGGTGTATAGAGAGAAAGCAGGAAAGGGGTACTGAGGTGAATGTTCAGCCATGATTTCATTGAATGTTGGTGCAGGCTCGACGGGCCGAATGGCCTACTCCTGCACCTATTTTCTATGTTTCTATCTTAACCCCTACATAGTCATCTCAGGTGCTTCTGCCTCATATTCTTCCACATAGGACAATGAGGCCAAAACAAGGAAAGAGAAAAGATCCAAAAAAGTCGGGTATGTCCGCTTCATGTCTCTTACACTCGGGATGTCTAACCTCCCAATGTCCCATGGTTCAATGAGTGTTAGCATTCTAGAATATGGTGTCACAATAGGTCACTGTTGTTATGTATGGAGAAAGAGTCAGACTGAATACTGTGAGCTCAAAGTAAAGTGTGACCTTGGTCTTTCATTGCAGGTCTCCAGAGTGCCTCTCCAACCTGTGAGGCCTCCTTAAATACCTGTGTTGTCAAGGGATTATGGGATCCCTGGTACTCCAGGGGATGAGCCCTCTGGTGGCTGTACAGTGTATATGCAAGTTTACATATATAACAACACTCCCCCCCCAAAGTGAACAGTGTAACAATTTACAAGATGAGTCAATCTGGGGCCCTTCTTGCCATGATTAATCGTCTCGGAGTGAAAGCTGGTATTGTTGAATCAACTGTTGGGCCCTCGCTGGGCGGCTGTGCAGCTGGCCTTGCTGGGCTTTCTGGTGTGGTGGGACCTACTGGGCTGCTGTGTATGATGGGTTCTGCTTCGTGGCCAACCGTGGTGTCGGTTGCCACTGGTGTGTATGCTGGGGGGTCAAAAAAGGTAGGGTACAAAGTGGGTTGCTCAGTATAGCCCATGAATCTGAGTTTGATTTGGTCCAAATGTTTCCGGTGAATGAGTCCATTTGAAAGTTTGATCCGAAACACCCTGCTCCCCTCTTTGGCCACAACAGTGCCGAGACGCCACTTGGGACCTTGTCCATAATTCAATACAAACACAGGATCATTGACTTCAATCTCAAGTGACACATTTGCGCTATCATGGTATGTACTTTATTGAAGCCGGCTGCTCTCTACCTGTTCATGTAGATCAGGGTGAACTAACGAGAGCCTTGTCTTAAGTGCTCTTTTCATGAGCAGTTCAGCAGTTGGGATACCAGTGAGTGAATGGGGTCTCGTGCGGGAGCTAAGCAGGATTCGGGATAGGCAAGTTTGCGGTGAGTCTTCCGTGACCCTCTTCAAGCCCTGCTAGATGATTTGCACTGCTCTCTCTGCCTGATCATTGAACGTTAGTTTAAATGGGGCAGATGTGACATATTTGATCCCGTTGCAGGTCATGAATTCTTTGAACTCAGCACTGGCAAAACATGGCCCATTGTCGCTCACCAGGACATCGGGTAGGCTGTGTGGGGCAAATATGGCCCGCAGGCTTTCAGTAGTGGCAGCGGGCATGCTAGCCGACATTTTATCACATTCAATTCATTTGGAGTACACATCGACAACCACAAGGAACATTTTACCCAAGAAGGGGCCCGCATAGTCGACATGTACACTAGACTACGGCTGGAGGGCCAAGACCATAAACTTAGCGGCGCCTCCCTGGGCGCATTGCTTAACTGCGAGCATGTATTACATCTGTGCATGCAGGACTCTAAGACAGCATTGATACGTGGGATCTGGCTATCGCTTTCATCATTACGATGCCTGGATGGGTGCTGTGGAGGTCACTGATGAAGGTGTCTCTGCCCTTCTCGGGAAACACTACTCGCTTGCCCTACAGATGGCAGTCTGCCTGTATAGACATTTCATCTTTGCGCCGGTGGAACGGCTTTATCTCTTTCTGCATTTCCACTTGGACACTGGACCAGCTCCCGTGAAGCACACAGTTTTTGACTAGGGACAATGGCCCCAAGTTTCCATATGATTTGCTCCTGATTTTTAGGAGCAACTGGTGGAGAACGGACTATCTTAGAAATCGCAATTCTCCACATTTTGTTTTCTGCAGTTCTAGTCAGTTAGAACAGTTTCACTTTGGAACAGAATTTTTTCTTCAAAAGGGGGCATGTCTGGCCACTGACTCCTGATTTCCAAGTTTCCACAGTGAAAACGTACTCCAAACTAACTTAGAAGGGAGCAATTGAAGATTTTTGTAGAACTGAAAAAACCTTGTCTACACATTAAAAAATCAGGCGCAGGTTACAAATTAGGCGTCTGGAATGAGCTGGGAGGGGGGGGAAGGGAAGTCATTAAATTCTACAATAAATCCTTATATATACTTATACAAATATTATACAAATAAATCCAACCTGAATAAACATTTATCAGCAAAGAAAAGATTAAATAAACCATCTTCCTTCCTGTGTGAAAGTGCTTCAGGCAGGTTCAGTCAGCTCAGCGGTGTGGCGTCGTTCCCGCGAACGGGAGGGAGGGAGGGCTCGACCAACCGACCGACGGCAGCGGGGGGGGGGAGGCAGGGAGGAGGAGGCAGCCGTTCCCGACAGCAGGGGGGGGGAGGAGGCAGTGAGAAGGTGCAGGAAGCCTCAGAAGTTGAGGCAGCCATTCCCGACGGCAGTGGGGGGAAGCCGTCGGGAAATGGCTGCCTCAACTTCTGAGGCTTCCTGCACCTTCTCACTGCTGTAAGAAGCCTCAGTGCTGATCATGGAAGGGCAATTGGTTTTATTAAAAAATGTTCAAAAATTAAACAGCTACAAAGAACGACAAAAATGGCCGAGTGCCAATGTTTCCTTCACACTGTGCGTGCACGAACGCTCCAACGCGCACGCGCAGCGTTGCCGTCACGAAAAAAACTAATTAAAATGGTACCCGCCCCCTCCCACTTAAAAAATCGGCACGAGAGGTAGGCTCCGCCCCCTGGGCGCCGTGCCAAGCTGCCATGGAGCTGCAGGGCGCTTCAGATTCGCGCGTTTTTTTTCAGGCGCGATTTTCGGCGCAAAAACCGGGCGCCCAGCTCGGAGGGGCGCCTGTTTTGTAGCGTGTGGAAACTTGGGGCCAATAAGTGGTCCTGGCTCGTCCAGGTTTTGATCTGCCGGGCAGTGGCGGATGATTGCTCACTCTCAAATGCTTCCATAACCATGACTAAATCTGCAGGCTGCGCCATTTCCACCCCATGGTGGGCAATGGCAGCCTACTGAGAGCATCAGTGCAGTTTTCTGTGTCTGGCCTGTGGTGGATGGCAAAATTGTATGCGGATAAAGTGAGCGCCAACACCCCTAGATGCGGGCCGATGCATTAGTATTTATCCCCTTACTCTCGGAAAACAGGGATATAAGTGGCTTATGGTCAGTTTCCAATTCGAGTTTAAGCCCAAACAGATATTGATGCATTTCTTTAACCCATAGACACACGCTAACATCATGCTATAGGCTCTCTCAGCCTTAGACAGACTCCTAGATGCATAAGCAACCGTTTGCAATTTCCCAAAATCATTAGCTTGTTGCAATACACACCCAACACCATATGACGACGTATCACATGCTAGTACCAAATGCTTACATGGATCATACAACACAAGCAATTTGTTTGAGCATAACAATTTTCTCGCTTTTACAAAGGAATTTTCTTGATTTTTGCCCCATGCCCATTCGTCCCCTTTATGCAGTAAGACATGCAGTGGTTCTAACAGTGTGCTGAGACCTGGTAAGAAGTTACCAAAATAGTTCAGGAGTCCTAGAAACGACCGCAGCTTTATCACGTTCCGTGGCCACGGTGCATTCTCGATTGCCTCCATCTTCGAATCGGTGGGCCTGATGCCTACCGTGATCCTCCTCCCCAGGAACTCCACTTCAGGGGCCAGGAAAGCGCACTTCGAGCATTTTAACCTGAGTCCCACGCTGTTGAGTCGACTAAGAACCTCCTCCAGGTTCTGCAGATGCTCGCCTGTGTCCCGACCTGTAACCAAAATATTGTCCTGGAAGACCACAGTGCGTGGGTCCGACTTGCGTAAGCTTTCCATGTTTCTCTGGAATATCGCCGCCGCTCATTGAATTCCACACGGGCATCTGTTATACATGAAAAGACCTTTGTGCGTGTTGATGCAGGTGAGGCCCTTCGATGATTTCTCCAGTTCCTGCGTTATGTAGGCGGAACTCAAATCCAGCTTCGTGAACGTCTTTCCTCCCGCCAGCGTTGCAAAGAGGTCATTGACCTTTGGTAGTGGTTATCGGTCCTGCAGGGATACACGATTGATAGTTGCTTTGTAATTGCCACAGATTCTAACGGAGCTGTCTCCCTTGATAACTGGGACAATAGGACCGGCCCACTCGTTGAAGTCGATCGGTGAAATGATGCCCTCTCTTTGCAACCGGTCTAGCTCGATCTCTACTCTTTCTCTCATCATATATGGTACTGCTCTCGCCTTGTAATGGATGGGTCGTGCCCCGGAATTAGGTGGATCTGCACTTTTGCTTCTTGGAATTTGCCGATGTCTGGTTCGAAGAGCGAAGGGAACGTGTTTAAGACCTGGGCACACGAAGTGTCATCAGCGGGCGATAGCGCTCGGATGGCGTCCCAGTTCCAGCGTATCTTTCCCAGCCAGCTCCTGCCGAGCAGCATGTGACCATCACCTGGTACCACTCAGAGTGGTAGCTTGTGCACCGTTCCATCATAGGAGACCTTTATGGCAGCACTGCCAATTACAGGAATCAGTTCCTTTTTGTAACTTTTAGTTTCGTGTGAATGGGACTTAAGACTGACCTTGAGGCTTTGCTGCACCACAATTTTTTGAAAGTCTTTTTGCCCATGATGGACTGGCTCATGCCCGTGTCCAGCTCCACTGACACCGGGAATCCATTTAGTTCAACATTCCGCATTATCAGGGGACATGTAGTGGTGAATGTGTGCACCCCATGTACCTCTGCCTCCTCGGTCTGAAGCTCTGGTTCGTCGTGATCCACCGTGGATCTGTCCTCCTCTGCAACATGGTGGTTTGCAGGATTAACAGGATTTGCAGCTCACCTGCACATATGTTGGAGGTGTCCCATTGTTACACTGCTCTTGCAAACGTACCGTTTGAAGCGGCATGAATGGAAACGATGATCACCCCCGCAACGCCATTAAGTTGTCAATGGCCTTGCATTCATCACCCTTGGTGGTGGACTCTGAGACATCTGCGGACGTGCAGCTGCAGGCATGTGTGATCTGCCCTGTACGTTGTGATTTGAAAACAACATCACTTTGTTCACAGTACTTGTAGCAGCACTTGTGTGCTGAGAAATTTGATTAGTATTGTCAATGGTGGCAATGAACGCCTGGGCTATCGCTCTGGCCTTACTCAAGGTTGAGGTCTCTATAGTCAAAGGTTTGTGAAGTATGGTTTCGTGGCCAAAGTCTCTGAGCATGTGCTCCAAATGTCCTTCAAATTCACAATGTCGTGCAAGGCGTCTTAGCTCGGCGATATAACACGCCACTTTCTGGTCTTCAGATCTTTTGGAGGTGTCAAACCGGTACCTCGCCATCAGAACGCTTTCCTTTGGATCCAAATGCTCCCGGACCAGTGTGCACAAATCATCGTATGATTTCTCCGTGGGTTTCGCTAGAGTAAGCAGGTTTTTCATAAGGCCATACGTTGGTGCCCCACAGACGGTGAGGAGAATCGGCTTTCGTTTGGCAGCGTTCTCTTCTCTATCCAGCTCTTTGGCTACGAAGTATTGGTCGAGTCACTCCACAAAGATTTCCCAATCAGCTCCCTCCGAAAATATCTCCAGGATGTCCCCTGTTCACTGCCTCCTTGGATTTGCTATCTGTAGCTTGTCGCCAGTTGTTTTGTATGGAGAAAGAATCAGACTGAACACTGTGAGTTCAAAGTAAAGTGTGACCTGAGTCTTTTATTGCAGGTCTCCAGAGTGCCTCTCCAATCTGTGAGGCCTCCTTAAAAACCTGTGCACCCAAGGGATTATGGGATCCCTTGGGACTCCAGAGGATGTGCTGTCTGGTGGCTGTGCAGAGTATATACAAGTTTACATATATAACAAATGTCTTGCGCTATTCTGTAACATTTCTAGAGTGCGGTCAGCTCAGGATTAGAACTGCCCTAAAAATGTTGTTCAATTGACTTAACTAAAGTGTTACCAACACAAATCAGGCACTTAAAAAAAAAACTTCCCTGCCACAAACCGCTGGAGTGGAGCTACATTACAGGACAAACAGGAATCTGTTCAACCTCCGCCGCCTCCAGACCAGATCCAAGGTCGTCCCATCCTCCGTCACTGAATTACAGTACACAGACGATGCTTACATCTGTGCACACTCGGAGGCTAAACTCCAAGCCATCATCAACACCTTCATCGAGGCATACGAGAGCATGGGCCTTAAACTAAACATCCGTAAGACAAAGGTCCTCTACCAACCTGGCCCCGCCACACAGCACTGCCCCCCGGTTATTAAAATCCATGACGAGGCCTTGGACAATGTGGACCATTTTCCATACATTGGGAGCTTACTGTCAACAAGGGCAGACATCGACAACGAGGTCCAACACTACCTTCAGTGCAGCCTTCGGTCACCTGAGGAAGAGGGTGTTTGAAGACCAGGACCTCAAACCTGACACCAAGCTCATGGTCTACAGAGCAGTGGTGATACCCGGCTCCTATATGGCTCAGAGACATGGACTATGTATAGCAGGCACCTCAAAACACTGGAGAAGTACCACCAACATTGACTCCACAAGATCCTGCAAATCCATTGGCAGGATAGGCGCATCAACGTCAGTGTTCTCACTCAGGCCAACATCCCCTGCATCGAAGCATTGACCTCGCTGATCAGTTGGTTTTAAATTTTAAACTGAATCCAAATTGTCAAGGTGAGATTTGATCAGCAGTAGTTCCTCCTATCGTTACCTGGCTGCTTTCTCCATCTCTTCAGCCTGTCTTCCCCTTGCTGTGCAGCACTTGGCCCAAGTTGCTGCTGTTTGTATCAATCTTGTTTTATATTTCCCAGCCTCTCTCTGCGCTCAGCTCTAACACGTGTTCCAGCCTTCAGGCTTCAAAATGCTTCCAATTTCAGTTGCAATCTTGGAAATCCCATCGGTCTCACTTGCTGATTTCTCGTCTCTCACTAGAATGTTGTTGCTCTGAGCCCCATGACCTCCTGAATACTCTCTTCATTGGCCTAGAACAATATTGCACTAGATCTCAACTTCCAAAGCTGTCACTTATTGGTCTAATGAAGAGTTGGATAATAGAGACAAGTATCTATCGGATAAACAATTGGAGACTTGCTCACAG
This sequence comes from Pristiophorus japonicus, assembly GCF_044704955.1. NCBI lineage: Eukaryota > Metazoa > Chordata > Chondrichthyes > Pristiophoridae > Pristiophorus > Pristiophorus japonicus. The sequence goes on along the minus strand of NC_091980.1, from coordinate 132,961,067 downwards.
TGTTTTGAGCTTCACCTGAGTTTTGTCCATACTGAAATTCAGAGGTTATTCTCAACTTGCCTACAACACATGAACACGGGCGTGTCAGTCCATCTTTTCCTTACTTCTTCCTTCAATAGTGTTCCACCTTTGATGTGCTTTCTGAGCCTGTTGTTTCCTGTTGATCCCACAGTGTTCTGATCCGATGAGGAACGGAAGATATCCATGGAGCCCCAGCACCATCCTTCCCTGACCAGATTTGTGGAAACATTAGTAACTCTCAGCTCAGAAATATTTACTGGACATCGTGTTCTAACAGAAAACATTCACCACTCTCGTTGCCTCTTTCCATTTGTGCTTTTCCCGTGGACAGTCAAACATCAAGAGAGATTAATCATTCGCAAACACAGGAAAAAACTGATATTCTCTTCACACCAGTGGGACAATGTCTAGACAACCAACACTGCACACATTGTTTCTCTCTCTCTTCGCGCAATCCTTCCAATCCCTTCAGCTTGACACAAACGTCCTGCCCTTTACCCTCTGCGGATAGACCAGATTACCACAGCACATGTAAAATACATGGAATGTACTGGTACAAATAGGTGCCTCCTCAGATATTTAAGACATTAACGAAAACACACTCAGTTAACCATCATTTCAAGTTTGCATGAATCTAATAATAGGGGTGAGACAAACCTAATATAAAGGGACCTGGATAGGTGTGCTGCTGGTGGAAAATGGCATTTAATGTGGGAAATACAAGAGAATGAGACTAGGGTGGAGAAATCAACAGTGGGAATATAAACTTAATAGTTCTAGGCCACAAGCCAGCAACACAGTAGATGCGTCTGGGGATCCCGGAAGCGGATAGCGTGGAGATTTTACACATGATTGAGATAGATATCGGCGTCTGGGTGACTGAGAACTTTTAGTATCAGGGATCAGTCAGATGGACTCAGTGAGTAGCACTCTCATCTCACAGACAGAAAATTATGGGTTTGAGTCCCCACTTCAGAGAATTGAGCACAAAATCTCGGCTGATACTACAGTGCAGAAATGAGGGCATGTTGCACCGATGGAGATGCCATCTTTTGGATGAAATGTTGAACCGAGGCTTCGTCTGCCCTCTCAGGTGGACAGAAAAGATCCCATGGTCTCACGACACTATATCGAAGAAGAGCAGGGGAGTTATTCTGCCCAATATTTATTCCTCAAACACCATCACTGAAAACAGATTATGTGTTCATGATCACATTGCTATTTGTGGGACCTTGCTGTGTGCAAATTGGCTCTGCATTTCCTCCAACAGTGACTGTGCTTCAAAAAGTACTTCATTGGCTGCAAAGCACTTTGGGACATCCTGAGATCATGAATGGCGCTATATAAATGCAAGGCTTTCTTTTTGGACTACAGTCTGTCTCATTGTTACTGCAATTTCATGGTAACAAAACAAGATCTGAACATCCCACGGTCCCCTCCACATTCAAGCTCCTGTGTGCACAGGTGCTCACTAAACTTGGAAGTGATGGAGTATCTGAGCACTTGTGTTTGACACATTCATCACAAGCACTTTCCATTCAAAGGACCCACTGTCGGTTGCTTAGCACACTCACTGATCTGTTTGGATGTTGCATCAAACCCGCAGATACCTGCAAATGACCAACGCTCAGAACCATCCAGAATTATTGAAAAGACGCTGACTTGCAAACAATAGAGGATGTCAAGGTGGCCATTAACTGGTCCAGGCAGAGCATGGTCGATGAGGTGTTTTCTCTGTCTGCCTGCCTCTCTTCTGCGGCTATGTCCGTGCCCGGGTGTCCCTGGAGAGGGAGCATGCTGTGTCTACTGGTATGCTGGAGGCTTTCTGTGACCGGTGGTCACCAGAGGGACTGGAGTGCAGTGTGGATAAAGGGAACAAAATTAAAATTTTTAAGGTTTTTATGTTAGTTTTGTCATAAATTTGGAACTTATTGTTTATTCCCCCTTTATAAAGGGGGCACTTATGGTTTAAATGTTTCCGATAGCTGATTTAATCATCCCAATTAGGGCAGTAGGCCCAGCTGCGAGTCGGCATGGGCCTCTTCTCTGCTGTAACCATTCTATGATTCTATGAATTGATTAGCCTAAAGAGTAGAGGATTCAATTAAATCTTTGATTCTGGATATTTGGTGTTTGAGTAAAGTTAGCATAATTGGGATCCTCATTGAGTTGTCAGCCAATGATGCTCATTCTTCAAAGATTTGATTGGCTCTGGGAGTCCATCCCCCTCCTCCCTTTATTTGATTGGTTCTCTGACAGGCTGCAACTTCTGATTGGGTAATGAGGAATGTCACTCATTATCGAGGCTGCCTCGCTTGGATTATCCTTCAGTATAAATACAGGAGTTTGAGTTTATCTGAAGCTTAGTTTTGTGTTTCATCAAAGTTACGATTTCTTTTTAAAAAAATTCATCAAGGTGGTTTCTCCAGTGTGGTAGAACTACCACCAAGACTGTGCAGATGCTGTCAACAAGCAGATCAACAGGGAGCTCTATTCCTCCTATGTTTAACTCTCTATGGTGAGTTTTGCATTTTAGACCACTTCACAATGGAGACTATGTAATGTGAATTTACTAAATTCTGTGTTGTATCCAGCCCACCTACTCTGAGTATCTTGACTCTTAATGACTCACTTTCCTGGGTGCTTTTGAACTTGTTGTTGAAGTTTATTTGGAATACATTCTGCACTCAATGCATGGAATTTAGAATTTGTGTCCTCATTCTAAATCACTCCATTGAATTTCTGTACCTTGCCTTTTCAATGGGGGATGTAATCATAAAATTAGAGCTAGCCCGTTTAGGTGGAAATCAAATTAGTATTTCCTGCAAGTGTGGTGGAAATCTGGAACACTTTCTTTCCCATCTCCCTCAAATTTTAAAGAAGACTTTGATGCTAGGCTGTAGTTTTTGTTGGGTATGGGTATGAAAAGATTGTTTCCATGACAGTATATACCAGTTCCTTGAGATTTTGGACCCTTGAAATATAAAGCAAAACATTGAGGTTGAAGTTATGTACTGTACACGACACCCAAATACTCTTCTGATGCCTCTGCAGTCCTTCTACTTTGACTGGGATGTTGTTGCCCTGGATCACTTTGCCGAGTTCTTCAAGAGGCAGTCACATGAGGAATGTGAGCATGCTGAGAAACTGATGAAATTCCAGAATCGCCGTGGAGGACGGATCATCTTGGCGGACATCAAGGTTGGATTTGATAATGGAGTGGCCTTGTCTCTGGCTCCCCTTAGACTGATTGTTCCCAATACATGCTAAAGCAATTGGTTCCAATTTACATCACGGGCCAAACTGGTCTTTGTAGTGATTATATTCCAACAAACCTCCTCCCACCTTGCTTTATCAGCATATCATTTGATTCCTTTCTCCCCATGCACTTGCCTTGCTTCCCCTTCAATATATCTGAGCTATTTGCCTCATCAATATAACTGCAGTGTTTGTGATAGCAAAACTTAATGGCAATTTGATAACATACAGGTTCATGATAAAGTAGACTTTTGATTGCACTCTGAATTTCCTTCAATACATTACAATGTTTGTTTAATCCATTCTATGTTCAATGTAGAATTTTCTTTCTTTCCAGAAACCAGAGCAGGCTGAGTGGAGCAATGGTCTGGAGATGATGCAGAGAGCTCTGCAGATGGAGAAGAATGTGAACCAGAGTCTGCTGGATCTGCACACACTCTCCACTGGGAGGACAGATCCTCATGTGAGTTCTTAATGATTTAATGTTGTCTTTTGGGTAAGTTGGAGGTTGCGGAACCTAGCTCTGCTTGGGCCTACTTAAAAAATCTCCATGCCCAATAGCTTTGTGCAAGTGTCTCATTGGCTTTTGTGTGGGAATGGATGAGGAAGTTGGCTGACTGTTAAATGTGTCCCAGGATCTGAGCACATTGTGCAATAAGTTTAACCTAATGATGCAGTAATTCCATCAATCTCAATTGCACCACTTGACTATCCTCCAGTTCAAGAGGATTAAAATCCAAGCTCCTGAAGGGGAAGCTGACATTCCTTGATATCTGCTGCTGGACATAACTAGTTTCCCTCTTTCAGTTGTGTGACTTCCTGGAGACCCACTACTTGGATGAACAAGTGAAGATGATCAAGAAGCTCGGAGATCACATCACCAACCTGAAGAGACTGGGAGCCCCTGAGAATGGCCTGGGAGAGTACCTGTTTGACAAGCACACCCTGGGGGAGAGTGACTGAATTGACCTGAGATCAAGCAATTGTGTACAGTATTTGTATAATTAAAAACATCATTTAGGGAATGATAGCTTCTGACTTTGTACAAAGAGCTGTGAGACCTGGGTGCTTGATGTGAAATGTAAATAAACTGTTCAACATTGGACTGGGTTTTGTCTCCTTGTATGTTTTTGAGTGGATGAAAAATGAACAATTAACTTGTTTTGCATCAGACAAGAATTACACTTGAGTTGTGCAATAGTGTGATGGGATTCAACCCCATGCAATTTGTTTTTCATCTGGTGTAAAGGTCATGTAAGTCGCATATTTAGACATCTGTTGCAAGGTCTAAAATGTTAATGGTATGAACAGCCACATAAGATATTGACTGAGGGACAAAGCATGGTCAGATAGGATTTAGAGAGGGAACAGTAGAGCTTGGGACCTAGACAGTGGAATTAAAAAAAAAAAAAAACCTGTTCCCACTAGTGCATTTGCTCTGCCCTTACATAAATGACTACTCAATACAGCAAAATCCCAGTTGCTGTAACATGTTTATACTCGGACCATTTCTCAGTAAATCAGAGTTGTGTGAAGTTTTGTTTGAACAATGTGAATCTGGTTTGTGGCTGTCGTTTGAGAAACAACTCTGCTAGTGTTGTATGAGGAGTATTTTATGTAATTAGAAAATTAATGAATTTGTGGTCCAATGACAACTGTAATTTCTTTGGATTTGGACCCGACATTGGTTTGATGAGGGCATATTTTGCAATTTGTACTGCGCTCGGCTGTACCATTTGATGCAGTGTGGTATGGTGCAACTTTAATATGGTTCTCACCATTTTTGCTTGTGAATTGTGCAAATTCTTAGCAGACACAATTTCTTCTGGGAGGCCAAATGAAGAAAATAATCTTTGCAAAATGTCTATTTTCTGCATTGGCAACACCTTGACCCACTTTGAATGGCTAACAATCGCAATGCACGATTGGTATCTTTCTAGCTCAGCAACTTTGATATGAAACCTTTGCCATACCCTGGCAGGTCATTGCCATGGCTATAATGGTACTGATGGTGGTTTCTTGCTTGTTGATTGACAAGTTGTACACTGATTGACGATGCACTCAATATCTTTATCTAGAGCTGACCACCATAAGTAACTACGTGCAAAACATTGTCAAGCGCATTACCACGTGCTGGTCATGAAGATCTAATAATTTGGACCTGAATTTAGTTAATCTTTTATCGAAACAATCTTTATTGACTGATAATTCATTCCTATGAAGAATAGATGAATAACATTGTCAGTTACCTGGTTTGGCCAGCCATTTGCGATGTAATCATACACCTTTGACATAACTGGGTCATGTTTGGTTGCTCTAACAATCTCTCCAACTGTGACTGGCATTCATCAATGTTTGAAAAATCGAGTTCCATTATTTGAAAGGGCTGCTCCTCAAATTCTGGTTGCACTTCAGTCCCACACTCCTGAACTTTGGACACCCTGTGCGGAGGGAAGTGGGCAGGTCGGAAGGCCTCCTCGTCGGACTGCTCCTGGGAATGGCCAAGGAGACCATCAGCTGGTCCAGTCAGGGGATCGTTCAGCCAGACTGCCTGCCTCTTCTGCGGTTACATCCAAGCCAGGGTGTCCCTGGAGATGGAGCATGCAATGTCCATCGGTACGCTCGCGGCCTTCCATGAGAGGTGGGCGCCAGAGGGACTCGAGTGCATCATCACCCTGGCAACCAAATTTTAATTTGAATATTATTGCTTAAAGTTAAATTTGTCTATGTTTCTCAGTTTTAGTGCCCCCGCCACCCTTTTCGCCAGGGGGCAATTATTTGTGTTTTGGTGCCCTTGGGGCGGGGGGGGGGACATTTTGGAGTATGCCCCCCGCTTTAATCAGGGGGCACTTGATTATTGTCTTCAACTAAAATAGTTGTCTGAAAAATCGAATGATTTGTCCCTATCGGGCGTAACTTGTGATGGGGAAGGCAATCTAGATATAGCATCAAGATTACTGTGATCAGCTGATCATCTGTATTCAATATCATATGTATATGTGGACAAAATCAAAACCCAACTCAGCATTTGGGCTGGAGCTAATGTTGGAACTGGGGACTTTGGATAGAGGATTGCTGTCAGAGACATATGGTCTGTAACGATGGTAAACTTACAACCGTACAAGTATTTGTGGAACTTCTTGACCCCAAAAAGTAATGCCAAACCTTCCCTTTCGATTTGCGCATAATTACGGTCACTGGCACTGAGAATGCATGAAGCAAAAGCAATTGGTCCCTCCTCCACACTATGTCGTATAACTATTTTAAGTGAAACCATAAATCATGTGACCGTCCCCCTTAAAAGGGGGCACTAGAACCGACAAATAAACAAATGAAACTTTGGCCGTTAAACAAATCAGTTTAAAATTTTGTTGCCTCCGGTCCCTATCTCTCATGGAAGACCGTGAGCGTACCGGCAGACAATGCGTGCTCCATCTCCAGGGACACCGTAGCTTGAACCATGATGTAGTACATCAGAGATCACTGCCTCAACTCCATATGGAGAAGCGTCACATGCTAGCTTGATCTCCTTAGATACGTTAAAGTGAACTAACACGGTGCTGTCTACCAATTGTCTTTTACACTCCTTGAATGCTGTGTCGCATTCTTCTGACAACTTCCAATGGACCTGTTTTTTCACTAGATCATTCACTGGATGTAACACTGTAGCCAAATTTGATAGGAACTTCCCATAATCATTCAAAAGACCCAAAAATGATCGAAGTTCAGTGACATTCTTGGGGAGTGGGTGCATTTCTGATTGCATCCCTTGGTTGGATGTAAACCATCTTTGTCTACTCCACCCTAAGTACTCCACTGAGTTTTGAAATAACTCACACATGCAAGCAGTCACTTCTACTCAGTGCTTCTCTAGCCATTTGAGGACTTAATTCAATATGTTATGAATTTGCCTGTTTGGTGATGAAATTAGTATGTATTGTAAAAACCCCTCCAATACCTTGCAAAATCTGGTTCATCATCCCTGAGAATATGGCAGGGGTGGAAAAAACACCAAATTGTAGCCTATTAAATTGATATAGGCCAAGATGAGTATTTATATTCAAGCATGACTTACATAAGAACATAAGAACATAAGAAATAGAGACAGGAGTAGGCCATATGGCCCCCGAGCCTGCTCCGCCATTCAATAAGATCATGGCTGATCTGATCATGGACTCATCTCCACTTCCCAGACTGCTCCCCATAACCCCTTATCCCCTTATTGTTTAAGAAACTGTCTATTTCTGTCTCAACATTTATTCAATGTCCCAACTTCCACAGTTCTCTGAGGCAGTGCATTCCACAGATCTACAACCCTCTAAGAGAAGAAATTTCTCCTCCTCTCAGTTTTAAATGGGCGTCCCCTTATTCTAAGTTCACGACCTCTAGTTCTAGTCTCCCTCCTCAATGGAAACATCCTTTCTGCATCCACCTTGTCAAGCCCCCTCATAATCTTATCTGTTTTGATAAGATCACCTCTCATTCTTCTGAATTCCAATGAGTAGAGGCCCAACCTGCTCATAAGTCAACCCCCTCATCTCTGGAATCAACCTAGTGAACCCTCTCTGAACTGCCTCCAAAGTAAATATGGAAATGAAAACTGCACGCAGTATTCCAGGTGTGGCCTCACCAATATCCTGCATAGCTGTAGCATGACTTCCCTGCTTTTATACTCCATCCCGTTTGCAATAAAGGCCAAGATTCCATTGGCCTTCCTGGTCACTTGCTGTACCTGCATACTATCCTTTTGTGTTTCATGCACAAGTACCCCCCAGGTCCCGTTGTATTGCAGCACTTTGCAATCATTCCCCACTTAAATAATGACTTGTACTTTGATTTTTTTCTGCCAACGTACATGACCTCACACTTTCCAACATTATATTCCATCTGCCAAATTTTGGCCCACTCACTGAGCCTGCCTACGTCCTTTTGCAGATTTTTTGTGTCCTCCTCACACATTGCTTTTCCTCCCATCTTTGTATCATCAGAAAACTTGGCTACGTTACACTCAGTCCCTTCTTCCAAGTCGTTAATATAGATTGCAAATAGTTGGGGTCCCAGCACTGATCCCTGCGGCACCCCACTAGTTACTGGTTGCCAACCAGAGAATGAACCATTTATCCTGACTCTCTGTTTTCTGTTGGTTAGCCAATCATCTATCCATGCTAATATATTACCCCCAACCCGATGAACTTTTATCTTGTGCAGTAACCTTTTTAGTGACACCTTGTCAAATGCCTTCTGGAAGTTCAAATACACCACGTCCACTGGTTCCCCTTTATCCACCCTGTTCGTTAAATCCTCAAAGAATTCAGCAAATTTATCAAACATGATTTCCCCTTCATAAATCCATGCTGACTCTGCCGGACCGAATTTTGCTTTTCCAAATGTCCTAATACTGCTTCTTTAATAATGGACTCCAACATTTTCCCAACCACAGATGTTAGGCTAACTGGTCTATAGTTTCCTCCTCTTTGTCTGCCTCTTTTTTTACATAGGGGCGTTACATTTGCAGTTTTCCAATCTGCTGGGACCTTTCAAGACTCCAGGGAATTTTGGTAAATTACAACCAATGTCTCCACACTCCCTGCCACTACTTTTCTTAAAACGCTAAGATACAAGCCTTGAGGTCCATGGGATTTATCTGCCTTTAGTCCCATTATCTTACTGAGTACCATCTCCTTAGTGATTGTGTTAAGTTCCTCCCCGAATATAGCCCCTTGACTATCCACTGTTGGGATATTGTTAGTGTCCTCTACCGTAAAGACTGATACAAAATATTTGTTCAGTTTCTGACATCTTCATGTTCCCCATTACTAATTCCCCTGTCTCGTCCTCTACAGGACCAACATTTACTTTAGCCACTCTTTTCCATTTTATATACCTGTTATATATGTGGACTTATATTTCCTCTGTACTGCTCCCAGACGGCTCATTCCCCAGAGTCCCAAGGGACCCCATAGTCCCTTGGGAGCACAGGTATTTAAGAAGTCATCACAGGTTGGAGAGGCACTCGGCACACCAGCAATAAAAGACTAAGGTCACACAGGAGTTCGAGCAGGCGGGAGTTCAAACAGCCAGCGGCCTATAAAGGCCCAACAGTCGGGAGTCCGGGGAGATCGAACAGGAGGCGGGAGTTTGAGGAGGAGGCCAGCCGGTGAGGCAGTCAGAGAGGCTCAGCCGGTGCAGCTGCAGCAGGGGCAGGAGGTAAACAAAGAAGTAGAAGGAAATCGAAAGGTGACGTTACAGCCAAGAGGGTAAGTGTTTGGCTGGTGATTGGTGAGTAGTTTTTCTTTTATTTTCCTTATCAGTAGGTAAGCTTTATCATTGTTGTTACCAATTTAAGTCAATCTAGGGGTTAAGTCATCGCAGGAGAGCTCGGACACGTGTTATGCTCCTCCTGTGTTATGTTGGAACTCGGACACTTCCAGTGTCCTTGACGACGACAAGTGCGGGAAGTGTGTCCTGCTGCAACTCCTGACAGACTGCATTGCGGCACTGGAACTGCAGGTGGATTCACTCTGGAGCATCCGCGATATCGTGAATAGCACGTTTAGTGAGTTGGTCAGACAGCTGGTAAAAGATACACAGTCACAGAGGGAATGGATGACCAACAGGGAGAGCAGTGGAAGGAAGCTAGTGCAGAGGTCTCCTGCGGTCATCCCCCACCAAAACAGATACATCGTTTTGGGTATGGTTGGGGGGGATCACTCATCAGCGGAAGGCAGCAGCAGCCAAGACAATGGCACCGTGGGTGGCTCTGCTGTACAGGAGGGCAGGAAAAAGAGTGGAAGGGCAATAATGGTAGGGGATTTTATTGTAAGGGGAATAGATAGATGTTTCTGTGGCCGCAATCGAGACTCTAGGATGTTATGTTTCCTCCCTGGTGCAAGGGTCAAGGATGTCTCAGAGCGGTTGCAGGACATTTTGGAGCAGGAGGGTGAACAGCCAGTTGTCGTGGTGCATCTAGGTACCAATGATATAGGTAACAAACGAGATGAGGTCCTACAAGATGAATTTAAGGAGATAGGAGTTAAATTAAAAAGTAGGATCTCAAAGGTAGTAATCTCAGGATTGCTTCCAGTGCCACGTGCTAGTCAGAGTAGGAATCGCAGGATAGCTCAGATAAATACGTGGCTTGAGGAGTGGTGCAGAAGAGAGGGATTCAAATTCCTGGGACATTGGAACCGGTTTTGGGGGAGTTGGGACCAGTACAAACGGGACGGTCTGCACCTGTGCAGGACCGGGACCAATGTCCTAGGGGGAGTGTTTGCTAGTGCTGTTGGGGAGGAGTTAAACTAATATGGCAGGGGGATGGGAACCTATGCAGGGAGACAGAGGGAAGTAGAATGGAGGCAGAAGCAAAAGATAGAAAGAAGAAAAGTAAACATGGTGGGCAGAGAAACCCCATGCAAAATTCAAAAGGGGCCACATTACAACAAAATTCCAAAAAGGCAAAGTGTGTTAAAAAGTTAAGACTGAAGGCTCTGTGCCTCAATTCGAGGAGTATTCTTAATAAGATGGATGAATTATCTGCACTGCCAGCAATTAATGAATATGATATAATTGGCATCACGGAGACATGGCTCCAGGGTGACCAAGGCTCGGAACACAACATCCAGGGGTATTCAACATTCAGGAAGGATAGACAGAAAGGAAAATGAGGTGGGGTCGCGTTGCTGGTTAAAGAGGAAATTAACATAATAGTAAGCAAGGACAATAGCTTGAATGATGTGGAATCGGTATGGGTGGAGCTGCGGAATACCAAAGGGCAGAAAACGCTAGTGGGAGTTGTGTACAGACCACCAAACAATAGTAGTGAGGTTGGGGACAGCATCAAACAAGAAATTAGGGATGCGTGCAATAAAGGTACAGCAGTTATCATGGTACGACTTTAATCTACAGATAGATTGGACTAACCAAACTGGTAGCAAAACGGTGGAGGAGGATTTCCTGGAGTGTATTAGGGATGGTTTTCTGGACCAATATGTTGAGGAACCAACTAGAGGGCTAGCCATCCTAGACTGGTTGATGTGTAATGAGAAAGGATTAATTAGCAATCTTGTTGTGGGATGCCCCTTGGGGAAGAGTGACGATAATATGGTAGAATTCTTTATTAAGATGGAGAGTGACACAGTGACAAATTCAGAGACAAGGGTCCTGAACTTAAGGAAAGGTAACTTCAATGGTATGAGGCGTGAATTTGCGAGAATAGACTGCCAAATGTTACTTAAAGGGTTGACTTTGGATAGGCAAAGGCAAACATTTAAAGATCACATGGATGAACTTCAACAATTTTACATCCCTGTCTGGAGTAAAAATAAAACGGGGAAGGTGGCTCAACCGTGGCTAACAGAAGAAATTAACGATAGTGTTAAATCCAAGGAAGAGGCATATAAATTGACCAGAAAAAGCAGCAAACCTGAGGACTGGGAGTAATTGAGAATTCAGCAGAGGAGGACATAGAAACAAAGACAAAATGTTTAATTCAGAGGGGGGAAATAGAGTATGAGAGGAAGCCTCCGAAAACATAAAAACTGACTGCAAAAGCTTCTATAGATATCTAAAGAGAAAAAGATTAGTGAAGACAAATGTGGGTCCCTTGCAGTCAGATTCAGGTGAATTTATAATGGGGAACAAAGAAATGGCAGACCAGTTGAACAATTACTTTGGTTCTATCTTCACAAAGGAAGACACCAATAACCTTCCGGAATTACTAGGGAACTGACGGTCTAATGAGAAGGAGGAACTGATTATTAGGCGGGAAATTGTATTCGGAAAATTGATGGGATTGAAGGCAATAAATCCCCGGGGCCTGATAGTCTGCATCCTCGAGTACTTAAGGAAGTGGCCATGGAAATAGTGGATGCATTGGTGATCATTTTCCAACAGTCTATCGACTCTGGATCAGTTCCTATGGATTGGAGGGTAGCTGATGTAACACCACTTTTTTAAAAAGGTGGGAGAGAAAAAATGTGTAATTATAGACCGGTTAACCTGACATCAGTAGTGGGGAAAATGTTGGAATGAATTATTAAAGATGAAATAGCAGCACATTTGGAAAGCAGTGACAGGATTGGTCCAAGTCAGCATGGATTTATGAAAGGGAAATCATGCTTGACAAATCTTCTGGAATTTTCTGAGGATGTAACTACTAGAGTGGACAAGGGAGAACCAGTGGATGTGGTGTATTTGGACTTTCAAAAGGCTTTTGACAAGGTCCCACACAAGAAATTGGTGTGCAAAATCAAAGCACATGATATTAGGGGTAATGTACTGACGTGGATAGAGAATTAGTTGGCAGACAGGAAGCAGAGAGTTGGGATAAATGGGTCCTTTTCAGAATGGCAGGCAGTGACTAGTGGAGTGCCGCAGGGCTCAGTGCTGGGACCCCAGCTGCTTACAATATACATTAATGATTTAGATGAAGGAATTGAATGTAATATCGCCAAGTTTGCAGATGACACTAAACTGGGTGGCTGTGTGAGCTATGAGGAGGTCGCTAAAAGGCTGCAGGGTGACTTGGACAGGTTAGGTGACTGAGCAAATGCATGGCAGATGCAGTATAATGTAAATAAATGTGAGGTTATCCACTTTGGGGGCAAACACACGATGGTCGAATATTATCTGAATGGAGGCAGATTAGGAAAGGGGGAGGTGCAACGAGACTTGGGTGTCATGGTTCATCACTCATTGAAAGTTGGCATGCAGGTACAGCAGGCGGTGAAGAAGGCAAATGGTATGTTGGCCTTCATAGCTAGGGAATGTGAGTATAGGAGCAGGGAGGTCTTACTGCAGTTGTATAGGGCCTTGGTGAGGCCTCACCTGGAATATTGTGTTCAGGTTTGGTCTCCTAATCTGAGGAATGACATTCTTGCTATTGAGGGACTGCAGCGAAGGTTCACCAGACTGATTCCTGGGATGGCGGAACTGACATATGAGGAGAGACTGGAACAACTGGGCCTTTATACACTGGAGTTTAGAAGGATGAGAGGGGATCTCATAGAAACTGATGGGACTGGACAGGCTAGATGCGGGAAGAATGTTCCCAATGATGGGGAAATCTAGAACCAGGGAACACAGTCTTAGGATAAGGGGTAGGCCATTTAGGACTGTGATGAGAAGAAACTTCTTCACTCAGAGAGTTGTTAACCTGTGGATTTCCCTACCGCAGAGTTGTTGATGCCAGTTCATTAGATATATTGAAGAGAGAGTTAGATATGGCTCTTACGGCTAAAGGGATCAAGGGGTATGGAGAGAAAGCAGGAAAGGGGTACTGACGGAATGATCAGCCATGATCTTATTGAATGGTGATGCAGGCTCAAAGGGCCAAATGGCCTACTCCTGCACCTATTTTCTATATTTCTATGTTTCTATGTTTCTATGTCCCTGGAGAGGGAGCACGCGGTGCTTGTTGTATGATTGAGGCTTTCCGTGGTCAGTGGGCACGAGAGGGACTTGAGTTTTTATGTTAGTTTTCTCAGATTAGGAACATATTGTTTATTCCCCCTCATAAAGGGGCACTTATAAGTTTTTCACACTTGATTAGCCCAAAGAGTAGAAGATTCATTTAAACCTGTGATGCTGAATTTCTGAACTGTGTTTGAGGAAAGTTAGGACAATTGAGATCCTCATTGAGTTGTCAGCCAATGATGCTCATTGCTCAAACATCTGACTGGCTCTGGGAGTCCATCCCCCTCCTCCCTTTAGTTGATTGGTGCTCTGAGAGACAACAACTTCTGATTGGGTATTGAGGACTGTCACTCATCCTCTAGGCTGCCACGCCTTGGATTATCCAGCAGTTTAAATACAGGAGTTTGATGTTAGTTAAATTTCAACTTGTTGCTTCAACAAAGTTTAGATTTGTGAAAAATAATCAAAATGGTTTCTCAAGTGCATCAGAACTACCACCAGGACTGCGAGGATGCTGTCAACAAGCAGATGAACATGCAGCTCTATTCCTCCCATGTTTATCTCTCTATGCTGAGTTTTGTATTTTTGACCACTTCACAATGGAGATGATGTAATGTGAATTTACGAAATTCTGTGTTATATCCAGCCCACCGATTCTGAGTATCTTGCATCTTAATGCGTCACTTTCCTGAGCTCTCTTGAGCTTGTTGAAGTTTATTTGGAATACATTCTGCACTTAATGCATGAAATTCAGTATTTGTATCCTCATTCTAAATAACTCCATGGACTTTCTCTACTTTACCTTTGCAATGAGGGGATGTAATCTTAAAATTAGAACTAGTCTATTTAGGGGGCAAGTCAGGAAGTATTATTTCCTGAAAGTATGGTGGAAATCTGCAACACCTTTCTTTCCCGTTCCATTCCTCCTCCTCCCCCGCCACCCCCTAGCAAAAAAAGTCATTGATGTTGGGCCAAGGTTTATTATTGCATCGGGTATGAACATACAAGTTTAGTGAGACTTTGAACCCTTGAAAGAAAGCACAATATTGAGGTGATATTATGTATAGTACACGTGGTAATGCTGTTGCCCTGCGTCAGTTTTCGGAGTTCTTCAAGGAGCAGTCACACGAGGAACGTGAGCATGCTGAGACTGATGAAATTCCAGAATCGGCATGGAGGACGGATCATCTTGGCGGATATTAACGTTGGATTCAATAAAGGAGTAGCCTTCTGTCTGGCTCCCATTAGACTGAATGTTCCCATTACATTGTCAAAAAATTGGTTCCAATTTACAGCACACAAGCCATTTAGCCAAGCTGGACTGTGCTGGTTTTTATATTCCACACGACCATGCTTCCTCTAACCCGATCAGCATATTGTTCTATTCCTTTCTCCCCATGTGCTTTCCCTTAAATACATCCAAGCTATTTGTCTTATCAATATGACTCTAGTGCTTGTTATAGGTTAATGGCAATTTTATATTCTAGCAAATAGGTTCATGGAAACGTAGACTTTGATTGAAATGTTTATTTAATCTGGTGTTGGTGAACTAATAGAGTTTTCTTTCTTTCCAGAAACCAGAGCAGGATGAGTGGAGCAATGGTCTGGAGGTGATGCAGAGAGCTCTGCAGATGGAGAAGAACGTGAACCAGAGTCTGCTGGATCTGCACAAACTTGCCACTGGGAGGACAGACCCTCATGTAAGTTCTTAATAATTTAATTTGGGCTGAGACTGTGAAACCTTGTTGTCCTTAAGCCTAATTAAAAGATCTGCATGCCCAATAGCTTTGTGTTGGTGTGTCTCCATTTTATGTTGGGGAGCAGTGGGAAGGGACGTGGGAAGTTGGCCTACTGTAGACAGCAACTAGTAAATGTGTCTGTGATCGCAGGATCTCAACACCTATTGTGCAGTAAGTTTAATCTAATGATGCAGTAATTCCATCAATCTCAATTGCACCACTTGATTATCCTCCAGTTCAAGGGCATTAAAATCAAACTCTGAAGGGGAAGCTGACATTCCTTGATATTTTCTGCGGGATGTAACTAGTTTCCCTCTTTCAGTTGTGTGACTTCCTGGAGACCCACTACTAGGATGAACAAGTGAAGATGATCAAGAAGCTTGGTGATCACATCACCAACCTGAAGAGACTGGGAGCCCCTGAGAATGGCCTGGGAGAGTACCTTTTGACAAGCTCTCCCTGGGGGAGAGTGACTAAACTGACTATTGGATCAAGCTTATTGTTTAGTACTTGTATTTATATAATTGCCCTACCCCCCCAACATTCCCCCCCCCCCCACCCCCAATCCTATAGGAAATGATGATTTGTGACTTTTTACAAGAAGCTGTGAGACCTGAGATTCTGATGTGAAATGTAACATAACTGTAAATAAACTATTCAACATTGTACTGGGTTTTGTCTCTTTCGCATGTTTGAAAAATAAGCAACCATTCAATCAATCAACATTATGTGGTTTACATAAAATAAGAATTACACTGAGCTGTGCAACAGTGTTATGGGATTTAGTCCTATGAAGTTTGTTTTTCCTCGGTTGTAATGGCAATATATTGACTGGGATATTCAGACTTGTTTGTAAGACCTGAAACATTGAGGGGAGGGGAGGGGGTTTGGGGCGTTCAGACAATTGATTGAGTGACAAAGGATGGTCAAGGTTGGGGTTAAGGAGTGTCCTCGTGGTGGTAAGGTTTAGAGCGATAACTTGGAGGATAGGGTCTTGACAGCTAAATAAAAATACCGTTCCCACGACTCTCTTTCTCTCTCTCTCTCTCTCTCTCTCTCTCTCTCTCTCTCTCTCTCTCTCTCTTTCTCTCTCTCACTTTCTCTCTCTCACTTTCTTTCATAAATGGCAACTCAATACAGGGCATGTCTTCTGGGCACTCAATTGTGCCATTTTATTTTCGTGAAGTCCTGGATTACAGAATCATAGAAATTTAGTGTGGAAGGTGGCCATTTTTGCCCACTGTGTCCATGCCAGTCCACCACGAGCTATCCAGTCTAATTCCCCTTTCTAGCTTTGGGTCTGTAGCATTCTATTAAGTGTATCTGCCCTGAGAAGAGCTATTTGTATTAAGTTGTTGCTATAAATCCTGTTCAGTTATTACTGCAGGTAATTCAGTGATGGAACTCACCACTGCTGCTGTAGACTTTCTGTATAGCAGAAACTGCTGTACAGACCAATCTATGAGTACATTGAACTCCGGGGACTACAATTGGGTGAGGAGGGAAAATGTTAGTGACATCAGCTTGCTGACCCCGCTTCATTGGTTAGTGTGGATTCTCTCGTTCCCATGGTTCTGGGCCAGCTTCTCTTCCCCCCGCTCCCAACATGATCGAATAGCACGACCTAGGCTCACGTGAGAAACGTATAGAAGGAATATATGTGTCCTATTCCAACAAAATATATCGTTTCGGGAAGGAGTAAATGTATTTCATGAAATGCACAAATCAAAAGTCCCAAAAAGTTCAACACATTTCTCTGGAAAATCATTTGCCCCACCCCCGCACCCCATTCTGGGCCCGAAAGCCAAATCCCTCAATTCATAAACAAATGGGCTAGAAATTCACGTTTCAGCAAAAACTCTTTTTTTTTTAGGCAAAATGACCATTTTCGCATCGCTAGCAGATCGGAAATGTAATTTCTCATCGGTTAAAATTGGCGTTGCACGAGGATTCATGGCGCAAACTGCGATCCTCGCCAACTTCAGTCTGAGGCTGGCCTTGGGACGGTGGAAAACGACCAAAAAATAAATTGGAAAAAGAAAAAACTCACAACATTTACAAGACACTTATCTATCAAATCATTGAAAAAGAATTAAAAAATAAAAACTTTAACTTGCCTTTTTGCAGGTCTTCATACTTACCGATGCTGGCAGGGCTGCTATGATAGGTTTTTCCTCATCGGTATTTTGAGCACAGAATACGGGTACAGGGAGTCACATTTTTGGTGAAAATGCGATATCGGGTCTGGCACAGCGGCGCTCCTCTGCCCAGCGGTACGTGGAAAGTGCTGCCGCAAAATGTCACCGAATTTCCCGGCCAGCGGGTTTTTTCAAAATGGGTGAAATAGCACCAAAAACCCGGTCGCAAAATCGACGTATTTCTAGCAGAAAATTATGTAGCAATTTGTATTTCGTCCCACTTTGCATTTGATATAAAATAACAATCATCCTGTCCAAATCCAACTAGATCTCTATTTCCCTCCTTCACCCCGAGAATGGATTCAAATATTAATGCTGCAGCTGTAAAAATCCAGTGTTTACAAGTTAGTTTCTGGAATTTAGCTGAGAACTGTATTGGGTGCAATTAAATTGCCATCATCAGCCATTGCATGTTATTGGGCTCAATTTTCCCCAATGCCGTTTTTTGGTGTATTGCAAGAGTTACGCCAGTTGTTTTTGGCCCTGACTGGACAAAAAAAATAACTTGCAAGTTTCCCCGTTCTATTTCTTGAAATTGGCGCCACGCAGCCTGTCCTTTAGCTTTAGGGGGGTGGAGCTTAATGTCTGCACTGAAAAAAATGATGCTCCCCCCAGCACATGCGCGGGAAAAAAATGATGTTTTTTACGTGACTGCAATAGACGCGTATGCCCAGTACAGCTCCCGGTCTGCATTCAGCCATTTTTAAAGAGCCAGTTGTGTGTGAGAACTTTAATTCTCAGTGGAAAAATTGGAGCTGCAATACAATATGCAACATAGCTCAAAGACCAAGAATTTCTCACAGGATGAAGTGGAGACACCAGTTACTGTAATTGAGGCCAGATGGCAAGAGCTGGACACCAGTAGAGGTCACATAAAAGTTTCACCAAAAGAAATGAAGAAACACTGGAACCAACTTGCAGAAGATTACTGTGCAATGGTGACCACCCCGAGTTCTGGAGGCCAGTGCAATAAGAAGTAGCAGGACCTTGGTCAAGTAGTTAGTGTAAGTAATATTTTCATTTATTCACTGGAATTGCAATTGTAAATGTGAGCATCAGTATATGTCCCACCCAGCAGAAAGATTCCCTCTCTAAAAAGTTATATTTTCATCACTGCAGAGGAAGGTGGCACACAACAAAAGGGAAAGAACTCGAACAGGAGGAGACCCGGCAAATCTGCACCCACTGACATCCTTGGAAGACAGGGTCGCTACTTTGATGGGTCCTGCCTGGAGAAAAGCAACCACCACTGCACAAGCTGGGCCCACACTTGATGGAGAGGGTAATCCCTGCAAATTCTACAGTCTGGCTTTGCTAAATGTTAAGTGCTGCGCGGGCTAGCCATGCTTCGATTCATGGGGATATCTCTGTCAGTCAGGCTTCGGTTAATGTAATGTGCTATCATTCATCGTGGTCCTTCAAATGAGCCTGCTGCCTGTACTGTGTGAGCCTACTCATGTCACCCTGCCCCTTCCTCTGCTGCTAATCATTTGTCTATTCTGTTATATTTTGTAGAACTTGCGGCCAACCCTGATGAGGCTGAAGCCGATACAGAAGAAGATTCAGACACGGACGAGCCTTAAGAGAACATCTTCCAGTGCCACCTTCCAGACCAAGAGCATGGGTGTGAGGGGGAGGGGTAGGGGAAGGGGATGGATGAAGCCCCCGCTCTTGTACCCACTCTGGCGGAGGTGCAGGTACTGCCGATTGTGGTGCCAGGCCCTTTAATGAGTGGTACGAGTGTTGGAACATTCCATGGTTTCTCCGAGGCTGGGGATTCCAGTGGTGTGCAGCAAGGCACACCCAGGGCCCCACCGTCCGAAGCTGCGGGATCCAGTGGGGTGCAGCGAGCCACACCCAGGGTGAGCAGTGGAAGGAGAGCTCGACAGCTCTCTCTTGAGGTGCAGGATCTAACAGGTGTGGTTCAGATGATGGCAATGAGTGCGGAGAGCATTGACCTTACGCGATCACTCCTGGACACCATCAGTGGGGTGGGTGAAGAGGTATCGGGACTGTCGGGAGAAGTAACAATACTTTCACGAGAAATGGGAACACTATTCGGCACATGAGGGAGGGAATGTTGCAGGCAGCTGATACAATGTTGATGAACATGAGGGAGGGAATGTCGCAGGTAGTTGAGACCCTGTCAGGGCACATGAGGGAGAGAATGTCGGAGTTCGTTGCTGCAATAAGGGAACACGCCCAGACCCCACAGCCATTCACAGAATCAATTGCCACTCGCACTCCAATCCCCAGACCAGCCTCTGAAGAGGCCCAAGCCGGGCCTTCCACATTATTGCCTGCCCATGCCCCCCCATCAAGAAGTGCGCATTACCCGAGATCCTCGAAAAAAATAAGCTCGGTACCTGCGTGCAGGGGTGGAGTCATAGACATAGACATAGACATAGAAAATAGGTGCAGGAGCAGGCCATTCAGCCCTTCTAGCCTGCACCGCCATTCAATGAGTTCATGGCTGAACATGAAACTTCAGTACCCCATTCCGGCTTTCTCGCCATACCCCTTGATCCCCCGAGTAGTAAGGACTTCATCTAACTCCCTTTTGAATATATTTAGTGAATTGGCCTCAACTACTTTCTGTGGTAGAGAATTTCACAGGTTCACCACTCTCTGGGTGAAGAAGTTTCTCCTCATCTCGGTCCTAAATGGCTTACCCCTTATCCTCAGACTGTGACCCCTGGTTCTGGACTTCCCCAACATTGGGAACATTCTTCCTGCATCTAACCTGTCTAAACCCGTCAGAATTTTAAACGTTTCTATGAGGTCCCCTCTCATTCTTCTGAACTCCAGTGAATACAAGCCCAGTTGATTCAGTCTTTCTTGATAGGTTAGTCCCGCCATCCCCCGAATCAGTCTAGTGAATCTTCGCTGCACTCCCTCAATAGCAAGAATGTCCTTCCTCAAGTTAGGAGACCAAAACTGTCCACAATACTCCAGGTGTGGCCTCACCAAGGCCCTGTACAACTGTAGCAACACCTCCCTGCCCCTGTACTCAAATCCCCTCGCTATGAAGGCCAACATGCCATTTGATTTCTTAACCACCTGCTGTACCTGCATGCCAACCTTCAATGACTGATGTACCATGACACCCAGGTCTCGTTGCACCTTCCCTTTTCATAATCTGTCACCATTCAGATAATAGTCTGTCTCTCTGTTTTTACCACCAAAGTAGATAACCTCACATTTATCCACATGATACTTCATCTGCCATTCTTTTACCCACTCACCTAAGCTATCCAAGTCACCAAGACGAAGCACAGCGGGTGGTCTTAGCATAAGGTGGAGGCGAGGTGCAGCCTTTCTTTGCTGCTGTTGTTGTTGGTATTATTGTTGTTACTTTTGTAACTGTTCTCAAATTAAACATTTTTTGTAAGTTATGTAAATTCACAAGTTTAAAAGTTTGTATGTGATCTTAAAGTTTGTAAGTGAGCTTAAAGTTTGTAAGTGATCTTAACTGAAAACTTTAAAGTTTGATACAAGAATATTTTGATTAAAGTTAAGTACAAACAAGTGTTAAACTTTTGAATAATATATATTTTTAAATTATAACAGAATCATTTCCATTATTAACACAACTTTTTGAAGTTTAGAAGAATCATTTCCATTATTTGTTCCATTACTAACACAACTTTTTGAAATAATGAAGAACCATTTGCATTATTTTTCCATTAACACAACACAACATTGCGGAACAGATCCAAACACTAATCATGGTCCATGTGGAATAGTTGCCGCTGAGTCTTGAGGCAGGAAGGCATTCACGGACGAGCTGCTGGTGCAAGGCTCGAGAAATCGTTAAAGGGGTACAACCGCCCGCCCTCCTCCGCCGTCGTGCTCCGGTTTCAAGTAGTTGCATGGCTTCCTCATCCTCGTCCTCCTCCTCCTCTTCGTCATCTGCATCTTCTTCCTCATCATCAGCCACTCGCACCTCAGGTGGGTCTTCTACTACCAGCTGCTGCTGCCTCATGATGGCTAAGTTGTACAGCATGCAGCACACAACAGTGAACTGACTGACAATCTCAGGGGAGTATAGCAAGTAGCCTCCGGGATGGTCCATGCATCGGAAACACTGCTTCAAGATGCCAATGGCCCTCTCTATTATGCTGCATGTGGCAATGTACTACATGTTGTATTCCCCGTCAGGTTCCATCCGGCTTGCATGTAGGGGCGTCATGAGCCGGATGGCGAGGCCTAACGCTTTATCTCCCAGCAGTCAGAACTGCCCTTCTCACGTAGGATGAACACATTGTGGGTGCTCCCAGGCTATCTCGCATCAACTACCATGATGCGATGCATATCATCACACACGAGGCACATTCACGGAATGGAAGCCTTTTCTGTTCCTGTCCATCTCAGAATCCTTCAAAGGTGCTTGCTAGGCAATGTGGCTACAATCAATGCAGCTCTGTACCTTTGGGAAGTCAGCAATCCTGGAGAAGCCCACAGCCCTGTCACGCATTGCCTGAGTGATCATGGGGAACTTTATATCGACATTCCTCCGGGTATATAGTGCAGCAGTCACCTGCCGAATGCACATGTGTTGTGTTATGTATGTAAACCTGTAAATACCATGTCTAACCACCAGAGGGCTTATCCCCTGGAGTCTCAAGGAAGCTCACAATCCCTTGGGAGCACCTGTACATAAGGAGACCTCACAGGCTGGAGAGGCACTCTGAGAACTGTAATAAAGGACAATGGTCAAACCTTACTTTGAGCTTGCAGCATCTAGTCTGACTCTTTATTCAAGACATAACAACTGGCGATGAGATACAAATGATGGACCCCACTGCAACAATGTAGAGTACCGTGGGCATCCTGGAGAAACTTTCAAAGGGAGACGATTGGGAAACCTTCGTGGAGCAACTCGACCAATACTTCCTGGTCAACGAGCTGGAAGGAGAACCG
Source organism: Pristiophorus japonicus (assembly GCF_044704955.1). Classification (NCBI taxonomy): domain Eukaryota; kingdom Metazoa; phylum Chordata; class Chondrichthyes; family Pristiophoridae; genus Pristiophorus; species Pristiophorus japonicus. The sequence goes on along the minus strand of NC_091980.1, from coordinate 132,938,515 downwards.
AACGCTGCCAAACGAAGGGCAATCCTCCTCACCATTTGCGGGGCACCAATGTATGGCCTCGTGAAAAATCTGCTCGCTCCAGCGAAACCCACAGACAATTCGAACGATGAGTTGTGCACACTAGTCCAGGAGCATCTAAACCCGAAGGAAAGCATTCTGATGGCGAGGTATCGGTTCTACACATGCAATAGGTCTGAAGGCCAGGAAGTGGCGAGCTACGTCGCTGCGCTAAGGCGCCTTGCCGGACATTGCGAATTTGAAGAACACTTGGAGCACATGCTCAGGGACTTCTTTGTACTTGGCATTGGCCATGAAGTAATATTTCGCAAAGTTTTGACTGTAGATACCCCAACCTTGAGTAATGCCATAGCGGTAGCCCAGGTGGGAGCTCTATCACCACCAGTGACAATATCAAACAAATTTCTCAGCACACTAGTGCTGCTGCAAGTACTGTGAACAAAGTAATGTTGTTTGCGAATCGAAATGTACAGGGCAGAACTTACAAGCCTGCAGCTGCACGTCCGCAGATGACTCAGAGTCCACCATCAAGGGTTGTGAATACAAGGACATTAATACCTTGTTGGCGCTGTGGGGGTGATCATCATTTCCATTCATGCCGCTTCAAAGGATACATTTGCAAGGGCTGTGGAACAATGGGACACCTCCAACGCAGGTGCAGGCGAGCTGCAAACCCTGCTAATCCTGCAAACCACCATGTTGCAGAGGAGGACAGATTCACAGTGAATCACGACGAACCAGAGCCTCAGACTGAGGGGGCAGTAGTATATGGTAGCACACATTTACCACAAAGTTTCCCCCTATTATGCTGAAGGTTGAATTAAATGGACTCCCGGAGTCCATGGAGCTGGACACGGGCGCAAGCCAGTTCATAATGAGCACAAAGACTTGCGATAAATTGTGGTGCAGCAAGGCCTCAAGGCCAGTCCTGACTCCCATTCATACTAAACTGAGAATATACACAAAGGAACTGATTCCTGTAATCAGCAGTGCTACTGTAAAGGTCACCTACGATGGAGCGGTGCACGAGTTACTACTCTGGGTGTTACCGGGCGATGGCCTTATGCTGTTCGGCAAAACCTGGCTGACAAAGATACGCTGGAACTTGACGATGTCCTAGCGCTTTCTTCCGTCGACGGCACCTCATGTGCCCTGGTCCGAAGAAATTCCCCTCGCTGTTCAAACCAGGCATCGGGAAGTTCCAAGGAACAAAAGTGCAAATGCATTTGATTCCGGGGGCGCGACCCATCCATCATGAGGTGAGAGCAGTACCGTATATGATGAAAGGGTGGAGATCGAGCTGGACAGGCTGCAATGAGAGGGCATCATTTTGGCGATCGAATTCAATGAGTGGGTCAGTCCAATTTTTCCAGCCCTAAAGGGAGACGGCACCATCAGAATCTGTGGGGATTACAAAGTAACTATCAATCATTTCTCGCTGCAGAATCAATACCCGCTACCAAAGGTAGATGACCTATTTGCGATGCTGGCGGGAGGGAAAACATTCATGAAGCTGGACTTGACCTCAACCTACATAACGCAGGAGCTGGAGGAATCATCGAAGGGCCTCACCTGCATCAACACGCAAAAAGGTCTCTTCATTTACAACAGATGCCCTTTTGGGATTCGAGCTGCCGCGGCGATATTCCAGAGGAACATGGAAAGCTTGCTGAAGTCGGTCCCGTGCACCGTGGTCTTCCAGCACAACATCTTGGTTATGGGTCAGGACACCGTCGAGCACCTGCAGAACCTGGTGGAGTTTCTTAGTCGGCTTAATCATCTGGGGCTCAGGCAAAAACGCTCAAAATGCGTTTTCCTGGTGCCTGAAGTGGAGTTCGAGGAGAGAAGAATCACGGCGGATGGCATCAGGCCCATGATGAACCCCTGCAGTCGTTACTGCGTAAAGGAGATGAATGGGTATGGGGTAAAAGCCAAGAAAATGCCTTTGCGAAAGCGAGGAAACTGTTATGCTCAAAAAAATTGCTTGTGTTGTATGATCCATGTCAGCGTTTGGTACTAGCATTTGATGCGTCATCGTACGGGGTCGAATGTGTATTGCAACAAGCTAATGAATTTGCAAAATTGGAACCGCTTGATTATGCATCCAGAAGTCTGTCTAAGGTTGAGAGATCCGATAGCATGATTGAAAAAGAAGTGTTAGCGTGCGTTTACGGGGTAAAGAAAATGCATCAATATCTGTTCGGGCTCAAATTTGAATTGGAAACGGACCATAAGCTGCTTAGATCCTTCTTTTCTGAAAGCAAGAGGATAAATGCGAATGCGTCGGGCCGCATCCAGAATGGGCGCTCCGTTGTCCACATATAACTACGCCATCTGCCACAGGCCAGACACAGATGCTCTCAGTAGGCTGCCATTGCCCAGCACAAGGGTGGAGATGGCACAGCCCGCAGATTTAGTTATGGTAATGGAAGCATTGGAGAGTGAGCAATCACCTGCTACAGCCCGCCAGATTAGAACCTGGATGAGCCAGGACCCCTTACTGTCCTTAGTAAAAAACTGTGTGCTCCACGGGAGTTGGTCTAGTGTCCCGTTAGAGATGCAGGAAGAAACAAAGCCGTAACAGCAGTGCAGAGATGAAATGTCTAGACAGTCAGACTGACTCCTATGGGGTAATCAGTTAGTGGTGCCAAAAAAAGGCAGGGACACTTTCATTAGTGATCTCCACATCACCCAACCAGGCATCGTACTGATGAAAGTGATAGCCAGATCCGACGTTTGATGGCCCAGTATCGATGCAGGCTTAGAGTCCTGCGTGCGCAAATGTTCACAGTTCACATGTTCACAGTTAAGCACCACTAAGTTTATGGTCCTGGCGTCCAAACTGTGGTCCAGGGTCCATGTCGACTATGCAGGCCCATTCTTGGGAAAAATGTTCTTCGTGATTGTAGATGCATACTTCAAATGGATTGAATGTGTGATAATGTTGGCAAGTACGTCCGCTGCCACCATTAAAATGTACGGGCCATGTTTGCAATGCACGGCCTGCCTGATTTCCTTGTAAGCGACAATGGGCCATGCTATACCAGTGCCGAGTTCAAGGAGTTCATGACCCGCAATGGGATCAAACATGTCACATCTTCCCCGTTCAATCCAGCATCCAATGGTCAGGTAGAATGAGCAGTTCAAACAATGAAGAGAGCTTGGAAAGGGTAACTGAAGGCTCATTGCAGACTCGTTTGTACTGAGTCCTGCTTAGTTACTGCACAAGACCCCACTTGCTCACTGGGATCCCTCCCGCTGAACTGCTCATGAAAAGGGCGCTTAAGACAAAGCTCTCCCTAGTCCATCCTGATCTACGCGAACAGGTAGAGAGCAGGCGGTTTCAACAGAATACATATCATGATCGCGCAAATGTGTCACATTAAATTGAGATGAATGATCTTGTATTTGTGCTGAACTATAGACAAGGTCCCAAGTGGCTTCCTGGTATTGTTTTGGCCAAAGAGGGGAGTAGGGTGTTTGTGGTCAAACTCTCAAATTGTCTCACCTGCAGGAAACACTTGGACCAAACCAAACTCAGATTTACGGACTATCCAGAACAACCCAAATAGACTAACTTTTTTGACCCTCCAACACAGACACAAGTGGCAACCCACCCAGCGGTTGACCACGAAGTAGAACCCATCACCCACAGCAGCCCAGCAGGAATCACCATGCCTAGCAGACCAGCAAGACCAGGTGCGCATCAGCCCAGCGAGGGCCCAACAAACGACTCACCAAAACCAGCATTTGCACCGAAACGATCATCTAGGGAAAGGAAGTCCCCAGATCGACTCACATTGTAAACAGTTACACTATTGACTTTGGGGGGTAATGTTGTTATGTATATAACCCTGTAAATACCATGTCTAACCACCAGGGGGCTTATCCCCTGGAGTCCCAAAGGAGCCCAGAATCCCTTGCGAGCACCTGTGTATAAGGAGGCCTCACAAGCTGGAGAGGCACTCTGAGATCTGCAATAAAGGATTACGGTCACACCTTACTTTGAGCTTGCAACATCTAGTCTGACTCTTTATTCAAGGCATAACATGTTGCATGTTGAGAAATGGTGCACACATCCCCAGTTGTGGCCTGGAATGATCCAGATGCATAAAATGAAAGTGCAGCTGTAACCTTCACTTCAAGTGACAAAGCAGACCTCCTGACGCTTCTAGGTTGCAAGTCTGTTTTACTAATGTTCAGATTTCGGTTAAAATTTATTTGTGGAAATGCAGCCTTCTCACACAGTCTGCATCACTCAGGTGCAGGTATGAACACCTGTGTCGATATACCTGACATGGGGAAGGCATCCTGCCCATCATCCTACGTGCTCTGCAGTCCCTCATGTGATGATGTCGATTCAACCGTCTCCTCCGCAGCACCATCATCCAGGAGGCTTGCATGAGGTATGGCATTGTCAATATTTCCCCCATAATTAAACTGTATCTTTGCAACAAGCTCAAAATAGCAGGACAAGGAGTTAAAGCTGCTCTCCTCTCTCTCTCCCCATGGTCGATGCCCTAGTGGGTCGGTTCGCAGAATCACTCCCTCGCCTGGACACAGGGGCTCAGCAAACATACCACATGCTTCTTTTGATGCTGCTGTATAGTGCAAGGGTTCTCATCCCTTCAGTTCCGTTTCCATCACCTCCCCGGGCTCCTTTTGAAGCCGAGCCCCGAGCCCCTGTGTCCGGGCGAGGGATTGATTCCGTTGGCTGACGCTCCGACCCTCGAGCCCGGTGGGGAGACGTTCGGTGGTGGTGTGGCACTTTGAAAAATATCGAAAATTAAAGAATTGCATTCGACTTCCATTTTCTCCATTTTGAGTTTTAAAAAATGAAGCTTCATAAGGCAATTTTTTGTCTTCTTGACTTTCTCCAAAACTTTGCATAAAAACAGTGGCGTCCTTTTGCGTCGATTTTTTAATGCGTGCTGGTTTTTCTTAAATGCCCAGAAGGTGTTTTGGGAGTGGTCACATACACCGTCCTAGAAAAAATGTAAGTTGGCCAAACTTGCTTAAATGTGAAAAACTGGGGCAGACATCATGATCCACCCCGTATGATGCAAAAAAAATCCTAACCTAAAAAAATCGTAACTAACTGAGTTACGTTAACGCAGAAACTTTGGGGAAACTTAGATATTTTAATTTACAGCAAAAAAAGTTGCGTGCGCCAAAAAAACGGTGCAGATAACTGGAGAAAATTGAGCCCAATGTCTTTGCAATTCTCAAAGGCACCTTTGGGGTATCAATCACACAAAATTTCATACACTGACAAGCCACAATTCTTCGAGTCATATTAGCATGGTTTGAGGATTGGCTGACTAACAGAAAACAGACAGTCAGGATAAATGGGTCATTTTTCGGTTGGCAATCAGCAACTAGTGGGGTGCCACAGGGATCAATGCTGGGGCCTCAACTATTTACAATCTATATTAATGACTTGGATGAAGGGACCGAGTGTAATGTAAGCAAGTTTGGTGATGACACAAAGATGGGTTGGAAAGCAAATTGTGAGGAGGTCACAAAAAATCTGCAAAGGGATATAGACAGGCTAAATGAGTTGGCAAAAATTTGGCATATGGAGTATAATGTAGGAAAATATGAGGTTATCGACTTTGCCAGAAAAAATAGAAAAGCAGATTGTAATTTAAATGGAGAAAAATTGCAAAGTGCTTCAATACAGAGGGACCTGGGGGCCCTTGTGCATGAAACACAAAATGTTAGTATGCAGGTTACAGCAAGTAATCAGGAAGGCACATGGAATGTTGGCCTTTATTACAAGGGGGATAGAGTATAAAAGAAGGGAAGTCCTGCTACAAATGTTCAGGGTATTGGTAAGGCCACACCTCGAGTACTGTGTACAGTTTTGGTCTCCGTATTTAAGAATGGATATACTTGCATTGGAGGCTCTTCAGAGGAGGTTCACTAGGTTAATTCCAGAGATGAGGGGGTAGATTTATGAAGATAGGTTGAGTAAATTGGGTCTACACTCATCGGAGGTCAGAAAAATGAGCGGTGATCTTTACAAAACATATAAGATAATGGGAGGGCTGGACAAGATGGAAGCAGGCAGTGTATCTCCAGGCATGGGGGAAACTAAAACTAGAGGGCTGCCCATTTAAAATTGAGATGAGGAGGACTTTCTTCTCTTAGAGGAGTGTAAATCTATGGAATTCTCTACCCCAGAGAGATGTGGAGGATGAAGATAGACAGATTTTGGAATGATAAGGGAATAATGGGTTATGGGAAGCGGGCAGTGAAGTGAAACTGAATCCATTATCAGATCAGCCATGATCTTATTAAATAGCGGAGCAGACTTGAGGGGTCAAATGGCCTATTCCTGCTCCTATTTCTTGTGTTCCTTTGTTCTTGTGAGTTGGCCTGGGTTTGACAGCTTCATGTTTCTGACAAAGTCTTCAGCTCACTCGGTGAAAAACTTTACAGGTGCTCGTGTTTTAAGAATTACATCGAACTGACAGCAATGAAAAAGACCATTCGGCCTAACTGGGCCATGCCATAGTTTATGCTCCATGTGAGTCTCCTCCCACCCCACTTCATCTAGGCCTATTAGAATATCCCTCTCTTCTTTCTCCCTCGTGTTTATCTAGCTTCCCCTTAAATGCATTTATGCTCTTTGCAATCAGAGTTATTCCCGTGGGTAGCTCAGTAAACGTACCACGACTGCTGTAGACTTTCTGTTAAGCTGCGTGAGCAAAGAAGCGAGTAACTGCAATACAGATCAGCAATATCTGAGCTCAAGGCCAGCATTTATTGCCCATATTTATTGCTTATTGAAGGAGTGCAGCGAAGGTTCACCGGACTAATTCCCGGGATGGCAGGATTGATATATGAAGACAGATTGGATCGGCTAGGCTTATACTCATTGGAATTTAGAAGAATGAGAAAGGATCTCATAGAAACATATAAAATTATGACGGGACTGGACAGGTTAGATGCGGGAAGAATGTTTCCAATGTTGGGGAAGTCCAGAACCAGGGGTCACCGTCTAAGGATAAGGTGTAAGCCATATAGGACCGAGATGAGGAGAAACTTTTTCACCCAGGGAGTGGTGAACCTGTGGAATTCTCTACCACAGAAAATTGTTGAGTCCAGTTCGTTGGATATATTCAAGAGGGAGTTAGATGTGGCCCTTACGGCTAAGGGGATCAGGAGGTATGGAGAGAAGGCGGGAATGGGGTATTGAAGTTGCATGATCAGCAATGATCATATTGAATGGTGGTGCAGACTGGAAGGGCCGAATGGCCTGCTGCTGCACCTATTTTCTATGATTCTATGTTTCTATATCTAATTGCCCTTAAAGGTGCTGGTGAGCCGCCTTGTACAACTGAGTGGCTTGCTAGGCCATTTCAGAGGGCATTTAAGAGTCAACCACCTGGCTGTAGGCCTGGAGTCATATATAGGCCAGGCCGGGTCAAATGGCATATTTATTTTCCGAAGCATATTCGTGAATCAGCTGGATTTTTATGACAAACCGACAAGTTTCATGATCACCAGCATTGATACCAGCTTTTTATTCCAGGTTTATTGAATTAATTAACTGAATTTAAATTCCCCAGCTGCTGTAGTGGTATCTTTTCTCTGGATCATTAGCCCCAGTATCTGGATTACTTATCCAGTAACATAACCACTATTCTACCATATCCCACACAGAATACCCTATTGGGCATGGTTCTGGGACCCCTCCCACCCCACCTCATGATTGGCGAGTAAGTCGCACTTGATAGCATTGTCGACGATTGGTGAGGACAACGTCAAATAGGTTTTTCCCTTCTGTTGGTTCTCTCACCACCTGTCGCAGGCCCAATCTGGCAGCTATACCTTCAGGACTCAGCCAGCTCGGTCAGTAGTGGTGCTACTGAGCCACTCCTGCTGATGGACATTGAAATCCATTGCTGCAATCAGTGCTTCTTGCAAGTGATTCTCAACATGGAGGAGTATTGATTGATCAGCTGAGGGAGGACAGTAGATGGTAATCAGTAGGAGATTTCTTTGCCCATGTTTGACCTTCGACTTCATGCGGTCCGGGGTCAATGTTGAGGACTCCCAGGGTCACTTCATCCCTTTTGTATTCTGCAGAGCCACCACCTCAGGTGCGTCTGTCCTGCTGGTGGGACAGGACATACTCAGGGATGGAGATGGAGGAGTCTAGGACATTGACTGAAAGGTATGATTCTGTGAGGATGACTATGTCAGGCTGTTGCTTGACCAGCCTGTGGGACATCTCTCCCAATTTTGACACAAGTCCCAGATGTTAGTGAGATGGACCTTGAAGGGTCAACATGGGCTGGGTATGCCATTGTCTTGTCCAAAGCTGGTGCCGAGTTCGATGCCAGGTGGTCCATCCTGTTTTACTCTTATTAATGTTTCTTGTAGCAGTTTGTTACAACTGAGTGGCTTGCGAGAACATTTCTGAGGGCAGTTAAGTGTCAATTGCTGTGGGTTTGGAAACACATATAGGCCAGACCGGTTAAGGATGGCAGATTTCCTTCCCTAAGGACATTAGTGAAGCAGATGGGTTTTTACAACAATCTGATAACTCCCTGGGCAACATTACTGATACTAGCTTTTTATTCCAGATTTTTATTTACTTAACTAAATTTACATTCTGCAGCTGCCATGGTAGGACTTTTAGTCATGTCTCTTGATCATCGGTCCAGGCCTCTATGTTACCATATCCCAAGAAGCCCGGGGGCAAGGTGAAAGCCAAGCCGGGGATAGGGGCGGCAGCAGGGGGCCATTCGGTCAGGGATGAGGCAGCAGCGGGGGGCCATTTGCGAGCCGTTGACTGGGATGGGGAGATTCAGCATCAAAATACTCCCAGGCCAGGTACAGAATGGATACTAAAGTAAAATACTGGATGCTGGAACAAAAGCGGTAAATGCTGGAAATCTCAGCGGGTCGGCACGGGAAAAATCAGCATGGGCTAGCTACAGAGTAAACTGTAGAACAACACGTTACCCTGGAAACCCAAATACTTGTGCATGCGCAGAACGGGGCCTCAGTTTTGAGGCGCTATCAATAAGCTCCACCCACAGAAGCTAAGGCTTTTCTGCGCAGCGCCAAATTCAAACAGAAAAATGGCGACACTTCGGATTTTTTTTGGAGCTACTTTGGCTTAAAAACTTGGTCGTTAATCTTAAATAGCGCCAAAAAAAGCCAAGTGGAATCTTGGGCCCTTGGAACTTTTGTTTATTCCCCCTTGTAAAGCGGGCATTTATGGTTTATATTTTTCCCAATTGATTAGCCTGAAGAGCAGAGGATTCATTTCAACCTGTATTATGGATATTTGAACTGAGTTTGAGGAAAGTTAGGACAATTGGGATCCTCATTGAGTTGTCAGCCAATGATGCTCATTCTTCAAAAATCTGACTGGCTCTGGGAGTACATCCCCCTCCTCCCTTAAGTTCATTGGTGCTCTGAGAGGCTGCAACTTCTGATTGCGTATTGAGGACCGTCACTCATTATCGAGGCTGCCACACCCTGGATTATCCCTCAGTATAAATACAGGAGTTTGAGGTTGGCTAAATCTTAGTTTGTTGCTACAACAAAGGTTTGATTTGTGAAAAAGAATCAAGATGGCTTCTCAAGTGCGTCAGAACTACCACCAGGACTGTGAGGATGCTGTTAACAAGCAGATCAACATGGAGCTCTATTCCTCCTATGTTTATCTCTCTATGGTTAGTTTTACATTTTAGACCACTTCACAATGGAGTCTATGTAAAGTGAATTTACTAAATTATGTGCTGTATCCAGCCCAACTATTCGGAGTATCTTGAATCTTAACTCACTTTCTTGTTCTCCTTTGAGTTTTTGTTGAAGTTTATTTGGAATACATGGAACTCAGAATTTGTATCCTCATTCTAATGCATTCCATGGACTTTCTGAGGGTCTATAATAAAATTTAAGCTAGACCATTTAAGAAGGATGTCGGGAAGTATTCTTTCCTGCAAGGGTGGTCCAATCTGCAACACTTTCTTCCTTGCTCCCACCACTGAAAAATCAAGGCTTTGATGCTGTGCTCTGGCTTTTCATTGGGTAAGGATATCAAAACATTGTTTCCTTGCCCATGCACATCAAAGTTTCAGTAAGACTTTGAACCCTTGAAAGAAAGTAAAATTTGAATTTAAGTAATGTACACATGGTTATGGGTCTGCTATGCAATACCAAATTACTCAAAAAAATTTTTTTCCATAGTCCTTCTACTTTGACCGGGATGATGTTGCCCTGCGTCACTTTGCGGAGTTCTTCAAGGAGCAGTCACATGAGGAACGTGAACATGCTGAGAAACTGATGAAATTCCAGAATTGTCGTGGAGGACGGATCATCTTGACAGATATCAAGGTTGGATTCAATAAAGGAGTGGCCTTCTGTCTAGCTCCACTTCGACTGATTGTTCCCAGTACATTCTGAAGCAATTGGTTCCAATTTACAACACAGGCCATTTGGCCAAACTGGTCTTTGCTGGTGTTTATACTCCAGCGAGCCTCCTCCCACCTTGCTTCATCTCGCCCTCTCAGCATATCATTATATTCCTTTCTCCCCATGCACTTGCCTAGCTTCCCCTTAAACACAGCTATGCTATTTGCCTCATCAATGTGACTCATTGTTGTGATAGCATAATGGCAATTTTATATTCTCACACATGGGTTCATGGTAAAGTAGACTTTTGATTGAACCCCTAATTTCCGTCAATACTTTTTAATGTTTGTTTAATCCATTGTAAGTGCACTGTTGGAATTTTCTTTATTTCCAGAAACCAGAGCAGGCTGCGTGGAGCAATGGTCTGGAGGCGATGCAGAGAGCTCTGCAGATGGAGAAGAATGTGAACCAGAGTCTGCTGGATCTGCACAAACTCTCCACTGAGAGGACAGACCCGCATGTAAGTTGTTAATAATTTAATGTGGGCTTTTGGGTAAGTTGGAGGCTGTGGCACCTTGCTGTTGTTGGGGCTAATTAAAAGATCTCCATGCTTAATAGATTTGAGTTGTAGTCTCCCTATGTATTTTCTGTTTGGGAAGGGCTGGGGAAAGTTGGCCTACTTTGGACAGTGACTTGTAAATGTGTCTCTGTGATCCCATGATCTGAGCACCTAATGATGCAGTAATTCCATCAAATCTCAATTGCATCACTTGACTCTCCTCCAGTTCAAGAGGATTAAAATCCAAATTCTGAAGGGGAAGCTGACGTTCCATGATATTTGCTGCTGGACATAACTAGTTTCCCTCTTTCAGTTGTGTGACTTTCTGGAGACCCACTACTTGGATGAACAAGTGAAGATGATCAAGAAGCTTGGAGATCACATCACCAACCTGAAGAGACTGGGAGCCCCTGAGAATGGCCTGGGAGAGTACCTGTTTGACAAGCTCACGCTGGGGGAGAGTGACTAAACTGACTGGATCAAGCACTTTGTGTTTAGTACATGTATTTATATAATGGGGATCCCTGTCCTGTAGGGAATGATGGCTTCTGACTTTGTACAAAGATCTGTGAGACATGGGCTCTTGATGTGAAATGTAACATAACTGTAAATAAATGTTCAATATTGGACTGGGTTTTGTATCGTTGTATATTGGAGTGGTTGCTTATTATTCAATTAAAATAATGTGGTTTACATCAAACCAGAATTAGCTGGAGCTGTGCAATAGTTATAGGATTTAATCCTATGAAATTTGTTTTTCCTCTGGTGTAATGTCGATCTATAGATTTGGATGTTCAGACACATGATGCAAGGTCTAAAATTTACATTTAGACCATTAACAGCCACATGAGCTATTGACTGAGGGTCAAAGCCTAGGCAGAGGTACAGTGTAAGGAGAGTCTTAAATAGGTTTAGAGAGGGAATGTGGGAACTAGACAGCTGAATTAAAAATACATGTTCCCACTTGTGAACATTCTCTCAGCCCTTAGATAAATGACAACTCCATACAACAAAATACAAGTTGCTGTGATGTGTGTTACACAAGGAATGTTTCCCAGTATATTTAGTTTCACCTCCAGACAGTGAAGAAAAAGTCCTGGGTTAACTTCCTATTTAATAATTGCACTGGCCCTGGAGTTAGCAGGTTGTATTCAGTAGCTGCTGCAGATCCTGTTTGGTTATTATTGCAGGTTATTCAGTAACTGAACTCACCACTGGTGCTGTAGACTTTCTGTTAAGCTTTGTAGGCAAATCTGCAACTGCTGTACAGACCAGCAATGTCCTCGTGCATTGAACCCCGGGGACGACAATTGGGTGAGGAGGGAAAGCAACAGGTGACATCAGCTTGCTGTCACAGCTTCAGTGGATACCTGAGTGTGGTGGTTCTGGGACAGATTTTCGTCTGCTCAATCCTACCTCATGGCTGAATAACTTGCCAACATGACCTTGGCTTGCATAAATAAGTAATTAGGTAAGTTATTGAACAAATACCTGTGCAAATGTACTCCAACACATCTTCTGGAAGGAGTGTATGTATTTCATTAAAGGCACAAAGCGAAAGGCCCAAGCAGTTAAACACACACCTCTGGATAAACATTTCCCTCACCCCCAGCTCCAATGCCTAATACCTCAATTCATCAACCTAATGTATCCATTTGTATTTAGACTCATTGTGCATTTCATACCAAATAGCAATTAATCTGTCCAAATCCACAGGGCTCTCCATTTCTCTCCTTCACCCCGATGAATGGATTCAAATGTAAATGCTACAGGTGTAATAATCCAGTGTTTACAAATTTGTTTTAGGAATTTAGCTGAAAACTGTATTTGTTGCAATTAAAGTGCCATCAGCCATTCCACGTTAATGTCTTTGCAACTCTCAAAGGCACTTTTTGGGTATCGATGTTACAATATTTCATATATTGATGAGCGACAATTCCACGAGTCGGCCTGGGTTTGCGGCTGATGGGTTTGGCAACTTTCTGTTTCTGACAAAGTCTCAAGCTCACTCGATTTGAAAAACTTCACAGGTGCCCGTGTTTTAAGAATGACATTGAATTCACAGCACAGAAAAAGACCATTCAGGCCCAACTGGGCCATGCTGTGGTTTATGCTCCATGTGAGCCTCCGCACTCCCCACTTCATCTAGACCTATCAGCATATCCTTCTATTCCTTTATCCCTCATGTGTTTATCTAGCCTCCCCTTAAATGCATCTGTGCTCTTTGCATTCAGAGTTATTACTGTGGGTAGCTCAGTAACTAAACGTATCACTGCTGCTATAGACTTCCTGTTGAGCTGTGTGGGCAAAGAAGCAAGTAACTGCCATACAGACCAGTAATGTCTGAGCTCAAGGCCAGCATTTATTGCCCATCTCAAATTGCCCTTGAAGGTGAAACGCCTTGTAGCACTGAGTGCCTTGCTGGGCCATTTCAGAGGGCAGTTGATAGTCAGCCAATTTGCTGTGGGCTTGGAGTTACATATAGGCCAGACTGGGTAAGGACGGCAGATTTCTTTCCCTAAAGGAAATTAGAGAATCACATGGGTTTTTATGATAATCTTCTCATTCCATGATCACCTGTAGTAGCTTTTTATTCCAGATTTATTCCATTAATTAACTGAATTTAAATTCTGCAGAACCCGTGGTGGGATTTTGCCTCTGTATCAGTAGTCCAGGCCTCTGTATTACTTATCCAGTAACATAACCACTATTCTATCATACCCCAAGTAGAATACACGATTGGGCATGGTTCTGGGACCCCTCCTACCCCACATCATGGCTGACTAACCTGTGAACACTCACTGACTAGGCTCCTACATGAATAAGGAATTGGGCAAGGAATATGTGTGGGACTGTACTCCAACAAAGTATAATCCTCCTGGAATGAGTAAATGTATTTCACTAAAAGCATTAAGGTTATTTATGCATTGAGTGAATAATGCATCATTCACTAAATGAGTTAAATTGTCAAGTCAAATAGATACTTCTCCTGAAACTTTCACACCCCCCATTCTCCGCCCCGCCATGTCTGTTCCATCAATTTATAAATCCAATACTAGCAGCTCCTCCATAAATGTACCCAGTTGTATTTCGTCCAATTGTGCATTTCATACCAAATAGCAATCATCCTTTCCAATCCTACTGGATATCTCTTTGTCCCCTTCTTGTCCATGAATGGATTCAAATGTTGTTGATGCCGAAGGTCCAATAATCCAGTGTTTACAAGTTAATTTAGGAACTTTGCTGAGAACTGCACTGGGTGCAATTAAAATTGTCTCCTTTAGTCTTTCAATGTTAATGTCTTTTTAATTCTTTCCGGGCTGTGGATGTCGCTGGCAAGGATGGCATTTATTGCCCATCCCTAATTTCACTTGACAAGATGGTAGTGAGCCGCCTTTTTGAGCTGCTGCAGTGCTTGTGATGAAGGTACTCCCACAATGCCGTTATAGAGGGAGACCCATGCTTTTGACCCAGTGCCAATGAAGGAATGGCGATATATTTCCAAGTGAGGGAAATTGCAGGTGATGGTGTTCCCATGTGCCTGCTGCCCTTGTCCTTCTAGTTGCTGGAGGTCGCGGGTTGGCAAATGCTGCCAAAGAAGCCTTGGTGAGTTGTAGCGGGGAATCTTGTAGATGGTACACACTGCAGCCATGGTGAAGGCAGTGAATATTGAAGTTGGTGGATGGGATGCCAATCAAATGAGCTGCTTTGTTCTGGATGTGTCGAGCTTCTCGAGGGTTGTTGGAGCTGCACTCCTCCAAGCAAGTGCAGATTATTCCATCACACTCCTGACTTGTGCCTTGTAGATGGTGGAAAGACTTTGGGGAGTCAGGAGATGTGACACTCGCTGCAGAATACCTGGCCTCTGACCCGCTCTTGTTGCCACAGTATTTATGAGAGTGGTCCATTTATGTTTCTGTTCAATGGTGACCCCCAGGTATTAATAGTAGGAGATTCGGCAATGGTAATGCTGTTGAAAGCAAGGGCAGGTGCTTAGACTCTCGCTTGTTGAAGATAGTCAATGCCTGGCACTTGTGTGGTGCAAATGTTACTTGCCACGTATCAGCCCAAGCCTGAATGTTGTCCAGGTCTTACTGAATGCGGGCATGGACTGCTTCATATTCTGAGGAGGTGCAAATGGAACTGAACACTGTGCAATCATCAGTGAACATTCCCACTTCTGACCTTATGATGGAGGGAAGTTCATTAATGAAGCAGCTGAAGATGGTTGGGCCTAGGACACTGTTCTGAGGATCTCCTGCAGCGATGTCCTGTGGCTGAGATGATAGACCTCCAACAACCACAACCATCTTCCTTTGTGCTCGGTATGACTCCAGCCGTGGAGAGGTTCCTCCTTGATTCCCATTGACTTCAATTTTATCCAGGCTCCATGATGCCACACTCAGTCAAATGCTGCCTTGATGTCAAAGGTCGTCACTCTCACCTCATCTCTGGAATTCAGCTCTTTTGTCCATGTTTGGACCAAGGCTGTAATGAGGTCTGTAGCCGAGTGGTCCTGGCCAAACCCAAACTGAACATCTGTGAACAGATTATTGGTGAGTAAGTGGCATTTGATAACACTGTTGATGACACCTTCCATCACTTTGCTGATGTTTGAGAGTAGATGATGGGACAGTAATTGGCTGGATTTGATTTGTCCTCTTTTTTTGTGGACAGGACATACCTGAGCAGTTTTCCATGTTGTCGTTAGTTGCCAATGTTGGAGCTGTACTGGAACAGCTTGGCTAGAAGTGCAGTTAGTTCTGGAGCACAAGTCTTCAGCACGACAGTTGATGGGGCCGATACACTTTGCTGTATCCAGTGTGCTCAGCTTGATATCATGTCAAGTGAATTGAATTGGCTGAAGACTGGCTTCTGTGATGGTGGGGACCTCAGGAGAAAGCTGAGACGGATCATACATGAGGCACTTCTGGCAGAAGATGGTTGCAAATGACTCAGACTTGTCTTTTGCAATCACATGCTGGGCTCTGCCAACTTTGAGGACGGGAATATTCATGGAGCCTCCTCTTCCCATTAGTGCTTAAATGATCTCCCAGTATTCACGACTGGATGTGGCAGGACTGCAGAGCTTTGATCTGACCCATTGATTGTGGGATCGCTTCACTTTGCCAATTAACAAAAATGTTTCCATTGGCTGAAGGGTCAATAATCAGAGGGCACAGAATTAATGTGATTCGCAAAGGAACCAGAGGCGACATGAAGAAAAACTTGTTAACTCAACGAGTGATTAGGATTTGGAATCACTGCCTGATAGGATGGTGGAAACAGATTCAATAGTAGCCTTCAAAAGGGAACTAGATAAATACATGAAGGAGAAAAAATTGCAGGGTTTATGGGGAAAGAACTGGACTAACTGGATTGCTCGTTGAACAAGCCGGCACAGACTCGATGGGTCGAATGGCCTCCTTCTGTGCTTTATTATTCTGTGATTCTCTGAAGACCAGCACTGTGCACAGGACTCCAAGTGTTGTCTAGCCAAGGTTCTATACAAATTTAACATGCTGCACACGGATGTGGTTCAGCTGCAGACATTCCTCGCTCTGAGCTCAGAACTGCGCTAATGGTTAACTGTTTACGTACGCATCACAAAATATATCAGGTCAATGTTCACCCCACTCCATGCAATAACATAAGAACATAATTAGGAGCAGGAGCATGTCCAATGGCACCTTGAGCCTGCTCCAACATTCAATATGGTCATGGTTGATCGTCAACTGCACTTTCCCGCCCTATCTCCATATCCTTTGATTCCCTGTGCTGATACCTACTGACTCAGGGACAAGGGTGTTAGCAACTGAGCCAAGGTTGATCAAATCTTACATTTATATGTTGCCTTTTGTTCAGGACAGCCCAAAGCACTTCATAGCTGATGAAATTCTTTTGAAGTTCAGTCTCAGTTTTGTAGCCGCTAATTTGCACAAAAAGATCCCCCATCAGTCTGTTTACAATGGGGAGATCTGGATTTGGATGAATGTACACAGGTGGATTTGAAACACTGCTTCAACTAAAAGACACAATCAGCACCACTCAAAATAAGAGCAAAGTCATATGTGTATGGAGGCTCAGATTGTGATTCCCCTTCCAAATGTATTCATTCACAATACAGGGAGGGACAAGCAATGAAGGGCCGCAGCAACTGAGGAATGTGCCCACAGTCAGTCAGTGGGGAGTCAGGTTGTGGATATAACCACCAGTTTAAACATACCTCATGGAAATTAGTGTGAAACCGAAATTCGAGGAGGTTCTGGTTTGCAGATTTTCAAAGTTTCTAAAAATCAAAATTATTCACGTCCTGTTCAAAGATGCAGCCTGGATTTTAGCCTGCTGTCCATGGCCAGATTTGGCACAATCACCTCAAGGTGGTCCACCTTTTCCTCTCCACGGTCAAATATTATTATTTGAAGCTCATCATGGATAAGAACATATCCAAACCATCTTTCTCCAGTCTTCATCGCCTCCTCTGACGTCACTTGCACCCACCATTTTCTCTTGACACTCAGTGTGAGCTCATAGACTGCTTTGAGCATGCAGTTACAGCAGGCGGTGAAGAAAGCAAATGGCATGTTGACCTTCATAGCTAGTGGACTTAAGTTTTGGAGCAGGAAGGTCTTACTGCAGTTGTACAGGGTCTTGGTGAGGCCTCACCTGGAATATTATGTTCAGTTTTGTTCTCCTAATCTGAGTAAGGACGTTCTTGCTATTGAGGGAGTGCAGCGAAGGTTCACCAGACTTATTCCCGGAATGGCAGCACAGACATATGAGGAGAGACTGGATCGACTGGGCCTGTATTCACTGGAGTTTAGAAGAATGAGAGAGGATCTCATCGAAACATATATAATTCTGATTGGACTGGACAGGTTAGATGAAGGAAGAATGTAGGGGAAGTCCAGAACTAGGGATCCAGTCGAAGGATAAGGGGTTAGCCATTTAGGACCGAGATGAGGAGAAACTTCTTCACTCACAGAATTGTGAATTTGTGGAATTTTATACCGCAGAGATTTGTTGATGCCAGTTCGTTAGATATATTCAAGAGATATGGCCCTTATGGCTAAAGGGATCAAGGGTGTATAGAGAGAAAGCAGGAAAGGGGTACTGAGGTGAATGTTCAGCCATGATTTTATTGAATGGTGGTGCAGGCTCGACGGGCCGAATGGCCTACTCCTGCATCTAATTTCTATGTTTCTATCTTTACCCCTACATAGTCATCTCAGCTGTTTCCGCCTCATATTCTGCCACATAGGTTAATGAGGCCAAAACAAGGAAAGAGAAAATATCCAAGAAAGTCGGGTCTGTACATTTCATGTCTCTTACACTCGGGATGTCTAACCTCCCAATGTCCCATGGTTCAATGAGTGTTAGCATTCCAGAATATGGTGTCACAATAGGTCACTGTTATTATGTATGGAGAAAGAATCAGACTGAACACTGTGAGCTCAAAGTAAAGTGTGACCTTGGTCTTTCATTGCAGGTCTCTAGAGTGCCTCTCCAATCTGTGAGGCCTCCTTAAATACCTGTGTTCTCAAGGGATTATGGGATCACTGGGACTCCCAGGGATGAGCCCTCTGGTGGCTGTACAGAGTATATGCAAGTTTACATATATAACAACACTCCCCCACCACGCACCACAAAGTGAACAGTGTAACAATTTACAAGGTGAGTCGATCTGGGGCCCTTCTTGCCCTGGTTGATCGTCTCGGTGTGAAAGCTGGTATTGGTGAATCAACTATTGGTCCCTCGCTGGGTGGCTGTGCAGCTGGCCTGGCTTCCTGATGTGGTGGGTCCTGCTGGGCTGCTGTGTATAATGGGTTCTGCTTCGTGGCCGACCGTGGTGTCGCTTGCCACTGGTGTGTATGTTGGGGTGTCAAAAAAGGTAGGGTACAAAGTGGGTTGCTCAGGATAGTCCGTGAATCTGAGTTTGATTTGGTCCAAATGTTTCCGGTGAATGAGATCATTTGAAAGTTTTACCCGAAACACCCTGATCCCCTCTTTGGCCATGACAGTGCCGAGACGCCACTTGGGACCTTGTCCACAATTCAATACAAATACAGGATCATTGATTTCAATCTCAAGTGACACATTTGCGCTATCATGGTATGTACTTTATTGAAGCCGGCTGCTCTCTACCTGTTCATGTAGATCAGGGTGAACTAACGAGAGCCTTGTCTTAAGTGCTCTTTTCATGAGCAGTTCAGCAGTTGGGATCCCAGTGAGTGAATGGGGTCTCGTGCGGGAGCTAAGCAGGACTCGGGATAGGCAAGTTTGCAGTGAGTCTTCCGTGACCCTCTTCAAGCCCTGCTAGATGGTTTGCACTGCTCTCTCTGCCTGATCATTGGACGTTAGTTTAAATGGGGCAGATGTGACATATTTGATCCCGTTGCAGTTCATGAATTCTTTGAACTCAGCACTGGCAAAACATGGCCCATTGTTGCTCACATGGACATCGGGTAGGCTGTGTGGGGCAAATATGGCCCGCAGGCTTTCAGTAGTGGCAGCAGACATGCTAGCCGACATTTTATCACATTCAATTCATTTGGAGTACGCATCTACAACCACAAAGAACATTTTACCCAAGAAGGGGCCTGCATCGTCGACATGTACACTAGACCATGGTTTGGAGGGCCAAGACCATAAACTTAGCGGCGCCTCCCAGGGTGCATTGCTTAACTGCAAGCATGTATTACATCTGTGCATGCAGGACTCTAAGACAGCATCGATACCGGACCACCACACATGGGATCTGGCTATCGCTTTCATCATTACGATGCCTGGATGGGGACTGTGGAGGTCACTGATGAAGGTGTCTCTGCCCTTCTCGGGAAACACGACTTGATTGCCCCACAGAAGGCAGTCTGCCTGTATAGACATTTCAACTTTGCGCCGGTGGAATGGCTTTATCTCTTCCTGCATTTCCACTGGGACACTGGACCAGCTCCTGTCAAGCACACAGTTTTTGACTAGGGATAATAGGTGTCCTGGCTCGTCCAGGTTTTGATTTGCCGGGCAGTGGCGGATGATTGCTCACTCTCAAATGCTTCCATAACCATGACTAAATCTGCAGGCTGCCCCATTTCCACCCCATGGTGGGCAATGGCAGCCTACTGAGAGCATCGGTGCAGTTTTCTGTGCCTGGCCTGTGGCGGATGGCATAATTGTATGCGGACAAAGTGAGCGCCATCTCTAGATGCAGGCAGATGCATTAGTATTTATCCCCTTACTCTCGGAAAACAGTTTATGGTCAGTTTCCAATTTGAGTTTAAGCCCAAACAGATATTGATGCATTTCTTTACCCCATAGACACACGCTAACGCTGCTTTTTCAATCATGCTATAGGCTCTCTCAGCCTTAGACAGACTCCTAGATGCATAAGCAACCGTTTGCAATTTCCCAAAATCATTAGCTTGTTGCAATACACACCCGGCACCATATGACGACGTATCACATGGTAGTACCAAACACTTACATGGATCATACCTCACAAGCAATTTGTTTGAGCATAACAATTTTCTTTACAAAGGCATTTTCTTGATTTTTGCCCCATGCCCATTCGTCCCCTTTATGCAGTAAGACATGCAGTGGTTCTAACAGTGTGCTGAGACCCGGTAAGAAGTTAGAAAATAGTTCAGGAGTCCGAGAAACGACCGCAGCTCTGTCACGTTCTGTGGCCTCGGTGCATTCTCGATTGCCTCCATCTTCGTATCGGTGGACCTGATGCCCACCGCGATCCTCCTCCCCAGGAACTCCACTTCAGGGGCCAGGAAAGCGCACTCCGAGCGTTTTAACCTGAGCCCCACGCTGTTGAGTCGACTAAGAACCTCCTCCAGGTTCTGCAGATGATCGTCTGTGTCCCGACCTGTAACCAAAATATTGTCCTGGAAGACCACGGTGCGCGGGTCCGACTTGCGTAAGCTTTCCATGTTTCTCTGGAATATCGCCGCCGCTAATTGAATTCCACACGGGCATCTGTTCTACATGAAAAGACTTTTGTGCATGTTGATGCAGGTGAGGCCCTTCGATGATTCCTCCAGTTCCTGCGTTATGTAGGCTGAACTCAAATCGAGCTTTGTGAACATCTTTCCTCCCACAAGCGTTGCAAAGAGGTCGTTGGTCTTTGGTAGTGGGTATCGGTCCTGCAGGGAGAAATGATTGATAGTTGCTTTGTAATTGCCACAGATTCTAACGGTGCTGTCTTCCTTGATAACTGGGACAATAGGATGGCCCACTCGTTGAAGTCGATCGGTGAAATGATGCCCTCTCTTTGCAGCCGGTCTAGCTTGATCTCTACCCTTTCTCTCGCCTTGTAATGGATGGGTCGCGCCCCAGAATTAGGTGGATCTGCACATTTGCTCCTTGGAATATCCCGATGCCTGGTTCGAACAGCGAAGGGAACTTGTTTAAGACCTGGGCACACGGTGTGTCATCAGCAGGCAATAGCGCTCGGATGGCGTCCCAGTTCCAGCGTATCTTTCCCAGCCAGCTCCTGCCAAGAAGCGTGGGACCAGCGCCTGTTTCAACCCAGAGTGGTAGCTTGTGCACTGCTCCATTGTTGGAGACCTTTATGGTAGCACTGCTGATTATGGGAATCAGTTCCTTTTTGTAACTTTTAGTTCGTGTGAATGGGACTTAAGACTGGCCTTGAGGCTTTGCTGCACCACAATTTTTTGAAAGTCTTTTTGCCCATGATGGACTGGCTCACGCCCGTGTCCAGCTCCACTGACACCGGGAGTACATTTAGTTCAATATTCCGCATTATCAGGGGACACGTAGTGGTGAATGTGTGCACCCCATGTACCTCTGCCTCCTCGGTCTGAGGCTCTGGTTCGTCGTGATCCGCTGTGGATCTGTCCTCCTCTGCAACATGGTGGTTTGCAGGATTAACAGGATTTGCAGCTCGCCTGCACATATGTTGGAGATGTCCCATTGTTACACTGCCCTTGCAAACGTACCGTTTGAAGCAGCATGAATGGAAACGATGATCACCCCCGCAACGCCAATAAGTTGTTAATGGCCTTGCATTCATCACCCTTGGTGGTGGACTCTGAGACATCTGCGGACGTGCAGCTGCAGGCATGTGTGACCTGCCCTGTACGTTGTGATTTGAAAACAACATCACTTTGTTCACAGTACTTGTAGCAGCACTTGTGTGCTGAGAGATTTGCTTAGTATTGTCACTGGTGGCAATGAACGCCTGGGCTATCGCTCTGGCCTTACTCAAGGTTGAGGTTTCTATAGTCAAAGGTTTGT
This sequence comes from Pristiophorus japonicus, assembly GCF_044704955.1. Classification (NCBI taxonomy): domain Eukaryota; kingdom Metazoa; phylum Chordata; class Chondrichthyes; family Pristiophoridae; genus Pristiophorus; species Pristiophorus japonicus. The sequence continues at coordinate 132,916,296 of NC_091980.1, read as the reverse complement.
GAAGTATGGTTTCGTGGCCAAAGTCTCTGAACGTATGCTCCAAATGTCCTTCAAATGCGCAATGTCCTGCAAGGCGTCTTAGCTCGGCACGCCACTTTCTGGTCTTCAGACTTTTGGAGGTGTCAAACCGGTACCTCGCCATCAGAACGCTTTCCTTTGGGTCTAAATGCTCCCGGACCAGTGTGCACAAATCATCATATGATTTCTGCGTGGGTTTCGCTAGAGTAACCAGGTTTTTGATAAGTTCATACGTTGGTGCCCCATAGACGGTGAGGAGAATCGCCTTTCATTTGGCAGCATTCTGTTCTCTATCCAGCTCTTTGGCTACGAAGTATTGGTCGAGTCACTCCACAAAGATTTCCCAATCATCTCCCTCCGAAAATATCTCCAGAATGTCCCCTGTTCTCTGCCTTTTTGGGTTCGCTATCTGTAGCTTGTCGCCAGTTGTTTTGTATGGAGAAAGAATCAGACTGAACACTGTGAGTTCAAAGTAAAGTGTGACCTGAGTCTTTTATTGCAGGTCTCCAGAGTGCCTCTCCAATCTGTGAGGCCTCCTTAAATACCTGTGCTCCCAAGGGATTATGGGATCCCTTGGGACTCCAGAGGATGTGCTGTACCGAGTATATACAAGTTTACATATATAACAAATGTCTTGCACTATTCTGTAACACTTCTAGAGTGCGGTCAGCTCAAGATTGGATTGCCCTAAAAATGTTGTTAAATTAACTTAACTAAAGTGTTACCAACAGGAATCAGGCACTTAAAAAAAAAAATTTCCCTGCCACAAACCGCTGGAGTGGAGCTACATTACAGGACAAGCGGGAATCTGTTCAACCTCCGCCGCCTCCAGACCAGATCCAAGGTCGTCCCATCCTCCGTCACTGAATTACAGTACACAGACGATGCTTACATCTGTGCACACTCGGAGGCTAAAGTCCAAGTCATCATCAACACCTTCACCGAGGCGTACGAGAGCATGGGCCTTAAACTAAACATCCATAAGACAAAGGTCCTCTACCAAACTGGCCCCGCCACACAGCACTGCCCCCCGGTTATTAAAATCCATGACGAGGCCTTGGACAATGTGGACCATTTTCCATACATTGGGAGCTTACTGTCAACAAGGGCAGACATCGACAACGAGGTCCAACACTACCTTCAGTGCAGCCTTCGGTCGCCATAGGAAGAGAGTGTTTGAAGACCAGGACCTCAAACCTGACACCAAGCTCATGGTCTACAGAGCAGTAGTGATACCCGCCTCCTATATGGCTCAGAGACATGGACTATGTATAGCAGGCACCTCAAAACACTGGAGAAGTACTACCAACATTGACTCCACAAGATCCTGCAAATCCATTGGCAGGATAGGCGCACCAACGTCAGTGTTCTCACTCAGGCCAACATCCCCTGCATCGAAGCATTGACCTCGCTGATCAGTTAGTTTTAAATTTTAAACTGAATCCAAATTGTCAGGGTGAGATTTGATCAGCAGTAGTTCCTCCTATCGTTACCTGGCTGCTTTTTCCATCTCTTCAGCCTGTCTTCCCCTTGCTGTGCAGCACTTGGCCCAAGTTGCTGCTGTTTGTATCAATCTTGTTTTATATTTCCCAGCCTCTATCTGCGCTCAGCTCTAACACGTGTTCTTGCCCGGACCCTACAGGCTTCAAAATGCTTCCAGTTTCAGTTGCAATCTTGGAACCCCCATCGGTCTCCCTTGCTGATTTCTAGTCTCTCACTAAAATGTTGTTGCTCTGCGCCCCATGACCTCCTGAATACTATCTTCATGGAGTCCCATTGGCCTGGAACAATATTGCACTAGATCCCAACTTCCAAAACTGTCACTTATTGGTCTAATGAAGAGTTGGATAATAGAGACAAGTATCTATCGGATAATCAATTAGAGATTTGGTCATAGTGTTTTCAGCTTCATCTGAGTTTTGTCCATACTGAAATTCAGAGGTTATTCTCAACTTGCCTGTAACACATGAACACGGGCGTGTCAGTCCATCTTTTCCTTACTTCTTCCTTCAATAGTGTTCCACCTTTGATGTGCTTTCTGAGCCTGTTGTTTCCTGTTGATCCCACAGTGTTCTGATCCGATGAGGAACGGAAGATATCCATGGAGCCCCAGCACCATCCTTCCCTGACCAGACTTGTGGAAACATCAGTAACTCTCAGCTCAGAAATATTTACTGGACATTGTGTTCCAACAGAAAACATTCACCACTCTCCTCGCCTCTTTCCATTTGTGCTTTTCCCGTGGACAGTCAAACATCAAGAGAGATTAATCATTAGCAAACACAGGAAAAAACAAATATTCCCTTCACACCAGTGGGACAATGTCTACACAACCAACACTACACACAGTGTTTTTCTCTCTCTCTTCGTGCAATCCTCCCAATCCCTTCAGCTTGACACAAACGTCCCGCCCTTTAACCTCTGCGAATAGGTTATATTACCACAGCACATGTAAAATACATGGAATGAACTGGTACAAATAGGTGCCTCCTCAGATATTTAAGACATTAAAGAAAACACACTCAATTAACCATCATTTCAAGTTTGCATGAATCTAATAATGGGGTGAGGCAAAACCAATATAAAAGGACCTGGATAGGTGTTCTGCTGGTGGAAAATGACATTTAATGTGGGACAAAACAAGAGAATGAGACTCGGGAAGGGAAATTAACAGTGGGAATATAAACTTATTAGTTCTAGGCCACAAGCCACCAACACAGTAGCTGAGCCTGGGGATCCCGGAAGCAGATAGCGTGGAGATTTTACACATGATTGAGATAGATATTGGCGGACTGGATGACTGAGAACTTTTAGTATCAGGGATCAGTCAGATGGACTCAGTGTGTAGCACTCTCATCTCACAGTCACAAAATTATGGGTTTGAGTCCCCACTCCAGAGAATTGAGCACAAAATCTCGGCTGACACTACAGGGCAGAAATGAGGGCATGTTGCACCGATGGAGATGCCATCTTTTGGATGAAATGTTGAACCGAGGCTCCGTCTGCCCTCTCAGGTGGACAGAAAAGATCCCATGGTCCCACGACACTATATCGAAGAAGAGCAGGGGAGTTATCCCTGATGTCCTGGCCAATATTTATTTCTCAACCAACATCACTGAAAACAGATTATATGTTCATGATCACATTGCTATTTGTGGAACCTTGCTGTGTGCAAATTGGCTCTGCATGTCTTACAACAGTGACTGTGCTTCAAAAAGTACTTCCTTGGCTGCAAAGCACTTTGGGACATCCTGAGATCATGAATGGCGCTATATAAATGCAAGGCTTTCTTTTTGGACTACAGTCTATCTCATTGTTACTGCAATTTCATGGTAACAAAACAAGAACTGAAAATCCCACGGTCCCCTCCACAACTCTTTTGGGGGGGGGGTACAAAATAAACATTAGATCGAGTGCCCCCCGATCTTGGGGACACTCCAGACACTTATAACTGCCCTCCTTTTTTTTTATTTTTTGGGGGTTTTTTTGTGTTTTTTTTTCTTTTGTTATTTTTTTTGGGCAATAAAATCATATAATTTACAAGTGCCCCCTATAAAAGGGGAGGGGGAGACTAAAACCCGGCAATTAAAACAAATTGAACTTTAAAACATAAAATCAAATTAAAATTTGGTTGCCGGGGGTTATAATGCAGGGTGATGGCACCCTTGGCCGTGCCCAGGAACAGTCCTACGAGGAGACCCTCGGACCAACCCGCTCCCCTCCGCACAGGGTGCCCAAAGATCAGGAGTGTGGGACTGAAGTGCAACCAGAAATTGAGGAGCAGCCCCTTTAAATAATGGAACAGGGGCTGCAACCTCGCACACTCCATAAAAACATGGAACACGGACACTTCCAGACCGCAGAACTTGCAGGCAGCCTGGGAGCCCGTGAACCGACTTAAAAAATTTGTTGCACCGGACTTCTCCGTGCACCACCCTCCAGACCAAGTCCCCGATAAATAGTGAGAGGGCTCCCGCGTAGAGTGGACTCCATCGGGGCCCCCACCTCCTCCGGACGGCAAGAAGATACGCCATGGCGTGTCCGGACGGCAGACGAGGATGGCATGGATGAGAGTGTGCAGGAGCAGCCTGCACAGGAAACCCCTCCGCGCGGAACTGAAAGGCATGGAGGGGATTTCCCCGAGGCGGCTCAAGTTGTGAGGCGCCGGCTCCCGAGGGAGGTTCCGGGGTTTGGCGCCGATGAGGAATTCCGTCCGGACGGGGGTCAGTTCGGACGGGATCTCCCCACGTGCTTGAGCCTCCTCGACACACCTAACGGAGTCAGGGCCCAGAGCTGTTTTTAGCGACTCGATGGCATCGGCCACGCGGCAGACGTCGGCTGAATTTAGGCGCCGCGCCAGCGTGTCTGGCGCCATCCAGCCCGCTCCTCTGCCATCGAGCAGGTCCCTGACCCTGGTCACCTCACCAGCCACAGCCCTCTCGTCCGACTGCCACCTAAAACCTCGGTCATGGAGGTACGGATTCCCGAGCAGCGGCTCCTGCAGGACAGCCGCCACTCCAGCCGGTGGAGAGTTGCGCTTGGTGGAGACTTTGTTCCAGACCCTGGTGAGTTCCTTGTAAAAGACAGGCAGCTCCTGGACGGCGGTCCTGACGCCCCCCAAGCTCACAAACAGGAGCTGCGTGTCGTAGTTGAGGCCATGCTGCTGGCGGAAGAAATACGTCGCCAGCGCACGCCACCTAGGAGGGGGCTCGACGTAAAGGTATCTCTGCAGGGTCTGAAGACAGAAAGTTGCGAGCTGGGTGCTGACGCACACCAATGACTGACCGCCCTCCCAAAGCGGGAGACTCAAGACCGCGGCAGAGACCCAGTGCTTCCTGTTGTTCCAGAAGAAGTCCACCAGCTTCTTCTGTATCTTGCCGACAAACGCAGGGGGAGGGGTCAAAGTGACCAGCCGGTACCACAGCATAGCGGCCACCAGCTGGTTTATGACTCGCGCTCGACCCCTGTAGGACAGCACTCGGAGCAGTCCTGTCCAGCGCCCTAGGCGAGCGGCGACCTTGGCCTCCAGCTCCTGCCAGTTCGCCGGCCAGGCTTCCTCGGGGCTGCAACCTCGTACATTCAATAAAAACATGGTACACGGACTCTTCCAGACCGCAGCAATTGCAGGTGGCCTGGGAGCCCGTGAACAGGCTTAAAAATTTGTTGCACAGAACTGCACCGTGCACCACCCTCCAGGCCAAGTCCCCGATAAATAGTGGGCGGAGTCCTGCGTAGAGTGCACTCCATCGGGGACCCCCGCCTCCTCCGGACAGCAAGATGGTGTGCCATGGCGTGTCCGGACGGCAGACGAGGATGGCAAATTTGAGATTGTGCAGGAGCAGCCCGTACAGGAAACCCCTCCGCGCAGAACTGAGTGGCACGGAGGGGATTTCCCCGAGGCGGCTCAAGTTGTGAGGCGCCGGCTTCCGAGGGAGGTTCCGGGGTTTGGCGCCGATGAGGAATTCCGTCCGGACGGGGGTCAGTTCGGACGGGATCACCCTACGTGCTTGAGCCTCCTCGACACACCTAACGGAGTCAGGGCCCAGAGCTGTTTTTTGCGACTCGATGGCATCGGCAACGCGGCGGACGTCAGCCGAATTTAGGTGCCGTGCCAGCGTGTCTGGCGCCATCCAGCCCGCTCCTCCACCATCGAGCAGGTCCCTGACCCTGGTCACCTCACCAGCCACAGCCCTCTCGTCCGACTGCCACCTAAAACCTCGGTCGTGGAGGTACGGATTCCCGAGCAGCGGCTCCTGCAGTACAGCCGCCACTCCAGCTGGTGGAGAGCTGCACTTGGTGGAGACTTTGTTCCAGACCCTGGTGAGTTCCTTGTAAAAGACAGGCAGCTCCTGGACGGCGGTCCTGACTCCCCCCAAGCTCACAAACAGGAGCTGCATGTCGTATTTGAGGCCATGCTGCTGGCGGAAGAAATACGTCGCCAGCGCACACCACCTAGGAGGGGGCTCGACGTAAAGGTATCTCTGCAGGGTCTGAAGATGGAAAGTCGCTAGCTGGGTGCTGACGCACACCAACGACTGATCGCCCTCCCTAAGCGGGAGACTCAAGACCGCGGCAGAAACCCAGTGCTTCCTGTTGTTCCAGAAGAAGTCCACCAGCTTCTTCTGTATCTTGGTGACAAGCGCAGGGGGAGGGGTCAAAGTGACCAGCCGGTACCACAGCATAGCGGCCACCAGCTGGTTTATGACAAGCGCTCGACCCCTGTAGGACAGCACTCGAAGCAGTCCTGTCCAGCGCCCTAGGCGAGCGGCGACCTTGGCCTCCAGCTCTTGCCAGTTCGCCGGCCAGGCTTCCTCGTCGGGGCTAAGGTAGACTCCCAGATAGAGGAGATGGGTCGTGCTCCAGGCAAAAGGCCTGAGCTCCTCCGGCAGGGAGTCCACCCGCCACTGACCCACCAGGAGTCCGGAACATTTCGGTCCCCTCCATAACTCTTTTAGTGGGAGACAAAATAAACATTAAATCAAGTGCCCCCCGATCTGGGAGACACTCCAGACACTTATACCTGCCCTCTTTTTTTTTGTGATTTTTTTGGGGCATTAAAATCATATAATTTTACAAGTGCCCCCTATAAAAGGGGAGGGGGACACTAAAAACGGCAATTAAAACAAATTAAACTTTAAAACATAAAATCAAATTAAAATTTGGTTGCCGGGGGTGATAATGCACTCCAGTCCCTCCATTGCCCACCTCTCCTGGAAGGCCGCGAGCGTACCGTTGGACACCTCGACATTCTAGCTCCTGTGTGTACAGGTGCTCACTAAACTTGGAAGTGATGGAGTATCTGAGCACTTGTGTTTGACGCATTCATCACAAGCACTTTCCATTCACCGGACCCACTATCGGTTGCTTAGCACACTCATTGATCTGTTTGGATGTTGCATCAAACCCGCAGATTCCTGCACATGACCAACGCTCAGAACCATCCAGAATTATTGAAAAGACGCTGACTTGCAAAAAACAGAGGATGACAAGTGGCCATTAATTGGTCCAGGCAGAGCACGGCCGATGGGGTGTTCTCTCCGTCTGCCTGCCTCTCTTCTGCGGCTATGTCTGTGCCCTGGTGTCCCTGGAGAGGGAACATGCTGTGTCTGCTGGTATGCTGGAGGCTTTCTGTGACCAGTGGCCACCAGAGGGACTGGAGTGCAGTGTGGATAAAGGGAACAAAATTATAATTTTAAAGGTTTTTCTGTTCGTTTTGTCATAATTTGGAACTTATTGTTTATTCCCCCTTTGTAAAGGGGGCACTTATGGTTTAAATGTTTCCGATAGCTGATTTAATCATCCCAATTAGGGCAGTAGGCCCAGCTGCGAGTTGGCATGGGCCTCTTCTGTGCTGTAACCATTCTATGATTCTATGAATTGATTAGCCTGAAGAGTAGAGGATTCAATTAAATCTTTGATTCTGAATATTTGAACTGTGTTTGAGGAAAGTTAGCACAATTGGGATCCTCATTGAGTTGTCAGCCAATGATGCTCATTCTTCAAAGATCTGACTGGCTCTGGGAGTCCATCCCCCTCCTCACTTTATTTGATTGGTTCTCTGAGAGGCTGCAACTTCTGATTGGGTAATGAGGAATGTCACTCATTATCGATGCTGCCTCGCTTGGATTATCCTTCAGAAGAATACAGGAGTTTGAGTTTAGCGAAAGCTTAGTTTTGTATTTCATCAAAGTTACGATTTTGTTAAAAAAAAAATCATCAAGATGGCTTCTCCAGTGCGTCAGAACTACCACCAGGACTGTGTGGATGCTGTCAACAAGCAGATCAACATCGAGCTCTATTCCTCCTATGTTTATCTCTCGATGGTGAATTTTATATTTTAGACCACTTCACAATGGAGACTGTGTAATGTGAATTTACTAAATTCTGTGCTGTATCCAGCCCACCTATTCTGAGTATCTTGAGTCTTAATGACTCACTTTCCTGGGTGCTTTTGAACTTCTTGTTGTTTATTTGGAATACATTCTGCACTCAATGCATGGAATTTAGAATTTGTGTCCTCCTTCTAAATCACTCCATCGAATTTCCGTACCTTACCTTTTCAATGGGGGATGTAATCTTAAAATTAGAGCTAGCCTGTTTAGGTGGAAATCAAAGTAGTATTTCCTGCAAGAGTGGTGGAAATCTGGAACACTTTCGTTCCCATCTCCCTCAAATTTAAAAAAGACTTTGATGCTAGGCTGTAGTTTTTTGTCGGGTATGACAAGATTGTTTCCATGACAGTATATACCAGTTCTGTGAGATTTTGGACCCTTGAAAGAGAGCAAAATATTGAGATTGATATGTACTGTACATGATACCCAAGTACTCTTCTGATCCCTCCATAGTCCTTCTACTTTGACTGGGATGATGTTGCCCTGTGTCATTTTGCCAAGTTTTTCAAGGCGCAGTCACAGGAGGAATGTGAGCATGCTGAGAAACTGATGAAATTCCAGAATCGCCGTGGAGGACGGATCTTCTTGGCGGACATCAAGGTTGGATTTGATAACGGTTCCAATTTACATCACAGGCCAAACTGGTCTTTGCGGTGATTACATTCCAACAAACCTCCTCTCTCCTTGCTTTATCAGCATATCATTCGATTCCTTTCTCCCCATGCACTTGCCTAGCTTCCCCTTCAATATATCTGAGCTATTTGCCTCATCAATATAACTGCAGAGTTTGTGATAGCAAACAGAATTGCCATTAAGTTAACATACAGGTTCATGGTAAAGTAAACTTTTGATTGCACCCTGAATTTCCTTCAATACATTACAATGTTTGTTTAATCCATTCTGTGTTCAATGTAGAATTTTCTTTCCCTCCAGAAACCAGAGCAGGATGAGTGGAGCAATGGTCTGGAGGTGATGCAGAGAGCTCTGCAGATGGAGAAGAATGTGAACCAGAGTGTGCTGGATCTGCACAAACTCCACTGGGAGGACAGATCCTCATGTGAGTTCTTTTTGATTTAATGTTGCCTTTCGGGTAAGTTGGAGGTTGTGGAACCTAGCTGTGCTTCGGCCTAATTAAAAGATCTCCATGCCCAATAGCTTTGTGCAAGTGTCTCATTGGCTTTTGTGTGGGAAGGGGTGGGGAAGTTCACTGACTGTTAAATGTATCCCAGGATCTGTGCACCTGTTGTGCAGTAAGTTTTTAATCTAATGATGCAGTAATTCCATCAATCTCAATTGCACCACTTGACTATCCTCCAGTTCAAGAGGATTAAAATCCAAACTCCTGAAGGGAGACATTCCTTGATATCTGCTGCTGGACATAACTAGTTTCCCTCTTTCAGTTGTGACTTCCTGGAGACCCACTACTTAGATGAACCAGTGAAGATGATCAAGAAGCTTGGCGATCACATCACCAACCTGAAGAGACTGGGAGCCCCTGAGAAAGGCCTGGGAGAGTACCTGTTTGACAAGCACACCCTGGGGGAGAGTGACTGAATTGACTGAGATCAAACAATTGTGTACAGTATTTAGATAATTAAAAATATTGTGTTGGTAATGATGGCTTCTGACTTTGGACAAAGAGCTGAGACCTGGGTGCTTGATGTGAAATGTACCATAAATGTAAATAAACTGTTCAACATTGGACTGGGTTTTGTCTCCTTGTATATTAAGTTGATAAAATAAGCAATTAACATGTTTTACATTAGACAATAATTGCACGTAGTTGTGCAATAGTGATATGGGATTCAGTCCAATGCGATTTGTTTTTTCTCAAGGGGGCCATCAGCTGGTCCAGGCAGGGGATCGTTCAGCCCGACTGCCTGCCTCTCTTCCGCGGTTACATCCAAGCCAGCGTGTCCCTGGAGATGGAGCATGCAATGTACATCGGTACGCTCGTGGCCTTCCGTGAGAGGTGGGCGCCGGAGGGACTAGAGTGCATCATTACCCTGGCAACCAAATTTTAATTTGATTATTATTGCTTAAAGTTTAATTTGTCTATGTTTGTCAGTTTTAGTGCCCCCGCCACCCTTTTCGCCAGGGGGCAATTATTTCTGTTTTGGTGCCCTTGCGGGGGGGGAACGAGAGGGCACCTGAAAAATTTGGAGTATGCCCCTCCCCCTTTAATCAGGGGGCACTTGATTATTGTCTTCAACTAAAATAGTCGTATGAAAAATCGAACGCTTTGTCCCTATCGGGCGTAACTTGTGATGGGGAAGACAATCTAGATATAGCATCAAAATTACTGTGATCAGCTGATCATCTGTATTCAATATCACATGTATATGTGGACAAAATCAAAGCCCAACTCAGCATTTGGGCTGCAGCTAATGTTGGAACTGGGGACTTTGGATGGAGGATTGCTGTCAGAGGCATATGGTCTGTAACAATGGTAAACTTACAACCGTACAAGTATTTGTAGAACTTCTTGACCCCAAAAAGTAATGCCAAACCTTCCCTTTTGATTTGCGCATAATTACGGTCACTGGCACTGAGAATGCGTGAAGCAAAAGCAATTGGTCCCTCCTCCACACGATGTCGTACAACTATTTTAAGTGAAACCATAAATCATGTGACTGCCCACCCTTAAAAGGGGGCACTAGAACCGACAAATAAACAAATGAAATTTTGGCCGTTAAACAAATCAGTTTAAAATTTTGTTGCCCCCGGTGCCTACCTCTCGTGGAAGACCGTGAGCATACTGGCAGACAATTCATGCTCCATCTCCAGGGACACCGTAGCTTGAACCACTATGTAGTACATCAGAGATCACTGCCTCAACTCCATATGGAGAAGCGTCACATGCTAGCGTGATCTCCTTAGATACGTTAAAGTGAACTAACACAGTGCTGTCTACCAATTGGCTTTTATACTCCTTGAATGCTGTGTCGCATTCTTCTGACAACTTCCAATGGACCTGTTTTTTCACTAGATCATTCACTGGATGTAACACTGTAGCCAAATTTGGTAGGAACTTCCCATAATCATTCAAAAAACCCAAAAATGATCGAAGTTCAGTGACATTCTTGGGGAGTGGGTGCATTTCTGATTGCATCCCTTGGTTGGATGTAAATCATCTTTGTCTACTCAACCCTAAGAACTCCACTGAGGTTTGAAATAACTCACACATGCAAGCAATCACTTATACTCGGTGCTTCTCCAGCCATTTGAGGACTTAATTCAATATGTTATGAATTTGCCTATTTGGTGATGAAATTAGTATGTATTCTAAAAAACATACAACCCCTCCAATACCTTGCAAAATCTGGTTCATCACCCCTTAGAATATGGCAGGGGTGGAAAAACACCAAATTGTAGCCTATTAAATTGATATAGGCCTAGATGAGTATTTATATTCAAGCATGACTTACATAAGAACATAAGAACATAAGAAATAGGGACAGGAGTAGGCCATATGGCCCCCGAGCCTGCTCCGCCATTCAATAAGATCATGGCTGATCTGATCATGGACTCAGCTCCACTTCCCAGCCTGCTCCCCATAACCCCTTAACCTCTTATTGTTTAAGAAACTGTCTATTTCTGTCTCAACATTTATTCAATGTCGCAGCTTCCACAGTTCTCTGAGGCAGTGAATTCCACGGATCTACAACCCTCTGAGAGAAGAAATTTCTCCTCCTCTCAGTTTTAAATGGGCTTCCCCTTATTCTAAGTTCATGCCCTCTAGTTCTAGTCTCCCTCATCAGTGGAAACATCCTCTCTGCATCCACCTTGTCAAGCCCCCTCATAATCTTATCCTTTTCGATAAGATCACCTCTCATTCTTCTGAATTCCAATGAGTAGAGGCACAACCTCCTCAACCTTTCCTCATAAGTCAACCCCCTCATCTCTGGAATCAACCTAGTGAACCCTCTCTGAACTGCCTCCAAGGTAAATATGGAAACGAAATCTGCACGCAGTATTCCAGGTGTGGCCTCACCAATATCCTGCATAGCTGTAGCATGACTTCCCTGCTTTTATACTCCATCCCATTTGCAATAAAGACCAAGATTCCATTGGCCTTCCTGGTCACTTGCTGTACCTGCATACTATTCTTTTGTGTTTCATGCACAAGTACTCCCCAGGTCCCGTTGTATTGCAGCACTTTGCAATCATTCCCCACTTAAATAATAACTTGTACTTTGATTTTTTTCTGCCAAAGTGCATGACCTCACACTTTCCAACATTATATTCCATCTGCCAAATTTTGGACCACTCACTGAGCCTGCCTACGTCCTTTTGCAGATTTTTTGCGTCCTCCTCACACATTGCTTTTCTTCCCATCTTTGTATCATCAACAAACTTGGCTACGTTACACTCAGTCCCTTCTTCCAAGTCGTTAATATAGATTGCAAATAGTTGGGGTCCCAGCACTGATCCCTGCGGCACCCCACTAGTTACTGGTTGCCAACCAGAGAATGAACCATTTATCCTGACTCTCTGTTTTCTGTTGGTTAGCCAATCATCTATCCATGCTAATATATTACCCCCAACCCCCAATCTTGTGCAGTAACCGTTTTAGTGACACCTTGTCAAATGCCTTCTGGAAGTTCAAATACACCACGTCCACTGGTTCCCCTTTATCCACCCTGTTCGTTACATCCTCAAAGAATTCCAGCAAATTTATCAAACATGATTTCCCCTTCATAAATCCATGCTGACTCTGCCTGACCAAATTTTGCTTTTCCAAATGTCCTAATACTGCTTCTTTAATAATGGACTCCAACATTTTCCCAACCACAGATGTTAGGCTAACTGGTCTATAGTTTCCTGCTTTTTGTCTGCCTCTTTTTTTATATGGGGCGTTACATTTGCAGTTTTCCAATCTGCTGGGACCTTCCAAGACTCCAGGGAATTTTGGTAAATTACAACCAATGTCTCCACACTCCCTGCCACTACTTTTCTTAAGACCCTAAGATACAAGCCTTGAGGTCCATGGGATTTATCTGCCTTTAGTCCCATTATCTTACTGAGTACCACCTCCATAGTGATTGTGTTAAGTTCCTCTCTGACTATAGCCCCCTTGACTATCCACTGTTGGGATATTGTTAGTGTCCTCTACCGTAAAGACTGATACAAAATATTTGTTCAGTTTCTGACATCTTCATGTTCCCCATTACTAATTCCCCTGTCTCGTCCTCTACGGGACAAACATTTACTTTAGCCACTCTTTTCCTTTTTATATATGTGGACTTATATTTCCTCTGTACAGCTCCCAGACGGCTCATTCCTCGGAGTCCCAAGGAACCCCATAATCCCTTGGGAGCACAGGTATTTAAGAAGCCATCACAGGTTGGAGAGGCACTCGGCAGACCTGCAATAAAAGACTAAGGTCACACAGGAGTTCGAGCAGGCGGGAGTTCAAACAGCCAGTGGCCTATAAAGGCCCAACAGTCGGGAGTCCGGGGAGTTCGAGCAGGAGGTGGGAGTTCGAGGAGGAGGCCAGCCGGTGAGGCAGTCGGTGAGGTAGTCAGAGAGGCTCAGCTGGTGCAGCTGCAGCAGGGGCAGAAGGTAAACAAAGAAGTCGAAAGAAATCGAAAGGTGACATCACAGCCAAGGGGGTAAGTGTTTGGCTGGTGATTGGTGAGTACTTTTTCTTTTATTTTCCTTATCAGCAGGTAACCTTTATCATTGTTGTTACCAATTTAATTCAATCTAGGGGTTAAGTCATGGCAGGAGAGCTCGGACACGTGTTATGCTCCTCCTGTGCTATGTGGGAACTCGGACACTTCCTTTGTTGCTGACGACTACAAGAGCGGGAAGTGTGTCCTGCTGCAACTCCTGACAGACTGCATTGCAGCACTGGAACTGCAGGTGGATTCACTCTGGAGCATCCGCGATGCTGAGGATATCGTGAATAGCACGTTTAGTGAGTTGGTCAGACCACTGGTAAAAGTTACACAGCCATAGAGGGAATGGATGACCAACAGGGAGAGCAGTGGAAGGAAGGTAGTCCTCTGCGGTCATCCCCCTCCAAAACAGATATACCGTTTTGGGTATGGTTGGGGGGGATCACTCATCAGCAGAAGGCAGCAGCAGCCACGTCCATGGCACCGTGGGTGGCTCTGCTCTACAGGAGGACAGGAAAAAGAGTGGGAGGGCCATAGTGGTAGGGGATTCTATTGTAAGGGGAATAGATAGATGTTTCTGCGGCCGCAATCGAGACTCTAGGATGTTATGTTTCCTCCCTGGTGCAAGGGTCAAGGATGTCTCGGAGCGGGTGCAGGATATTTTGGAGCAGGAGGGTGAACAGCCAGTTGTCATGGTGCATCTAGGTACCAACGATATAGGTAAAAAATGAGATGAGGTCCTACAAGATGAATTTAAGGAGCTAGAAGTTAAATTATAATGTAGGACCTCACTACCAGTGCCACGTGCTAGTCAGAGTAGGAATCGCAGGATAGCTCAGATGAATACGTGGCTTGAGGAGTGGTGCAGAAGAGAGGGATTCAATTTCTGGGACATTGGAACCGGTTCTGGGGGAGGTGGGACCAATACAAACGGAACGGTCTGCACCTGCGTAGGACCGGGACCAATGTCCTAGGGGGAGTGTTTGCTCGTGCTGTTGGGGAGGAGTTAAACTAATATGGCAGGGGGATGGGAACCTATGCAGGGAGACAGAGGGAAGTAGAATGGAGGCAGAAGCAAAAGATAGAAAGAAGAAAAGTAAACATGGATGGCAGAGAAACCCAAGGCAAAATTCAAAAGGGGCCACATTACAACAAAATTCCAAAAAGGCAAAGTGTGTGAAAAAGTTAACACTGAAGGCGCTGTGCCTCAATGCGAGGAGTATTCTTAATAAGGTGGATGAATTAACTGCACTGCCAGCAATTAATGAATATGATATAATTGGCATCACGGTGACATGGCTCCAGGGTGACCAAGGCTGGGAACTCAACATCCAGGGGGATTCAGCATTTAGGAAGGATAGACAGAAAGGAAAATGAGGTGGGGTCGCGTTGCTGGTTAAAGATGAAATTAACCTAATAGTAAGGAAAGAAAATAGCTTGAATGATGTGGAAATGGTATAGGTGGAGCTGCGGAATACCAAAGGGCAGAAAATGCTAGTGGGAGTTGTGTACAGACCACCAAACAATAGTAGTGAGGTTGGGGACAGCATCAAACAAGAAATTAGGGATGCGTGCAATAAAGGTACAGCAGTTATCATGGGCGACTTTAGTCTACATATGGATTGGACTAACCAAACTGGTAGCAAAACGGTGGAGGAGGATTTCCTGGAGTGTATTCGGCATGGTTTTCTAGACCAATGTTGAGGAACCAACTAGAGGGCTAGCCATCCTAGACTGGGTGATGTGTAATGAGAAAGGACAAATTAGCTATCTTGCTGTGGGAGGCCCCTTGGGGAAGAGTGACGATAATATGGTAGAATTCTTTATTAAGATGGAGAGTGACACAGTTAATTCAGAGATGAGGTCCTGAACTTAAGGAAAGGTAACTTCAATGGTATGAGGCGTGAATTTGCTAGAATAGACTGCCAAATGTTACTTAAAGGGTTGACTTTGGATAGGCAAAGGCAAACATTTAAAGATCACATGGATGAACTTCAACAATTTTACATACCTGTTTAGAGTAAAAATAAAATGGGGAAGGTGGCTCAACCGTGGCTAACAAGGGAAATTAAGGATAGTGTTAAATCCAAGGAAGATGCATATAAATTGACCAGAAAAAGCAGCAAACCTGAGGACTGGGAGAAATTTAGAATTCAGCAGAGGAGGACATAGAAACAAAGACAACATGTTTAATTAAGAGGGGGAAAATAGAGTATGAGAGGAAGCCTGCTGAAAACATAAAAACTGACTGCAAAAGCTTCTATAGATATGTGAAGAGAAAAAGATTAGTGAAGACAAACGTGGGTCCCTTGCATTAAGATTCAGGTGAATTTATAATGGGGAACAAAGAAATGGCAGACCAGTTGAACAATTACTTTGGTTCTATCTTCACAAAGGAAGACACAAATAACCTTCTGGAATTACTAGGGAACTGAGGGTCTAATGAGAAGGAGGAACTGAAGGATATCCTTATTAGGCGGGAAATTGTGTTGGGGAAATTGATGGGATTGAAGGCCAATAAATCCCCGCAGCCTGATAGTCTGCATCCTAGAGTATTTAAGGAAGTGGCCATGGAAATAGTGGATGCATTGGTGATCACTTTCCAACAGTCTATCGACTCTGGATCAGTTCCTATGGACTGGAGGGTAGCTGATGTAACACCATTTTTTTTAAAAGATGGGAGAGAGAAAATGGATAATTATAGACTGGTTAGCCTCACATCAGTAGTGGGGAAAATGTTGGAATGAATTATTAAAGATGAAATAGCAGCACATTTGGAAAGTAGTGACAGGTCCAAGTCAGCATGGATTTATGAAAGGGAAATCATGCTTGACAAATCTTCTGGAATTTTTTGAGGATGTAACTACTAGAGTGGACAAGGGAGAACCAGTGGATGTGGTGTATTTGGACTTTCAAAAGGCTTTTGACAAGGTCCCACACAAGAGATTGGTGTGCAAAATGAAAGCACATGGTATTAGGAGTAATGTACTGACGTGGATAGAGAATTAGTTGGCAGACAGGAATCAGAGAGTCGGGATAAACGGGTCCTTTTCAGAATGGCAGGCAGTGACCAGTGGAGTGCCGCAGGGCTTAGTTCTGGGACCACAGCTACTTACAATATACATTAATGATTTAGATGAAGGAATTGAGTGTAATATCTCCAAGTTTGCAGATGAAACTAAACTGGGTGGCGGTGTGAGCTATGAGGAGGATGCTAAAAGGCTGCAGGGTGACTTGGACAGGTTAGGTGAGTGAGCAAATGCATGGCAGATGCAGTATAATGTAGATAAATGTGAGGTTATCCACTTTGCGGGCAAACACACGATGGCAGAATATTATCTGAATGGAGACAGATTAGGAAAGGGTCAGATTAGGCAATGAGACTTGGGTGTCATGGTTCATCAGTCATTGAAAGTTGGCATGCAGGTACAGCAGGCGGTGAAGAAGGCAAATGGTATGTTGGCCTTCATCGCTAGGGGATTTGAGTACAGGAGCAGGGAGGTCTTACTGCAGTTGTATAGGGCCTTGGTGAGGCCTCACCTGGAATATTGTGTTCAGGTTTGGTCTCCTAATCTGAGGAAGGACATTCTTGCTATTGAGGGAGTGCAGCGAAGGTTCACCAGACTGATTCCTGGGATGGCAGGACTGACATATGAGGAGAGACTGGATCAACTGGGCCTTTATACACTGGAGTTTAGAAGGATGAGAGGGGATCTCATAGAAACTGATGGGACTGGACAGGCTAGATGCTGGATGAATGTTCCCAACGATGGGGAAATCTAGAACCAGGGAACACATTCTTAGGATAAGGGGTAGGCCATTTAGGACTGAGATGAGGAGAAACTTCTTCACTCAGAAAGTTGTTAACCTGTGGAATTCCCTACTGCAGAGAGTTGTTGATGTCAGTTCATTAGATATACTCAAGAGAGAGTTAGATATGGCCCTTATGGCTAAAGGGATCAAAGGGTATGAAGAGAAAGTAGGAAAGGGGTACTGACGGAATGATCAGCCATGATCTTATTGAATGGTGATGTCGGCTCGAAGGGCCAAATGGCCTACTCCTGCACCTATTTTCTATATTTCTATGTTTCTATGTTTCTATGTCCCTGGAGAGGGAGCACGCGGTGCTTGTTGTGTGATTGAGGCTTACCGTGGTCAGTGGGCACGAGAGGGACTTGAGTGCAACGTGGACACACGGATCTAAATTATAATTTGAAAAGTTTTTATGTTAGTTTTGTCAGATTTGGAACATATTGTTTATTCCCTCTCATAAAGGGGCACTTATAAGTTTTTTGCTATTGATTAGCCTAAAGAGTAGAGGATTCATTTAAACCTGTGATGCTGAATATATGAACTGTGTTTGAGGAAAGTTCGGACAATTCAGATGCTCATTGAGTTGTCAGCCAAAGATGCTCATTCCTCAAACATCTGACTGGCTCTGGGAGTCCAACCCCTCCTCCCTTTAGTTGATTGGTGCTCTGAGAGACAACAACTTCTGATTGGGTTTTGAGGACTGTCACTCATCCTCTAGGCTGCCACGCCTTGGATTATCCAGCAGTATAAATACAGGAGTTTGAGGTTCGTTAAATTTCAGCTTGTTGCTTCAACAAAGTTTAGATTTGTGAAAAATAATCAGAATCGTTTCTCAAGTGCATCAGAACTACCACCAGGATTGTGAGGATGCTGTCAACAAGCAGATCAACATGGAGCTCTATTCCTCCTATGTTTATCTCTCCATGGTGTGTTTTGTATTTTTGACCATTTCACAATGGATACGATGTTATGTGAATTTACTAAATTCTGTGTTATATCCAGCCCACCTATTCTGAGTATCTTGAATCTTAATGAGTCACTTTCCTGAGCTCTCTTGAGCTTGTTGAAGTTTATTTGGAATACATTCTGCACTTAATGCATGAAATTCAGAATTTGTATCCTCATTCTAAGTAACTCCATGGACCTTCTGTACTTTACCTTTGCAATGAGGGGATGTAATTTTAAAATTAGAGCTAGTCTATTTAGGGGGCAAGTCAGGAAGTATTATTTCCTGCAAGTATGGTGGAAATCTGGAACACCTTTCTTTCCCATTCCACTCCTCCCCCACCACCCCCCTGCAAAAAAAGTCATTGATGTTGGGCCAAGGTTTATTATTGCATAGGGTATGAACATATTGTTTCCATGGCCATGTACATACTAGTTTAGTGAGACTTTGAACCCTTTGAAAGAAAGCACAATATTGAGGTGATATTATTTATAGTACACGTGGTGATGCGTCTGCAGTATAATACCTAAATATTCTCTTATCCTTCCACAGTCCTTCTACTTTGACCGGGATGCTGTTGCCCTGCGTCAGTTTGCGGAGTTCTTCAAGGAGCAGTCACACGAGGAACGTGAGCATGCTGAGAGACTGATGAAATTCCAGAATCGGCGTGGAGGATGGATCATTTTGGTGTATATTAAGGTTGGACTCCATAAAGGAGTGGCCTTCTGTCTGGCTCCCATTAGACTGAATGTTCCCATTACATTGTCAAGAAATTGGTTCAAATTTACAGCACACAAGCCATTTAGCCAAGCTGGACTGTGCTGGTTTTTATATTCCACACAAGCATGCTTCCTCTAACCCGATCAGCATATTGTTCTATTCCTTTCTCCCCATGTGCTTTCCCTTAAATACATCCAAGCTATTTGTCTTATCCATATGACTCTAGTGCTTGCTGTAGGTTAATGGCAATTTTATATCCCAGCAAATATGTTCATGGTAACGTAGACTTTTGATTGCACCCCTAATTTGCTTCAAATGTTTATTTAATCCAGTGTTGGTGAACTATTAGAGTTTTGTTTCTTTCCAGAAACCAGAGCAGGATGAGTGGAGCAATGGTCTGGAGGTGATGCAGAGAGCTCTGCAGATGGAGAAGAATGTCAACCAGAGTCTGCTGGATCTGCACAAACTCTCCACTGGGAGCACTGACCCTCATGTAAGTTCTTAATAATTTAATTTGTGCTGAGATTGTGAAACCTTGTTGTCTTTAAGCCTAATTAAAAGATCTCCATGCCCAATAGCTTTGTGTTGGTGTCTCTCCATTTTATGTTGGGGAGCAGTGGGAAGGGATGCGGGAAGTTGGCCTACTGTAGACAGTAACTAGTAAATGTGTCTGTGATCGCAGGATCTGAGCACCTATTGTGCAATAAATTTTAATCTAATGATGCAGTAATTCCATCAATCTCAATTGCACCACTTGACTATCCTCCAGTTTAAGAGGATTAAAATCCAAACTCTGAAGGTGAAGCTGACATTCCTTGATATCTGCTGCGGGACATAACTAGTTTCCCTCTTTCAGTTGTGTGATTTCCTGGAGACTCACTACTTGAACGAACAAGTGAAGATGATCAAGAAGCTTGGAGATCACATCACCAACCTGAAGAGACTGGGAGCCCCTGAGAATGGCCTGGGAGAGTACCTGTTTGACAAGCACACCCAGTGGGAGTGTGACTAAACTGTCTATTGGATCAAGCTTATTGTTTAGTACTTGTATTTATATAATTACCCCCCTCCCCCACCCCCCAATCCTATAGGGAGTGATGATTTGTGACTTTTTACAAGAAGCTGTGTGACCTGAGAGCCTGATGTGAAATGTAACATAACTAAATAAACTGTTCAACATTGGACTGGGTTTTGTCTCTTTGCATGTTTGAAAAATAACCAACCATTCATTCAATTAACATAATGTGCTTTTCATAAAACAAAAATTACACTGAGCTGTGCAACAGTGTTCTGGGATTTAGTCCTCTGAAGTTTGTTTTTCCTTGGTTGTAATGGCAATATATTGACTGGGATATACAGACTTGTTTGTAAGGCTTGAAACATTCAATAGGGGCGTTCAGACAATTGATTGCGTGACAAAGCATGGTCAAGGGTTAGGGTAAAGGAGTGTCCTAGTGGTGGTAAGGTTAAGAGCGATAACTTGGAGGTTAGGGTCTTAACAGCTGAATAAAAATACCTGTTCCCACGAGTGCACATTCTCTCTCTCTCTCTCTCTCTCTCTCTCTTTTCCTAAATGACAACTCAATGCAACAAGCTACACATTTGCTGTAATGTGTTAAACACAGAGAATGTCTTCTGGGCATTCAATAATGCCATTTTATTTTCGTGAAGTCCTGGATTACAGAATCATAGAAATTTAGTGTGGAAGGTGGCCATTTTTGCCCACTGTGTCCATGCCAGTCCACCCCGAGCTATCCAGTCTAAGCCCACTTTCTAGCTTTATTCTGTAGCATTCTATTAAGTGTATGTGCCCTGGGAAGAGCTGTTTGTATTAAGTTGTTGCTATAAATCCTGTTCAGTTATTACTGCAGGTAATTCAGTGATGGAACTCACCACTGCTGCTGTCGACTTTCTGTTCAGCAGAAACTGCTGTACAGACCAATCTATGAGTACATTGAACTCCGGGGATTACAATTGGGTGAGGAGGGAGAACGTTAGTGACATCAGCTTGCTGACCCCGCTTCATTGATTAGTGTGGATTCTCTCGTGCCCATGGGTCTAGACAGCTTCTCTTCTGCCCGCTCCCATCGTGATCAAATAGAACAACCTAGGCTCATGTGTGAAAGGTATAGAAGGAATATATGTGTCTTACTCCAACAAAATATAACGTTTCGGGAAGGAGTAAATGTATTTCATGAAATGCACAAAGCAAAAGGCCCAAGAAATGAAACAAGTTTCTCTGGAAAATCATTTGCCCCACACCCACCGCATCCTGGGCCCTAAGGCCTAATCCCTCAATTCATAAAAAAATGGGCTAGAAATTCGGGTTTCAGCAAAAACTCTTTTTGGCAAAATGTGCTTTTTCGCATCGCAATCAGGCCCGAAATTTAATTTGCAAATTGGTTAAAATTGGCGTTGCACGAGGATTTGCGGCGCAAACTGCGATCCCTGCAAACTTTAGACCGAGGCCGGACACCCCTGCGAGAGAGGTCTTGGGAGGGTGGAAAACGACCAAAAAATAAATTGGGGGAAAAAAACGTTCACAAAACATTTACAAGACACTTATCTATCAAATCACTGAAAAAGAATTAAAAAATAAAAACTATAACTTGCCTTTTTGCAGGTCTTCATACTTACCGATGCTGGCAGGGCTGCTATGATAGGTTTTTCCCTGTTGGTATTTTGAGCGCAGAATACGGGTACGGAGAATCAAATTTTTGGTGAAAATGGGATATCGGGTCTTGCACGGTGGCACTCCTCTGCCCAGCAGTACGTGGGAAGCGCCGCCGCAAAATGTCACCGAATTTCCCGGCGAGCGGGTTTTTGTCAAAATGGGTGAAATAGCACGAAAAACCCGGTCACAAAATCGACGTATTTCGAGCAGAAAAATATGTAGCAATTTGTATTTCGGCCCACTTTGCATTTGATATAAAATAACAATCATCCTGTCCAAATCCGACTAGATCTCTATTTCCCTCCTTCACCCCTATGAATGGATTCAAATGTTAACGCTGCAGCTGTAAAAATCCAATGTTTACAAGTTAGTTTCTGGAATTTAGCTGAGAACTGTATTGGGTGCAATTAAATTGCCATCATCAGCCATTACATGTTATTGGGCTCAATTTTCCCCAGTGCCGTTTTTTGGCGTATTGCACAGTTACGCCCGTTGTTTTTGGCCCTGAATACTAAAAAAAAATAACTTGCAAGTTTCCTCGTTCTATTTTTTGAAATTGGCGCTCTGCAAGCTCTCCTTTCGCTTTGCGGAGGTGGAGCTTAATATCTGCACCGAAAAAACAATGCATCCCCCCTTTGCATGCGCGGGAAAAAAATGATGTTTTTTACGTGACTGCTATAGACGCGTATGCCCAGTACAATTCCCGGTCTGCATTCAGCCATTTTTAAAGAGCCAGTTGTGTGTGAGAACTTTAATTCTTAGTGGAAAAATTGGAGCCGCAATACAATAGGCAATGCGGCTCAAAGACCAAGAATTTCTCACAGGATGAAGTGGAGACACCAGTTACTGTAATTGAGGCCAGATGGCAAGAGCTGGACACCAGTAGAGGTCACAAAAAAGTTTCACCAAAAGAAATGAAGAAACGCTGGAACCAACTTGCAGAAGATTACTGTGCAATGGTGACCACCCCGAGTTCTGGAGGCCAGTGCAATAAGAAGTAGCAGGACCTTGGTCAAGTAGTTAGTGTAAGTAATATTTTCATTTATTCACTGGAATTGCAATTGTAAATGTGAGCATCAGTATATGTCCCACCCAGCAGAAAGATCCCCTCTCTAAAAAGTTATATTTTCATCACTGCAGAGGAAGGTGGCTCACAACAAAAGGGAAAGAACTCGAACAGGAGGAGACCCAGCAAATCTGCACCCACTGACATCCTTGGAAGAGAGGGTCGCTACTTTGATGGGTCCTGCCTGGAGAAAAGCAACCACCACTGCACAAGCTGGGCCCACACTTGATGGAGAGGGTAATCCCTGCAAATTCCACAGTCTGGCTTTGCTAAATGTTAAGTGCTGTGCGGGCTAGCCATGCTTCGATTCATGGGGATATCTCCGTCAGTCAGGCTTCGGTTGATGCAATGTGCTATCATTCATCGTGGTCCTTCAAATGAGCCTGCTGCCTGCACTGTGTGAGCCTACTCATGTCACCCTGCCCCTTCCTCTGCTGCTAATCATTTGTCTGTTCTGTTATATTTTGTAGAACTTGTGGCCAACCCTGATGAGGCTGAAGCCGATGCAGAAGAAGATTCAGACGCGGACGAGCTTGAAGAGGAGAACATCTTCCAGTGCCACCTTCCAGACCAAGAGCATGGGTGTGAGGGGGAAGGGAAGGGGGTAGGGGAAAGGGATGGATGAAGCCCCCGTTCTTGTACTCACTCTGGCGGAGGTGCAGGTGTTGCCCATTGTGGTGCCAGGCCTTTTCCTGGTACGAGTGTTGGACCATTCCATGGTTTCTCACAGTCCGAGGCTGGGGATTCCAGTGGTGTGCAGCAAGGCACACCCAGGGCCCCACCATCCGAAGCTGTGGGATCCAGTGGGGTGCAGCGAGCCACACCTAGGGTGAGGAGTGGAAAGAGAGATCAACAGCTCTCTCCTGAGGTGCAGGATCTAACAGGTGTGGTTCAGATGATGGCAATGAGTACGGAGAGCATTGACCTTACGCGATCACTCCTGGACACCATCAGTGGGGTGGGTGAAGAGGTATCGGGACTGTCGGGAGAAGTAACAATACTCTCACGAGAAATGGGAACACTATTCGGCACATGAGGGAGGGAATGTCGCAGGTAGTTGAGACACTGTCAAGGCACATGAGGGAGAGAATGTTGGAGTTGGCTGCTGCAATAACGGAACACGACCAGACCCCACAGCCATTGACAGAATCAACTACCACTCCCACTCCAATCCCCAGACCAGACTCTGAAGAGACCCAAGCTGGGCCTTCCACATTATTGCCTGCCCACGCCCCCCATTATGAAGTGTGCATTACCTGAGATGCTCGAAAAAATAAGCTCGGTACCAACCCGAGAAATGCTGCAGGGGAGTCTAGCAAGTAGCCTCCGGAATGGTCCATGCATCGGAAATGCTGCTTCAAGCTGCCAATGATCCTCTCTATTTCGCTGCGAGTGACAAGGTGCGACATGTTGTATTCCCTGTCAGGTTCCGTCCGGATTACACGTAGAGGCGTCATGATCCAGGTGGCGAGGCCTTACCCTTTGTCTCCCAACAACCAGATCTGCCCTTCTGGCTGCTGCTGAAACATGGCAGATATAGCGCTCTCACGTAGGATGAACACATTGTGGGTGCTCCCGGGTATCTCGCATCAACTGCCATGATGCGATGCATATCGTCACACACGAGCAGCACATTCACGGAATGGAAGCCTTTTCTGCTCCTGTCCATCTCAGAATCCTTCAAAGGTGCTTGCAAGGTGATGTGGGTACAATCAATGCAGCTCAATTGCTGGGAAGCCAGAAATTCTGGAGAAGCCCACAGCCCTGTTACGCATTGCCTGAGCGATCATGGGGAACTTTATGTCGTCATTCCTCCAGGCATATAATGTAGCAGTCACCTGCTGAATGCACATATGTGTTATGTTATGTATGTAAACCTATTAATGTCTAACCACCAGAAGGCTTGTCCCCTGGAGTCTCAAGGGAGACCACAATCTCTTGGGAGCACCTGTACATAAGGAGGCCTCACAGACTGGAGAGGCATCTGAGATCTCTAATAAAGGACTATGGTCACACCTTACTTTGAGCTTGCAGCATCTAGTCTGAATCTTTATTCAAGACATAACAACTGGCGACGATGTACAAATGACGAAATCCACCACAACAATGCAGAGAACCGTGGACATCCTGGAGAAATTTTCGGAGGGAGATGATTGGGAAATCTTCGTGAAGCAACCCGAGCAATACTTCGTGGCCAACGAGCTGGAAGGAGAACCGAACGCTGCCAAACGAAGGGCGATCCTCTTCACTGTTTGCGGAGCACCAACGTATGGCCTCATGAAAAATCTGCTTGCTCCAGCGAAACGCACAGACAAGTCATACGATGAGTTGTGCACACTGGTCCAGGAGCAACTAAACCCGAAGGAAAGCCTTCTGATGATGAGGTACCAGTTTTACACGTACAAGAGGTCTGAAGGCCAGGAAGTGGCAAGCTATGTTGCCAAGCTAAGGCACCTTGTAGGACATTGCGAATTTGAAGGACACTTGGAGCACACGCTCAGGACTTTTTTGTACTTGGCATTGGCCATGAAGTAATACTTCGCAAACTTTTGAGTGTAGAGACCCCAACCTTGAGTAAAGCCATCGCGATAGCCCAGGCATTTATTGCCACCAGTGACAATACCCAACAAATTTCTCAGCACACTAGTGCTGCTGCAAGTACTGTGAACAAAGTGACGTTGTTTTCTAATCGAAATGTACAGGGCAGAATTTACAAGCCTGCAGCTGCACGTCCGCCGATAACTCAGAGTCCACCATAAAGGGTGGTGAATACAAGGCCATTAACACCTTGTTGGTGCTGCGGGGGTGATCATCATTTCCATTCATGCCACTTCAAAGGATGCGTTTGCAAGGGCTGAGAACAATGGGACACCTCCAACGCATGTGCAGGCAAGCTGCAAACCCTGCTAATTCTGCAAACCATCATGTTGCAGAGGAGGACAGATCCACTGTGGATCACGACAAACCAGAGCCTCAGACCGAGGAGGCAGAGGTATATGGGGTGCACACATTTACCACAAAGTGTCCCCCTATAATGCTGAAAGTTGAATTAAATGGACTCCCGGTGTCCATGGAGCTGGACACGGGCGCAAGCCAGTCCATAATGATCAAAAAGACTTTTGATAAATTGTGGTGCAGCAAGGCCTCGAGGCCAGTCCTGACTCCCATTTGTATTAAACTGAGAACGTACACAAAGGAACTGATTCCCGTAATCGGCAGTGCTACCATAAAGTTCTCCTACGATGGAGTGGTGCACGAGTTACCACTCTGGGTGGTACTGGGCGATGGTTCCATGCTGTTCGGCAGGAGCTGGCTGGGAAAGATATGCTGGAACTGGGACGACATCCGAGTGCTTTCGTCCGTCGACGACACCTCATGTACCCAGGTCCTAATCAATTTCCCCTCACTGTTCGAACCAGGCATCAGGAAGTTCCAAGGAGCAAACGTGTAGATCCTTTTGATTCCGGGGGCACGACCCATCCATCACAAGGCGAGAGCGATACCATACATGACGAAAGAGAGGGTGGAGATCGAGCTGGACAGGCTGCAATGAGAGGGCATCATTTCGCCGATCGAATTCAATAAGTGGGCCAGCCCGATTGTTCCAGTCCTTAAGGGAGACGGCACCGTCAGAATCTGTGGTGATTACAAAGTAATTATCAATCATTTCTCCCTGCAGGATTAATACCCGCTACCAAAGGCAGATGACCTATTTGCGACGCTGGCGGGAGGGAAAATGTCAGGTCACCATCGAGCACCTGCAGAACCTGGAGGAGGTTCTTAGTCGGCTTAATCTTGTGGGGCTCAGGCTAAAATATTCAAAGTGCATTTTCCTGGTGCCTGAAGTGGAATTCCTGGGGAGAAGAATCACAGCGGATGGAAGCAGAATGTTAGATCTCTTAATATCCAATGAAATGCGAATTCCGGTTGTAGTTTTAACATAACTTTTATTCTGGCAGCTGCAACAAGCTCTTGGCTTTAAGCCAGGCCTTTGTCCTTCTGAGACACATGGCAAAACATGGCTGTTCTTCTACCTGACTCAATTTACAGAAAAGAAAGCGCCTTCTTTGACCTTATTGGCTCAATTACTACACTGTTAACCTTTAATTGACTCGCTGCCAAAGGTCCTGATATGTCAAGTTGATTGATGACTTAATGCAATGTGCTGAGTTGCATGTAGAAGCTCTAACTGGTGAGGTCTGTATTCTCACAGCCTGTCTGTATGCAGCCTGTTTGAATTCTCTATCAATCCCCCCTTTGCTTCTTTCACAAACTGAATCATAAAACATCAGGTATCACTGGTTAAACATTCTACAAAATAATTTCATACATGTTAATAGAGTTTCCTTCTAAAATGTGTTGGTGTGTTTCGCCACATGTCCGAACTAGTAGCTTCCACACAAATTTACATCAACCTGAATTCCATCGTGGCCACACTGGAAGTCTGGTTTTAGTAGGTTAATTAACCTTATTCCAATTTAATCCAAATCAAATCTTAATTCAACCTTCCCTTAAGCATAACATACCCATGTGCCACGTACAGATGGTCTGCTGGGTCCTGCTAGGCGTCTCACCTGCGGGACAGCAGCTACAGCTGCCTGGTCGCAACAACATTTAATCAACATAAACAAACAATATAAAAGTAAAATAATTACAATGAATAGAATTAAACCTTCCACCAATGAAGTTCCTATTGAACCTAGCTATTCAGTGGCTCCGCTCCACAAAGTGAATGATGGGGGTTGCTTAAGTTTTTCTACCTCCTTTTGGATATGCTCCGCTAAGTGGGTAATTTCTTCGGAGCTATCTGGGATATACGTGCAACACTCAGTTCCGAGTAGGGTGCAAGTACTTCCCTTTTCAGCCAGGATGTAATCAAGGGCCAGTCTATTCTGCAGGGCTACTGTGCGGATTGCTACCATTTCTGCATTGATTTTAACTAGGGCCTCTGAGGTATCATTGGCTACCCGTTCCACAACGGATGCCATGTTAATGGATTCCCTTGCCAGTCTGGCGGTCCCATACCTGGGGATCAGAATGGCAAAGAACCTCTCTGTTTCTGTGTTAGCTCTCTTAGGACGGTGTAAATATTCCGACAGTGACTTTACATGATAAATATATGGCACAATGTAGGCTAATTAGCAGGATCCCATCCAATTCTGGGGCAACCAAGGGTAGGTCTTGTGGCCACACACCCAATAGGTGCCATTATAGGCAATGAATGTTAGCTGTTTCTTTGTCAGCAACACTCCGGGGCCTGTCCAGGCTTTTCCATCTGTTTTATTCAGAATCCCTGTTACGTTAAGAATTCCCACATCGGCCCAGTTTGGACGGTTCCGTCGCTTGATTATATTATAATTCCGGGAGCAGTTAATATACCCGATATTTTGGCCTCCTTTGATGTTTCTAATTAGACAGACCGATTCTCCCAGTCTTCCTATTCCCGTTGTATTAGTGATAACAACAAATGGGGGCCGTTTGGAATTATTGTACCACGGTTGATATCCCCCTTCAAAGGTAGTCAGATTGTAACCTGCTGACTTTCATTTACGTGCCCAATTTTCCGTATTCTGAAACGCATTGCCTGTTTTGTTTTGATTAATTATCCACTCAGCAATTTCCGAGATTATCAAGGGAACTGGCCTCAAAGGAATCCCTCCCTTTGAGTGAATAGGAATATGCGCAGATACCCAACAACTAGAAATGTTACCTTGTTTGGCATAAATGTATGACATATATAAAAAGGTATTTACATGTAATTCCCTTGCTACCCTACTATTTCCCTTTGGTGCAGAGGGTCGGCCAGTAAGAAGGAGGCAAATGCCTAGAATACCTACAATCAGTAATACAGTAAATTTATACATTTTGGCAAAAAGTAATTGTCCTTATTAGATTTCATCTTCAGTTACAGGTGCTCGTTTAACGTGTGAGGCGTGGATCCAGGCTTTCTTTCCTTGGACTTTAACAGCTGCCTGGGTGGTCAATAACACTTGATAAGGTCCCTCCCACTTGGCACCCAAAGGTTCTTTATGCAACTTTTTCACATACACCCAGACTCCCGGGATGATGTCGTGTCCTCCTTCGGGTGGATTACTCCAAGCTGACGATACCTGTCAGGAAACAGAACTAATAGCATTGGTTAGGTTCTGACAGTATGATAACAAAGTGTCACTCATTAAGTGAACATCAGCTTTCCGTAAATCAATAGTTCCTGGCAGCGACATGAGTCTTCCTGTTATAATTTCATATGGGCTTAGACCTGTAGTTCTGTTTGCGGTTGCTCTAATGCTACATAGCACTATTGGTAGTGCCTGGGGCCATGGTGTTCCTTCTTGGTGATATTTGGCAAGTCGTTGTTTCAGAGTTCGATTCATTCGCTCTACTTGTCCTAATGATTGTGGGTGATAAGGACAGTGTAAATCCCACGTAATGTTCAGTAACCTACAGACTTCTTGGCAGACAGCACCTGTGAAGTGTGTTCCCTGATCTGAGTCAATGCTACTCGGGACTTCCCATCGGGGAATGTAATCCTTACACAAGATCTTTGCAGTGTGATTGGCTGTGGCTCTTTTAGTTGGGACAGCTTCTACCCATCTAGAGAATCTGTTGACCATGAAAAGAATGTTAGTGTATCCTTGGCATGAAGGAAGAGATATATAATCAACCTGCAGATGTTGGAATGATCCGACAGGGGCAGGGGGCCTCAGTTGGGGCATTACCGTGATGGGTCCAGAATTATTTTTCTGGCAGACCACACAGCGGTCTGCTACCAGCTGGGCATGTTTTTTAAATCCCCGACCCTACCAGCTTTCCTGGAACCATGCCGTCATCTGTTGTGAGGCCAAGTGTCCCCACGAGTGGATCTGTTGGGCTAAAAAAGGCATAAGCGCTTGTGGCGCGACTGGCTTGTCGATAACTCTTTGTCTCCAGACACCATCTTCGCATAGCTTAATTCCTGCCTCAATCCATGTCCATTTTTCCTCTCGGGAGCACTCGCCTTGCATTGTTTGAAGGTCTCGTGTCAATCTGCACATCTGTGTTGGTTCTTCTGGGGAGCGCCCTGTGAGGCGGCATCTTTAGCTGCCTGGTCGGCTAGGGCATTTCTCTGTGCTTCCATGGTATTTTCCTTGGTATGGGCCTTACACTTCAGGATAGACACATCCTGAGATAATTGTATGGCCTGGAGTAAGTCTCGGACTTCTTTTCCATTTCAGATAGGTGTACCAGCAGCAGTGAGGAAGCCTCTTTTCCGCCATAACAGAGCAAAGTCGTGAGCGACTCCAAAAGCATAACGCGAATCTGTGTAGACATTAACTGTCTGTCCTTCTGCTATTCGACATGCTTCTGACAGGGCCCGTAACTCGGCCTGTTGTGCTGATGTTCCTGAGGGTAAACATCCTTTTGCCACTACCTCATATCAGGTTGTAACTGCCCATCCTGCTTTTCTGGTACCATTGTCAACAAAGGAGGAACCATCTGTAAACAGGATGAGGTCTGGGTTGTGTAGAGGCTCCTCTGCTGCTAAGACTGCTTCTTCTGTTTCTTTTAAAATCTCCACGCTGTCATGCTCTTCACATTCTCCCCCCTCTTGCTCCCTCGTTTCTGACATCGGGAGCATAGTTACGGGATTAACCGGGCTGGCCCGGATGATATGGAGATTAGAAACTGCTGTCCAGCGGGTCCATCTAGCTGCCGTCACCTGAGACATTCTATTCATAGACAGCAAAGCGTGTATGGTGTGGGGACACTTGACAATCAGCTTTTGGTTGAGGACTAGACCCGCAGTGATCATTACCGCTCGACATGTAGCTTCCATGGCCCTTAGGCAACTTCCCCATCCGAGGGCTACCGCATCCAGTTTTGCCGAATAATAGCCAATAGGTCTTTGCCGATCCCCATGTTCTTGTGTCAGTATAGCTGTCATGTATCCTTCTTTCTCATGGACAAACAGGGTAAATGGCTTACCACTGTCGGGGATTCCCAGAGCCGGTGCCGAACACAAAGCCTTTTTCAAACTCAGGAAGGCTTCTTGCTGTTCCTTAGTGAGGGTGATGGTTTCTTTAGAAGCACGTTTCCCCTTTAAGATATCATTCAATGGCTGAGCAAGTTGTGTGATGGCCTCAATCCAATTTCTGTTAAAGTTACACAATCCCAAAAAAGACCTTAGTTCCTGAATAGTGGTAGTTTTTTTAGCAACCCGAATGGCTGCAGTTCTATCCTGGGTAAGTTCTCTCTTTCCTTGTAAAATCTTTTGTCCCAGGTATACAACCTCTTCTTGGGATATTTGTGCTTTGTCGATGCTAGCTTTATGTTCTTTCAGCCAAAGGTGGTCCAGCAAAGCTCATAAATCTTGTTCATGCTGTTCTTCCATGTTTGAAGCTAGCAGGATATCATCTACATCTTGGCCCAGTGACCTTCTTTCCCACAATAATGACATTTTCCTGGTAGTTTTCCAAATAACTGTTTATCGGAATCCTGGGATTTCCATCCCATAGCCTGCAGGGTTCAGACTTTAGCTCCCATATCCTGATCTAATTGATTACATCGATCCACCAATGCTGCAAAGGTAGTTCCTCTACCTTCCCAGTCCGGTAACACTACCTGAAGCATTTTGGACAGTTCTGGCTTTCGACCTGCCACGAAAGCTGCTTTCAGGGGTCCAAACACTTGTTCATCCATTTCCTCATCTGTATTATTCATACCCGAATGTTCTAGCCACGTGCATCTAAACCGCTCGTCATACTCCAGGACCTCCTCTGTTCCTTTCTGTTGGCAGGCTGCAATTTTTCCCCAGTCTGTCTTGGCTGGACTGAAGGCTTGCAGCCAGTGTTTAATCGTCTCCCACCCTGCGTTTAATTCTTGCTCATCCTGCCCCAAAGCTTCTTCTACCTTGTCGTGCAATTTTCTTCCCAGTGTTTTTGGCACCATTATAGTCAAAATTTGCACTCCGTCCCAGGGATGAAGTTAATATATATTTCTTAAGCGGTCCAATTGGTCCCACATTTTCACTCCCCCTTTCTTTGGATTGGGCAACTTCTTGGACCATTTATCAATTTTCTCTGGGTCTGCCGGATCATGAACTAAATATTTTGCATACACCCTTTTCCTCATTTTTTTTGGTTCCGCCCTCATCCGCAGTCTCTTCTGATTTGACTACAACTCGTCTTTTTTTAAATGGGGCAAAGCGCACCCCTAATTCTTCATCCTCCGACCCTGTATCGTCGGAGGATTCAGAATCCGTATCTATTCCTCGGTCGTGTCTTCGGGTTTGCGCTTTTAATTTATCCAAACATGGGTACCCTGGGAATTGACCGATACATTTTCCTTTTCCTATTACTGTCTCTTGACCTGATGATTTTTTCCATTCTTTAATTTCACCTTTAAGATCTTTAACTTCCGCTTCCGATTTTCAAGTTCAAGTTTTTTCTTTTGCAGCTGTGTACAAACAGCTTGCAATTGGTCCTTTGTACTGGTCAGGTCCCTATCATGTTGGGAACGTGTTATAATTTCATTCCGCTGTCGGATTTGTCCCATAACGGTTAGGGACCATCGGGTTCGTTCTTTATTTTTCTTACGGATCGTTTTTCCCCAGACCCTTTTAATCTCGTCCAAGGATCATTGTCCTTTGGAGGTTCCGTACTTTTGTTCGATCTTGATACAGGTTTTAGATAAGTTGAATTGTTGCTCTA
The DNA here is from genome assembly GCF_044704955.1 of Pristiophorus japonicus. Classification (NCBI taxonomy): domain Eukaryota; kingdom Metazoa; phylum Chordata; class Chondrichthyes; family Pristiophoridae; genus Pristiophorus; species Pristiophorus japonicus. The sequence goes on along the minus strand of NC_091980.1, from coordinate 132,883,854 downwards.
TGTATTTTTTCAACTCTTGGAGGATTTCATCTATCAAAACCTCAGGTGTTGCCTGCCCACCTTTAACAGTTGTCGGCAATTCTTTGCTCTTATCTCCTGCTGCCATAATACTGATTTCTTTACTGGGGTCTCGAGTCGTAGGCTTTCTAGCCGATCAGTGGGTCGGTGATTAATTAACTAACACACCGCCGAAGTTAGATGTCTATGGGACCTCGAGCCGACTACCAACCGGAGGGTTCGCAAACCGGAGGCTTTCGGAATCGCGTAGAAGGAGGCGAATTTAGACTTTTGACCGAGGACTTTTATAACGAGGAGTCCTTACCTCAGTATGTCGGTCCGATGTTCAAAATTCAGTTTCTTCCCTCAGCGATCCTGTTGTAGTTTTAACATAACTTTTATTCTGGCAGATGCAACAAGCTCTTGGCTTTAAGCCAGGCCTTTGTCCTTCTGAGACACATGGCAAAACATGACTGTTCTTATACCTGACTCAATTTACAGAAAAGAACACGCCTTCTTTGACCTTATTGGCTCAATTAATATACTGTTAACCTTTAATTGGCTCGCTGCCAAAGGTCCTGAGATGTCAAGTTGATTGATGACTTAATGCAATGTGCTGAGTTGCACGTAGAAGCTGTAACTGGCGGGTATGTGTATTCTCACAGCCTGTCCGTATGCAGCCTGTTTGAATTCTCTATTCACAGGACCACTGATTTGAAGACGGAGGCAATCAAGACCACAGAGCGTGATGGAGCTGCGGTCGTTTCTAGGACTCCTAAACTATTTTGGTAACTTTTTACCGGGTCTTAGCACATCTTTAGAACCCCTGCACTCTTTAGTGCATAAAGGAGATGAATGGGTATGGGGTGAAAGCCAACAAAATGCCTTTGAGAAAGCGAGGAAACTGTTATGTTTAAACAAATTGCTTGTGTTGTACGATCCATGTAAGCGTTTGGTACTAGCATGTGATGCGTCGTCGTACGGAGTCGGGAGTTTATTGCAACAAGCTAATGAATTTGGGAAATTGGAACCGGTTGCTTATGCATCCAGAAGTCTGTCCAAGGCTGAGAGAGCCAACAGCATGATTGAAAAAGAAGCGTTAGCGTGTGTTTACTGGGTGAAAAAAATGCATCAATAGCTGTTCGGGCTCAAATTTGAATCGGAAACTGACCAAAAGCTGCTTCGATCCTCCTTTTCCGAAAGCAAGGGGATACATAAGAACGCATCGGCCCGCATCCAGAGATGGGCGCTCCATTGTCCACATACAACTACGCCATCTGCCACAGGCCAGGCACAGGTGTTCTCAGTAGGCTGCCATTGCACACCACAGGGGTGGAGATGGCACAGCCAGCAGATTTAGTTATGGTAATGGAAGCATTCGAGAGTGAACAATCACCTGTTAGTGCCTGACAGATTAGAACCTGGATGAGCCAGGACCCCTTACTGCCCTTAGTAAAAAACTGTGTGTTCCACGGGAGTTGGTCCAGTGTGCCGTTAGAGATGCAGGAAGAAATAAAGCCGTACCAGCGGCGCAGGGGTGAAATGTCCAGACAGGCAGACTGCCTCCTATGGGGAAATCGGGTAGTGGTGCCAAAAAAGGGCAGGGACATTTTCATTAGTGATCTTCACAGCACCCACCCAGGCATCATAATGACGAAAACGATAGCCAGATCCCACGTGTGGTGGCCCGGTATCGATGCACACTTAGAGTCCTGCGTGCACAAATGTAATACATGTTCACAGTTAAGCAATGCACCCAGGGAGGTGCCACTAAGTTATGGTCCTGGCCCTCCAAACCGTGGTCCAGGGTCCATGTCGACTATGCAGGCCAAATCTAGGGAAAAATGTTCTTAGTGGTTGTAGATGCGTACTCCAAATAGATTGCATGTGTGATAATGTCGGCAAGAATGTCTGCTGCCACCATTGAAAGCCTATAGGCCACGTTTGCCACACACGGCCTGCCTGATGTCCTTGTAAGTGACAATGGGCCGTGCTTTACTTGTGCCAAGTTCAAGGAGTTCATGACCCGCAATGGGATCAACATGTCACATCTGCCCCGTTCAAACCATCGTCCAATGGTCAGGCAGAATGAGCAGTTGAAACAATCAAGCAGAGCTTGAAAAGGGTAACTGAAGGCTCACTGCAGACTCGCTTATCCCAAGTCCTGCTAGTTACCGCACAAGACCCCACTCGCTCACTGGGGTCCCTCCCACTGAACTGCTCATGAAAAGGGCGCTTAAGACAAGGCTCTCGCTAATCCATCCTGATCTACACGAACAGGTCACGTGAAATTGAGATAAATGATCTTGTATTTGTGCTGAACTATGGACAAGATCCCAAGTGGGTTCCTGGCACTGTTTTGGCCAAAGAGGGGAGTAGGGTGTTTGTGGTCAAACTCTCAAATGGACTCACCTGCAGGAAACACTTGGACCAAACCGAACTCAGATTTACGGACTATGCAGAACAACCCACAACAGATTCTACCTTTTTCAACCCTCCAAATCACACACACAAGTGGCAACAGACCCAGCAGTTGACCACGAAGCAGAACCCATCACCCGCAGCAGCCCAGCAGGACTCATACCCCCAGCAGCCCAGCAAGGCCAGCTGCGCAGCAGCCCAGTGAGGGCCCAACAAACGACTCACCAAAACCAGCATTTGCACCGAGACGATCAGCCAGGGAAAGGAAAGCCCCAGATCGAATCACATTGTGAATAGTTACACTATTGACTTTGTGGGCGAATATTGTTATGTATGTAACCCTGTAAATACCATGTCTAACCACCAGAGGGCTTATCCCCTGGAGTCCAAAGGGAGCCCAGAATCCCTTGGGAGCACCTGTATATAAGGAGGCCTCACAGGCTGGAGAGGCACTCTGAGATCTGCAATAAAGGATTACGGTCAGACCTTACTTTGAGTTTGCAGCATCTAGTCTGACTCTTAATTCAAGGCATAACATGTTGCATGTTGAGAAATTGTGCACACACCCCCAGTTGTGGCCTGGAATGATCCAGATGCATAGAATGAAAGTGCAGCTGTAACCTTCACTTCAAGTGACAAAACAGTCCTCCTGACGCTTCTAGGTTGCAAGTCTGCTTTTACTAATGCTCAGATCTCCGTTAAAATTTCTTTGTGGAAATGCAGCCTTCTCACACAGTCTGCATCACTCAGGTGCAGGTATGAACACCTGTGTCGATAGACCTGCCCATCATCCTATGGGCTCTGAGGTTCCTCATGCGATGATGTCGAATCAATCGTCTCCTCCGCAACACCATTATCCAGAAGGTTTGCACGAGGTATGGCATTGTCAATATTTCCCCCATAATTAAATTGTATCTTTGCAAGAAGCTTAAAATAGCAGGACAGGGAGTTAAAGCTGCTCTCTTCTCTCTCTCTCTCTCCCCATGGTCGACACCCGAGTGGGTCGGTTTGCAGAATCATTCCCTCGCCTGGACACAGGGGCTCAGCAAACACATCACATGCTTCTTTTGATGCTGCTGTATAGTGCAAGGGTTCTCATCCCTTCAGTTCGGCTTCATAGAAACATAGAAAATAGGTGCAGGAGTAGGCCATTCAGCCCTTCTAGCCTGCACCGCCATTCAATGAGTTCATGGCTGAACATGCAACTTCAGTACCCCATTCCTGCTTTCTCACCATACCCCTTGATCCCCCTAGTAGTAAGGACTTCATCTAACTCCTTTTTGAATATATTTAGTGAATTGGCCTCAACAACTTTTTGTGGTAGAGAATTCCACAGGTTCACCACTCTCTGGGTGAAGAAATTCCTCCTCATCTCGGTCCTAAATGGCTTCCCCCTTATCCTTAGACTGTGTCCCCTGGTTCTGGACTTCCCCAACATTGGGAACATTCTTCCTGCATCTAACCTGTCTAACCCCGTCATAATTTTAAACGTTTCTATGAGGTCCCCTCTCATTCTTCTGAACTCCAGTGAATACAAGCCCAGTTGATCCAGTCTTTCTTGATAGGTCAGTCCCGCCATCCCGGGAATCAGTCTGGTGAACCTTCGCTGCACTCCCTCAATAGCAAGAATGTCCTTCCTCAGGTTAGGAGACCAAAACTGTACACAATACTCCAGGTGTGGCCTCACCAAGGCCCTGTACAATTGTAGCAACACCTCCCTGTCCCTGTACTCAAATCCCCTCGCTATGAAGGCCAACATGCCATTTGCTTTCTTAACCGCCTGCTGTACCTGCATGCCAACCTTCAATGACTGATGTACCATGACACCCAGGTCTCTTTGCACCTCCCCTTTTCCTAATCTGTTACCATTCAGATAATAGTCTGTCTCTCTGTTTTTACCACCAAAGTAGATAACCTCACATTTATCCACATTATACTTCATCTGCCATGCATTTGCCCACTCACCTAACCTATCCAAGTCACTCTGCAGCCTCATAGCATCCTCCTCGCAGCTCACACTGCCACCCAACTTAGTGTCATCTGCAAATTTGGAGATACTACATTTAATCCCCTCGTCTAAATCATTAATGTACAGTGTAAACAGCTGGGGCCCCAGCACAGAACCTTGCGGCACCCCACTAGTCACTGCCTGCCATTCTGAAAAGTACCCATTTACTCCTACTCTTTGCTTCCTGTCTGACAACCAGTTCTCAATCCATGTCAGCACACTACCCCCAATCCCATGTGCTTTAACTTTGCACATTAATCTCTTGTGTGGGACCTTGTCGAAAGCCTTCTGAAAGTCCAAATATACCACATCAACTGGTTCTCCCTTGTCCACTCTACTGGAAACATCCTCAAAAAATTCCAGAAGATTTGTCAAGCATGCTTTCCCTTTCACAAATCCATGCTGACTTGGACCTATCATATTACCTCTTTCCAAATGCACTGCTATGACATCCTTAATAATTGATTCCATCATTTTACCCACTACCGATGTCAGGCTGACCGGTCTATAATTCACTGTTTTCTTTCTCCCTCCTTTTTTAAAAAGTGGGGTTGCATTGGCTACCCTCCACTCCATAGGAACTGATCCAGAATCAATGGAATGTTGGAAAATGACTGTCAATGCATCCACTATTTCCAAGGCCACCTCCTTAAGTACTCTGGGATGCAGTCCATCAGGCCCTGGGGATTTATCGGCCTTCAATCCCATCAAATTCCCCAACACAATTTCCCGACTAATAAAGATTTCCCTCAGTTCCTCCTCCTTACTAGACCCTCCGACCCCTTTTATATCCGGAAGGTTGTTTGTGTCCTCCTCAGTGAATACCGAACCAAAGTAATTGTTCAATTGGTCCGCCATTTCTTTGTTCCCCGTTATGACTTCCCCTGATTCTGACTGCAGGGGACCTACGTTTGTCTTTACTAACCTTTTTCTCTTTACATATCTATAGAAACTTTTGCAATCCGTCTTAATGTTCCCTGCAAGCTTCTTCTCGTACTCCATTTTCCCTGCCCTAATCAAACCCTTTGTCCTCCTCTGCTGAGTTCTAAATTTCTCCCAGTCCCCGGGTTCGCTGCTATTTCTGGCCAATTTGTATGCCACTTCCTTGGCTTTAATGCTATCCCTGATTTCCCTTGATAGCCACGGTTGAGCCACCTTCCCTTTTTTATTTTTACGCCAGACAGGAATGTACAATTGTTGTAGTTCATCCATGCGGTCTCTAAATGTCTGCCATTGCCCATCCACAGTCAACCCCTTCAGTATCATTCGCCAATCTATCCTAGCCAATTCACGCCTCATACCTTCAAAGTTACCCTTCTTTAAGTTCTGGACCATGGTCTCTGAATTAACTGTTTCATTCTCCATCCTAATGCAGAATTCCACCATATTATGGTCACTCTTCCCCAAGGGGCCTCGCACAATGAGATTGCTAATTAATCCTCTCTCATTACACAACATCCAGTCTAAGATGGCCTCCCCCCTAGTTGGTTCCTCGACATATTGGTCTAAAAAAACATCCCTTATGCACTCCAGGAAATCCTCCTCCACCGTATTGCTTCCAGTTTGGTTAACCCAATCTATGTGCATATTAAAGTCACCCATTATAACTGCTGCACCTTTATTGCACGCACCCCTAATTTCATGTTTGATGCCCTCCCCAACATCACTACTACTGTTTGGAGGTCTGTACACAACTCCCACTAACGTTTTTTGCCCTTTGGTATTCTGCAGCTCTACCCATATAGATTGCACATCATCCAAGCTAATGTCCTTCCGAACTATTGCCTTAATTTGCTCCTTAACCAGCAATGCTACCCCACCTCCTTTTCCTTTTATTCTATCTTTCCTGAATGTTGAATACCCCTGGACATTGAGTTCCCAGCCCTGATCATCCTGGAGCCACGTCTCCGTAATCCCAATCACATCATATTTGTTAACATCTATTTGCACAGTTAATTCATCCACCTTATTGCGGATACTCCTTGCATTAAGACACAAAGCCTTCAGGCTTGTTTTTTTAACACCCTTTGTCCTTTTAGAATTTTGCTGTACAGTGGCCCTTTTTGTTCTTTGCCTTGGGTTTCTCTGCCCTCCACTTTTCCTCATCTCCTTTCTGTCTTTTGCTTTTGCCTCCTTTTTGTTTTCCTCTGTCTCCCTGCATTGGTTCCCATCCCCCTGCCATATTAGTTTAAATCCTCCCCAACAGCACTAGCAAACACTCCCCCTAGGACATTGGTTCCGGTCCTGCCCAGGTGCAGACTGTCCGGTTTGTACTGGTCCCACCTCCCCTAGAACCAGTTCCAATGCCCCAGGAATTCGAATCCCTCCCTGCTGCACCACTGCTCAAGCCATGTATTCATCTGCGCTATGCTGCGATTCCTACTCTGACTATCACGTGGCACTGGTAGCAATCCCGAGATTACTACTTTTGAGGTCCTACTTTTTAATTTAGCTCCTAGCTCCTTAAATTCGTTTCGTAGGACCTCATCCCTTTTTTTACCTATGTCGTTGGTACCAATGTGCACCACGACAACTGGCTGTTCTCTCTCCCTTTTTAGAATGTCCTGCACCCGCTCTGAGACATCCTTGACCCTTGCACCAGGGAGGCAACATACCATCCTGGAGTCTCGGTTGCGGCCGCAGAAACGCCTATCTATTCCCCTCACCATTGAATCCCCAATCACTATTGCTCTCCCACTCCTTTTCCTGCCCTCCTGTGCAGCAGAGCCAGCCATGGTGCCATGAACTTGGCTGCTGCTGCCCTCCCCTGATGAGTCATCCCCCTCAACAGTACCCAAAGCAGTGTATCTGTTTTGCAGGGTGATGACCACATGGGACTCCTGCACTACCTTCCTTGCACTGCTCTTCCTGTTGGTCTTCCATTCCCTATCTGGCTGTGGACCCTTTCCCTGCGGTAGGACTAACTCGCTACACGTGATACTCACATCATTCTCAGCATCGTGGATGCTCCAGAGTGAATCCACCCTCAGCTTCAACTCCGCAACGCGGACCGTCAGGAGCTTGAGGTGGATACACTTCCTGCAGATATAGTCGTCAGGGACACTGGTGTCGTCCCTGAGTTCCCACATGGTACAGGGGGAGCATAACACCCGACCGAGCTCTCCTGCCATGATTTAACCCTTAGATACACTTAAATTGGCAACAACAATGTTAAAAGTTACTCACTGATATAGAAGAGAAAAAAGAAAAACTACTCACCAATCACCAGCCAATCACTTACCCTCTTGGCTGTGACGTCACCTTTTGATTTCTTTCTACTTCTTTTTTGCCTTCTCCCTGGAGCTGCACAAGTTGGGCCTTTATAGGCCTCTCCACGCACCTCCGATACTGCTCCCGACTGCCGCCGACGCTGGGCCCCGGACTCCCTGCTGTGCCTTTTATAGGCCTCTCCACGCACCTCCTCGACGCTGCTCCCGACTGCCACTGACGCTGGGCCCCGGACTCCCTGCTGTGCCTTTTATAGGCCTCTCCACGCACCTCCGACGCTGCTCCCGACTGCCCCTGGGCTTCTTTTGAAGCTGAGCCCTGAGCCCCTGTGTCTGGGCGAGGGATTGATTCCGTTGGCTGACGCTCCGACCCTCGAGCCCGGTGAGGAGACGTTCGGTGGTGGTGTGGCACTTTGAAAAAATCCAAAATTAAAGAATTGCATTAGACTTCCATTTTCTCCATTTTGAGCTTTAAAAAAGAAAGCTTCATGACGCATATTATCTGTCTTCTTGACTCTCTCCAAAATTTTGCGTAAAAACAGTAGCGTCCTTTTGCGCCGATTTTTTAATGCGCGCTGGTTTTTCTTAAATGCCCAGAAGGTTTTTTGGGAGTGGTCACATACACCGTCCTGGAAAAAATGTAAGTTGGCCAAACTTGCTTAAATGTGAAAAACTGGGGCAGACATCAGGTTACGCCCCCTATGATGCAAAAAAAATCCTAACCTAAAAAAATCGTAACTAACTGAGTTACTCTCACGCAGAAACTTTGGGGAAACTTAGATATTTTAATTTACACCAAAAAAGCGATGCACGCTAAAAAACAGCGCAGATAAATGGAGAAAATTGAGCCCAATATCTTTGCAACTCTCAAAGGCACCTTTAGGATATCGATTACACAAAATTTCATACACTGATGAGTCACAATTCCTCGAGTCATATTAGCATGGTTTGAGGATTGGCTGACTAACAGAAAACAGACAGTCGGTATAAATGGGTAATTTTTTGGTTGGCAAACAGTAACTAGTGGGGTGCCACAAGGATCAATGCTGGGGCCTCAACTATTTAAAATCTATATTAATGACTTGGATGAAGGGACTGAATGTAATGTAACCAAGTTCGGTGATGACACAAAGATGGGTGGGAAAGCAAATTGTGAGGAGGACACAAAAAATCTGCAAAGGGATGTAGACAGGCTAAATGAGTGGGCAAAAATTTGGCAGATGAAGTACAATGTCGGAAAATATGAGGTTATCGACTTTGCCAGAAAAAATAGAAAAGCAGATTGTAATTTAAATGGAGAAAAATTGCAAAGTGCATCAATACAGAGGGACCTGGGGGTCCTTGTGCATGAAACACAAAAAGTTAGTCTGCAGGTTACAGCAAGTAATCAGAAAGGCACATGGAATGTTGGCCTTTATTACAAGGGGGATAGAGTATAAAAGAAGGGAAGTCCTGCTACAAATGTACAGGGTATTGGTAAGGCCACACCTCGAGTACTGTGTACAGTTTTGGTCTCCGTATTTAAGAATGGATATACTTGCATTGGAGGCTCTTCAGAGAAGGTTCACTAGGTTAATTCCAGAGATGAGGGGGTAGACTTATGAAGATAGGTTGAGTAAATTGGGTCTACACTCATTGGAGTTCAGAAAAATGAGCGGTGATCTTTATAAAACATATAAGATAATGAGAGGGCTGGACAAGATGGAAGCAGGCATTATATTTCCAGGCATGTGGAAACTAAAACTAGGGGGCTGCCTATTTAACATTGAGATGAGGAGGACTTTGTTCTCTTAGAGGAGTGTAAATCTATGGAATTCTCTACCCCAGAGAGCTGTGGAGGCTGAAGATAGACAGATTTTGGAATGATAAGGGAATAAAGGGTTATGGGAAGCGGGCAGTGAAGTGGAACTGAGTGCATGATCAGATCAGCCATGATCTTATTAAATAGCGGAGCATACTCGAGGGGGAAAATGGACTACTCCTACTCCTATTTCTTGTGTTCTTTTGTTCTTGTGAGTCGGCCTGGGTTTGCGTGCTGATGGGTATGACGGCTTCGTGTTTCTGACAAAGGCTTCAGCTCAATTGGTGAAAAAGTTTACAGGTGCACGTGTTTCAAGAATTACATCGAACTTACAGCACAGAAAAAGACCATTCGGCCCAACTGGGCCATGCCATGGTTTATGCTCCATGTGAGTCTCCTCTAGGCCTATTAGAATATCCCTCTCTTCTTTCTCCTTCGTGCTTATCTTGCTTCCCCTTAAATGCGTTTATGCTCTTTGCATTCAGAGTTATTACTGTGGGTAGCTCAGTAAACGTACCACGACTGCTGTAGAATTTCTGTTAAGCTGCGTGAGCAAAGAAGCGAGTAACTGTGATACAGATCAGCAATATCTGAGCTCAAGGCCAGCATTTATTGCCCATATTTATTGCTTATTGAAGGAGTGCAACGAAGTTTCACCAGACTAATTCCCGGCATGGCAGAAATGACATATGAAGAAAGACTGGATCAGCTAGGTTTATACTCACTGGATTTTGAAGAATGAGAGCGGATCTCATAGAAACATATAAAATTATGATAGGACTGGACAGGTTAGATGCAGAAAGAATGTTTCCGATGTTGGGGAAGTCCAGAACCAGGGGTCACCATCTGAGGATAAGGTGTAAGCCATATAGGGCCGAGATGAGGAGAAACTTTTTCACTCAGGGAGTGGTGAAGCTGTGGAATTCTGTACCACAGAAAGTTGTTGAGTCCAGTTCGTTGGATATATTCAAGAGGGAGTTAGATGTGGCCCTTATGGCTAAGGGGATCAGGGGGTATGGAGAGAAGACGGGAGTGGGGTCTTGAAGTTGCATGATCAGCAATGATCATATTGAATGGCGGTGCAGACATGAAGGGGCGAATGGCCTGCTGCTGCACCTATTTTCTATGTTGCTATGTTTCTATATCTAATTACTCTTGAAGGTGCTGGTGAGCCGCCTTGTACAACTGAGTGGCTTGCTAGGCCATTTCAGAGGGCATTTAAGAGTCAACAACCTGGCTGTAGGCCTGGAGTGATGTATAGGCCAGACTGGGTCAAATGGCATATTTCTTTTCCTAAAGCACATTAGTGAACCAGCTGGATTTGTATGACAATCCGGTAGTTTCATGATCACAAGCATTGATACTAGCTTTTTGTTCCAGATTTATTGAATTAATTTACTGAATTTAAATTCCCCAGCTGCTGTAGTGGTATTTTTTCTCTGGATCATTAGTCCCAGTCTCTGGATTACTTATAGAAACATAGAAACATAGAAAATAGGTGCAGGAGTAGGCCATTCAGCCCTTCTAGCCTGCACCGCCATTCAATGAGTTCACGGCTGAACATGCAACTTCAGTACCCCCTTCCTGCTTTCTCGCCATACCCCTTGGTCCCCTGAGTAGTAAGGACTTCATCTAACTCCCTTTTGAATATATTTAGTGAATTGGCCTCAACTACTTTCTGTGGTAGAGAATTCCACAGGTTCACCACTCTCTGGGTGAAAAAGTTTCTCCTCATCTCGGTCCTAAATGGCTTACCCCTTATCCTTAGACTGTGACCCCTGGTTCTGGACTTTCCCAACATTGGGAACATTCTTCCTGCATCTAACCTGTCTAAACCCTTCAGAATTTTAAACGTTTCTATGAGGTCCCCTCTCATTCTTCTGAACTCCAGTGAATACAAGACCATCCAGTAACATAACCACTATTCTACCGTATCCCACACAGAATACCCTATTGGGCTTGGTTCTGGGACCCCACCCACCCCACCTCATGGTTGGCGAGTAAGTCGCACTTGATAGCATTGTCGATGACACGTCTGAGGCAGGTAGATTGGTGAGGACAAGGTCAAATAAGTTTTTCTCTTCTGTTGGTTCTCTCACCACCTGTCACAGGCCCAAACTGGCAGCTATGACCTTCAGGACTCAGCCAGCTCGGTCAGTAGTGGTGCTACCGAGCCACCTGCTGATGGACATTGAAGTCCATTGCTGCAATCAGTGCTTCTTGCAAGTGATTTTCAACATGGAGGAGTATTGATTCATCAGCTGAGGGAGGGCACTAGATGGTAATCAGCAGGAGATTTCCTTGCCCATGTTTGACCTGAAACCATGAGACTTCATGCGGTCCGGGGTCAACGTTCAGGATCCCAGGGTCACTTCATCCCTGTTGTATTCTGCTGAGCCACCACCTCTGGTGGGTCTGTCTTGCCGGTGGGACAGGACATACTCAGGAATGGTAATGGAGGAGTCTAGGACATTGACTGGAAGGTATGATTTTGTGAGTATGACAATGTCGGGCTGTTGCTTGACCAGCCTGTGGGACAGCTCTCCCCATTTTGACACAAGTCCCGGATGTTACTGAGGTGGACTTTGAAGGGTCGACTGGGCTGGGTATGCCATTGTCTTGTCCAAAGCTGGTGCCGAGTTCGATGCCGGGTGGTCTGTCCTGTTTTACTCTTATTAATGTTTCTTGTAGCAGTTTGTTACAACTGAGTGGCTTGCGAGGCCATTTCAGAGGGCAGTTAAGTGTCAATTGTTGTGGGTTTGGAGACACATATAGGCCAGACCGGATAAGGACGGCAGATTTCCCTCCCTAAGGACATTAGAGAAGCAGATGGATTTTTACAACAATCTGATAACTCCCTGGGCAACATTACTGATACTAGCTTTTTATTCCAGATTTTTGTTTACTAACTAAATTTACATTCCCCAGCTGCCATGGTGGGATTTTTACTCACTTCTCTGGATCATTAGTCGAGGCCTCTGGATTACCTGTCCAGTAACATAACCACTATGTTACCCTACTCAGCTTGCCAAGAAGCCCGGGGGCGATGTGGAAGCCAAACCGGGGATAGAGGCGTCAGCGGGGGGCCATTCGGCCAGGGATGATGCGGCAGCGGGGGGCCATTTGCGAGCCGTTGGCTGGGACAGGGAGTTTCAGCATCAAAACACTCCCAGGGCAGGTACAGCATGGATACAAAAGTAAAATACTGGATGCTGGAACAAAAACCGAAAACGCTGGAAATCTCAGTGGGTCTGCACGGGAAAAATCAGCATGGGTTAGCTACACAGTAAACTGTAGAATAACATGTTACCCTGGAAACCCAAATACTTGTGCATGCACAGAACAGGACCTCAGTTTTGAGGCGCTATCAATAAGCTCCACCCACAGAAGCTAAGGCCTTTCTGCGCGGCGCCAAATTCAAACAGAAAAATGGCGACACTTCGGATTTTTTTGTTGCCGCTACGTCGGCTTAAAAACTTGGTCGTTAATCTTAAATACTGCCAAAAAAAGGCAATGTGGAATCTTGGGCCCTTGGAACTTTTGTTTATTCCCCCTTATTTTATGGTTTACGTTTTTCCTAGCCTAAAGAGTAGAGGATTCATTTAAACCTGTATTATGGATATTTGAACTGAGTTTGAGGAAAGTTCAGACAAGTGAGATCCTCATTGAGTTGTCAGCCAATGATGCTCATTCTTCAAAAATCTGACTGGCTCTGGGAGTCCATCTCCCTCCTCCCTTTACTAGATTGGTGCTCTGAGAGGCTGCAACTTCTGATTGGGTATTGAGGACCGTCACTCATCATCAAGACTGCCACACCCTGGATTAACCCTCAGTATAAATACAGGAGTTTCAGGTTGGATAAATCTTAGTTTGTTGCTACAACAAAGTTTAGATTTATGAAAAAGAATCACGATGGCTTCTCAAGTGTGTCAGAACTACCACCAGGTCTGTGAGGATGCTGTCAACAAACAGATCAACATGGAGCTCTATTCCTCCTATGTTTATCTCTCTATGGTGAGTTTTGCATTTTAGACCTTTTCACAATGGAGACTATGTAATGTGAATTTACTAAATTGTGTGTTGTGTCCAGCCCAACTATTTGGAATATTTTGCATCTTAACAATTCACTTTCCCTCCTTGGAGCTTCTTGTTGTTTATTTGGAATACATTCTGTGCTCAATGCATGAGACTCAGAATTTGTATCCTCATTCTAATGCACTCCATGAACTTTCTCTGAGGGACTATAATATATTTAGAGCTAGACCATTTAAGAGGGATGTTGGGAAGTATTCTGTCCTGCAAGGGTGGTGCCAATCTGCAACACTTTCTTCCCTGCTCCCACCACTGAGAAATCAAGGCTTTGATGCTAGGCTGTAGTTTTTCATTGGGCAAGGATATCAAGATTGTTTCCTTGCCCATGTACATACAAGTTCAGTGAGACTTTGAACCCTTGAAAAGAAAGTAACATTTTAATGAATTTATGTAATGTACACATGGTAATGGGTCTGCTATGCAATACCCAACTACTCTTTTGATCTCTCCACAGTCCTTCTACTTTGACCGGGATGATGTTGCCCTGCATCACTTTGCTGAGTTCTTCAAGGAGCAGTCACATGAGGAACGTGAACATGCTGAGAAACTGATGGAATTCCAGAATCGCCGTGGAGGACGGATCATCTTGACGGACATCAAGGTTGGATTCAATAAAGGAGTAGCCTTCTGTCTGGCTTTCCTTACACTGAATGTTCCCAATACATTCTAAAACAATTGGTTCCAATTTACAACACAGGCCATTTGGCCAAACTGGTGTTTATACTCCAGCAAGCCTCCTCCCACCTTGGTTCATCTCGCCCTCTCAGCATATCATTCTATTCCTTTCTCCCCATGCAATTGCCTAGCTTCCCCTTAAACACAGCTATGCTATTTGCCTCATCAATGTGACTCATGGTTGTGATCGCATAATGGCAATTTTATATTCTCACATGGGTTCATGGTGAAGTAGACTTTTGATTGAACCCCTCATTTCCTTCAATAATTTTTAATGTTTGTTTAATCCATTGTAAGTAAACTATTGGAATTTTCTTTATTTCCAGAAACCAGAGCAGGATGAGTGGAACAATGGGTTGGAGGCGATGCAGAGAGCTCTGCAGATGGAGAAGAATGTGAACCAGAGTCTGCTGGATCTGCACAAACTCTCCACTGGGAGCACTGACCCTCATGTAAGTTGTTAATTTAATGTGGGCTTTTGGGTAAGTTGGAGGTTGTGGAACCTTGCTGTTGTTGGGGCTAATTAAAAGATCTCCATACCCAATAGCTTTGAGTTGGTGTCTCCCTATGTATTTTTTATTTGGGAAGCTGTGGGAAGAATGGAAAAAGTTGGCATATTGTGTACAGTGATTAGTAAGTGTCCTTGTGATCCCAGGATCTGAGCACCAATTGTGCAGTAAGTTTAATCTAATGATGCCATAATTCCATCACTCAATTGCACCACTTGACTATCCTCCAGTTCAAGAGGATTAAAATCCAAACTCCTGAAGGGGAAGCTGACATTCCTTGATATCTGCTGCTGGACATAACTAGTTTCCCTCTTTCAGTTGTGTGACTTCCTGGAGACCCACTACTTGGATGAACAAGTGAAGATGATCAAGAAGCTTGGAGATCACATCACCAACCTGAAGAGACTGGGAGCCCCTGAGAATGGCCTGGGAGAGTACCTGTTTGACAAGCACACCCTGGAGGGGAGTGACTAGACTGACTGATGGGATAAAGTTTATTGTTTAGTGCTTGTATTTATATAATTGGCACCCCCATCCAATAGGGAGTGATGATTTGTGACTTTACAAGAAGCTGTTACACTTGGGATCCTGATGTGAAATGTAACATAACTGTGTAAATAAACTGTTATTTACTGGGCTTTGTCTCCTTGTATCTTTGAGTCCTTGATTATTTTTCAACAATTAAAATAATTTGACTCTGCACCTGTATAAAACAAGAATTACACTGAGCTGTGCAGTAGTGTTATGGGATTCAGTCCTATGAAATTTGTTTTTCCTCTATTGTAATAGTGATATATTGATTGGGATATTCAGACATGTTTGTAAGATCTGAAACATTCAAGGGTGGAGTGGGGGTGTGCTCAGACAATTGACTGAGGGACAAAGCATGGTTAAGGGGTGCCCTAGTGGTGGTAGTGAGATTTAGAGTGATAACTGGGAGGTTAGGGTCTGGATAACTGAATTTAAAAAAAAAAAAACCTGTTCCCACTAGGTGTGTGTATGTGTCACAAAGCTGAAGAAATTAAACACATTTCTCAAATCATTTGCCCCAGACCCTCCATTCATAAACAAATGGGCTAAAAATTCAAGTTTAGCAAAAAAATTTTCTTTGGCAAAATGACTGTTTTCACATCGCTATCAAGCCAGAAATTTAATTTGCACACCGGTAGAAATTTAATTTGCACACCGGTTAAAATTGGCGTTACGCCAGGATTCGCGGCGCAAACTGCAATCCTCGCCAACTTTAGTCAGAGGCCAATACCCCTGCAAGAGAGGCCTTGGGACGGTGGAAAATGACAAAAATAAATTTGGAAATAAAAACTCAACATTTACAATACACTTATCTATCAAATCACTGAAAAAGAATTAAAAAATAAAAACTTTAACTTGCCTTTTGTAGGTCTTCATACTTACCGATGCTGGCAGGGCTGCTTTAATAATAGGTTTTTCCCTGTCGGTATTTTGAGCACAGAATACAGGTGCAGGGAGTCAAATTTTTGGTGAAAATGGGATATTGGGTCTGGCACGGCGGCGCTCCTCTGCCCAGTTTCGAAATCTCGACCTCCGAAAAGAATGACTCCGACATTTACAGCTCCGGTAGAAGATTCTTTAATTTACTTGCTCGCAAGGGGTAGGTCACACTCAGTCAAGGGCTAAGTGAACACCTCCGAAATGGTTCAGTTTAACAAGATATTTATACAGTAAAACCAAAGTTCTGGCCTCTCCCTGTGTATTGCTCTCTCACACAGTCAGTGAATACAGATAAAGAGTTAATTACTATATCCTGGTCCTGACATGGTATCCAGATATTTCCTTTTGTCAGGGTAATCAGGAAGCCAAACGGCCATTACTCCATGAGTCATAGGTAATGGGCTATCACCTGTCTTGTATTGTGTCAGGATTGTTTCAATTTCCTGGTCAGTTTATCTGTTTGCATCAAATGGATGAGGTCTTGGAAAGAGATAATGGCTAGAAGATAAGGGTGGGGTGACATGGAACTCCTGTAGTGTAGACAATAGGAGAGCACCATGGGGGGTTACTTGTCTCAGCATGAGTTGTCTCCTAGCTGTCTGATGACCATCAGCCATCTAACAGCAGGTTTAGCTGTTTATGCAAGCTGACTGCTAAAATGCAGAAAGTTCTGGAAGGGCCAGGACTCCATTTTAATCAAAAGGCACACAAATACCGTATGGTATCAGCTTAGATAAAAATACTTTCCACATTCCCCCATTTTGTCCTTCACAAGGACAACTCAATCCATTCTGATCTTGTACAGTCTCTCCATTTCCATTTCCACACAAGAGCCCTCAACAGTTGTTGCTACCATAACTCTAGCCGTGGTCTTGGTAGGTAACATAGTTTCTCCCACACTGGCACAGCAACACTTAATGACGACAAATAATAGATACAGGGCGAAGACTATCAGCAGGAATATGATCAAACCCTGTACCACAGATTTCCCCAGGGCTCCCAACCATCCTGATGCCCAACCCCACAAGGTGATACCGTCCTGGCCAACTGTCTGTTTATACTCTATTACCTTTTTCCTGATGTTTTCAGCTAGACTGCCGATATCTTCTGATTTATCTGGGATATACGTACAGCATTCTTCACCTATTAATGCGCATGTTCCTCCCTCCTTGGCTAGGAGATAATCTAAGGCCATACGATTTTGGAGAGCCACTGTTCGAATAGCTACCATTTCATCATTTATCCCTTCAAAGGCTTGGGAAGTTGCATTGGCTACTGATTCTACTAAGTTAGCCAGTTCCCGTAACTGCCATTCGGTCGATGCTATTCCATAGGGTGGCACCATTACCTTGAATATTCCGTTTAGCCACGTCAAATCCCGTTTAAATCTGTGGCTTCCATAAGCCTCCCTTAGAGTCCTTACTGATCTGATAAGGGGTACCACATATCCTAAGTAACAGGACCCTGTCCAGTTGGCTGGTAACCATGGGTAGGCTTTATGGCCACAAATAAAGTAGGTGCAATTAAAGGGCGTCAGCTCCTGGTCCTTTCGCACTATCCCTACTCGAGTGGTCTCACCTTCCCATCCTTCACCTGGGGCTTTGTTATGGACCATTGTCCAGCCAACGGTTGCTATCTTTCTCTCAGTGGGATTAGTTGTGGCTTACCATTTAGTCATTTGGGAACACTTGCTGCGTCCCATTTCTGGTCCTTTAGTTTCATTACTCACTAGGCATATTATACCTTCAGGATTTCCTATTCTGGGAGTAATGCTTAGGAAGGGAGGCTGATGGTTATTATCATAATTGGGCTGGTACCATCCCTGGAAGGCTGTAAGTTTATACCCTGCCGACCTCCATTCTGTTTGCTCCTTCGTTTCTGGCCCCTTAGTTAGTTTTGTCCTGTTTTGCACTGTCAACCATTCTACCATTTCTGATTCGTTAAAGGGGACAGATCTCAGGGGAATACCCCCCCTGGAGTGGACAGGTACATGGGAACATATCTAACAACTCGACAAGTTTCTTTCTTGAGCATACCTATGACTCAGTGCCATAAATACGTTTACTTGCAATTCCCTTCGGTGGCGGGTGTAATCAATAATGCGAAGTAAAACCCTGTCAAGCCCAGCACCATCAGTCCCCATAGTCCATACAGTTCCTTATTCAGTCTTCCTTTTTCTGTTCCTCTGATTCCTTTGTCCCTTCCTCCTGGTCGGGTGCCCGTTTGCAATGGGATGCGTGGATCCATGTTGGTCTTTCCTTTACCTTGATTGCAGTATTGGTCGCCAGCAAGACCTGGTATGGTCCTTCGAATCTTGGCTGTAGACTGCTTTTCCTTTTAAAAATCTTGATGTAAACGAATTCCCCTGGCTCCAGGTTATGACACTTCCCTTCCGCTGGCTTGACTTGGGCTTCCTTTACCTGTGAATGAAAGCTGGAAATACATTTGGTTAGTGCAATACAATAATTCAACATATTTTCCTCCATTTTGTGGATGTCCATTTGTTTTGCAGTAAATGGTGCTGTAAAAGGTAGTCGTTGGGGACGTCCCATAACTATCTCATGCGGTGACAGGCCTGTTGTTCTGTTGGTTGCAGATCGCATTACCATCAAAGCTAAGGGCAGCAGTTCTGTGCATTTCAGTCCAGTGTCATTGCATAGTTTCCCAGCTTATTTTTAAGCATTCCATTATATCTTTCAACAAGTCCAGCTGATTGTGGATGATAACTGGAGTCAGTGTAGATATTAACTGTGTGTCCTTCAGCCAGAATACAGGCTCGAGTTAACGTAAACAATTCGGCTTGTTGGGCTGAAAAGGAGTCTGGAAGAGAGGCTGTTTCGACAACATTAAACTGGGTCACAATTGCATAAGCCGCTCTAGGTTGGCCCCTATCATTTCGTAAGGCTGATCCGTCAACATAGTACACTAGATTAGGGTTACACATTGGTACATCTGTTAAATTGATACGTGGTTTAGTCACTAATTCGGTTACCATTTCACATGGATGGGGTTCGCCGTCGTCTTCCGTGGGAAGTAGAGTGGCTGGATTTAAGGTTGTACATCTTTTGATGATAAGGTTCGGATTTGATAACAGTTCGACCTCGTATTTAGTGGTTCTTGCGGAGGTTAGGTGTTGGGTGGCACATTTAGTAAGTAAAATCTCGACAGAAGTTACGGAGCTACGGATATACAAAATGGTCTGATGATTTCGAGTTATTGTCTGAGCCTGTTGTACAGTGTAATAAGCTGCTGCCAATGAAGGAAGACATCCTGGTAGTCCGGTGCCACTGGGTCTAGTTGGGTACTGAAATATGCTACCGGTCGCTGCCTGTCCCCATGTAACTGAGTCAAAACAGATTGTGCAAAACCCGACTTGTGATGCACAAATAAATTGAATAGATTAGTGTAATCTGGTAATCCCAAGGCGGGTGCTGAAGTGAGGGACTGCTTAAGACTCTGGAAAGCATTCCGGGATACTTCATTCCACATCCTTTAAGCATTGTGAGAATATAGTAGATTAATTCACAGCTCGTAGGTCATGGACAAACCTCCATTTGTGTGGGCTTCTGAACTGGACGAATCTGTGTGTTACACGGACTTCTCATTTATGCTTATAGTGATTCACAGATCACAGAATGTAAAGTACTTGTTTTCTATTTTATTAAAAGGCTTCCAAACCCAAGATTTTTCCAATGCACTCAAAATGTTGATCAAGGAGATCACCTGAAATATCTCAAAATCCCAATTCAATTACTGTACTGCCACTCTTTATCCCAAAAAAAATCCTCCTACTGAGTTAGAAGCTTTTGTACCAAGATTTTACACCAAGGACAATGAAAGTGTACTCCCCCAGCCTGCACCTCGAGAGACCCACAAAGGCTTTTTAAAAAAAAAAGTCATTACAACTTTTAACCACCGGGACCATGTCTCAACAAACCTATCCTTTGTGCATTTCCTAGCTCCGTAACCTCTCATCCGAATAAATCCACACCTGCGCTTCTAACTTAAAATGTCTTAAACTTCCCACATACAGGACAATACTATGAAGGGTTAAAAAACTTCACTTTGTTTGAAAAAGTGGGTGGAGCTAAAACAAACAGGCAGCTCCACAACCTTTCCAAACAGGTTTCCAGACACAAGGAAAAAAGACAGAAGCACTCTCATTCAAAGACAAGACATTCACGCACTCTCATTCAAAGACAAGACATTCACAAGTCTCTCTCCATTCAATAAAGCTTTTTCTTTTGCTAGCTTCATTTTTTTTTTGAATCCATAAGTCACTATCAGGTTCTCTTTTTTTTTTTTACATTTGATTTACTTCCTCTGTTAATTTTACATGGACTTGAAGAATCGGAACCCAGGCCTTTTCTATTACTTTCCTTTTTTTTTTACCTGGATCTCTGTTTATAAGACACTCCTCTAGACATGTTGTTCTCTCTAAATTAAATGAACCATCGGGTGGAAATGGCCTGTTTTCACCCTTAGTCCACTTTACCGTTTTTGTTTCTTTGGTCAATTGAAGACTGACCACAATTCTGGAGCATGACATAGGCTGGTGTGTCTTTTGTGGTGTTTTAACTTGCTCCGGCACCCATTCTGGATGATTAAGATTTTCCCACAGTTTCTGATCTCACAATCCTTTCGGCCAACCGAGTTCTCTACGCCCACTTCTCCTGGCCGTTACGTGGCCTGAAAAGGCTCTTAATTCGGGCTCAGTCTGGGTGTGTGAGATATGTTGGCACGAACCAATCGTAGTTGATCAATCAGTTACTGTTTCTTTTCTTAATCAATCCTTGTGGGGTTTTTTTTCCCCGAATCACAATTTTCCCTAGTGACTCTTCCCGTTTCTCTAATGGCAATGACTCCCAAAGGTGTTGCACACAACAGTAATACAAGGACAACAAACAATATTCCCGCGAGTACACAAATCATAACCTCTAAACAAATTCTCAGTCTGCGTTGTACGCCACTACAGACCGAGTCCTTAACTTATCCTAATAAAAACTGATAAAACTTAAGGTTCCGTACCCAAACTCTTTGATCGATTGCGCTTTCTTTTTTTTTATAGTCTTATCACATAAGAACCCCTTCCGAATTAAAAACAATAAAAATCTTATCACATAAGAACCTTCGATCGATTAGCGCTTTCTTTTTTCTTTTTTTTTAATAGTCTTATCACATAAGAACCCCTTCCGAATTAAAAACAATAAAAATCTTATCACATAAGAACCTGGAACCCTTTTCGATCGACTAGCGCTCCCTTACCTACTGAAACCTTCCCCGGGCTGTCTCGAGATTTTTTCCAGAACCTGTTCTCTTCTGCTGGCGAGCTGAGAAAGAAATGGTTATAAAAAAAATACCTTTAACTTTTAAATGCCGAGTCTTGTAGATGCAGCACCTCCGCTGTGGACAACAGATTACATATGCGATTCAACAGTGAAGAAACCTCTTGTGAGCAAAAGGCTCACCTTGTTTGGCCACTGAAGCCTTTCACTGGAGAGGCACTATGCCCGTATCCGTTTTACTCACAGGACAGAGAGTATGCATCTCGGTGGAACCTCCAAGTTATAACTGTCGAAATCTCGACCTCTGAAAAGAATGACTCCGACACTTACAGCTCCGGTAGAAGATTCTTTAATTTACTTGCTCGCAAGGGGTAGGTCACACTCAGTCAAGGGCTAAGTGAACACCTCCGAAATGGTTCAGTTTAACAAGATATTTATACAGTAAAACCAAAGTTCTGGCCTCTCCCTGTGTATTGCTCTGTCTCACAGTCAGTGAATACAGATAAAGAGTTAATTACTATATCCTGGTCCTGACATGGTATCCAGATATTTCCTTTTGTCAGGGTAATCAGGAAGCCAAACGGCCATTACTCCATGAGTCATAGGTAATGGGCTATCACCTGTCTTGTATTGTGTCAGGATTGTTCCAATTTCCTGGTCAGTTTATCTGTTTGCATCAAATGGATGAGGTCTCGGAAAGAGATAATGGCTAGAAGATAAGGGTGGGGTGACATGGAACTCCTGTAGTGTAGACAATAGGAGAGCACCATGGGGGGTTACTTGTCTCAGCATGACTTGTCTCCTAGCTGTCTGATGGCCATCAGCCATCTAACAGCAGGTTTAGCTGTTTATGCAAGCTGACTGCTAAAATGCAGAAAGTTCTGGAAGGGACAGGACTCCATTTTAATCAAAAGGCACACAAATACCGTATGGTATCAGCTTAGATAAAAATACTTTCCACACCAGCGGTACGTGGAAAGCGCCGCAACAAAATGTCACCGAATTTCCCGGCGAGCGGGTTTTTTCAAAATGGGTGAAATAGCACCAAAAACCCGGTCGCAAAATCGACGTAATTCTAGCAGAAAAATATGTAGCAATTTGTATTTGATATAAAATAACAATCATCCTGTCCAAACCCGACTAGATCTCTATTTCTCTCCTTCACCCCGAGAATGGATTCAAATGTTAATGTTGCAGCTGTAAAAATCCAGTGTTTACAAGTTAGTTTCTGGAATTTAGCTGAGAACTGTATTGGGTGCAATTAAATTGCCATCTTCAGCCATTGCATGTTATTGGGCTCAATTTTCCCCAGTGCCGTTTTTTGGCGTATTGCAAGAGTTACGACAGTTGTTTTTGGCCCTGAATAGACAAAAAAAATAACTTACAAGTTTCCCTGTTCTATTTCTTGAAATTGGCGCCACGCAGCCTGTCCTTTAGCTTTAGGGGGGTGGAGCTTAATGTCTGCACCGAAAAGAAATGATGCTCCCCCCTGCGCATGCAAGGGGAAAAAATTATGTTTTTTACGTGACTGCTATAGACGCGTATGCCCAGTGCAGCTCCCGGTCTGCATTCAGCCATTTTTAAAGAGCCAGTTGTGTGTGAGAACTTTAATTCTTAGTGGAAAGAATTCTGCAATAGAATATGCAAGGCAGCTCAAAGACCAAGAATTTCTCACAGGATGAAGTGGAGGCACCAGTTACTGTAATTGAGGCCAGATGGCAAGAGCTGGACGCCAGTAGAGGTCACATAAAAGTTTCACCAAAAGAAATGAAGAAACGCTGGAACCAACTTGCAGAAGATTACTGTGCAATGGTGACCACCCCGAGTTCTGGAGGCCAGTGCAATAAGAAGTAGCAGGACCTTGGTCAAGTAGTTAGTGTAAGTAATATTTTCATTTATTCACTGGAATTGCAATTGTAAATGTGAGCATCAGTATATGTCCCACCCAGCAGAAAGATCCCCTCTCTAAAAAGTTATATTTTCATCACTGCAGAGGAAGGTGGCACACAACAAAAGGGAAAGAACTCGAACAGGAGGAGACCCGGCAAATCTGCACCCACTGACATCCTTGGAAGAGAGGGTCGCTACTTTGATGGGTCCTGCCTGGAGAAAAGCAACCACCACTGCACAAGCTGGGCCCACACTTGATGGAGAGGGTAATCCCTGCAAATTCCACAGTCTGGCTTTGCTAAATGTTAAGTGCTGTGCGGGCTAGCCATGCTTCGATTCATGGGGATATCTCCGTCAGTCAGGCTTCGGTTGATGCAATGTGCTATCATTCATCGTGGTCCTTCAAATGAGCCTGCTGCCTGCACTGTGTGAGCCTACTCATGTCACCCTGCCCCTTCCTCTGCTGCTAATCATTTGTCTGTTCTGTTATATTTTGTAGAACTTGCGGCCAACCCTGATGAGGCTGAAGCCGATGCAGAAGAAGATTCAGACACGGACGAGCCTTAAGAGAACATCTTCCAGTGCCACCTTCCAGACCAAGAGCATGGGTGTGAGGGGGAGGGGTAGGGGAAGGGGATGGATGAAGTCCCCGCTCTTGTACTCACTCTGGCGGAGGTGCAGGTGCTGCCGATTGTGGTGCCAGGCCCTTTCCTGAGTGGAACGAGTGTTGGAACATTCCATGGTTTCTCACAGTCCGAGGCTGGGGATTCCAGTGGTGTGCAGCAAGGCACACCCAGGGCCCCAGTGTCCGAAGCTGCGGGATCCAGTGGGGTGCAGCGAGCCACACCCAGGGTGAGGAGGGGAAGGAGAGCTCGACAGCTCTCTCCTGAGGTGCAGGATCTAACAGATGTGGTTCAGATGATGGCAATGAGTGCGGAGAGCATTGACCTTACGCGATCACTCCTGGACACCGTCAGTGGGGTGGGTGAAGAGGTATCGGGACTGTCGGGAGAAGTAACAATACTCTCACGAGAATTGGGAACACTATTCGGCACATGAGGGAGGGAATGTCGCAAATAGTTGAGACACTATCAGGGCACATAAGAGCGAGAATGACGGAGTTGGCTGCTGCAATAACGGAACACGACCAGACCCCACAGCCATTAACCACTGCCACTCTCACTCCAATCCCCAGACCAGGCTCTGAAGAGGCCCAAGCCGGGCCTTCCACATTATTGCCTGCCCACACCCCCCATCAAGAAGTGCACATTACCTGAGATGCTCAAAAAAAATAAGCTTGATACCAACCCGAGAAATGCTGCACCACCACCTTTGGGCAGGGGTGGAGTCACCAAGACGAAGCACAGCGGGTGGTCTTAGAATAAGGTGGAGGCGAGGTGCAGCCTTTCTTTGCTGCTGTTGTTATTGTTATTATTGTTGTTACTTTTGTAACTGTTCTCAAATTAAACGTTTTTTGTAAGTTATGTAAATTTACATGTTTAAAAGTTTGTAAGTGATCTTAACTGAAAACTTTAAAGTTTGATACAAGAATATTTTTATTAAAGTTAATTGGAAACAAGTTTGAAACTTTTGAATAATATATATTTTTAAATTATAACTGAATCATTTCCATTATTAACACAACTTTTTGAAGTATAGAAGAATCATTTCCATTATTTGTTCCATTACAAACACAACTTTTTGAAATAAAGAAGAATCATTTGCATTATTTTTCAATTAACACAACGCAACATTACGGAACAGATCCAAACACTAAACATGGTCCATGTGGAATCGTTGCCACTGAGCCTTGAGGCAGGAAAGTGTTCACAGACGAGCTGCTGGTACAAGGCTCGAGCAATCATTAAAGTGGTACAATGGCCCGCCTACCTCCGTCATCATGCTCCAGTTTCAAGTAGTTGCATGGCTTCCTCATCCTTGTCCTCATCCTCCTCCTCATCATCTGCATCTTCTTCCTCATCATCAGCCACTCTCACCTCAGGTGGGTCTTCTACTACTAGCTGCTGCTGCCTCATGATGGCTAAGTTATACAGCATGCAGCACACAACAGTGAACTGACTCACAATCTCAGGGGAGTATCGCAAGTAGCCTCCGGGATGGTCCATGCATCGGAAACACTGCTTCAATATGCCAATGGCCCTCTCTATTATGCTGTGTGTGGCAATGTCCTACATGTTGTATTACCCATCAGGTTCCGTCCGTATTACACGTAGGGGCGTCATGAGCCAGGTGGCGAGGCCTTACGCTTTATCTCCCAGCAGTCAGATCTGCCCTTCTGGCTGCTGTTGAAACATGGCAGATATAGCACTCTCGCGTAGGATGAATACATTGTAGGTGCTCCCAGGGTATCTCGCATCAACTGCAATGATGCGATGCATGTCGTCACACACGAGGCACATTCACGGAATGGAAGCCTTTTCTGTTCCTGTTCTTTTCAGAATCCTTCAAAGGTGCTTGCAAGGCGATGTGGGTACAATCGATGCAGCTCTGTACCTTTGGGAAGCCAGCAATTCTGGAGAAGCCCACAGCCCCATCACGCATTACCTGAGTGATCATGGGGCTTTATGTCGTCTTTCCTCTGGGCATATAGTGCAGCAGTCACCTGCTGAGTGCACATAGGTGTTGTGTTATGTATGTAAACCTGTAAATACCATGTCTAACCACCAGAGGACTTATCCCCTGGAGTCTCAAGGAAATGCACAATCCCTTGCGAGCACCTGTACATGAGGAGGCCTCACAGACTGGAGAGGCACTCTGAGATCTGTAATAAAGGACTACGGTCAAACCTTATTTTGAGCTTGCAGCATCTAGTCTGACTCTTTATTGAAGACATAACAACTGACGACGAGATACAAATGATGAACCCCACTGCGACAATGCAGAGTACCTTGGGCATCCTGGATACATTTTCAGAGGGAGATGATTGCGAAACCTTCGTGGAGCAACTCGACCAATATTTCGTGGCCAACGAGCTGGAAGGAGAACCGAACGCTGCCAAACGAAGGGCGATGCTCCTCATCGTTTACGGGGCACCAACATATGGCCTCATGAAAAATCTGCTTGCTCCAGCGAAACCCACAGGAGCATCTAAACCCGAAGGAAAGCATTCTGATGGCGAGATATCGGTTCTACATGAGGTCTGAAGGCCAGGAAGTGGCGAGCTACGTCGCCGCGCTAAGGCGCCTTGCAGGACATTGCGAATTTGAAGGACACTTGGAGCACATGCTCTGGGACTTCTTTGTACTTGGCATTGGCCATGAAGTAATACTTCGCAAACTTTTGACTGTAGAGACTCCAACTTTGAGTAAAACCATAGCGATAGCCCAGGCGGGCGTTTATCGCCATCAGTGACAATACCAAACAATTTTCTCAACACACTAGTGCTGCTACAAGTACTGTGAACAAAGTAATGTTGTTTTCAAATCGAAATGTACAGGGCAGGACTTACACGCCTGCAGCTGCACATCCGCAGATGACTCAGAGCCCACCATCAAGGGTGGAGAATACAAGGCCATTAATACCTTGTTGGCACTGCGGGGGTGATCATCATTTCCGTTCATGCCGCTTCAAAGGATACATTTGCAAGGGCTGTGGAACAATGGGACAACTCCAACACATGTGCAGGTGAGCTGCAAACCCTGCTAATCCTGCAAACCACCATGTTGCAGAGGAGGACAGATCCACGGTGGATCACGATGAACCAGAGCCTCAGACCTCGGGGGCAGTGGTATATCGTAGGACACATTTACCACAAAGTGTCCCCCTGTTATGCTGAAGGTTGAATTAAATGGACTCCCGGTGTCCATGGAGCTGGACTCTGGCGCAAGCCAGTCCATAATGAGCAAAAATATTTTCGATAAATTGTGGTGCAGCAAGGCCTCAAGGCCAGTCCTGACTCCCATTCGTACTAAACTGAGAACGTACACAAAGGAACTGATTCCCATAATCGGCAGTGCTACCGTAAAGGTCTCCTACAATGGAGCGGTGCACGTGTTACTACTCTGGGTGGTACCGGGCGATGGCCCCACGCTGTTCGGCAGGAGCTGGCTGGGAAAGATACGCTGGAACTGGGACGACGTCCCAGCGCTTTCGTCCGTTGACGACACCTCATGTGCCCTGGTCCTAAACAAATTCCCCTCACTGTTAGAACCAGGCATCGTGAAGTTCCAAGGAGCAAAAGTGCAGATCCATTTGATTCTGAGAGCGCGACCCATCCATCACAAGGTGAGAGCAGTACCGTACATGATGAAAGGGTGGAGATCGAGCTGGACAGGCTGCAATGAGAGGGCATCATTTCACCGATCGAATTCAATGAGTGGGCCAATCCAATTGTTCCTGTCCTCAAAGGAGATGGCACCGTCAGAATCTGTAGCGATTACATAGTAACTATCAATCGTTTCTCCCTGCAGGATCAATACCTGCTACCAAAGGTAGATGACCTATTTGTGATGCTGGCCGGAGGGAAAACGTTCATGAAGCTGGACTTGACCTCGGCCTACATGATGCAGGAGCTGGAGGAATCATCGAAGGGCCTCACCTGCATCAACACGCACAAAGGTCTCTTCATTTACAACAGATGCCCGTTTGGGATTCGATCGGCCGCGGCGATATTCCAGAGGAACATGGAAAGCTTGCTGAAGTCGATCCCGTGCACCGTGGTCTTCCAGGACAACATCTTGTTTACAGGTCGGAACACCGTCGAGCACCTGCAGAACCTGGAGGAGGTTCTTAGTTGGCTTAATCACATGGGGCTCAGGCTAAAATGCTTGAAGTGCGTTTTCCTGGTGCCTGAACTGGAGTTCCTGGAGAGAAGAATCGCGAAGGATGAATTCAGGCCCAACCGATTCGAAGACGGCGGCAATCAAGAATGCACCGAGACCACAGAACGTGATGGAGCTGCGGTCATTTCTAGGACTCCTGAACTATTTTGATAACTTCTTACCGGGTCATAGCACATTGATGAACCCCTGCAGTCGTTACTGCGTAAAGGAGATGAATGGGTATGCGAATGGGTAAAAGCCAAGAAAATGCCTTTGAGAAAGCAAGGAAGTTGTTATGTTCAAACAAATTGCTTGTGTTGTACAATCCATGTAGGTGTTTGGTACTAGCATGTGATGCGTCGTCGTACGGGGTCGGGTGTGTATTGCAACAAGCTAATGAATTTGCAAAATTGGAACCGGTTGCTTGTGCATCCAGAAGCCTGTCTAAGGCTGAGAGAGCTTACAGCATGATTGAAAAAGGTGTTAGCGTGTGTTTACGGGGTAAAGAAAATGCATCAATATCTGTTCGGGCTCAAATTTGAATCAGAAACTGACCATAAGCTGCTTATATCCTTCTTTTCTGAAAGCAAGGGGATAAATACGAATGCATCGGGCCGCATCCAGAGATGGGCGCTCCGTTGTCCACGTACAACTATGCCATCTGCCACAGGCCAGACACAGATGCTCTCAGTAGGCTGCCATTGCCCACCACAGGGGTGGAGATGGCACAACCCGCAGATTTAGTTATGGTAATGGAAGCATTGGAGAGTGAGCAATCACCTGTTACAGCCTGCCAGATTAGAACCTGGACGAGCCAGAACCCCTTACTGAGCTTAGTAAAAAACTGTGTGCTCCATGGGAGTTGGTCTAGTGTCCCGTTAGAGATGCAGGAAGAAATAAAGCCGTACCAGCAGCGCAGAGATGAAATGTCTATACAGGCAGACTGCCTTCTGTGAGGCAATCAAGTAGTGTTTCCCGAGAAGGGCAGACACACCTTCATCAATGACCTCCACATCACCCAACCAGGCATCGTACTGATGAAAGCGATAGCCAGATCCCACGTTTGATGGCCCGGTATCGATGCAGACATTGAGTCTTGCGTGCGCAAATGTAACACATGTTCACAGTTAAGCACCACTAAATTTATGGTCCTGGCATCCAAACCGTGGTCCAGGGTCCATGTCAACTATGCAGGCCCATTCTTGGGAAAAATGTTCTTAGTGGTTGTAGATGCGTACTCCAAATGGATTGAATGTGTGATAATGTTGGCAAGCACGTTCGCTGCCACCATTGAAAGCCTGCGGGCCATGTATGCCATGCACGGTCTGCTTGATGTACCTGTAAGTGACAATGTGCCATGCTTTACCAGTGCCGAGTTCAAGGAGTTCATGATCCGCAATGGGATCAAACATGTCACATCTGCCCCGTTCAATCCAGCATCCAATGGTCAGGCTGAACGAGCAGTTCAAACAATCAAGCAGAGCTTGAAAAGGGTAACTGAAGATTCACTGCAGACTCGCTTGTCCCGAGTCCTGCTTAGTTACCGCACAAGACCCCACTCACTCACTGGGGTCCTTCCCGCAGAACTGCTCATGAAAAGGGCACTTAAGATAATGCTCTCGCGAGTCCATCCTGATCTACACGAACAGGTAGCGAGCAGGCGGCTTCAACAGAATACATATCATGGTCACACAAATGTGTCACTTGAAATTGAGATAAATGATCT
Source organism: Pristiophorus japonicus (assembly GCF_044704955.1). Classification (NCBI taxonomy): domain Eukaryota; kingdom Metazoa; phylum Chordata; class Chondrichthyes; family Pristiophoridae; genus Pristiophorus; species Pristiophorus japonicus. The sequence goes on along the minus strand of NC_091980.1, from coordinate 132,853,972 downwards.
TGTATTTGAGCTGAACTGTTGACAAGGTCCCAACTGGCTTCCTGGCACTGTTTTGGCCAAAAAGGGGAGTAGGGTGTTTGTGGTCAAACTGTCAAATTGACTCACCTGCAGCATACACTTGGACCAAACCAAACTCAGATTTATAGACTATCCAGAACAACCCACAATAGATGACCTTTTTTGACCCTCCAACACACACACAAATGGCAACCGACCCAGCGGTTGACCACGAAGCAGAACCCATCACCCACAGCAGCCCAGCAGGACTCACCACCCCGAGCAGCCCAGCAAGACCAGTTTCGCAGCAGCCCAGTGAGGGTCCAACAAACGACTCACCAAAACCAGCATTTGCACCGAGACAATCAACCAGGGAAAGGAAGGCCCCAGATCGATTCACATTGTAAATAGTTACACTTTTGACTTTGGGGGTAATGTTGTTATGTATGTAAACCTCTAAATACCATGTCTAACCACCAGAGGGCTTATCCCCTGGAGTCCCAAGGGAGCCCACAATGCCTTGGGAGCACCTGTATATAAGGATGCCTCACAGGCTGGAATGGCACTCAGTGATCTGTCATAAAGTATTGCGGTCACACCTTACTTTGAGCTTGCAGCATCTAGTCTGACACTTTATTCAAGGCATAACATGTTGCATGTTGAGAAATGGTGCACACATGCCCAGTTGTGGCCAGGAATGATCCAGATGCATAAAATGAAAGTGCAGCTGTAACCTTCACTTCAAGTGACAAAGCAGTCCTCCTGATGCTTCTAGGTTGCAAGTCTGTTTTACTAATGTTCAGATCTCGGTTAAAAGTTCTTTGTGGAAATGCAGCCTTCTCACACAGTCTGCATCACTCAGGTGCAGGTATGAACACTTGTGTCGATATACCTGACATGGGGAAGCCATCCTGCCCATCATCCTACGTGCTCCGCGGTCCCTCATGCGACGACGTCGAATCAGTCGTCCCCTCCGCAGCACCATCATCCAGGAGGCTTGCACGAGGTATGCATTGTCAATATTTCCCCCATAATTAAATTGTATCTTTGCAACAAGCTCAAAGTAGCAGGACAAGGAGTTAAAGCTGCTCTCCTCTCTCTCTCCCCATGGTCGATGCCCTAGTGGGTCGGTTCGCAGAATCACTCCCTCGCCTGGACACAGGAGCTCAGCAAACATACCACATGCTTCTTTTGATGCTGCTGTATAGTGCAAGGGTTCTCATCCCTTCAGTTCCGTTTCCATCACCTCCCCGGGCTCCTTTTGAAGCCGAGCCCCGAGCCCCTGTGTCCGGGCGAGGGATTGATTCCGTTTGCTGACGCTCCGACCCTCGAGCCCGGTGGGGAGACGTTCGGTGGTGGTGTGGCACTTTGAAAAAAATCCAAAATTAAAGAATTGCACTAGACTTTCATTTTCTCCATTTTGAGTTTTAAAAAAGAAAGCTTCATCATGCAGATTATTTGTTTTCTTGACTCCCTCCAAAATTTTGCATAAAAACAGTGGCGTCCTTTTGCATCGATTTTTTAATGCGCGCTGGTTTTTCTTAAATGCCCAGAAGCTGTTTTGGGAGTGGTCACATACGCCGTCCTGGAAAAAATGTAAGTTGGCCAAACTTGCTTAAATGTGTAAAACTGGGGCAGATATCATGATCCACCCCGTATGATGCAAAAAAAATCCTAACCTAAAAAAATCGTAACTAACTGAGTTACGTTAACGCAGAAACTTTGGGGAAACTTAGATATTTTAATTTACACCAAAAAAAGCGGCGTGCGCCAAAAAAACGGTGCAGATAACTGGAGAAAATTGAGCCCAATGTCTTTGCAATTCTCAAAGGCACCTTTGGGGTATTGATTACACAAAATTTCATACACTGACAAGCCACAATTGCTCGAGTCATATTAGCATGGTTTGAGGATTGGCTGACTAACAGAAAACAGACAGTCAGGGTAAATGGGTAATTTTTCGGTTGGCAATCAGCAACTAGTGGGGTGCCACAAGTATCAATGCTGGGGCCTCAACTATTTATAATCTATATTAATGACTTGGATGAAGGGACCGAGTGTAATATAACCAAGTTTGGTGATGACACAAAGATGGGTGGGAAAACAAATTGTGAGGAGGACACAAAAAATCTGCAAAGGGGTATAGACAGGCTAAATGAGTTGGCAAAAATTTGGCAGATGAAGTATAATGTAGGAAAATATGAATTATCGACTTTGCCAGAAAAAATAGAAAAGCAGATTATAATTTAAATGGAGAAAAATTGCAAAGTGTTTCAATACAGAGGGACCTGGGGGTCCTTGTGCATGAAACACAAAAAGTTAGTATGCAGGTTACAGCAAGTAATCAGGAAGGCACATGGAATGTTGGCCTTTATTGCAAGGGGGATAGAGTATAAAAGAAGGGAAGTCCTGCTACAAATGTTCAGGGTATTGGTAAGGCCACACCTCGAGTACTGTGCACAGTTTTGGTCTCCGTATTTAAGAATGGATATACTTGCATTGGAGGCTCTTCAGAGAAGGTTCACTAGGTTGATTCCAGAGATGAGGGGGTAGATTTATGAAGATAGGTTGAGTAAATTGGGTCTACACTCATCGGAGGTCAGAAAAATGAGCGGTGATCTTTTCAAAACATATAAGATAATGGGAGGGCTGGACAAGATGGAAGCAGGCAGTATATCTCCAGGCATGGGGAAACTAAAACTAGAGGGCTGCCCATTTAAAATTGAGATGAGGAGGACTTTCTTCTCTTAGAGGAGTGTAAATCTATGGAATTCTCTACCCCAGAGAGCTGTTGGGGCTGAAGATCGACAGATTTTGGAATGATAAGTGAATAAAGGGTTATGGGAAGCGGGCAGTGAAGTGGAACTGAGTCCATGATCAGATCAGCCATGATCTTATTAAATAGCGGAGCAGGCTCAAGGGGTCAAATGGCCTACTCCTGCTCCTATTTCTTGTGTTCCTTTGTTCTTGTGAGTCGGCCTGGGTTTGCATGCTGATGGGATTGACAGCTTCATGTATCTGACAAAGTCTTCAGCTCACTTGGTGAAAGACTTTACAGGTGCTCGTGTTTTAAGAATTACATCGAACTTACAGCACAGAAAAAGATCATTCGGCCCAACTGGGCCATGCCATGGTTTATGCTCCATGTGAGTCTCCTCCCACCCCACTTCATCTAGGCCTATTAGAATATCCCTCTCTTCTTTCTCCCTCGTGTTTATCTAGCTTCCCCTTAAAATCATTTATGCTCTTTGCATTCAGAGTTATTACTGTGGGTAGCTCAGTAAACGTACCACGACTGCTGTAGACTTTCTGTTAAGCTGTGTGAGCAAAGAAGTGAGTAACTACGATACAGATCAGCAATATCTGAGCTCAAGGCCAGCATTTATTGCCCATATTTATTGCTTATTGAAGGAGTGCAGCGAAGGTTCACCGGACTAATTCCTGGGATGGCAGGACTGACATATGAAGAAAGATTGGATCGGCTAGGCTTATACTCACTGGAATTTAGAAGAATGAGAGGGGATCTCATAGAAACATATAAAATTATGATGGGACTGGACAAGTTAGATGCAGGAAGAATGTTTCCGATGTTGGGGCAGTCCAGAACCAGGGGTCACCGTCTAAGGATAAGGTGTAAGCCATATAGGGCCGAAATGAGGAGAAACTTTTCCACCCAGGGAGTGGTGAATCTGTGGAATTCTGTACCACAGAAAGTTGTTGAATCCAGTTCGTTGGATATATTCAAGAGGGAGTTAGATGTGGCCCTTACAGCTAAAGGGATCAGGGGGTATGGAGAGAAGGCGGGAGTGGGGTGTTGAAGTTGCATGATCAGCCATGATCATATTGAATGGCGGTGCAGACTTGAAGGGCCGAATGGCCCGCTGCTGCACCTATTTTCTACGTTTCTATCTTTCTTTATATCTAATTGCCCATGAAGGTGCTGGTGAGCCGCCTTGTACAACTGAGTGGTTTGCTAGGCCATTTCAGAGGGCATTTAAGAGTCAACCACCTGGCTGTAGGCCTGGAGTCATATATAGGCCAGACCGGGTCAAATGGCATATTTCTTTTCCGAAGCATATTCGTGAACCAGCTGGATTTTTATGACAATCCGACAAGTTTCATGATCACCAGCATTGATACTAGCTTTTTATTCCAGAGTTATTGAATTAATTAACTGAATTTAAATTCCCCAGCTGCTGTAGTGGTATCTTTTCTCTGGATCATTAGCCCCAGTATCTGGATTACTTATCCAGTAACATAACCACTATTCTATCATATCCCACACAGAATACCCTATTGGGCATGGTTCTGGGACCCATTCCACCCCACCTCATGGCTGGTGAGTAAGTCGCACTTGATAGCATTGTCGATGACACGTCTGAGGCATGTAGATTGGTGAGGACAAGGTCAAATAGGTTTTTCCCTTCTGTTGGTTCTCTCACCACCTGTCGCAGGCCCAAACTGGCAGCTATGCCTTCAGGACTCAGCCAGCTCGGTCAGTAGTGGTGCTACTGAGCCACTCCTGCTGATGGACATTGAAATCCATTGCTGCAATCAGTGCTTCTTGCAAGTGATTTTCAACATGGAGGAGTATTGATTGATCAGCTGAGGGAGGGCAGTAGATGGTAATCAGCAGGAGATTTCCTTGCCCATTTTTGACCAGACCTCATGAGACTTCATGCGGTCCGGCGTCAACATTCAGGATCCCAGGGTCACTTCATCCCTTTTGTATTCTGCTGAGCCACCACCTCTGGTGGGTCTGTCCTGCCGGTGAGACAGGACATACTCAGGGATGGTGATGGAGGAGTCTAGGACATTGACTGAAAGGTATGATTCTGTGAGTATGACTATGTCAGGCTGTTGCTTGACAAGCCTGTGGGACAGGTCTCCCCATTTTGACACAAGTCCCAGATGTTAGTGAGATGGACTTTGAAGGGTCGACTGGACTGGGTGTGCCATTGTCTTGTCCAAAGCTAGTGCCGAGTTCGATGCCGGGTGGTCCGTCCTGTTTTACTCTTATTGATGTTTCTTGTAGCAGTTTGTTACAACTGAGTGGCTTGCGAGAACATTTCAGAAGGCAGTTAAGTGTCAATTGCTGTGGGTTTGGAGACACATATAGGCCAGACCGGGGAGGACGGCAGATTTCCTTCCCTAAGGACATTAGTGAACAGATGGGTTTTTACAACAATCTGATAGCTCCCTGGGCAACATTACTGATACTAGCTTTTTATTCCAGATTTTTATTTGATTAACGAAATTTACATTCCGCAGCTGCCATGGTGGGACTTTTACTCATGTCTCTTGATCATCAGTCCAGGCCTCTGGATGACCCGTCCAGTAGCATAACTACTATGTTACCGTACTTAGCTTCCCAAGAAGCCCGGGGGCAAGGTAGAAGCCAAGCCGGGGATAGGGGCAGAAGCGGGAGGCCATTTGGTCAGGGATGAGGCAGCAGCGGGGGGCCATTTGCGAGCCGTTGACTGGGATGGGGAGATTCAGCATGAAAACACTACCAGGCCAGGTACAGCATGGATACAAAAGCAAAATACTGGATGCTGGAACAAAAGCGGTAAATGCTGGAAATCTCAGCGGGTCGGCACGGGAAAAATCAGCACGGGTTAGCTGCAGAGTAAACTGTAGAACAACACGTTACCCTGGAAACCCAAATGCTCGGGCATGCGCAGAATGGGGCCTCAGTTTTGAGGCGCTATTAATAAGCTCCACCCACAGAAGCTAAGGCCTTTCTGCGCGGCGCCAAATTCAAACAGAAAAATGTCGACACTTCGGATTTTTTTTGGAGCTACTTTGGCTTAAAAAATTGGTCGTTAATCTTAAATAGCGCCAAAAAAAGGCAATGTGGAATCTTGGGCCCTTGGAACTTTTATTTATTCCCCCTTATAAAGCGGGCATTTATGGTTGATGTTTTTCCCAATTGATTAGCCTGAAGAGTAGAGGATTCATTTAAACCTGTATTATGGATATTTGAACTGAGTTTGAGGAAAGTTAGGACAATTGGGATCCTCATTGAGTTGTCAGCCAATGATGCTCATTCTTCAAAAATCTGACTGGCTCTGGGAGTCCATCCCCCTCCTCCCTTAAGTTGATTGGTGCTCTGAGAGGCTGCAACTTCTGATTGGGTATTGAGGACCGTCACTCATTATCGAGGCTGCCACACCCTGGATTATCCCTCAGTATAAATACAGGAGTTTGAGGTTGGTTAAATCTCAGTTTGTTGCTACAACAAAGGTTAGATTTGTGAAAAAGAATCAAGATGGCTTCTCAAGTGCATCAGAACTACCACCAGGACTGTGAGGATGCTGTCAACAAGCAGATCAACATGGAGCTCTATTCCTCCTATGTTTATCTCTCCATGGTGAGTTTTGCATTTTAGACCACTTCACAATGGAGACTATGTAATGTGAATTTATTAAATTCTGTTATATCCAGCCCACCTATTTGGAGTATCTTGAATCTTAACAACTCACTTTCTTGTGCTCCTTTGAGTTTTTATTGAAGTTTATTTGAATACATTCTGTGCTCAATACATGGAACTCATAAATTGTATCCTCATTCTAATGCACTCCATTGACTTTGAGGGTCTATAATATTTAAGCTAGACCCTTTAAGAAGGATGTAAGGAAGTATTCTTTCCTGCAAGGGTGGTGCCAATCTGGAACACTTTTTCCCCTGCTCCCACCACTGAAAAATCAAGTCTTTGATGCTGGGCTCTGGTTTTTCATTGGGTAAGGATATCAAAACATTGTTTCCTTGCCCATGCACATACAAGTTCAGTGAGACTTTGAACCCTTGAAAGAAAGTCAAATTTGAATTTATGTAATGTACACAGTTATGGGTCTGCTATGCAATACCAAACTACCTTTTTTAAATTTCTTCATAGTCCTTCTACTTTGACCGGGATGATGTTGCCCTGCGTCACTTTGCGGAGTTCTTCAAGGAGCAGTCACATGAGGAACGTGAACATGCTGAGAAACTGATGAAATTCCAGAATCGTCGTGGAGGACGGATCATCTTAACGGATATCAAGGTTGGATTCAATAAAGGAGTGGCCTTCTGTCCAGCTCCCCTTCGACTGATTGTTCCCAGTACATTCTGAAGCAATTGGTTCCAATTTACAACACAGGCCATTTGGCCAAACTGGTCTTTGTCTTTGTTTATACTCCAGCGAGCCTCCTCCCACCTTGCTTCATCTTGCCCTCTCAGCATATCATTCTATTCCTTTCTCCAAATGCACTTGCCTAGCTTACCCTTAAATACATCTATGCTATTTGCCTCATCAATGTGACTCCAGTGGTTGTGATAGCATAATGGCAATTTTATATTCTCACACATGGGTTCATGGTAAAGTAGACTTTTTATTGAACCCCTAATTTCCGTCAATACTTTTTAATGTTTGTTTAATCCATTGTAAGTGCACTGTTGGAACTTTCTTTCTTTCCAGAAACCAGAGCAGGATGAGTGGAGCAATGGTCTGGAGGCGATGCAGAGAGCTCTGCAGATGGAGAAGAATGTGAACCAGAGTCTGCTGGATCTGCACAAACTCTCCACTGAGAGGACAGATCCTCATGTAAGTTGTTAATAATTTAATGTGGGCTTTTGGGTAAGTTGGAGGCTGTGGCACTTTGCTGTTGTTGGGGCTAATTAAAAGATCTCCAGATTTGAGTTGGTGTCTCCCTATGTACTTTTTGTTTGGGAAGGGATGGGGAAAGTTGACCTACTTTGGACAGTGACTTGTAAATGTGTCCCTGTGATCCCATGATCTGAGCACCTAATGATGCAGTAATTCCATCAATCTCAATTGCATCACTTGACTCTCCTCCAGTTCAAGAAAATTAAAATCCAAATTCTGAAGGGAAGCTGACATTCCTTGATATCTGCTGCTGGACATAACTAGTTTTCCCTCTTTCAGTTGTGTGACTTCCTGGAGACCCACTACTTGGATGAACAAGTGAAGATGATCAAGAAGCTTGGAGATCACATCACCAACCTGAAGAGACTGGGAGCCCCTGAGAATGGCCTGGGAGAGTACCTGTTTGACAAGCACACCCTGGGGGGTGGGGGGGAAGTGACTAAACTGACTGGATCAAGCACTTTGTGTTTAGTACATGTATTTATATAATGGGTACCCCTGTCCTGTAGGGAATGATGGCTTCTGACTTTGTACAAAGATCTGAGACATTTCCTCTTGTGAAATGTAACATAACTGTAAATAAACTGTACAATATTGGACTGGGTTTTATCTCCTTGTATATTTGAGTGGTTGCTTATTATTCAATTAAAATAATGTGGTTTACATCACACCAGAATTAGCTGGAGCTGTGCAACAAATATAGGATTTAATCCTATGAAATTTGTTTTTTCTCTAGTGTAATGTCGATGTATTGAATTGAATGGTAAGACACATGTTGCAAGGTCTAAAATTTACATTTAGACCATTAACAGCCCATCAGCTATTGACTGAGGGTCAAAGCATAGGCAGAGGTACAGTTTAAGGAGACTCTTAAATAGGTTTAGGAAAGGGAATGTATGAACTAGACAGCTGAATTAAAAATACCTGTTCCCACTTTTGAACATTCTCTCAGCCTTTGATAAATGACAACTCCATACAACAAAATACAAGTTGCTGTAATGTGTGTTACACAAGGAGTGTTTCCCAGTATGTTGAGTTTCACCTCTTCAGACAGTGAAGAAAAAGTCCTGGGTTAACTTCCTATTTAATAATTGCACTGGCCCTGGAGTTAGCAGGTTGTATTCAATAGTTGCTGCAGATCCTGTTTGGTTATTATTGCAGGTTGTTCAGTAACTGAACTCACCACTGGTCTGTAGATGTTCTGTTAAGCTTTGTAGGCAGAGCTGCAACTGCTGTACAGACCAGCAATGTCTGAGTGCATTGAACCCCAGGCACTACAATTGGGTGAGGAGGGAAAGCAACAGGTGACATCAGCTTGCTGTCACAGCTTCAGTGGATACCTGCGTGTGGTGGTTCTAGGACAGATTTTCATCTGCTCAATCCTACCTCATGGCTAAATAACTTGCCAACATGACCGTGGTTCACATGAATAAATAATTAGGTAAGTTATTGAATGAATACCTGTGCAATTGTACTCCAACATATCTTCTGAAAGGAGTATATTTATTTCATTAAAGGCACAAAGCAAAAGGCCCAAGCAGTTAAACACACACCTCTGGATAAACATTTACCTCACCCCCAGCTCCAATGCCTAATACCTCAATTCATCAACCCAATGTATCCATTTGTATTTAGACTCATTGTGCATTTCATACCAAATAGCAATTAATCTGTCCAAATCCACAGGGCTCTCCATTTCTCTCCTTCACCCCGATGAATGGATTCAAATGTAAATGCTACAGCTGTAATAATCCAGTGTTTACAAGTTTGTTTTAGGAATTTAGCTGAAAACTGTATTTGTTGCAATTAAAGTGCCATAAGCCATTCCATGTTAATGTCTTTGCAACTCTCAAAGGCACTTTTTGGGTATCGATGTTGCAATATTTCATATATTGATGAGCGACAATTCCACGAGTCGGCCAGGGTTTGCAGCTGATGGGTTTGGCAACTTTCTGTTTCTGACAAAGTCTCAAGCTCACTCGATTTGAAAAACTTCACAGGTGCCCGTGTTTTAAGAATTACATCGCATTCACAGCACAGAAAAAGACCATTCAGGCCCAACTGGGCCATGCTGTGGTTTATGCTCCATGTGAGCCTCCTCACTCCCCACTTCATCTAGACCTATCAGCATATCCTTCTATTCCTTTATCCCTCATGTGTTTATCTAGCCTCTCCTTAAATGCATCTGTGCTCTTTGCATTCAGAGTTATTACTGTGGGTAGCTCAGTAACTAAACGTATCACTGCTGCTATAGACTTCCTGTTGAGCTGTGTGGGCAAAGAAGCAAGTAACTGCCATACAGACCAGTAATGTCTGAGCTCAAGGCTTCATTTATTGCCCATCTCTAATTGACCTTGAAGGTGAACCGCTTTGTAGCACTGAGTGCCTTGCTGGGCCATTTCAGAGGGCAGTTGATAGTCAGCCACTTTGCTGTGGGCTTGGAGTCACATATAGGCCAGACTGGGTAAGGACGGCAGATTTATTTCCTTAAAGGAAATTAGAGAATCACATGGGTTTTTATGATAATCTTCTAGTTCCACGATCACCTGTAGTAGCTTTTTATTCCAGATTTATTTGTTTAATTGAATTTATATTCTGCAGAACCGGTGGTGGGATTTTGCCTCTATCAGTAGTCCAGGCCTCTGCATTACTTATCCAGTAACATAACCACTATTGTGTCATACCCCACGTAGAATACACGATTGGGCGTGGTTCTGGGACCTCTCCCACCCCACGTCATGGCTGACTAACCTGTGAACACTCACTGACTCGGCTCCCACATGAATAAGGAATTGGGCAAGGAATACGTGTGGGATTGTACTCCAACAAAGTATAATCCTCCTGAAATGAGTAAATGTATTTCACTAAATGCATAAAGGTTATTTATGCATTTGGTGAATAATGCATAATTCACAAAACGAGTTAAATTGTCAAGTCAAATAGATACTTCTCCTGAAACTTTCACACCCCCGATTCTCCGCCCCGCCATGTCTGTTCCATCAATTTATAAATCCAATACCAGCAGCTCCTTCATAAATGTATCCATTTGTATTTTGTCCAATTGTGAATTTCATACCAAATAGCAATCATCCTTTCCAATCCTACTGGATATCTCTTTGTCCCCTTCTTGTCCATGAATAGATTCAAATGTTGTTGATGCCGAAGGTCCAATAATCCAGTGTTTACAAGTTCATTTAGGAACTTTGCTGAGAACTGCACTGGGTGCAATTAAATTGTCTCATTTAGTCTTTCCATGTTAATGTCTTTTTAATTCTTTCCAGGCTGTGGGTGCCACTGGCAAGGATGGCATTTATTGCCCATCCCTAATTTTACTTGACAAGATGGTAGTGAGCGACCTTCTTGAGCTGCTGCAGTCCTTGTGATGAAGGTACTCCCACTATGCCGTTATAGAGGGAGATCAATGATTTTGACCCAGTGCCAATGAAGGAATAGCGATATATTTCCAAGTGAGGGAAATTGCAAGTGATGGTGTTCCCATGTGCCTGCTGCCCTTGTCCTTCTAGTTGGTGGAGGTCGCGGGTTGGCAAATACTGCCAAAGAAGCCTTGGTGAGTTGTAGCGGGGAATCTTGTAGATGGTACACAATGCAGCCATGGTGAAGGCAGTGAATATTGAAGGTGGTGGATGGGATGCCAATCAAATGAGCTGCTTTGTTCTGGATGTGTCGAGCTTCTCGAGGGTTGTTGGAGCTGCACTCGTCCAAGCAAGTGCAGAGTATTCCATCACACTCCTGACTTGTGCCTTGTAGATGGTGGAAAGGCTTTGGGGAGTCAGGAGGTGTGACACTCGCTGCAGAATACCTGGCCTCTGACCCGCTCTTGTTACCACAGTATTTATGAGAGTGGTCCATTTATGTTTCTCTTCAATGGTGACCCCCAGGTATTAATAGTAGGAGATTCGGCAATGGTAATGCTGCTGAAAGCAAGGGCAGGTGCTTAGACTCTTGCTTGTTGAAGATAGTCATTGCCTGGCACTTGTGTGGTGCAAATGTTACTTGCCACATGTCAGCCCAAGCCTGAATGTTGTCCAGGTCTTGCTGAATGTGGTCATGGACTACTTCATATTCTGAGGAGGTGCAAATGGAACTGAACACTGTGCAATCATCAGTGAACATTCCCACTTCTGACCTTATGATGGAGCGAAGTTCATTAATGAAGCAGCTGAAGATGGTTGGGCCTAGGACACTGTTCTGAGGATCTCCTGCAGCGATGTCCTGTGGCTGAGATGATTGACCTCCAAGAACCACAACCATCTTCCTTTGTGCTCGGTATGACTCCAGCCATGGAGAGGTTCCTCCTTGATTCCCATTGACTTCAATTTTATCTGGGCTCTATGATGCAAACTTGGTCAAATGCTGCCTTGATGTCAAAGGTAGTCACTCTCACCTCATCTCTGGAATTCAGCTCTTTTGTCCATGTTTGGACCAAGGCTGTAATGAGGTCTGTAGCCGAGTGGTCCTGGCCAAACCCAAACTGAACATCTGTGAACAGATTATTGGTGAGTAAGTGGCATTTGATAACACTGTCGACGACACCTTCCATCACTTTGCTGATGTTTGTGAGTAGATGATGGGGCAGTAATTGGCTGGATTTGATTTGTCCTCTTTTTTTTGTGGACAGGAGATACCTGAGCAGTTTTCCATGTTGTCGTTAGTTGCCAATATTGGAGCTGTACTGGAACAGCTTGGCTAGAAGTGCAGTTAGTTCTGGAGCACAAGTCTTCAGCACGACAGCCGGGATGTTGTTGGGGTCCATACACTTTGCTGTATCCAGTGTGCTCAGCTTGATATCATGTCAAGTGAATTGAATTGGCTGAAGACTGGCTTCTGTGATGGTGGGGACCTCAGGAGAAAGCTGAGATGGATCATACATGAGGCACTTCTCGCAGAAGATGGTTGCAAATGCCTCAGCTTTGTCTTTTGCATTCGCATGCTGGGTTCTGCCATCATTGAGGACGGGGATATTCATGGAGCCTCCTCTTCCCATTAGTGCTTTAATGATCTCCCACTATTCACGACTGGATGTGGCAGGACTGCAGAGCTTTGATCTGACCCATTGATTGTGGGATCGCTTAACTCTGTCAATCAACAAAAATGTTTCCATTGGCTGAAGGGTCAATAATCAGAGGGCACAGATTTAATGTGATTCGCAAAGGAACCAGAGGCGACATGAAGAAAAACTTGTTAACTCAACGAGTGATTAGGATTTGGAATCACTGCCTGATAGGATGGTGGAAACAGATTCAATAGTAGCCTTCAAAAAGGGAACTAGACAAATACATGAAGGAGAAAAAATTGCAGGGTTTATGGGGAAAGAACTGGACTAACTGGATTGCTCGTTGAACGAGCCGGCACAGACTCGATGGGTCGAATGGCCTCCTTCTGTGCTTTATTATTCTGTGATTCTCTGAAGACCAGCACTGTGCACAGGACTCCAAGTATTGTCCAGCCAAGGTTCTGTACAAATTTAACATGCTGCACACGGATGTGGTTCAGCTGCAGACATTCCTCGCTCTGAGCTCAGAACTGCGGTAATGGTTAACTGTTTACGTACGCATCACAAAATATATCAGGTCAATGTTCACCCCACTCCATGCAATAACATAAGAACATAATTAGGAGCAGGAGCATGTCCAATGGCACCTTGAGCCTGCTCCAACATTCAATATGGTCATGGTTGATCGTCAACTGCACTTTCCCACCCTATCTCCATATCCTTTGATTCCCTGTGCTGATACCTACTGACTCAGGGACAAGGGTGTTAGCAACTGAGGCAAGGTTGATCAAATCTTACATTTATATGATGCCTTTTGTTCAGGACAGCCCAAAGCACTTCATAGCTGATGAAGTTCTTTTGAAGTTCAGTCACTGTTTTGTAGCAGCCAATTTATACACAGCAAGGTCCCCATTCGGTCTGTTTACAATGGGAAGATCTGGATCTGGATGAATGTACACAGGTGGATTTGTAACACTGCTCCAACTAAAAGACACAGTCAGCACCACTCACAACAAATGCAAAGTCATATATGTATGGAGGCTCAGATTGTAATTCCCCTTCCAAATGTATTCATTCACAATACAGGGAGGGACAAGCAATGAAGGTCCGCAGGAACTGAGGAATGTGCCCACAGTCAGTCAGTGGGGAGTCAGGTTGTGGATATCTCCACCAGTTTAAATATACCTCATGAAAATTAGTGTGAAACCTAAATTTGAGGTGGTTCTGGTTTGTAGATTTTCAAAGTTTCTAAAAATCAAAATTATTCATGTCCTGTTCAAAGATGCAGCCTGGATTTTAGCCTGCTGTCCATGGCCAGATTTGGCACAATCACCTCAAGGTGGTCCACCTCTCCCTCTCCACGGTCAAATATTATTATTTGAAGCTCATCATGGATCAGAACAAATCCAAACCATCTTTCTCCAGTCTTCATCGCCTCCTCTGACATCACTTGCACCCACCATTTTCTCTTGACACTCAGTGTGAGCTCATACACTGCTTTGAGTATGCAGGTACAGCAGGCGGTGAAGAAAGCAAATGGCATGTTGGCCTTCATAGCTAGGGGATTTAAGTTTTGGAGCAGGGAGGGCTTACTGCAGTTGTACAGGGTCTTGGTGAGCCTCACCTGGAATATTATGTTCAGTTTTGTTCTCCTAATCTGAGTAAGGACATCCTTGCTATTGAGGGAGTGCAGCGAAGGTTCACCAGACTGATTCCCGGGATGGCAGCACTGACATATGAGGAGAGACTGGATCGACTGGGCCTGTATTCACTGGAGTTTAGAAGAATGAGAGGGGATCTCATAGAAACATATATAATTCTGACGGGACTGGACAGGTTAGATGTAGGAAGAATGTTCCCAATGTAGGGGAAGTCCAGAACCAGGGGTCCAGTCTAAGGATAAGGGGTTAGCCATTTAGGACCAAGATGAGGAGAAACTTCTTCACTCAGAGAGTTGTGAATCTGGGGTATTTTCTACCTCAGAGAGTTGTTGATGCCAGTTCATTAGATATATTCAAGAGATATGGTCCTTATGGCTAAAGGGATCAAGGGTGTATAGAGAGAAAGCAGGAAAGGGGTACTGAGGTGAATGTTCAGCCATGATTTCATTGAATGTTGGTGCAGGCTCGACGGGCCGAATGGCCTACTCCTGCACCTATTTTCTATGTTTCTATCTTAACCCCTACATAGTCATCTCAGGTGCTTCTGCCTCATATTCTTCCACATAGGACAATGAGGCCAAAACAAGGAAAGAGAAAAGATCCAAAAAAGTCGGGTATGTCCGCTTCATGTCTCTTACACTCGGGATGTCTAACCTCCCAATGTCCCATGGTTCAATGAGTGTTAGCATTCTAGAATATGGTGTCACAATAGGTCACTGTTGTTATGTATGGAGAAAGAGTCAGACTGAATACTGTGAGCTCAAAGTAAAGTGTGACCTTGGTCTTTCATTGCAGGTCTCCAGAGTGCCTCTCCAACCTGTGAGGCCTCCTTAAATACCTGTGTTGTCAAGGGATTATGGGATCCCTGGTACTCCAGGGGATGAGCCCTCTGGTGGCTGTACAGTGTATATGCAAGTTTACATATATAACAACACTCCCCCCCCAAAGTGAACAGTGTAACAATTTACAAGATGAGTCAATCTGGGGCCCTTCTTGCCATGATTAATCGTCTCGGAGTGAAAGCTGGTATTGTTGAATCAACTGTTGGGCCCTCGCTGGGCGGCTGTGCAGCTGGCCTTGCTGGGCTTTCTGGTGTGGTGGGACCTACTGGGCTGCTGTGTATGATGGGTTCTGCTTCGTGGCCAACCGTGGTGTCGGTTGCCACTGGTGTGTATGCTGGGGGGTCAAAAAAGGTAGGGTACAAAGTGGGTTGCTCAGTATAGCCCATGAATCTGAGTTTGATTTGGTCCAAATGTTTCCGGTGAATGAGTCCATTTGAAAGTTTGATCCGAAACACCCTGCTCCCCTCTTTGGCCACAACAGTGCCGAGACGCCACTTGGGACCTTGTCCATAATTCAATACAAACACAGGATCATTGACTTCAATCTCAAGTGACACATTTGCGCTATCATGGTATGTACTTTATTGAAGCCGGCTGCTCTCTACCTGTTCATGTAGATCAGGGTGAACTAACGAGAGCCTTGTCTTAAGTGCTCTTTTCATGAGCAGTTCAGCAGTTGGGATACCAGTGAGTGAATGGGGTCTCGTGCGGGAGCTAAGCAGGATTCGGGATAGGCAAGTTTGCGGTGAGTCTTCCGTGACCCTCTTCAAGCCCTGCTAGATGATTTGCACTGCTCTCTCTGCCTGATCATTGAACGTTAGTTTAAATGGGGCAGATGTGACATATTTGATCCCGTTGCAGGTCATGAATTCTTTGAACTCAGCACTGGCAAAACATGGCCCATTGTCGCTCACCAGGACATCGGGTAGGCTGTGTGGGGCAAATATGGCCCGCAGGCTTTCAGTAGTGGCAGCGGGCATGCTAGCCGACATTTTATCACATTCAATTCATTTGGAGTACACATCGACAACCACAAGGAACATTTTACCCAAGAAGGGGCCCGCATAGTCGACATGTACACTAGACTACGGCTGGAGGGCCAAGACCATAAACTTAGCGGCGCCTCCCTGGGCGCATTGCTTAACTGCGAGCATGTATTACATCTGTGCATGCAGGACTCTAAGACAGCATTGATACGTGGGATCTGGCTATCGCTTTCATCATTACGATGCCTGGATGGGTGCTGTGGAGGTCACTGATGAAGGTGTCTCTGCCCTTCTCGGGAAACACTACTCGCTTGCCCTACAGATGGCAGTCTGCCTGTATAGACATTTCATCTTTGCGCCGGTGGAACGGCTTTATCTCTTTCTGCATTTCCACTTGGACACTGGACCAGCTCCCGTGAAGCACACAGTTTTTGACTAGGGACAATGGCCCCAAGTTTCCATATGATTTGCTCCTGATTTTTAGGAGCAACTGGTGGAGAACGGACTATCTTAGAAATCGCAATTCTCCACATTTTGTTTTCTGCAGTTCTAGTCAGTTAGAACAGTTTCACTTTGGAACAGAATTTTTTCTTCAAAAGGGGGCATGTCTGGCCACTGACTCCTGATTTCCAAGTTTCCACAGTGAAAACGTACTCCAAACTAACTTAGAAGGGAGCAATTGAAGATTTTTGTAGAACTGAAAAAACCTTGTCTACACATTAAAAAATCAGGCGCAGGTTACAAATTAGGCGTCTGGAATGAGCTGGGAGTGGGGGGAAGGGAAGTCATTAAATTCTACAATAAATCCTTATATATACTTATACAAATATTATACAAATAAATCCAACCTGAATAAACATTTATCAGCAAAGAAAAGATTAAATAAACCATCTTCCTTCCTGTGTGAAAGTGCTTCAGGCAGGTTCAGTCAGCTCAGCGGTGTGGCGTCGTTCCCGCGAACGGGAGGGAGGGAGGGCTCGACCAACCGACCGACGGCAGCGGGGGGGGGAGGCAGGGAGGAGGAGGCAGCCGTTCCCGACAGCAGGGGGGGGGAGGAGGCAGTGAGAAGGTGCAGGAAGCCTCAGAAGTTGAGGCAGCCATTCCCGACGGCAGTGGGGGGAAGCCGTCGGGAAATGGCTGCCTCAACTTCTGAGGCTTCCTGCACCTTCTCACTGCTGTAAGAAGCCTCAGTGCTGATCGTGGAAGGGCAATTGGTTTTATTAAAAAATGTTCAAAAATTAAACAGCTACAAAGAACGACAAAAATGGCCGAGTGCCAATGTTTCCTTCACACTGTGCGTGCACGAACGCTCCAACGCGCACGCGCAGCGTTGCCGTCACGAAAAAAACTAATTAAAATGGTACCCGCCCCCTCCCACTTAAAAAATCGGCACGAGAGGTAGGCTCCGCCCCCTGGGCGCCGTGCCAAGCTGCCATGGAGCTGCAGGGCGCTTCAGATTCGCGCGTTTTTTTTCAGGCGCGATTTTCGGCGCAAAAACCGGGCGCCCAGCTCGGAGGGGCGCCTGTTTTGTAGCGTGTGGAAACTTGGGGCCAATAAGTGGTCCTGGCTCGTCCAGGTTTTGATCTGCCGGGCAGTGGCGGATGATTGCTCACTCTCAAATGCTTCCATAACCATGACTAAATCTGCAGGCTGCGCCATTTCCACCCCATGGTGGACAATGGCAGCCTACTGAGAGCATCAGTGCAGTTTTCTGTGTCTGGCCTGTGGTGGATGGCAAAATTGTATGCGGATAAAGTGAGCGCCAACACCCCTAGATGCGGGCCGATGCATTAGTATTTATCCCCTTACTCTCGGAAAACAGGGATATAAGTGGCTTATGGTCAGTTTCCAATTCGAGTTTAAGCCCAAACAGATATTGATGCATTTCTTTAACCCATAGACACACGCTAACATCATGCTATAGGCTCTCTCAGCCTTAGACAGACTCCTAGATGCATAAGCAACCGTTTGCAATTTCCCAAAATCATTAGCTTGTTGCAATACACACCCAACACCATATGACGACGTATCACATGCTAGTACCAAATGCTTACATGGATCATACAACACAAGCAATTTGTTTGAGCATAACAATTTTCTCGCTTTTACAAAGGAATTTTCTTGATTTTTGCCCCATGCCCATTCGTCCCCTTTATGCAGTAAGACATGCAGTGGTTCTAACAGTGTGCTGAGACCTGGTAAGAAGTTACCAAAATAGTTCAGGAGTCCTAGAAACGACCGCAGCTTTATCACGTTCCGTGGCCACGGTGCATTCTCGATTGCCTCCATCTTCGAATCGGTGGGCCTGATGCCTACCGTGATCCTCCTCCCCAGGAACTCCACTTCAGGGGCCAGGAAAGCGCACTTCGAGCATTTTAACCTGAGTCCCACGCTGTTGAGTCGACTAAGAACCTCCTCCAGGTTCTGCAGATGCTCGCCTGTGTCCCGACCTGTAACCAAAATATTGTCCTGGAAGACCACAGTGCGTGGGTCCGACTTGCGTAAGCTTTCCATGTTTCTCTGGAATATCGCCGCCGCTCATTGAATTCCACACGGGCATCTGTTATACATGAAAAGACCTTTGTGCGTGTTGATGCAGGTGAGGCCCTTCGATGATTTCTCCAGTTCCTGCGTTATGTAGGCGGAACTCAAATCCAGCTTCGTGAACGTCTTTCCTCCCGCCAGCGTTGCAAAGAGGTCATTGACCTTTGGTAGTGGTTATCGGTCCTGCAGGGATACACGATTGATAGTTGCTTTGTAATTGCCACAGATTCTAACGGAGCTGTCTCCCTTGATAACTGGGACAATAGGACCGGCCCACTCGTTGAAGTCGATCGGTGAAATGATGCCCTCTCTTTGCAACCGGTCTAGCTCGATCTCTACTCTTTCTCTCATCATATATGGTACTGCTCTCGCCTTGTAATGGATGGGTCGTGCCCCGGAATTAGGTGGATCTGCACTTTTGCTTCTTGGAATTTGCCGATGTCTGGTTCGAAGAGCGAAGGGAACGTGTTTAAGACCTGGGCACACGAAGTGTCATCAGCGGACGATAGCGCTCGGATGGCGTCCCAGTTCCAGCGTATCTTTCCCAGCCAGCTCCTGCCGAGCAGCATGTGACCATCACCTGGTACCACTCAGAGTGGTAGCTTGTGCACCGCTCCATTGTAGGAGACCTTTATGGCAGCACTGCCAATTACAGGAATCAGTTCCTTTTTGTAACTTTTAGTTTCGTGTGAATGGGACTTAAGACTGACCTTGAGGCTTTGCTGCACCACAATTTTTTGAAAGTCTTTTTGCCCATGATGGACTGGCTCATGCCCGTGTCCAGCTCCACTGACACCGGGAATCCATTTAGTTCAACATTCCGCATTATCAGGGGACATGTAGTGGTGAATGTGTGCACCCCATGTACCTCTGCCTCCTCGGTCTGAGGCTCTGGTTCGTCGTGATCCGCCATGGATCTGTCCTCCTCTGCAACATGGTGGTTTGCAGGATTAACAGGATTTGCAGCTCACCTGCACATATGTTGGAGGTGTCCCATTGTTACACTGCCCTTGCAAACGTACCGTTTGAAGCGGCATGAATGGAAACGATGATCACCCCCGCAACGCCATTAAGTTGTCAATGGCCTTGCATTCATCACCCTTGGTGGTGGACTCTGAGACATCTGCGGACGTGCAGCTGCAGGCATGTGTGATCTGCCCTGTACGTTGTGATTTGAAAACAACATCACTTTGTTCACAGTACTTGTAGCAGCACTTGTGTGCTGAGAAATTTGATTAGTATTGTCAATGGTGGCAATGAACGCCTGGGCTATCGCTCTGGCCTTACTCAAGGTTGAGGTCTCTATAGTCAAAGGTTTGTGAAGTATGGTTTCGTGGCCAAAGTCTCTGAGCATGTGCTCCAAATGTCCTTCAAATTCACAATGTCGTGCAAGGCGTCTTAGCTCGGCGATATAACACGCCACTTTCTGGTCTTCAGATCTTTTGGAGGTGTCAAACCGGTACCTCGCCATCAGAACGCTTTCCTTTGGATCCAAATGCTCCCGGACCAGTGTGCACAAATCATCGTATGATTTCTCCGTGGGTTTCGCTAGAGTAAGCAGGTTTTTCATAAGGCCATACGTTGGTGCCCCACAGACGGTGAGGAGAATCGGCTTTCGTTTGGCAGCGTTCTCTTCTCTATCCAGCTCTTTGGCTACGAAGTATTGGTCGAGTCACTCCACAAAGATTTCCCAATCAGCTCCCTCCGAAAATATCTCCAGGATGTCCCCTGTTCACTGCCTCCTTGGATTTGCTATCTGTAGCTTGTCGCCAGTTGTTTTGTATGGAGAAAGAATCAGACTGAACACTGTGAGTTCAAAGTAAAGTGTGACCTGAGTCTTTTATTGCAGGTCTCCAGAGTGCCTCTCCAATCTGTGAGGCCTCCTTAAAAACCTGTGCACCCAAGGGATTATGGGATCCCTTGGGACTCCAGAGGATGTGCTGTCTGGTGGCTGTGCAGAGTATATACAAGTTTACATATATAACAAATGTCTTGCGCTATTCTGTAACATTTCTAGAGTGCGGTCAGCTCAGGATTAGAACTGCCCTAAAAATGTTGTTCAATTGACTTAACTAAAGTGTTACCAACACAAATCAGGCACTTAAAAAAAAAACTTCCCTGCCACAAACCGCTGGAGTGGAGCTACATTACAGGACAAACAGGAATCTGTTCAACCTCCGCCGCCTCCAGACCAGATCCAAGGTCGTCCCATCCTCCGTCACTGAATTACAGTACACAGACGATGCTTACATCTGTGCACACTCGGAGGCTAAACTCCAAGCCATCATCAACACCTTCATCGAGGCATACGAGAGCATGGGCCTTAAACTAAACATCCGTAAGACAAAGGTCCTCTACCAACCTGGCCCCGCCACACAGCACTGCCCCCCGGTTATTAAAATCCATGACGAGGCCTTGGACAATGTGGACCATTTTCCATACATTGGGAGCCTACTGTCAACAAGGGCAGACATCGACAACAAGGTCCAAAACCGCCTTCAGTGCAGCCTTCGGTCACCTGAGGAAGAGGGTGTTTGAAGACCAGGACCTCAAACCTGACACCAAGCTCATGGTCTACAGAGCAGTGGTGATACCCGGCTCCTATATGGCTCAGAGACATGGACTATGTATAGCAGGCACCTCAAAACACTGGAGAAGTACCACCAACATTGACTCCACAAGATCCTGCAAATCCATTGGCAGGATAGGCGCATCAACGTCAGTGTTCTCACTCAGGCCAACATCCCCTGCATCGAAGCATTGACCTCGCTGATCAGTTGGTTTTAAATTTTAAACTGAATCCAAATTGTCAGGGTGAGATTTGATCAGCAGTAGTTCCTCCTATCGTTACCTGGCTGCTTTCTCCATCTCTTCAGCCTGTCTTCCCCTTGCTGTGCAGCACTTGGCCCAAGTTGCTGCTGTTTGTATCAATCTTGTTTTATATTTCCCAGCCTCTCTCTGCGCTCAGCTCTAACACGTGTTCCAGCCTTCAGGCTTCAAAATGCTTCCAATTTCAGTTGCAATCTTGGAAATCCCATCGGTCTCACTTGCTGATTTCTCGTCTCTCACTAGAATGTTGTTGCTCTGAGCCCCATGACCTCCTGAATACTCTCTTCATTGGCCTAGAACAATATTGCACTAGATCTCAACTTCCAAAGCTGTCACTTATTGGTCTAATGAAGAGTTGGATAATAGAGACAAGTATCTATCGGATAAACAATTGGAGACTTGCTCACAGTGTTTTGAGCTTCACCTGAGTTTTGTCCATACTGAAATTCAGAGGTTATTCTCAACTTGCCTACAACACATGAACACGGGCGTGTCAGTCCATCTTTTCCTTACTTCTTCCTTCAATAGTGTTCCACCTTTGATGTGCTTTCTGAGCCTGTTGTTTCCTGTTGATCCCACAGTGTTCTGATCCGATGAGGAACGGAAGATATCCATGGAGCCCCAGCACCATCCTTCCCTGACCAGATTTGTGGAAACATTAGTAACTCTCAGCTCAGAAATATTTACTGGACATCGTGTTCTAACAGAAAACATTCACCACTCTCGTTGCCTCTTTCCATTTGTGCTTTTCCCGTGGACAGTCAAACATCAAGAGAGATTAATCATTCGCAAACACAGGAAAAAACTGATATTCTCTTCACACCAGTGGGACAATGTCTAGACAACCAACACTGCACACATTGTTTCTCTCTCTCTTCGCGCAATCCTTCCAATCCCTTCAGCTTGACACAAACGTCCTGCCCTTTACCCTCTGCGGATAGACCAGATTACCACAGCACATGTAAAATACATGGAATGTACTGGTACAAATAGGTGCCTCCTCAGATATTTAAGACATTAACGAAAACACACTCAGTTAACCATCATTTCAAGTTTGCATGAATCTAATAATAGGGGTGAGACAAACCTAATATAAAGGGACCTGGATAGGTGTGCTGCTGGTGGAAAATGGCATTTAATGTGGGAAATACAAGAGAATGAGACTAGGGTGGAGAAATCAACAGTGGGAATATAAACTTAATAGTTCTAGGCCACAAGCCAGCAACACAGTAGATGCGTCTGGGGATCCCGGAAGCGGATAGCGTGGAGATTTTACACATGATTGAGATAGATATCGGCGTCTGGGTGACTGAGAACTTTTAGTATCAGGGATCAGTCAGATGGACTCAGTGAGTAGCACTCTCATCTCACAGACAGAAAATTATGGGTTTGAGTCCCCACTTCAGAGAATTGAGCACAAAATCTCGGCTGATACTACAGTGCAGAAATGAGGGCATGTTGCACCGATGGAGATGCCATCTTTTGGATGAAATGTTGAACCGAGGCTTCGTCTGCCCTCTCAGGTGGACAGAAAAGATCCCATGGTCTCACGACACTATATCGAAGAAGAGCAGGGGAGTTATTCTGCCCAATATTTATTCCTCAAACACCATCACTGAAAACAGATTATGTGTTCATGATCACATTGCTATTTGTGGGACCTTGCTGTGTGCAAATTGGCTCTGCATTTCCTCCAACAGTGACTGTACTTCAAAAAGTACTTCATTGGCTGCAAAGCACTTTGGGACATCCTGAGATCATGAATGGCGCTATATAAATGCAAGGCTTTCTTTTTGGACTACAGTCTGTCTCATTGTTACTGCAATTTCATGGTAACAAAACAAGATCTGAACATCCCACGGTCCCCTCCACATTCGAGCTCCTGTGTGCACAGGTGCTCACTAAACTTGGAAGTGATGGAGTATCTGAGCACTTGTGTTTGACACATTCATCACAAGCACTTTCCATTCAAAGGACCCACTGTCGGTTGCTTAGCACACTCACTGATCTGTTTGGATGTTGCATCAAACCCGCAGATACCTGCAAATGACCAACGCTCAGAACCATCCAGAATTATTGAAAAGACGCTGACTTGCAAACAATAGAGGATGTCAAGGTGGCCATTAACTGGTCCAGGCAGAGCACGGTCGATGAGGTGTTTTCTCTGTCTGCCTGCCTCTCTTCTGCGGCTATGTCCGTGCCCGGGTGTCCCTGGAGAGGGAGCATGCTGTGTCTACTGGTATGCTGGAGGCTTTCTGTGACCGGTGGTCACCAGAGGGACTGGAGTGCAGTGTGGATAAAGGGAACAAAATTAAAATTTTTAAGGTTTTTATGTTAGTTTTGTCATAAATTTGGAACTTATTGTTTATTCCCCCTTTATAAAGGGGGCACTTATGGTTTAAATGTTTCCGATAGCTGATTTAATCATCCCAATTAGGGCAGTAGGCCCAGCTGCGAGTCGGCATGGGCCTCTTCTCTGCTGTAACCATTCTATGATTCTATGAATTGATTAGCCTAAAGAGTAGAGGATTCAATTAAATCTTTGATTCTGGATATTTGGTGTTTGAGTAAAGTTAGCATAATTGGGATCCTCATTGAGTTGTCAGCCAATGATGCTCATTCTTCAAAGATTTGATTGGCTCTGGGAGTCCATCCCCCTCCTCCCTTTATTTGATTGGTTCTCTGACAGGCTGCAACTTCTGATTGGGTAATGAGGAATGTCACTCATTATCGAGGCTGCCTTGCTTGGATTATCCTTCAGTATAAATACAGGAGTTTGAGTTTAGCTGAAGCTTAGTTTTGTGTTTCATCAAAGTTACGATTTCTTTTTAAAAAAATTCATCAAGGTGGTTTCTCCAGTGTGGTAGAACTACCACCAAGACTGTGCAGATGCTGTCAACAAGCAGATCAACAGGGAGCTCTATTCCTCCTATGTTTAACTCTCTATGGTGAGTTTTGCATTTTAGACCACTTCACAATGGAGACTATGTAATGTGAATTTACTAAATTCTGTGTTGTATCCAGCCCACCTACTCTGAGTATCTTGACTCTTAATGACTCACTTTCCTGGGTGCTTTTGAACTTGTTGTTGAAGTTTATTTGGAATACATTCTGCACTCAATGCATGGAATTTAGAATTTGTGTCCTCATTCTAAATCACTCCATTGAATTTCCGTACCTTGCCTTTTCAATGGGGGATGTAATCATAAAATTAGAGCTAGCCCGTTTAGGTGGAAATCAAATTAGTATTTCCTGCAAGTGTGGTGGAAATCTGGAACACCTTTCTTTCCCATCTCCCTCAAATTTTAAAGACTTTGATGCTAGGCTGTAGTTTTTGTTGGGTATGGGTATGAAAAGATTGTTTCCATGACAGTATATACCAGTTCCTTGAGATTTTGGACCCTTGAAATATAAAGCAAAACATTGAGGTTGAAGTTATGTACTGTACACGACACCCAAATACTCTTCTGATGCCTCTGCAGTCCTTCTACTTTGACTGGGATGTTGTTGCCCTGGATCACTTTGCCGAGTTCTTCAAGAGGCAGTCACATGAGGAATGTGAGCATGCTGAGAAACTGATGAAATTCCAGAATCGCCGTGGAGGACGGATCATCTTGGCGGACATCAAGGTTGGATTTGATAATGGAGTGGCCTTGTCTCTGGCTCCCCTTAGACTGATTGTTCCCAATACATGCTAAAGCAATTGGTTCCAATTTACATCACGGGCCAAACTGGTCTTTGTAGTGATTATATTCCAACAAACCTCCTCCCACCTTGCTTTATCAGCATATCATTTGATTCCTTTCTCCCCATGCACTTGCCTTGCTTCCCCTTCAATATATCTGAGCTATTTGCCTCATCAATATAACTGCAGTGTTTGTGATAGCAAAACTTAATGGCAATTTGATAACATACAGGTTCATGATAAAGTAGACTTTTGATTGCACTCTGAATTTCCTTCAATACATTACAATGTTTGTTTAATCCATTCTATGTTCAATGTAGAATTTTCTTTCTTTCCAGAAACCAGAGCAGGCTGAGTGGAGCAATGGTCTGGAGATGATGCAGAGAGCTCTGCAGATGGAGAAGAATGTGAACCAGAGTCTGCTGGATCTGCACACACTCTCCACTGGGAGGACAGATCCTCATGTGAGTTCTTAATGATTTAATGTTGTCTTTTGGGTAAGTTGGAGGTTGCGGAACCTAGCTCTGCTTGGGCCTACTTAAAACATCTCCATGCCCAATAGCTTTGTGCAAGTGTCTCATTGGCTTTTGTGTGGGAATGGATGAGGAAGTTGGCTGACTGTTAAATGTGTCCCAGGATCTGAGCACATTGTGCAATAAGTTTAACCTAATGATGCAGTAATTCCATCAATCTCAATTGCACCACTTGACTATCCTCCAGTTCAAGAGGATTAAAATCCAAGCTCCTGAAGGGGAAGCTGACATTCCTTGATATCTGCTGCTGGACATAACTAGTTTCCCTCTTTCAGTTGTGTGACTTCCTGGAGACCCACTACTTGGATGAACAAGTGAAGATGATCAAGAAGCTCGGAGATCACATCACCAACCTGAAGAGACTGGGAGCCCCTGAGAATGGCCTGGGAGAGTACCTGTTTGACAAGCACACCCTGGGGGAGAGTGACTGAATTGACCTGAGATCAAGCAATTGTGTACAGTATTTGTATAATTAAAAATATCATTTAGGGAATGATAGCTTCTGACTTTGTACAAAGAGCTGTGAGACCTGGGTGCTTGATGTGAAATGTAAATAAACTGTTCAACAATGGACTGGGTTTTGTCTCCTTGTATGTTTTTGAGTGGATGAAAAATGAGCAATTAACTTGTTTTGCATCAGACAAGAATTACACTTGAGTTGTGCAATAGTGTGATGGGATTCAACCCCATGCAATTTGTTTTTCATCTGGTGTAAAGGTCATGTAAGTCGCATATTTAGACATCTGTTGCAAGGTCTAAAATGTTAATGGTATGAACAGCCACATAAGATATTGACTGAGGGACAAAGCATGGTCAGATAGGATTTAGAGAGGGAACAGTAGAGCTTGGGACCTAGACAGTGGAATTAAAAAAAAAAAAACCTGTTCCCACTAGTGCATTCGCTCTGCCCTTACATAAATGACTACTCAATACAGCAAAATCCCAGTTGCTGTAACATGTTTATACTCGGACCATTTCTCAGTAAATCAGAGTTGTGTGAAGTTTTGTTTGAACAATGTGAATCTGGTTTGTGGCTGTCGTTTGAGAAACAACTCTGCTAGTGTTGTATGAGGAGTATTTTATGTAATTAGAAAATTAATGAATTTGTGGTCCAATGACAACTGTAATTTCTTTGGATTTGGACCCGACATTGGTTTGATGAGGGCATATTTTGCAATTTGCACTGCGCTCTGCTGTACCATTTGATGCAGTGTGGTATGGTGCAACTTTAATATGGTTCTCACCATTTTTGCTTGTGAATTGTGCAAATTCTTAGCAGACACAATTTCTTCTGGGAGGCCAAATGAAGAAAATAATCTTTGCAAAATGTCTATTTTCTGCATTGGCAACACCTTGACCCACTTTGAATGGCTAACAATCGCAATGCACGATTGGTATCTTTCTAGCTCAGCAACTTTGATATGAAACCTTTGCCATACCCTGGCAGGTCATTGCCATGGCTATAATGGTACTGATGGTGGTTTCTTGCTTGTTGATTGACAAGTTGTACACTGATTGACGATGCACTCAATATCTTTATCTAGAGCTGACCACCATAAGTAACTACGTGCAAAACATTGTCAAGCGCATTACCACGTGCTGGTCATGAAGATCTAATAATTTGGACCTGAATTTAGTTAATCTTTATCGAAACAATCTTTATTGACTGATAATTCATTCCTATGAAGAATAGATGAATAACATTGTCAGTTACCTGGTTTGGCCAGCCATTTGCGATGTAATCATACATCTTTGACATAACTGGGTCATGTTTGGTTGCTCTAACAATCTCTCCAACTGTGACTGGCATTCATCAATGTTTGAAAAATCGAGTTCCATTATTTGAAAGGGCTGCTCCTCAAATTCTGGTTGCACTTCAGTCCCACACTCCTGAACTTTGGACACCCTGTGTGGAGGGAAGTGGGCAGGTCGGAAGGCCTCCTCGTCGGACTGCTCCTGGGAATGGCCAAGGAGACCATCAGCTGGTCCAGTCAGGGGATCGTTCAGCCAGACTGCCTGCCTCTTCTGCGGTTACATCCAAGCCAGGGTGTCCCTGGAGATGGAGCATGCAATGTCCATCGGTACGCTCGTGGCCTTCCGTGAGAGGTGGGCGCCAGAGGGACTCGAGTGCATCATCACCCTGGCAACCAAATTTTAATTTGAATATTATTGCTTAAAGTTAAATTTGTCTATGTTTCTCAGTTTTAGTGCCCCTGCCACCCTTTTCGCCAGGGGGCAATTATTTGTGTTTTGGTGCCCTTGGGGCGGGGACATTTTGGAGTATGCCCCCCGCTTTAATCAGGGGGCACTTGATTATTGTCTTCAACTAAAATAGTTGTCTGAAAAATCGAATGATTTGTCCCTATCGGGCGGAACTTGTGATGGGGAAGGCAATCTAGATATAGCATCAAGATTACTGTGATCAGCTGATCATCTGTATTCAATATCATATGTATATGTGGACAAAATCAAAACCCAACTCAGCATTTGGGCTGGAGCTAATGTTGGAACTGGGGACTTTGGATAGAGGATTGCTGTCAGAGACATATGGTCTGTAACGATGGTAAACTTACAACCGTACAAGTATTTGTGGAACTTCTTGACCCCAAAAAGTAATGCCAAACCTTCCCTTTCGATTTGCGCATAATTACGGTCACTGGCACTGAGAATGCATGAAGCAAAAGCAATTGGTTCCTCCTCCACACTATGTCGTATAACTATTTTAAGTGAAACCATAAATCATGTGACCGTCCCCCTTAAAAGGGGGCACTAGAACCGACAAATAAACAAATGAAACTTTGGCCGTTAAACAAATCAGTTTAAAATTTTGTTGCCTCCGGTCCCTATCTCTCATGGAAGACCGTGAGCGTACCGGCAGACAATGCGTGCTCCATCTCCAGGGACACCGTAGCTTGAACCATGATGTAGTACATCAGAGATCACTGCCTCAACTCCATATGGAGAAGCGTCACATGCTAGCTTGATCTCCTGAGATACGTTAAAGTGAACTAACACGGTGCTGTCTACCAATTGTCTTTTACACTCCTTGAATGCTGTGTCGCATTCTTCTGACAACTTCCAATGGACCTGTTTTTTCACTAGATCATTCACTGGATGTAACACTGTAGCCAAATTTGATAGGAACTTCCCATAATCATTCAAAAGACCCAAAAATGATCGAAGTTCAGTGACATTCTTGGGGAGTGGGTGCATTTCTGATTGCATCCCTTGGTTGGATGTAAACCATCTTTGTCTACTCCACCCTAAGTACTCCACTGAGTTTTGAAATAACTCACACATGCAAGCAGTCACTTCTACTCAGTGCTTCTCTAGCCATTTGAGGACTTAATTCAATATGTTATGAATTTGCCTGTTTGGTGATGAAATTAGTATGTATTGTAAAAACCCCTCCAATACCTTGCAAAATCTGGTTCATCATCCCTGAGAATATGGCAGGGGTGGAAAAAACACCAAATTGTAGCCTATTAAATTGATATAGGCCAAGATGAGTATTTATATTCAAGCATGACTTACATAAGAACATAAGAACATAAGAAATAGAGACAGGAGTAGGCCATATGGCCCCCGAGCCTGCTCCGCCATTCAATAAGATCATGGCTGATCTGATCATGGACTCATCTCCACTTCCCAGACTGCTCCCCATAACCCCTTATCCCCTTATTGTTTAAGAAACTGTCTATTTCTGTCTCAACATTTATTCAATGTCCCAACTTCCACAGTTCTCTGAGGCAGTGCATTCCACAGATCTACAACCCTCTAAGAGAAGAAATTTCTCCTCCTCTCAGTTTTAAATGGGCGTCCCCTTATTCTAAGTTCACGACCTCTAGTTCTAGTCTCCCTCCTCAATGGAAACATCCTTTCTGCATCCACCTTGTCAAGCCCCCTCATAATCTTATCTGTTTTGATAAGATCACCTCTCATTCTTCTGAATTCCAATGAGTAGAGGCCCAACCTGCTCATAAGTCAACCCCCTCATCTCTGGAATCAACCTAGTGAACCCTCTCTGAACTGCCTCCAAAGTAAATATGGAAATGAAAACTGCACGCAGTATTCCAGGTGTGGCCTCACCAATATCCTGCATAGCTGTAGCATGACTTCCCTGCTTTTATACTCCATCCCGTTTGCAATAAAGGCCAAGATTCCATTGGCCTTCCTGGTCACTTGCTGTACCTGCATACTATCCTTTTGTGTTTCATGCACAAGTACCCCCCAGGTCCCGTTGTATTGCAGCACTTTGCAATCATTCCCCACTTAAATAATGACTTGTACTTTGATTTTTTTCTGCCAACGTACATGACCTCACACTTTCCAACATTATATTCCATCTGCCAAATTTTGGCCCACTCACTGAGCCTGCCTACGTCCTTTTGCAGA
Organism: Pristiophorus japonicus; assembly: GCF_044704955.1. NCBI lineage: Eukaryota > Metazoa > Chordata > Chondrichthyes > Pristiophoridae > Pristiophorus > Pristiophorus japonicus. The sequence goes on along the minus strand of NC_091980.1, from coordinate 132,823,838 downwards.
TTTTTTGTGTCCTCCTCACACATTGCTTTTCCTCCCATCTTTGTATCATCAGCAAACTTGGCTACGTTACACTCAGTCCCTTCTTCCAAGTCGTTAATATAGATTGCAAATAGTTGGGGTCCCAGCACTGATCCCTGCGGCACCCCACTAGTTACTGGTTGCCAACCAGAGAATGAACCATTTATCCTGACTCTCTGTTTTCTGTTGGTTAGCCAATCATCTATCCATGCTAATATATTACCCCCAACCCGATGAACTTTTATCTTGTGCAGTAACCTTTTTAGTGACACCTTGTCAAATGCCTTCTGGAAGTTCAAATACACCACGTCCACTGGTTCCCCTTTATCCACCCTGTTCGTTAAATCCTCAAAGAATTCAGCAAATTTATCAAACATGATTTCCCCTTCATAAATCCATGCTGACTCTGCCGGACCGAATTTTGCTTTTCCAAATGTCCTAATACTGCTTCTTTAATAATGGACTCCAACATTTTCCCAACCACAGATGTTAGGCTAACTGGTCTATAGTTTCCTCCTCTTTGTCTGCCTCTTTTTTTACATAGGGGCGTTACATTTGCAGTTTTCCAATCTGCTGGGACCTTTCAAGACTCCAGGGAATTTTGGTAAATTACAACCAATGTCTCCACACTCCCTGCCACTACTTTTCTTAAAACGCTAAGATACAAGCCTTGAGGTCCATGGGATTTATCTGCCTTTAGTCCCATTATCTTACTGAGTACCACCTCCTTAGTGATTGTGTTAAGTTCCTCCCCGAATATAGCCCCTTGACTATCCACTGTTGGGATATTGTTAGTGTCCTCTACCGTAAAGACTGATACAAAATATTTGTTCAGTTTCTGACATCTTCATGTTCCCCATTACTAATTCCCCTGTCTCGTCCTCTACAGGACCAACATTTACTTTAGCCACTCTTTTCCATTTTATATACCTGTTATATATGTGGACTTATATTTCCTCTGTACTGCTCCCAGACGGCTCATTCCCCAGAGTCCCAAGGGACCCCATAGTCCCTTGGGAGCACAGGTATTTAAGAAGTCATCACAGGTTGGAGAGGCACTCGGCACACCAGCAATAAAAGACTAAGGTCACACAGGAGTTCGAGCAGGCGGGAGTTCAAACAGCCAGCGGCCTATAAAGGCCCAACAGTCGGGAGTCCGGGGAGATCGAACAGGAGGCGGGAGTTTGAGGAGGAGGCCAGCCGGTGAGGCAGTCAGAGAGGCTCAGCCGGTGCAGCTGCAGCAGGGGCAGGAGGTAAACAAAGAAGTAGAAGGAAATCGAAAGGTGACGTTACAGCCAAGAGGGTAAGTGTTTGGCTGGTGATTGGTGAGTAGTTTTTCTTTTATTTTCCTTATCAGTAGGTAAGCTTTATCATTGTTGTTACCAATTTAAGTCAATCTAGGGGTTAAGTCATCGCAGGAGAGCTCGGACACGTGTTATGCTCCTCCTGTGTTATGTTGGAACTCGGACACTTCCAGTGTCCTTGACGACGACAAGTGCGGGAAGTGTGTCCTGCTGCAACTCCTGACAGACTGCATTGCGGCACTGGAACTGCAGGTGGATTCACTCTGGAGCATCCGCGATATCGTGAATAGCACGTTTAGTGAGTTGGTCAGACAGCTGGTAAAAGTTACACAGTCACAGAGGGAATGGATGACCAACAGGGAGAGCAGTGGAAGGAAGCTAGTGCAGAGGTCTCCTGCGGTCATCCCCCACCAAAACAGATACATCGTTTTGGGTATGGTTGGGGGGGATCACTCATCAGCGGAAGGCAGCAGCAGCCAAGACAATGGCACCGTGGGTGGCTCTGCTGTACAGGAGGGCAGGAAAAAGAGTGGAAGGGCAATAATGGTAGGGGATTCTATTGTAAGGGGAATAGATAGATGTTTCTGTGGCCGCAATCGAGACTCTAGGATGTTATGTTTCCTCCCTGGTGCAAGGGTCAAGGATGTCTCAGAGCGGTTGCAGGACATTTTGGAGCAGGAGGGTGAACAGCCAGTTGTCGTGGTGCATCTAGGTACCAATGATTTAGGTAACAAACGAGATGAGGTCCTACAAGATGAATTTAAGGAGATAGGAGTTAAATTAAAAAGTAGGATCTCAAAGGTAGTAATCTCAGGATTGCTTCCAGTGCCACGTGCTAGTCAGAGTAGGAATCGCAGGATAGCTCAGATAAATACGTGGCTTGAGGAGTGGTGCAGAAGAGAGGGATTCAAATTCCTGGGACATTGGAACCGGTTTTGGGGGAGTTGGGACCAGTACAAACGGGACGGTCTGCACCTGCGCAGGACCGGGACCAATGTCCTAGGGGGAGTGTTTGCTAGTGCTGTTGGGGAGGAGTTAAACTAATATGGCAGGGGGATGGGAACCTATGCAGGGAGACAGAGGGAAGTAGAATGGAGGCAGAAGCAAAAGATAGAAAGAAGAAAAGTAAACATGGTGGGCAGAGAAACCCCATGCAAAATTCAAAAGGGGCCACATTACAACAAAATTCCAAAAAGGCAAAGTGTGTTAAAAAGTTAAGACTGAAGGCTCTGTGCCTCAATTCGAGGAGTATTCTTAATAAGATGGATGAATTATCTGCACTGCCAGCAATTAATGAATATGATATAATTGGCATCACGGAGACATGGCTCCAGGGTGACCAAGGCTCGGAACACAACATCCAGGGGTATTCAACATTCAGGAAGGATAGACAGAAAGGAAAATGAGGTGGGGTCGCGTTGCTGGTTAAAGAGGAAATTAACATAATAGTAAGCAAGGACAATAGCTTGAATGATGTGGAATCGGTATGGGTGGAGCTGCGGAATACCAAAGGGCAGAAAACGCTAGTGGGAGTTGTGTACAGACCACCAAACAATAGTAGTGAGGTTGGGGACAGCATCAAACAAGAAATTAGGGATGCGTGCAATAAAGGTACAGCAGTTATCATGGTACGACTTTAATCTACAGATAGATTGGACTAACCAAACTGGTAGCAAAACGGTGGAGGAGGATTTCCTGGAGTGTATTAGGGATGGTTTTCTGGACCAATATGTTGAGGAACCAACGAGAGGGCTAGCCATCCTAGACTGGTTGATGTGTAATGAGAAAGGATTAATTAGCAATCTTGTTGTGGGATGCCCCTTGGGGAAGAGTGATGATAATATGGTAGAATTCTTTATTAAGATGGAGAGTGACACAGTGACAAATTCAGAGACAAGGGTCCTGAACTTAAGGAAAGGTAACTTCAATGGTATGAGGCGTGAATTTGCGAGAATAGACTGCCAAATGTTACTTAAAGGGTTGACTTTGGATAGGCAAAGGCAAACATTTAAAGATCACATGGATGAACTTCAACAATTTTACATCCCTGTCTGGAGTAAAAATAAAACGGGGAAGGTGGCTCAACCGTGGCTAACAGAAGAAATTAACGATAGTGTTAAATCCAAGGAAGAGGCATATAAATTGACCAGAAAAAGCAGCAAACCTGAGGACTGGGAGTAATTGAGAATTCAGCAGAGGAGGACATAGAAACAAAGACAAAATGTTTAATTCAGAGGGGGGAAATAGAGTATGAGAGGAAGCCTCCGAAAACATAAAAACTGACTGCAAAAGCTTCTATAGATATCTAAAGAGAAAAAGATTAGTGAAGACAAATGTGGGTCCCTTGCAGTCAGATTCAGGTGAATTTATAATGGGGAACAAAGAAATGGCAGACCAGTTGAACAATTACTTTGGTTCTATCTTCACAAAGGAAGACACCAATAACCTTCCGGAATTACTAGGGAACTGACGGTCTAATGAGAAGGAGGAACTGATTATTAGGCGGGAAATTGTATTCGGAAAATTGATGGGATTGAAGGCAATAAATCCCCGGGGCCTGATAGTCTGCATCCTCGAGTACTTAAGGAAGTGGCCATGGAAATAGTGGATGCATTGGTGATCATTTTCCAACAGTCTATCGACTCTGGATCAGTTCCTATGGATTGGAGGGTAGCTGATGTAACACCACTTTTTTAAAAAGGTGGGAGAGAAAAAATGTGTAATTATAGACCGGTTAACCTGACATCAGTAGTGGGGAAAATGTTGGAATGAATTATTAAAGATGAAATAGCAGCACATTTGGAAAGCAGTGACAGGATTGGTCCAAGTCAGCATGTATTTATGAAAGGGAAATCATGCTTGACAAATCTTCTGGAATTTTTTGAGGATGTAACTACTAGAGTGGACAAGGGAGAACCAGTGGATGTGGTGTATTTGGACTTTCAAAAGGCTTTTGACAAGGTCCCACACAAGAAATTGGTGTGCAAAATCAAAGCACATGATATTAGAAGTAATGTACTGACGTGGATAGAGAATTAGTTGGCAGACAGGAAGCAGAGAGTCGGGATAAACGGGTCCTTTTCAGAATGGCAGGCAGTGACTAGTGGAGTGCCGCAGGGCTCAGTGCTGGGACCCCAGCTGCTTACAATATACATTAATGATTTAGATGAAGGAATTGAATGTAATATCGCCAAGTTTGCAGATGACACTAAACTGGGTGGCTGTGTGAGCTATGAGGAGGACGCTAAAAGGCTGCAGGGTGACTTGGACAGGTTAGGTGACTGAGCAAATGCATGGCAGATGCAGTATAATGTAAATAAATGTGAGGTTATCCACTTTGGGGGCAAACACACGATGGTCGAATATTATCTGAATGGAGGCAGATTAGGAAAGGGGGAGGTGCAACGAGACTTGGGTGTCATGGTTCATCACTCATTGAAAGTTGGCATGCAGGTACAGCAGGCGGTGAAGAAGGCAAATGGTATGTTGGCCTTCATAGCTAGGGAATGTGAGTATAGGAGCAGGGAGGTCTTACTGCAGTTGTATAGGGCCTTGGTGAGGCCTCACCTGTAATATTGTGTTCAGGTTTGGTCTCCTAATCTGAGGAATGACATTCTTGCTATTGAGGGACTGCAGCGAAGGTTCACCAGACTGATTCCTGGGATGGCGGAACTGACATATGAGGAGAGACTGGAACAACTGGGCCTTTATACACTGGAGTTTAGAAGGATGAGAGGGGATCTCATAGAAACTGATGGGACTGGACAGGCTAGATGCGGGAAGAATGTTCCCAATGATGGGGAAATCTAGAACCAGGGAACACAGTCTTAGGATAAGGGGTAGGCCATTTAGGACTGTGATGAGAAGAAACTTCTTCACTCAGAGAGTTGTTAACCTGTGGATTTCCCTACCGCAGAGTTGTTGATGCCAGTTCATTAGATATATTGAAGAGGGAGTTAGATATGGCTCTTACGGCTAAAGGGATCAAGGGGTATGGAGAGAAAGCAGGAAAGGGGTACTGACGGAATGATCAGCCATGATCTTATTGAATGGTGATGCAGGCTCAAAGGGCCAAATGGCCTACTCCTGCACCTATTTTCTATATTTCTATGTTTCTATGTTTCTATGTCCCTGAAGAGGGAGCACGCGGTGCTTGTTGTATGATTGAGGCTTTCCGTGGTCAGTGGTCACGAGAGGGACTTGAGTTTTTATGTTAGTTTTCTCAGATTAGGAACATATTGTTTATTCCCCCTCATAAAGGGGCACTTATAAGTTTTTCACACTTGATTAGCCCAAAGAGTAGAAGATTCATTTAAACCTGTGATGCTGAATTTCTGAACTGTGTTTGAGGAAAGTTAGGACAATTGAGATCCTCATTGAGTTGTCAGCCAATGATGCTCATTGCTCAAACATCTGACTGGCTCTGGGAGTCCATCCCCCTCCTCCCTTTAGTTGATTGGTGCGCTGAGAGACAACAACTTCTGATTGGGTATTGAGGACTGTCACTCATCCTCTAGGCTGCCACGCCTTGGATTATCCAGCAGTTTAAATACAGGAGTTTGATGTTAGTTAAATTTCAGCTTGTTGCTTCAACAAAGTTTAGATTTGTGAAAAATAATCAAAATGGTTTCTCAAGTGCATCAGAACTACCACCAGGACTGCGAGGATGCTGTCAACAAGCAGATGAACATGCAGCTCTATTCCTCCCATGTTTATCTCTCTATGCTGAGTTTTGTATTTTTGACCACTTCACAATGGAGATGATGTAATGTGAATTGACTAAATTCTGTGTTATATCCAGCCCACCGATTCTGAGTATCTTGCATCTTAATGCGTCACTTTCCTGAGCTCTCTTGAGCTTGTTGAAGTTTATTTGGAATACATTCTGCACTAAATGCATGAAATTCAGTATTTGTATCCTCATTCTAAATAACTCCATGGACTTTCTCTACTTTACCTTTGCAATGAGGGGATGTAATCTTAAAATTAGAACTAGTCTATTTAGGGGGCAAGTCAGGAAGTATTATTTCCTGAAAGTATGGTGGAAATCTGCAACACCTTTCTTTCCCGTTCCATTCCTCCTCCTCCCCCGCCACCCCCTTGCAAAAAAAGTCATTGATGTTGGGCCAAGGTTTATTATTGCATCGGGTATGAACATACAAGTTTAGTGAGACTTTGAACCCTTGAAAGAAAGCACAATATTGAGGTGATATTATGTATGGTACACGTGGTAATGCTGTTGCCCTGCGTCAGTTTTCGGAGTTCTTCAAGGAGCAGTCACACGAGGAACGTGAGCATGCTGAGACTGATGAAATTCCAGAATCGGCATGGAGGACGGATCATCTTGGCGGATATTAACGTTGGATTCAATAAAGGAGTAGCCTTCTGTCTGGCTCCCATTAGACTGAATGTTCCCATTACATTGTCAAAAAATTGGTTCCAATTTACAGCACACAAGCCATTTAGCCAAGCTGGACTGTGCTGGTTTTTATATTCCACACGACCATGCTTCCTCTAACCCGATCAGCATATTGTTCTATTCCTTTCTCCCCATGTGCTTTCCCTTAAATACATCCAAGCTATTTGTCTTATCAATATGACTCTAGTGCTTGTTATAGGTTAATGGCAATTTTATATTCTAGCAAATAGGTTCATGGAAACGTAGACTTTGATTGAAATGTTTATTTAATCTGGTGTTGGTGAACTAATAGAGTTTTCTTTCTTTCCAGAAACCAGAGCAGGATGAGTGGAGCAATGGTCTGGAGGTGATGCAGAGAGCTCTGCAGATGGAGAAGAATGTGAACCAGAGTCTGCTGGATCTGCACAAACTTGCCACTGGGAGGACAGACCCTCATGTAAGTTCTTAATAATTTAATTTGGGCTGAGACTGTGAAACCTTGTTGTCCTTAAGCCTAATTAAAAGATCTGCATGCCCAATAGCTTTGTGTTGGTGTGTCTCCATTTTATGTTGGGGAGCAGTGGGAAGGGACGTGGGAAGTTGGCCTACTGTAGACAGCAACTAGTAAATGTGTCTGTGATCGCAGGATCTCAACACCTATTGTGCAGTAAGTTTAATCTAATGATGCAGTAATTCCATCAATCTCAATTGCACCACTTGATTATCCTCCAGTTCAAGGGCATTAAAATCAAACTCTGAAGGGGAAGCTGACATTCCTTGATATTTTCTGCGGGATGTAACTAGTTTCCCTCTTTCAGTTGTGTGACTTCCTGGAGACCCACTACTAGGATGAACAAGTGAAGATGATCAAGAAGCTTGGTGATCACATCACCAACCTGAAGAGACTGGGAGCCCCTGAGAATGGCCTGGGAGAGTACCTTTTGACAAGCTCTCCCTGGGGGAGAGTGACTAAACTGACTATTGGATCAAGCTTATTGTTTAGTACTTGTATTTATATAATTGCCCTACCCCCCCAACATTCCCCCCCCCCCCACCCCCAATCCTATAGGAAATGATGATTTGTGACTTTTTACAAGAAGCTGTGAGACCTGAGATTCTGATGTGAAATGTAACATAACTGTAAATAAACTATTCAACATTGTACTGGGTTTTGTCTCTTTTGCATGTTTGAAAAATAAGCAACCATTCAATCAATCAACATTATGTGGTTTACATAAAATAAGAATTACACTGAGCTGTGCAACAGTGTTATGGGATTTAGTCCTATGAAGTTTGTTTTTCCTCGGTTGTAATGGCAATATATTGACTGGGATATTCAGACTTGTTTGTAAGACCTGAAACATTGAGGGGAGGGGAGGGGGTTTGGGGCGTTCAGACAATTGATTGAGTGACAAAGGATGGTCAAGGTTGGGGTTAAGGAGTGTCCTCGTGGTGGTAAGGTTTAGAGCGATAACTTGGAGGATAGGGTCTTGACAGCTAAATAAAAATACCGTTCCCACGACTCTCTTTCTCTCTCTCTCTCTCTCTCTCTCTCTCTCTCTCTCTCTCTCTCTCTCTCTCTCTCTCTCTCTCTCTCTCTCTCTTTCTCTCTCTCACTTTCTCTCTCTCACTTTCTTTCATAAATGGCAACTCAATACAGGGCATGTCTTCTGGGCACTCAATTGTGCCATTTTATTTTCGTGAAGTCCTGGATTACAGAATCATAGAAATTTAGTGTGGAAGGTGGCCATTTTTGCCCACTGTGTCCATGCCAGTCCACCACGAGCTATCCAGTCTAATTCCCCTTTCTAGCTTTGGGTCTGTAGCATTCTATTAAGTGTATCTGCCCTGGGAAGAGCTATTTGTATTAAGTTGTTGCTATAAATCCTGTTCAGTTATTACTGCAGGTAATTCAGTGATGGAACTCACCACTGCTGCTGTAGACTTTCTGTAAAGCAGAAACTGCTGTACAGACCAATCTATGAGTACATTGAACTCCGGGGACTACAATTGGGTGAGGAGGGAAAATGTTAGTGACATCAGCTTGCTGACCCCGCTTCATTGGTTAGTGTGGATTCTCTCGTTCCCATGGTTCTGGGCCAGCTTCTCTTCCGCCCGCTCCCAACATGATCGAATAGCACGACCTAGGCTCACGTGAGAAACGTATAGAAGGAATATATGTGTCCTATTCCAACAAAATATATCGTTTCGGGAAGGAGTAAATGTATTTCATGAAATGCACAAAGCAAAAGTCCCAAAAAGTTCAACACATTTCTCTGGAAAATCATTTGCCCCACCCCCGCACCCCATTCTGGGCCCGAAAGCCAAATCCCTCAATTCATACACAAATGGGCTAGAAATTCGCGTTTCAGCAAAAACTCTTTTTTTTTAGGCAAAATGACCATTTTCGCATCGCTAGCAGATCGGAAATGTAATTTCTCATCGGTTAAAATTGGCGTTGCACGAGGATTCATGGCGCAAACTGCGATCCTCGCCAACTTCAGTCTGAGGCTGGCCTTGGGACGGTGGAAAACGACCAAAAAATAAATTGGAAAAAGAAAAAACTCACAACATTTACAAGACACTTATCTATCAAATCATTGAAAAAGAATTAAAAAATAAAAACTTTAACTTGCCTTTTTGCAGGTCTTCATACTTACCGATGCTGGCAGGGCTGCTATGATAGGTTTTTCCTCATCGGTATTTTGAGCACAGAATACGGGTACAGGGAGTCACATTTTTGGTGAAAATGCGATATCGGGTCTGGCACAGCGGCGCTCCTCTGCCCAGCGGTACGTGGAAAGTGCTGCCGCAAAATGTCACCGAATTTCCCGGCCAGCGGGTTTTTTCAAAATGGGTGAAATAGCACCAAAAACCCGGTCGCAAAATCGACGTATTTCTAGCAGAAAATTATGTAGCAATTTGTATTTCGTCCCACTTTGCATTTGATATAAAATAACAATCATCCTGTCCAAATCCAACTAGATCTCTATTTCCCTCCTTCACCCCGAGAATGGATTCAAATATTAATGCTGCAGCTGTAAAAATCCAGTGTTTACAAGTTAGTTTCTGGAATTTAGCTGAGAACTGTATTGGGTGCAATTAAATTGCCATCATCAGCCATTGCATGTTATTGGGCTCAATTTTCCCCAATGCCGTTTTTTGGTGTATTGCAAGAGTTACGCCAGTTGTTTTTGGCCCTGACTGGACAAAAAAAATAACTTGCAAGTTTCCCCGTTCTATTTCTTGAAATTGGCGCCACGCAGCCTGTCCTTTAGCTTTAGGGGGGTGGAGCTTAATGTCTGCACTGAAAAAAATGATGCTCCCCCCAGCACATGCGCGGGAAAAAAATGATGTTTTTTACGTGACTGCAATAGACGCGTATGCCCAGTACAGCTCCCGGTCTGCATTCAGCCATTTTTAAAGAGCCAGTTGTGTGTGAGAACTTTAATTCTCAGTGGAAAAATTGGAGCTGCAATACAATATGCAACATAGCTCAAAGACCAAGAATTTCTCACAGGATGAAGTGGAGACACCAGTTACTGTAATTGAGGCCAGATGGCAAGAGCTGGACACCAGTAGAGGTCACATAAAAGTTTCACCAAAAGAAATGAAGAAACACTGGAACCAACTTGCAGAAGATTACTGTGCAATGGTGACCACCCCGAGTTCTGGAGGCCAGTGCAATAAGAAGTAGCAGGACCTTGGTCAAGTAGTTAGTGTAAGTAATATTTTCATTTATTCACTGGAATTGCAATTGTAAATGTGAGCATCAGTATATGTCCCACCCAGCAGAAAGATTCCCTCTCTAAAAAGTTATATTTTCATCACTGCAGAGGAAGGTGGCACACAACAAAAGGGAAAGAACTCGAACAGGAGGAGACCCGGCAAATCTGCACCCACTGACATCCTTGGAAGACAGGGTCGCTACTTTGATGGGTCCTGCCTGGAGAAAAGCAACCACCACTGCACAAGCTGGGCCCACACTTGATGGAGAGGGTAATCCCTGCAAATTCTACAGTCTGGCTTTGCTAAATGTTAAGTGCTGCGCGGGCTAGCCATGCTTCGATTCATGGGGATATCTCTGTCAGTCAGGCTTCGGTTAATGTAATGTGCTATCATTCATCGTGGTCCTTCAAATGAGCCTGCTGCCTGTACTATGTGAGCCTACTCATATCACCCTGCCCCTTCCTCTGCTGCTAATCATTTGTCTATTCTGTTATATTTTGTAGAACTTGCGGCCAACCCTGATGAGGCTGAAGCCGATACAGAAGAAGATTCAGACACGGACGAGCCTTAAGAGAACATCTTCCAGTGCCACCTTCCAGACCAAGAGCATGGGTGTGAGGGGGAGGGGTAGGGGAAGGGGATGGATGAAGCCCCCGCTCTTGTACCCACTCTGGCGGAGGTGCAGGTACTGCCGATTGTGGTGCCAGGCCCTTTAATGAGTGGTACGAGTGTTGGAACATTCCATGGTTTCTCCGAGGCTGGGGATTCCAGTGGTGTGCAGCAAGGCACACCCAGGGCCCCACCGTCCGAAGCTGCGGGATCCAGTGGGGTGCAGCGAGCCACACCCAGGGTGAGCAGTGGAAGGAGAGCTCGACAGCTCTCTCTTGAGGTGCAGGATCTAACAGGTGTGGTTCAGATGATGGCAATGAGTGCGGAGAGCATTGACCTTACGCGATCACTCCTGGACACCATCAGTGGGGTGGGTGAAGAGGTATCGGGACTGTCGGGAGAATTAACAATACTTTCACGAGAAATGGGAACACTATTCGGCACATGAGGGAGGGAATGTTGCAGGCAGCTGATACAATGTTGATGAACATGAGGGAGGGAATGTCGCAGGTAGTTGAGACCCTGTCAGGGCACATGAGGGAGAGAATGTCGGAGTTCGTTGCTGCAATAAGGGAACACGCCCAGACCCCACAGCCATTCACAGAATCAATTGCCACTCGCACTCCAATCCCCAGACCAGCCTCTGAAGAGGCCCAAGCCGGGCCTTCCACATTATTGCCTGCCCATGCCCCCCATCAAGAAGTGCGCATTACCCGAGATCCTCGAAAAAAATAAGCTCGGTACCTGCGTGCAGGGGTGGAGTCATAGACATAGACATAGACATAGAAAATAGGTGCAGGAGCAGGCCATTCAGCCCTTCTAGCCTGCACCGCCATTCAATGAGTTCATGGCTGAACATGAAACTTCAGTACCCCATTCCGGCTTTCTCGCCATACCCCTTGATCCCCCGAGTAGTAAGGACTTCATCTAACTCCCTTTTGAATATATTTAGTGAATTGGCCTCAACTACTTTCTGTGGTAGAGAATTTCACAGGTTCACCACTCTCTGGGTGAAGAAGTTTCTCCTCATCTCGGTCCTAAATGGCTTACCCCTTATCCTTAGACTGTGACCCCTGGTTCTGGACTTCCCCAACATTGGGAACATTCTTCCTGCATCTAACCTGTCTAAACCCGTCAGAATTTTAAACGTTTCTATTAGGTCCCCTCTCATTCTTCTGAACTCCAGTGAATACAAGCCCAGTTGATTCAGTCTTTCTTGATAGGTTAGTCCCGCCATCCCCCGAATCAGTCTGGTGAATCTTCGCTGCACTCCCTCAATAGCAAGAATGTCCTTCCTCAAGTTAGGAGACCAAAACTGTCCACAATACTCCAGGTGTGGCCTCACCAAGGCCCTGTACAACTGTAGCAACACCTCCCTGCCCCTGTACTCAAATCCCCTCGCTATGAAGGCCAACATGCCATTTGATTTCTTAACCACCTGCTGTACCTGCATGCCAACCTTCAATGACTGATGTACCATGACACCCAGGTCTCGTTGCACCTTCCCTTTTCATAATCTGTCACCATTCAGATAATAGTCTGTCTCTCTGTTTTTACCACCAAAGTAGATAACCTCACATTTATCCACATGATACTTCATCTGCCATTCATTTACCCACTCACCTAAGCTATCCAAGTCACCAAGACGAAGCACAGCGGGTGGTCTTAGCATAAGGTGGAGGCGAGGTGCAGCCTTTCTTTGCTGCTGTTGTTGTTGGTATTATTGTTGTTACTTTTGTAACTGTTCTCAAATTAAACATTTTTTGTAAGTTATGTAAATTCACAAGTTTAAAAGTTTGTATGTGATCTTAAAGTTTGTAAGTGAGCTTAAAGTTTGTAAGTGATCTTAACTGAAAACTTTAAAGTTTGATACAAGAATATTTTGATTAAAGTTAAGTACAAACAAGTGTTAAACTTTTGAATAATATATATTTTTAAATTATAACAGAATCATTTCCATTATTAACACAACTTTTTGAAGTTTAGAAGAATCATTTCCATTATTTGTTCCATTACTAACACAACTTTTTGAAATAAAGAAGAACCATTTGCATTATTTTTCCATTAACACAACACAACATTACGAAACAGATCCAAACACTAATCATGGTCCATGTGGAATAGTTGCCGCTGAGTCTTGAGGCAGGAAGGCATTCACGGACGAGCTGCTGGTGCAAGGCTCGAGAAATCGTTAAAGGGGTACAACCGCCCGCCCTCCTCCGCCGTCGTGCTCCGGTTTCAAGTAGTTGCATGGCTTCCTCATCCTCGTCCTCCTCCTCCTCTTCGTCATCTGCATCTTCTTCCTCATCATCAGCCACTCTCACCTCAGGTGGGTCTTCTACTACCAGCTGCTGCTGCCTCATGATGGCTAAGTTATACAGCATGCAGCACACAACAGTGAACTGACTGACAATCTCAGGGGAATATAGCAAGTAGCCTCCGGGATGGTCCATGCATCGGAAACACTGCTTCAAGATGCCAATGGCCCTCTCTATTATGCTGCATGTGGCAATGTGCTACATGTTGTATTCCCCGTCAGGTTCCATCCGGCTTGCATGTAGGGGCGTCATGAGCCGGATGGCGAGGCCTAACGCTTTATCTCCCAGCAGTCAGAACTGCCCTTCTCACGTAGGATGAACACATTGTGGGTGCTCCCAGGCTATCTCGCATCAACTACCATGATGCGATGCATATCATCACACACGAGGCACATTCACGGAATGGAAGCCTTTTCTGTTCCTGTCCATCTCAGAGTCCTTCAAAGGTGCTTGCTAGGCAATGTGGCTACAATCAATGCAGCTCTGTACCTTTGGGAAGTCAGCAATCCTGGAGAAGCCCACAGCCCTGTCACGCATTGCCTGAGTGATCATGGGGAACTTTATGTCGACATTCCTCCGGGTATATAGTGCAGCAGTCACCTGCCGTTGTGTTATGTATGTAAACCTGTAAATACCATGTCTAACCACCAGAGGGCTTATCCCCTGGAGTCTCAAGGAAGCTCACAATCCCTTGGGAGCACCTGTACATAAGGAGACCTCACAGGCTGGAGAGGCACTCTGAGAATTGTAATAAAGGACAATGGTCAAACCTTACTTTGAGCTTGCAGCATCTAGTCTGACTCTTTATTCAAGACATAACAACTGGCGATGAGATACAAATGATGGACCCCACTGCAACAATGTAGAGTACCGTGGGCATCCTGGAGAAACTTTCAAAGGGAGACGATTGGGAAACCTTCGTGGAGCAACTCGACCAATACTTCCTGGTCAACGAGCTGGAAGGAGAACCGAACGCTGCCAAACGAAGGGCAATCCTCCTCACCATTTGCGGGGCACCAATGTATGGCCTCGTGAAAAATCTGCTCGCTCCAGCGAAACCCACAGACAATTCGAACGATGAGTTGTGCACACTAGTCCAGGAGCATCTAAACCCGAAGGAAAGCATTCTGATGGCGAGGTATCGGTTCTACACATGCAATAGGTCTGAAGGCCAGGAAGTGGCGAGCTACGTCGCCGCGCTAAGGCGCCTTGCCGGACATTGCGAATTTGAAGAACACTTGGAGCACATGCTCAGGGACTTCTTTGTACTTGGCATTGGCCATGAAGTAATATTTCGCAAAGTTTTGACTGTAGATACCCCAACCTTGAGTAATGCCATAGCGGTAGCCCAGGTGGGAGCTCTATCACCACCAGTGACAATATCAAACAAATTTCTCAGCACACTAGTGCTGCTGCAAGTACTGTGAACAAAGTAATGTTGTTTGCGAATCGAAATGTACAGGGCAGAACTTACAAGCCTGCAGCTGCACGTCCGCAGATGACTCAGAGTCCACCATCAAGGGTTGTGAATACAAGGACATTAATACCTTGTTGGCGCTGTGGGGGTGATCATCATTTCCATTCATGCCGCTTCAAAGGATACATTTGCAAGGGCTGTGGAACAATGGGACACCTCCAACGCAGGTGCAGGCGAGCTGCAAACCCTGCTAATCCTGCAAACCACCATGTTGCAGAGGAGGACAGATTCACAGTGAATCACGACGAACCAGAGCCTCAGACTGAGGGGGCAGTGGTATATGGTAGCACACATTTACCACAAAGTTTCCCCCTATTATGCTGAAGGTTGAATTAAATGGACTCCCGGAGTCCATGGAGCTGGACACGGGCGCAAGCCAGTTCATAATGAGCACAAAGACTTGCGATAAATTGTGGTGCAGCAAGGCCTCAAGGCCAGTCCTGACTCCCATTCATACTAAACTGAGAATATACACAAAGGAACTGATTCCTGTAATCAGCAGTGCTACTGTAAAGGTCACCTACGATGGAGCGGTGCACGAGTTACTACTCTGGGTGTTACCGGGCGATGGCCTCATGCTGTTCGGCAAAACCTGGCTGACAAAGATACGCTGGAACTTGACGATGTCCTAGCGCTTTCTTCCGTCGACGGCACCTCATGTGCCCTGGTCCGAAGAAATTCCCCTCGCTGTTCAAACCAGGCATCGGGAAGTTCCAAGGAACAAAAGTGCAAATGCATTTGATTCCGGGGGCGCGACCCATCCATCATGAGGTGAGAGCAGTACCGTATATGATGAAAGGGTGGAGATCGAGCTGGACAGGCTGCAATGAGAAGGCATCATTTTGGCGATCGAATTCAATGAGTGGGTCAGTCCAATTTTTCCAGCCCTAAAGGGAGACGGCACCATCAGAATCTGTGGGGATTACAAAGTAACTATCAATCATTTCTCGCTGCAGAATCAATACCCGCTACCAAAGGTAGATGACCTATTTGCGATGCTGGCGGGAGGGAAAACATTCATGAAGCTGGACTTGACCTCAACCTACATAACGCAGGAGCTGGAGGAATCATCGAAGGGCCTCACCTGCATCAACACGCAAAAAGGTCTCTTCATTTACAACAGATGCCCTTTTGGGATTCGAGCTGCCGCGGCGATATTCCAGAGGAACATGGAAAGCTTGCTGAAGTCGGTCCCGTGCACCGTGGTCTTCCAGCACAACATCTTGGTTATGGGTCAGGACACCGTCGAGCACCTGCAGAACCTGGTGGAGTTTCTTAGTCGGCTTAATCATCTGGGGCTCAGGCAAAAACGCTCAAAATGCGTTTTCCTGGTGCCTGAAGTGGAGTTCGAGGAGAGAAGAATCACGGCGGATGGCATCAGGCCCATGATGAACCCCTGCAGTCGTTACTGCGTAAAGGAGATGAATGGGTATGGGGTAAAAGCCAAGAAAATGCCTTTGCGAAAGCGAGGAAACTGTTATGCTCAAAAAAATTGCTTGTGTTGTATGATCCATGTCAGCGTTTGGTACTAGCATTTGATGCGTCATCGTACGGGGTCGAATGTGTATTGCAACAAGCTAATGAATTTGCAAAATTGGAACCGCTTGATTATGCATCCAGAAGTCTGTCTAAGGTTGAGAGATCCGATAGCATGATTGAAAAAGAAGTGTTAGCGTGCGTTTACGGGGTAAAGAAAATGCATCAATATCTGTTCGGGCTCAAATTTGAATTGGAAACGGACCATAAGCTGCTTAGATCCTTCTTTTCTGAAAGCAAGAGGATAAATGCGAATGCGTCGGGCCGCATCCAGAATGGGCGCTCCGTTGTCCACATATAACTACGCCATCTGCCACAGGCCAGACACAGATGCTCTCAGTAGGCTGCCATTGCCCAGCACAAGGGTGGAGATGGCACAGCCCGCAGATTTAGTTATGGTAATGGAAGCATTGGAGAGTGAGCAATCACCTGCTACAGCCCGCCAGATTAGAACCTGGATGAGCCAGGACCCCTTACTGTCCTTAGTAAAAAACTGTGTGCTCCACGGGAGTTGGTCTAGTGTCCCGTTAGAGATGCAGGAAGAAACAAAGCCGTAACAGCAGTGCAGAGATGAAATGTCTAGACAGTCAGACTGACTCCTATGGGGTAATCAGTTAGTGGTGCCAAAAAAAGGCAGGGACACTTTCATTAGTGATCTCCACATCACCCAACCAGGCATCGTACTGATGAAAGTGATAGCCAGATCCGACGTTTGATGGCCCAGTATCGATGCAGGCTTAGAGTCCTGCGTGCGCAAATGTTCACAGTTCACATGTTCACAGTTAAGCACCACTAAGTTTATGGTCCTGGCGTCCAAACTGTGGTCCAGGGTCCATGTCGACTATGCAGGCCCATTCTTGGGAAAAATGTTCTTCGTGATTGTAGATGCATACTTCAAATGGATTGAATGTGTGATAATGTTGGCAAGTACGTCCGCTGCCACCATTAAAATGTACGGGCCATGTTTGCAATGCACGGCCTGCCTGATTTCCTTGTAAGCGACAATGGGCCAT
Organism: Pristiophorus japonicus; assembly: GCF_044704955.1. Lineage (NCBI taxonomy): Eukaryota > Metazoa > Chordata > Chondrichthyes > Pristiophoridae > Pristiophorus > Pristiophorus japonicus. The sequence goes on along the minus strand of NC_091980.1, from coordinate 132,806,436 downwards.
GCTATACCAGTGCCGAGTTCAAGGAGTTCATGACCCGCAATGGGATCAAACATGTCACATCTTCCCCGTTCAATCCAGCATCCAATGGTCAGGTAGAATGAGCAGTTCAAACAATGAAGAGAGCTTGGAAAGGGTAATTGAAGGCTCATTGCAGACTCGTTTGTACTGAGTCCTGCTTAGTTACTGCACAAGACCCCACTTGCTCACTGGGATCCCTCCCGCTGAACTGCTCATGAAAAGGGCGCTTAAGACAAAGCTCTCCCTAGTCCATCCTGATCTACGCGAACAGGTAGAGAGCAGGCGGTTTCAACAGAATACATATCATGATCGCGCAAATGTGTCACATTAAATTGAGATGAATGATCTTGTATTTGTGCTGAACTATAGACAAGGTCCCAAGTGGCTTCCTGGTATTATTTTGGCCAAAGAGGGGAGTAGGGTGTTTGTGGTCAAACTCTCAAATTGTCTCACCTGCAGGAAACACTTGGACCAAACCAAACTCAGATTTACGGACTATCCAGAACAACCCAAATAGACTAACTTTTTTGACCCTCCAACACAGACACAAGTGGCAACCCACCCAGCGGTTGACCACGAAGTAGAACCCATCACCCACAGCAGCCCAGCAGGAATCACCATGCCTAGCAGACCAGCAAGACCAGGTGCGCATCAGCCCAGCGAGGGCCCAACAAACGACTCACCAAAACCAGCATTTGCACCGAAACGATCATCTAGGGAAAGGAAGTCCCCAGATCGACTCACATTGTAAACAGTTACACTATTGACTTTGGGGGGTAATGTTGTTATGTATATAACCCTGTAAATACCATGTCTAACCACCAGGGGGCTTATCCCCTGGAGTCCCAAAGGAGCCCAGAATCCCTTGCGAGCACCTGTGTATAAGGAGGCCTCACAAGCTGGAGAGGCACTCTGAGATCTGCAATAAAGGATTACGGTCACACCTTACTTTGAGCTTGCAACATCTAGTCTGACTCTTTATTCAAGGCATAACATGTTGCATGTTGAGAAATGGTGCACACATCCCCAGTTGTGGCCTGGAATGATCCAGATGCATAAAATGAAAGTGCAGCTGTAACCTTCACTTCAAGTGACAAAGCAGACCTCCTGACGCTTCTAGGTTGCAAGTCTGTTTTACTAATGTTCAGATTTCGGTTAAAATTTATTTGTGGAAATGCAGCCTTCTCACACAGTCTGCATCACTCAGGTGCAGGTATGAACACCTGTGTCGATATACCTGACATGGGGAAGGCATCCTGCCCATCATCCTACGTGCTCTGCAGTCCCTCATGTGATGATGTCGAATCAACCGTCTCCTCCGCAGCACCATCATCCAGGAGGCTTGCATGAGGTATGGCATTGTCAATATTTCCCCCATAATTAAACTGTATCTTTGCAACAAGCTCAAAATAGCAGGACAAGGAGTTAAAGCTGCTCTCTTCTCTCTCTCCCCATGGTCGATGCCCTAGTGGGTCGGTTCGCAGAATCACTCCCTCGCCTGGACACAGGGGCTCAGCAAACATACCACATGCTTCTTTTGATGCTGCTGTATAGTGCAAGGGTTCTCATCCCTTCAGTTCCGTTTCCATCACCTCCCCGGGCTCCTTTTGAAGCCGAGCCCCGAGCCCCTGTGTCCGGGCGAGGGATTGATTCCGTTGGCTGACGCTCCGACCCTCGAGCCCGGTGGGGAGACGTTCGGTGGTGGTGTGGCACTTTGAAAAATATCGAAAATTAAAGAATTGCATTCGACTTCCATTTTCTCCATTTTGAGTTTTAAAAAATGAAGCTTCATAAGGCAATTTTTTGTCTTCTTGACTTTCTCCAAAACTTTGCATAAAAACAGTGGCGTCCTTTTGCGTCGATTTTTTAATGCGTGCTGGTTTTTCTTAAATGCCCAGAAGGTGTTTTGGGAGTGGTCACATACACCGTCCTAGAAAAAATGTAAGTTGGCCAAACTTGCTTAAATGTGAAAAACTGGGGCAGACATCATGATCCACCCCGTATGATGCAAAAAAAATCCTAACCTAAAAAAATCGTAACTAACTGAGTTACGTTAACGCAGAAACTTTGGGGAAACTTAGATATTTTAATTTACAGCAAAAAAAGTTGCGTGCGCCAAAAAAACGGTGCAGATAACTGGAGAAAATTGAGCCCAATGTCTTTGCAATTCTCAAAGGCACCTTTGGGGTATCAATCACACAAAATTTCATACACTGACAAGCCACAATTCTTCGAGTCATATTAGCATGGTTTGAGGATTGGCTGACTAACAGAAAACAGACAGTCAGGATAAATGGGTCATTTTTCGGTTGGCAATCAGCAACTAGTGGGGTGCCACAGGGATCAATGCTGGGGCCTCAACTATTTACAATCTATATTAATGACTTGGATGAAGGGACCGAGTGTAATGTAAGCAAGTTTGGTGATGACACAAAGATGGGTTGGAAAGCAAATTGTGAGGAGGTCACAAAAAATCTGCAAAGGGATATAGACAGGCTAAATGAGTGGGCAAAAATTTGGCATATGGAGTATAATGTAGGAAAATATGAGGTTATCGACTTTGCCAGAAAAAATAGAAAAGCAGATTGTAATTTAAATGGAGAAAAATTGCAAAGTGCTTCAATACAGAGGGACCTGGGGGCCCTTGTGCATGAAACACAAAATGTTAGTATGCAGGTTACAGCAAGTAATCAGGAAGGCACATGGAATGTTGGCCTTTATTACAAGGGGGATAGAGTATAAAAGAAGGGAAGTCCTGCTACAAATGTTCAGGGTATTGGTAAGGCCACACCTCGAGTACTGTGTACAGTTTTGGTCTCCGTATTTAAGAATGGATATACTTGCATTGGAGGCTCTTCAGAGGAGGTTCACTAGGTTAATTCCAGAGATGAGGGGGTAGATTTATGAAGATAGGTTGAGTAAATTGGGTCTACACTCATCGGAGGTCAGAAAAATGAGCGGTGATCTTTACAAAACATATAAGATAATGGGAGGGCTGGACAAGATGGAAGCAGGCAGTATATCTCCAGGCATGGGGGAAACTAAAACTAGAGGGCTGCCCATTTAAAATTGAGATGAGGAGGACTTTCTTCTCTTAGAGGAGTGTAAATCTATGGAATTCTCTACCCCAGAGAGATGTGGAGGATGAAGATAGACAGATTTTGGAATGATAAGGGAATAATGGGTTATGGGAAGCGGGCAGTGAAGTGAAACTGAATCCATTATCAGATCAGCCATGATCTTATTAAATAGCGGAGCAGACTTGAGGGGTCAAATGGCCTATTCCTGCTCCTATTTCTTGTGTTCCTTTGTTCTTGTGAGTTGGCCTGGGTTTGACAGCTTCATGTTTCTGACAAAGTCTTCAGCTCACTCGGTGAAAAACTTTACAGGTGCTCGTGTTTTAAGAATTACATCGAACTTACAGCAATGAAAAAGACCATTCGGCCTAACTGGGCCATGCCATAGTTTATGCTCCATGTGAGTCTCCTCCCACCCCACTTCATCTAGGCCTATTAGAATATCCCTCTCTTCTTTCTCCCTCGTGTTTATCTAGCTTCCCCTTAAATGCATTTATGCTCTTTGCAATCAGAGTTATTCCCGTGGGTAGCTCAGTAAACGTACCACGACTGCTGTAGACTTTCTGTTAAGCTGCGTGAGCAAAGAAGCGAGTAACTGCAATACAGATCAGCAATATCTGAGCTCAAGGCCAGCATTTATTGCCCATATTTATTGCTTATTGAAGGAGTGCAGCGAAGGTTCACCGGACTAATTCCCGGGATGGCAGGATTGATATATGAAGACAGATTGGATCGGCTAGGCTTATACTCATTGGAATTTAGAAGAATGAGAAAGGATCTCATAGAAACATATAAAATTATGACGGGACTGGACAGGTTAGATGCGGGAAGAATGTTTCCAATGTTGGGGAAGTCCAGAACCAGGGGTCACCGTCTAAGGATAAGGTGTAAGCCATATAGGACCGAGATGAGGAGAAACTTTTTCACCCAGGGAGTGGTGAACCTGTGGAATTCTCTACCACAGAAAATTGTTGAGTCCAGTTCGTTGGATATATTCAAGAGGGAGTTAGATGTGGCCCTTACGGCTAAGGGGATCAGGAGGTATGGAGAGAAGGCGGGAATGGGGTATTGAAGTTGCATGATCAGCAATGATCATATTGAATGGTGGTGCAGACTCGAAGGGCCGAAAGGCCTGCTGCTGCACCTATTTTCTATGATTCTATGTTTCTATATCTAATTGCCCTTAAAGGTGCTGGTGAGCCGCCTTGTACAACTGAGTGGCTTGCTAGGCCATTTCAGAGGGCATTTAAGAGTCAACCACCTGGCTGTAGGCCTGGAGTCATATATAGGCCAGGCCGGGTCAAATGGCATATTTATTTTCCGAAGCATATTCGTGAATCAGCTGGATTTTTATGACAAACCGACAAGTTTCATGATCACCAGCATTGATACCAGCTTTTTATTCCAGGTTTATTGAATTAATTAACTGAATTTAAATTCCCCAGCTGCTGTAGTGGTATCTTTTCTCTGGATCATTAGCCCCAGTATCTGGATTACTTATCCAGTAACATAACCACTATTCTACCATATCCCACACAGAATACCCTATTGGGCATGGTTCTGGGACCCCTCCCACCCCACCTCATGATTGGCGAGTAAGTCGCACTTGATAGCATTGTCGACGATTGGTGAGGACAACGTCAAATAGGTTTTTCCCTTCTGTTGGTTCTCTCACCACCTGTCGCAGGCCCAATCTGGCAGCTATACCTTCAGGACTCAGCCAGCTCGGTCAGTAGTGGTGCTACTGAGCCACTCCTGCTGATGGACATTGAAATCCATTGCTGCAATCAGTGCTTCTTGCAAGTGATTCTCAACATGGAGGAGTATTGATTGATCAGCTGAGGGAGGGCAGTAGATGGTAATCAGTAGGAGATTTCTTTGCCCATGTTTGACCTTCGACTTCATGCGGTCCGGGGTCAATGTTGAGGACTCCCAGGGTCACTTCATCCCTTTTGTATTCTGCAGAGCCACCACCTCAGGTGCGTCTGTCCTGCTGGTGGGACAGGACATACTCAGGGATGGAGATGGAGGAGTCTAGGACATTGACTGAAAGGTATGATTCTGTGAGGATGACTATGTCAGGCTGTTGCTTGACCAGCCTGTGGGACATCTCTCCCAATTTTGACACAAGTCCCAGATGTTAGTGAGATGGACCTTGAAGGGTCAACATGGGCTGGGTATGCCATTGTCTTGTCCAAAGCTGGTGCCGAGTTCGATGCCAGGTGGTCCATCCTGTTTTACTCTTATTAATGTTTCTTGTAGCAGTTTGTTACAACTGAGTGGCTTGCGAGAACATTTCTGAGGGCAGTTAAGTGTCAATTGCTGTGGGTTTGGAAACACATATAGGCCAGACCGGTTAAGGATGGCAGATTTCCTTCCCTAAGGACATTAGTGAAGCAGATGGGTTTTTACAACAATCTGATAACTCCCTGGGCAACATTACTGATACTAGCTTTTTATTCCAGATTTTTATTTACTTAACTAAATTTACATTCTGCAGCTGCCATGGTAGGACTTTTAGTCATGTCTCTTGATCATCGGTCCAGGCCTCTATGTTACCATATCCCAAGAAGCCCGGGGGCAAGGTGAAAGCCAAGCCGGGGATAGGGGCGGCAGCAGGGGGCCATTCGGTCAGGGATGAGGCAGCAGCGGGGGGCCATTTGCGAGCCGTTGACTGGGATGGGGAGATTCAGCATCAAAATACTCCCAGGCCAGGTACAGAATGGATACTAAAGTAAAATACTGGATGCTGGAACAAAAGCGGTAAATGCTGGAAATCTCAGCGGGTCGGCACGGGAAAAATCAGCATGGGCTAGCTACAGAGTAAACTGTAGAACAACACGTTACCCTGGAAACCCAAATACTTGTGCATGCGCAGAACGGGGCCTCAGTTTTGAGGCGCTATCAATAAGCTCCACCCACAGAAGCTAAGGCTTTTCTGCGCAGCGCCAAATTCAAACAGAAAAATGGCGACACTTCGGATTTTTTTTGGAGCTACTTTGGCTTAAAAACTTGGTCGTTAATCTTAAATAGCGCCAAAAAAAGCCAAGTGGAATCTTGGGCCCTTGGAACTTTTGTTTATTCCCCCTTGTAAAGCGGGCATTTATGGTTTATATTTTTCCCAATTGATTAGCCTGAAGAGCAGAGGATTCATTTCAACCTGTATTATGGATATTTGAACTGAGTTTGAGGAAAGTTAGGACAATTGGGATCCTCATTGAGTTGTCAGCCAATGATGCTCATTCTTCAAAAATCTGACTGGCTCTGGGAGTACATCCCCCTCCTCCCTTAAGTTCATTGGTGCTCTGAGAGGCTGCAACTTCTGATTGCGTATTGAGGACCGTCACTCATTATCGAGGCTGCCACACCCTGGATTATCCCTCAGTATAAATACAGGAGTTTGAGGTTGGCTAAATCTTAGTTTGTTGCTACAACAAAGGTTTGATTTGTGAAAAAGAATCAAGATGGCTTCTCAAGTGTGTCAGAACTACCACCAGGACTGTGAGGATGCTTTTAACAAGCTGATCAACATGGAGCTCTATTCCTCCTATGTTTATCTCTCTATGGTTAGTTTTACATTTTAGACCACTTCACAATGGAGTCTATGTAAAGTGAATTTACTAAATTATGTGCTGTATCCAGCCCAACTATTCGGAGTATCTTGAATCTTAACTCACTTTCTTGTTCTCCTTTGAGTTTTTGTTGAAGTTTATTTGGAATACATGGAACTCAGAATTTGTATCCTCATTCTAATGCATTCCATGGACTTTCTGAGGGTCTATAATAAAATTTAAGCTAGACCATTTAAGAAGGATGTCGGGAAGTATTCTTTCCTGCAAGGGTGGTCCAATCTGCAACACTTTCTTCCTTGCTCCCACCACTGAAAAATCAAGGCTTTGATGCTGTGCTCTGGCTTTTCATTGGGTAAGGATATCAAAACATTGTTTCCTTGCCCATGCACATCAAAGTTTCAGTAAGACTTTGAACCCTTGAAAGAAAGTAAAATTTGAATTTAAGTAATGTACACATGGTTATGGGTCTGCTATGCAATACCAAATTACTCAAAAAATTTTTTTTCCATAGTCCTTCTACTTTGACCGGGATGATGTTGCCCTGCGTCACTTTGCGGAGTTCTTCAAGGAGCAGTCACATGAGGAACGTGAACATGCTGAGAAACTGATGAAATTCCAGAATTGTCGTGGAGGACGGATCATCTTGACAGATATCAAGGTTGGATTCAATAAAGGAGTGGCCTTCTGTCTAGCTCCACTTCGACTGATTGTTCCCAGTACATTCTGAAGCAATTGGTTCCAATTTACAACACAGGCCATTTGGCCAAACTGGTCTTTGCTGGTGTTTATACTCCAGCGAGCCTCCTCCCACCTTGCTTCATCTCGCCCTCTCAGCATATCATTATATTCCTTTCTCCCCATGCACTTGCCTAGCTTCCCCTTAAACACAGCTATGCTATTTGCCTCATCAATGTGACTCATTGTTGTGATTGCATAATGGCAATTTTATATTCTCACACATGGGTTCATGGTAAAGTAGACTTTTGATTGAACCCCTAATTTCCGTCAATACTTTTTAATGTTTGTTTAATCCATTGTAAGTGCACTGTTGGAATTTTCTTTATTTCCAGAAACCAGAGCAGGCTGAGTGGAGCAATGGTCTGGAGGCGATGCAGAGAGCTCTGCAGATGGAGAAGAATGTGAACCAGAGTCTGCTGGATCTGCACAAACTCTCCACTGAGAGGACAGACCCGCATGTAAGTTGTTAATAATTTAATGTGGGCTTTTGGGTAAGTTGGAGGCTGTGGCACCTTGCTGTTGTTGGGGCTAATTAAAAGATCTCCATGCTTAATAGATTTGAGTTGTAGTCTCCCTATGTATTTTCTGTTTGGGAAGGGCTGGGGAAAGTTGGCCTACTTTGGACAGTGACTTGTAAATGTGTCTCTGTGATCCCATGATCTGAGCACCTAATGATGCAGTAATTCCATCAAATCTCAATTGCATCACTTGACTCTCCTCCAGTTCAAGAGGATTAAAATCCAAATTCTGAAGGGGAAGCTGACGTTCCATGATATTTGCTGCTGGACATAACTAGTTTCCCTCTTTCAGTTGTGTGACTTTCTGGAGACCCACTACTTGGATGAACAAGTGAAGATGATCAAGAAGCTTGGAGATCACATCACCAACCTGAAGAGACTGGGAGCCCCTGACAATGGCCTGGGAGAGTACCTGTTTGACAAGCTCAAGCTGGGGGAGAGTGACTAAACTGACTGGATCAAGCACTTTGTGTTTAGTACATGTATTTATATAATGGGGATCCCTGTCCTGTAGGGAATGATGGCTTCTGACTTTGTACAAAGATCTGTGAGACATGGGCTCTTGATGTGAAATGTAACATAACTGTAAATAAATGTTCAATATTGGACTGGGATTTGTATCGTTGTATATTGGAGTGGTTGCTTATTATTCAATTAAAATAATGTGGTTTACATCAAACCAGAATTAGCTGGAGCTGTGCAATAGTTATAGGATTTAATCCTATGAAATTTGTTTTTCCTCTGGTGTAATGTCGATCTATAGATTTGGATGTTCAGACACATGATGCAAGGTCTAAAATTTACATTTAGACCATTAACAGCCACATGAGCTATTGACTGAGGGTCAAAGCCTAGGTAGAGGTACAGTGTAAGGAGAGTCTTAAATAGGTTTAGAGAGGGAATGTGGGAACTAGACAGCTGAATTAAAAATACATGTTCCCACTTGTGAACATTCTCTCAGCCCTTAGATAAATGACAACTCCATACAACAAAATACAAGTTGCTGTGATGTGTGTTACACAAGGAATGTTTCCCAGTATATTGAGTTTCACCTCCAGACAGTGAAGAAAAAGTCCTGGGTTAACTTCCTATTTAATAATTGCACTGGCCCTGGAGTTAGCAGGTTGTATTCAGTAGCTGCTGCAGATCCTGTTTGGTTATTATTGCAGGTTGTTCAGTAACTGAACTCACCACTGGTGCTGTAGACTTTCTGTTAAGCTTTGTAGGCAAATCTGCAACTGCTGTACAGACCAGCAATGTCCTCGTGCATTGAACCCCGGGGACGACAATTGGGTGAGGAGGGAAAGCAACAGGTGACATCAGCTTGCTGTCACAGCTTCAGTGGATACCTGAGTGTGGTGGTTCTGGGACAGATTTTCATCTGCTCAATCCTACCTCATGGCTGAATAACTTGCCAACATGACCTTGGCTTGCATAAATAAGTAATTAGGTAAGTTATTGAACAAATACCTGTGCAAATGTACTCCAACACATCTTCTTCTGGAAGGAGTGTATGTATTTCATTAAAGGCACAAAGCGAAAGGCCCAAGCAGTTAAACACACACCTCTGGATAAACATTTCCCTCACCCCCAGCTCCAATGCCTAATACCTCAATTCATCAACCTAATGTATCCATTTGTATTTAGACTCATTGTGCATTTCATACCAAATAGCAATTAATCTGTCCAAATCCACAGGGCTCTCCATTTCTCTCCTTCACCCCGATGAATGGATTCAAATGTAAATGCTACAGGTGTAATAATCCAGTGTTTACAAATTTGTTTTAGGAATTTAGCTGAAAACTGTATTTGTTGCAATTAAAGTGCCATCAGCCATTCCACGTTAATGTCTTTGCAACTCTCAAAGGCACTTTTTGGGTATCGATGTTACAATATTTCATATATTGATGAGCGACAATTCCACGAGTCGGCCTGGGTTTGCGGCTGATGGGTTTGGCAACTTTCTGTTTCTGACAAAGTCTCAAGCTCACTCGATTTGAAAAACTTCACAGGTGCCCGTGTTTTAAGAATGACATTGAATTCACAGCACAGAAAAAGACCATTCAGGCCCAACTGGGCCATGCTGTGGTTTATGCTCCATGTGAGCCTCCGCACTCCCCACTTCATCTAGACCTATCAGCATATCCTTCTATTCCTTTATCCCTCATGTGTTTATCTAGCCTCCCCTTAAATGCATCTGTGCTCTTTGCATTCAGAGTTATTACTGTGGGTAGCTCAGTAACTAAACGTATCACTGCTGCTATAGACTTCCTGTTGAGCTGTGTGGGCAAAGAAGCAAGTAACTGCCATACAGACCAGTAATGTCTGAGCTCAAGGCCAGCATTTATTGCCCATCTCAAATTGCCCTTGAAGGTGAAACGCCTTGTAGCACTGAGTGCCTTGCTGGGCCATTTCAGAGGGCAGTTGATAGTCAGCCAATTTGCTGTGGGCTTGGAGTTACATATAGGCCAGACTGGGTAAGGACGGCAGATTTCTTTCCCTAAAGGAAATTAGAGAATCACATGGGTTTTTATGATAATCTTCTCATTCCATGATCACCTGTAGTAGCTTTTTATTCCAGATTTATTCCATTAATTAACTGAATTTAAATTCTGCAGAACCCGTGGTGGGATTTTGCCTCTGTATCAGTAGTCCAGGCCTCTGTATTACTTATCCAGTAACAATACCACTATTCTATTATACCCCAAGTAGAATACACGATTGGGCGTGGTTCTGGGACCCCTCCTACCCCACGTCATGGCTGACTAACCTGTGAACACTCACTGACTAGGCTCCTACATGAATAAGGAATTGGGCAAGGAATATGTGTGGGACTGTACTCCAACAAAGTATAATCCTCCTGGAATGAGTAAATGTATTTCACTAAAAGCATTAAGGTTATTTATGCATTGAGTGAATAATGCATCATTCACTAAATGAGTTAAATTGTCAAGTCAAATAGATACTTCTCCTGAAACTTTCACACCCCCCATTCTCCTCCCCGCCATGTCTGTTCCATCAATTTATAAATCCAATACCAGCAGCTCCTTCATAAATGTACCCAGTTGTATTTCGTCCAATTGTGCATTTCATACCAAATAGCAATCATCCTTTCCAATCCTACTGGATATCTCTTTGTCCCCTTCTTGTCCATGAATGGATTCAAATGTTGTTGATGCCGAAGGTCCAATAATCCAGTGTTTACAAGTTAATTTAGGAACTTTGCTGAGAACTGCACTGGGTGCAATTAAAATTGTCTCCTTTAGTCTTTCCATGTTAATGTCTTTTTAATTCTTTCCGGGCTGTGGATGTCGCTGGCAAGGATGGCATTTATTGCCCATCCCTAATTTCACTTGACAAGATGGTAGTGAGCCGCCTTTTTGGGCTGCTGCAGTCCTTGTGATGAAGGTACTCCCACAATGCCGTTATAGAGGGAGACCCATGCTTTTGACCCAGTGCCAATGAAGGAATGGCGATATATTTCCAAGTGAGGGAAATTGCAGGTGATGGTGTTCCCATGTGCCTGCTGCCCTTGTCCTTCTAGTTGGTGGAGGTCGCGGGTTGGCAAATACTGCCAAAGAAGCCTTGCTGAGTTGCAGCGGGGAACCTTGTAGATGGTACACACTGCAGCCATGGTGAAGGCAGTGAATATTGAAGGTGGTGGATGGGATGCCAATCAAATGAGCTGCTTTGTTCTGGATGTGTCGAGCTTCTCGAGGGTTGTTGGAGCTGCACTCCTCCAAGCAAGTGCAGATTATTCCATCACACTCCTGACTTGTGCCTTGTAGATGGTGGAAAGACTTTGGGGAGTCAGGAGATGTGACACTCGCTGCAGAATACCTGGCCTCTGACCCGCTCTTGTTGCCACAGTATTTATCAGAGTGGTCCATTTATGTTTCTGTTCAATGGTGACCCCCAGGTATTAATAGTAGGAGATTCGGCAATGGTAATGCTGTTGAAAGCAAGGGCAGGTGCTTAGACTCTCGCTTGTTGAAGATAGTCAATGCCTGGCACTTGTGTGGTGCAAATGTTACTTGCCACATATCAGCCCAAGCCTGAATGTTGTCCAGGTCTTACTGAATGCGGGCATGGACTGCTTCATATTCTGAGGAGGTGCAAATGGAACTGAACACTGTGCAATCATCAGTGAACATTCCCACTTCTGACCTTATGATGGAGGGAAGTTCATTAATGAAGCAGCTGAAGATGGTTGGGCCGAGGACACTGTTCTGAGGATCTCCTGCAGCAATGTCCTGTGGCTGAGATGATAGACCTCCAACAACCACAACCATCTTCCTTTGTGCTCGGTATGACTCCAGCCGTGGAGAGGTTCCTCCTTGATTCCCATTGACTTCAATTTTATCCAGGCTCCATGATGCCACACTCAGTCAAATGCTGCCTTGATGTCAAAGGTCGTCACTCTCACCTCATCTCTGGAATTCAGCTCTTTTGTCCATGTTTGGACCAAGGCTGTAATGAGGTCTGTAGCCGAGTGGTCCTGGCCAAACCCAAACTGAACATCTGTGAACAGATTATTGGTGAGTAAGTGGCATTTGATAACACTGTTGATGACACCTTCCATCACTTTGCTGATGTTTGAGAGTAGATGATGGGACAGTAATTGGCTGGATTTGATTTGTCCTCTTTTTTTGTGGACAGGACATACCTGAGCAGTTTTCCATGTTGTCGTTAGTTGCCAATGTTGGAGCTGTACTGGAACAGCTTGGCTAGAAGTGCAGTTAGTTCTGGAGCACAAGTCTTCAGCACGACAGTTGATGGGGCCGATACACTTTGCTGTATCCAGTGTGCTCAGCTTGATATCATGTCAAGTGAATTGAATTGGCTGAAGACTGGCTTCTGTGATGGTGGGGACCTCAGGAGAAAGCTGAGACGGATCATACATGAGGCACTTCTGGCAGAAGATGGTTGCAAATGACTCAGACTTGTCTTTTGCAATCACATGCTGGGCTCTGCCAACTTTGAGGACGGGAATATTCATGGAGCCTCCTCTTCCCATTAGTGCTTAAATGATCTCCCAGTATTCACGACTGGATGTGGCAGGACTGCAGAGCTTTGATCTGACCCATTGATTGTGGGATCGCTTCACTTTGCCAATTAACAAAAATGTTTCCATTGGCTGAAGGGTCAATAATCAGAGGGCACAGAATTAATGTGATTCGCAAAGGAACCAGAGGCGACATGAAGAAAAACTTGTTAACTCAACGAGTGATTAGGATTTGGAATCACTGCCTGATAGGATGGTGGAAACAGATTCAATAGTAGCCTTCAAAAGGGAACTAGATAAATACATGAAGGAGAAAAAATTGCAGGGTTTATGGGGAAAGAACTGGACTAACTGGATTGCTCGTTGAACAAGCCGGCACAGACTCGATGGGTCGAATGGCCTCCTTCTGTGCTTTATTATTCTGTGATTCTCTGAAGACCAGCACTGTGCACAGGACTCCAAGTGTTGTCTAGCCAAGGTTCTATACAAATTTAACATGCTGCACACGGATGTGGTTCAGCTGCAGACATTCCTCGCTCTGAGCTCAGAACTGCGCTAATGGTTAACTGTTTACGTACGCATCACAAAATATATCAGGTCAATGTTCACCCCACTCCATGCAATAACATAAGAACATAATTAGGAGCAGGAGCATGTCCAATGGCACCTTGAGCCTGCTCCAACATTCAATATGGTCATGGTTGATCGTCAACTGCACTTTCCCGCCCTATCTCCATATCCTTTGATTCCCTGTGCTGATACCTACTGACTCAGGGACAAGGGTGTTAGCAACTGAGGCAAGGTTGATCAAATCTTACATTTATATGTTGCCTTTTGTTCAGGACAGCCCAAAGCACTTCATAGCTGATGAAATTCTTTTGAAGTTCAGTCTCAGTTTTGTAGCCGCTAATTTGCACAAAAAGATCCCCCATCAGTCTGTTTACAATGGGGAGATCTGGATTTGGATGAATGTACACAGGTGGATTTGAAACACTGCTTCAACTAAAAGACACAATCAGCACCACTCAAAATAAATGCAAAGTCATATATGTATGGAGGCTCAGATTGTGATTCCCCTTCCAAATGTATTCATTCACAATACAGGGAGGGACAAGCAATGAAGGGCCGCAGCAACTGAGGAATGTGCCCACAGTCAGTCAGTGGGGAGTCAGGTTGTGGATATCACCACCAGTTTAAACATACCTCATGGAAATTAGTGTGAAACCTAAATTCGAGGAGGTTCTGGTTTGCAGATTTTCAAAGTTTCTAAAAATCAAAATTATTCACGTCCTGTTCAAAGATGCAGCCTGGATTTTAGCCTGCTGTCCATGGCCAGATTTGGCACAATCACCTCAAGGTGGTCCACCTCTTCCTCTCCACGGTCAAATATTATTATTTGAAGCTCATCATGGATAAGAACATATCCAAACCATCTTTCTCCAGTCTTCATCGCCTCCTCTGACGTCACTTGCACCCACCATTTTCTCTTGACACTCAGTGTGAGCTCATAGACTGCTTTGAGCATGCAGTTACAGCAGGTGGTGAAGAAAGCAAATGGCATGTTGACCTTCATAGCTAGTGGACTTAAGTTTTGGAGCAGGAAGGTCTTACTGCAATTGTACAGGGTCTTGGTGAGGCCTCACCTGGAATATTATGTTCAGTTTTGTTCTCCTAATCTGAGTAAGGACGTTCTTGCTATTGAGGGAGTGCAGCGAAGGTTCACCAGACTTATTCCCGGAATGGCAGCACAGACATATGAGGAGAGACTGGATCGACTGGGCCTGTATTCACTGGAGTTTAGAAGAATGAGAGAGGATCTCATCGAAACATATATAATTCTGATTGGACTGGACAGGTTAGATGAAGGAAGAATGTAGGGGAAGTCCAGAACTAGGGATCCAGTCGAAGGATAAGGGGTTAGCCATTTAGGACCGAGATGAGGAGAAACTTCTTCACTCACAGAATTGTGAATTTGTGGAATTTTATACCGCAGAGATTTGTTGATGCCAGTTCGTTAGATATATTCAAGAGATATGGCCCTTATGGCTAAAGGGATCAAGGGTGTATAGAGAGAAAGCAGGAAAGGGGTACTGAGGTGAATGTTCAGCCATGATTTTATTGAATGGTGGTGCAGGCTCGACGGGCCGAATGGCCTACTCCTGCATCTAATTTCTATGTTTCTATCTTTACCCCTACATCGTCATCTCAGCTGTTTCCGCCTCATATTCTGCCACATAGGTTAATGAGGCCAAAACAAGGAAAGAGAAAATATCCAAGAAAGTCGGGTCTGTACACTTCATGTCTCTTACACTCGGGATGTCTAACCTCCCAATGTCCCATGGTTCAATGAGTGTTAGCATTCCAGAATATGGTGTCACAATAGGTCACTGTTGTTATGTATGGAGAAAGAATCAGACTGAACACTGTGAGCTCAAAGTAAAGTGTGACCTTGGTCTTTCATTGCAGGTCTCTAGAGTGCCTCTCCAATCTGTGAGGCCTCCTTAAATACCTGTGTTCTCAAGGGATTATGGGATCACTGGGACTCCCAGGGATGAGCCCTCTGGTGGCTGTACAGAGTATATGCAAGTTTACATATATAACAACACTCCCCCACCACGCACCACAAAGTGAACAGTGTAACAATTTACAAGGTGAGTCGATCTGGGGCCCTTCTTGCCCTGGTTGATCGTCTCGGTGTGAAAGCTGGTATTGGTGAATCAACTATTGGTCCCTCGCTGGGTGGCTGTGCAGCTGGCCTGGCTTCCTGATGTGGTGGGTCCTGCTGGGCTGCTGTGTATAATGGGTTCTGCTTCGTGGCCGACCGTGGTGTCGGTTGCCACTGGTGCGTATGTTGGGGTGTCAAAAAAGGTAGGGTACAAAGTGGGTTGCTCAGGATAGTCCATGAATCTGAGTTTGATTTGGTCCAAATGTTTCCGGTGAATGAGATCATTTGAAAGTTTTACCCGAAACACCCTGATCCCCTCTTTGGCCATGACAGTGCCGAGACACCACTTGGGACCTTGTCCACAATTCAATACAAATACAGGATCATTGATTTCAATCTCAAGTGACACATTTGCGCTATCATGGTATGTACTTTATTGAAGCCGGCTGCTCTCTACCTGTTCATGTAGATCAGGGTGAACTAACGAGAGCCTTGTCTTAAGTGCTCTTTTCATGAGCAGTTCAGCAGTTGGGATCCCAGTGAGTGAATGGGGTCTCGTGCGGGAGCTAAGCAGGACTCGGGATAGGCAAGTTTGCAGTGAGTCTTCCGTGACCCTCTTCAAGCCCTGCTAGATGGTTTGCACTGCTCTCTCTGCCTGATCATTGGACGTTAGTTTAAATGGGGCAGATGTGACATATTTGATCCCGTTGCAGTTCATGAATTCTTTGAACTCAGCACTGGCAAAACATGGCCCATTGTTGCTCACATGGACATCGGGTAGGCTGTGTGGGGCAAATATGGCCCGCAGGCTTTCAGTAGTGGCAGCAGACATGCTAGCCGACATTTTATCACATTCAATTCATTTGGAATACGCATCTACAACCACAAAGAACATTTTACCCAAGAAGGGGCCTGCATCGTCGACATGTACACTAGACCATGGTTTGGAGGGCCAAGATCATAAACTTAGCGGTGCCTCCCAGGGTGCATTGCTTAACTGCAAGCATGTATTACATCTGTGCACGCAGGACTCTAAGACAGCAGCGATACCGGACCACCACACATGGGATCTGGCTATCGCTTTCATCATTACGATGCCTGGATGGGGACTGTGGAGGTCACTGATGAAGGTGTCTCTGCCCTTCTCGGGAAACACGACTTGATTGCCCCACAGAAGGCAGTCTGCCTGTATAGACATTTCAACTTTGCGCCGGTGGAATGGCTTTATCTCTTCCTGCATTTCCACTGGGACACTGGACCAGCTCCCGTCAAGCACACAGTTTTTGACTAGGGACAATAGGTGTCCTGGCTCGTCCAGGTTTTGATCTGCCGGGCAGTGGCGGATGATTGCTCACTCTCAAATGCTTCCATAACCATGACTAAATCTGCAGGCTGCCCCATTTCCACCCCATGGTGGGCAATGGCAGCCTACTGAGAGCATCGGTGCAGTTTTCTGTGCCTGGCCTGTGGCGGATGGCATAATTGTATGCGGACAAAGTGAGCGCCATCTCTAGATGCAGGCCGATGCATTAGTATTTATCCCCTTACTCTCGGAAAACAGCTTATGGTCAGTTTCCAATTTGAGTTTAAGCCCAAACAGATATTGATGCATTTCTTTACCCCATAGACACACGCTAACGCTTCTTTTTCAATCATGCTATAGGCTCTCTCAGCCTTAGACAGACTCCTGGATGCATAAGCAACCGTTTGCAATTTCCCAAAATCATTAGCTTGTTGCAATACACACCCGGCACCATATGACGACGTATCACATGGTAGTACCAAACACTTACATGGATCATACCTCACAAGCAATTTGTTTGAGCATAACAATTTTCTTTACAAAGGCATTTTCTTGATTTTTGCCCCATGCCCATTCGTCCCCTTTACGCAGTAAGACATGCAGTGGTTCTAACAGTGTGCTGAGACCCGGTAAGAAGTTAGAAAATAGTTCAGGAGTCCGAGAAACGACCGCAGCTCTGTCACGTTCTGTGGCCTCGGTGCATTCTCGATTGCCTCCATCTTCGTATCGGTGGACCTGATGCCCACCGCGATCCTCCTCCCCAGGAACTCCACTTCAGGGGCCAGGAAAGCGCACTCCGAGAGTTTTAACCTGAGCCCCACGCTGTTGAGTCGACTAAGAACCTCCTCCAGGTTCTGCAGATGATCGTCTGTGTCCCGACCTGTAACCAAAATATTGTCCTGGAAGACCACGGTGCGCGGGTCCGACTTGCGTAAGCTTTCCATGTTTCTCTGGAATATCGCCGCCGCTAATTGAATTCCACACCGGCATCTGTTATACATGAAAAGACCTTTGTGCATGTTGATGCAGGTGAGGCCCTTCGATGATTCCTCCAGTTCCTGCGTTATGTAGGCTGAACTCAAATCGAGCTTTGTGAACATCTTTCCTCCCACAAGCGTTGCAAAGAGGTCGTTGGTCTTTGGTAGTGGGTATCGGTCCTGCAGGGAGAAATGATTGATAGTTGCTTTGTAATTGCCACAGATTCTAACGGTGCTGTCTTCCTTGATAACTGGGACAATAGGATGGCCCACTCGTTGAAGTCGATCGGTGAAATGATGCCCTCTCTTTGCAGCCGGTCTAGCTTGATCTCTACCCTTTCTCTCGCCTTGTAATGGATGGGTCGCGCCCCAGAATTAGGTGGATCTGCACATTTGCTCCTTGGAATATCCCGATGCCTGGTTCGAACAGCGAAGGGAACTTGTTTAAGACCTGGGCACACGGTGTGTCATCAGCAGGCAATAGCGCTCGGATGGCGTCCCAGTTCCAGCGTATCTTTCCCAGCCAGCTCCTGCCGAGAAGCGTGGGACCAGCGCCTGTTTCAACCCAGAGTGGTAGCTTGTGCACTGCTCCATTGTTGGAGACCTTTATGGTAGCACTGCTGATTATGGGAATCAGTTCCTTTTTGTAACTTTTAGTTCGTGTGAATGGGACTTAAGACTGGCCTTGAGGCTTTGCTGCACCACAATTTTTTGAAAGTCTTTTTGCCCATGATGGACTGGCTCACGCCCGTGTCCAGCTCCACTGACACCGGGAGTCCATTTAGTTCAATATTCCGCATTATCAGGGGACACGTAGTGGTGAATGTGTGCACCCCATGTACCTCTGCCTCCTCGGTCTGAGGCTCTGGTTCGTCGTGATCCGCTGTGGATCTGTCCTCCTCTGCAACATGGTGGTTTGCAGGATTAACAGGATTTGCAGCTCGCCTGCACATATGTTGGAGGTGTCCCATTGTTACACTGCCCTTGCAAACGTACCGTTTGAAGCGGCATGAATGGAAACGATGATCACCCCCGCAACGCCGATAAGTTGTTAATGGCCTTGCATTCATCACCCTTGGTGGTGGACTCTGAGACATCTGCGGACGTGCAGCTGCAGGCATGTGTGACCTGCCCTGTACGTTGTGATTTGAAAACAACATCACTTTGTTCACAGTACTTGTAGCAGCACTTGTGTGCTGAGAGATTTGCTTAGTATTGTCACTGGTGGCAATGAACGCCTGGGCTATCGCTCTGGCCTTACTCAAGGTTGAGGTTTCTATAGTCAAAGGTTTGTGAAGTATGGTTTCGTGGCCAAAGTCTCTGAACGTATGCTCCAAATGTCCTTCAAATGCGCAATGTCCTGCAAGGCGTCTTAGCTCGGCACGCCACTTTCTGGTCTTCAGACTTTTGGAGGTGTCAAACCGGTACCTCGCCATCAGAACGCTTTCCTTTGGGTCTAAATGCTCCCGGACCAGTGTGCACAAATCATCATATGATTTCTGCGTGGGTTTCGCTAGAGTAACCAGGTTTTTGATAAGTTCATACGTTGGTGCCCCATAGACGGTGAGGAGAATCGCCTTTCATTTGGCAGCATTCTGTTCTCTATCCAGCTCTTTGGCTACGAAGTATTGGTCGAGTCACTCCACAAAGATTTCCCAATCATCTCCCTCCGAAAATAGCTCCAGAATGTCCCCTGTTCTCTGCCTTTTTGGGTTCGCTATCTGTAGCTTGTCGCCAGTTGTTTTATATGGAGAAAGAATCAGACTGAACACTGTGAGTTCAAAGTAAAGTGTGACCTGAGTCTTTTATTGCAGGTCTCCAGAGTGCCTCTCCAATCTGTGAGGCCTCCTTAAATACCTGTGCTCCCAAGGGATTATGGGATCCCTTGGGACTCCAGAGGATGTGCTGTACCGAGTATATACAAGTTTACATATATAACAAATGTCTTGCACTATTCTGTAACACTTCTAGAGTGCGGTCAGCTCAAGATTGGATTGCCCTAAAAATGTTGTTAAATTAACTTAACTAAAGTGTTACCAACAGGAATCAGGCACTTAAAAAAAAAAATTTCCCTGCCACAAACCGCTGGAGTGGAGCTACATTACAGGACAAGCGGGAATCTGTTCAACCTCCGCCGCCTCCAGACCAGATCCAAGGTCGTCCCATCCTCCGTCACTGAATTACAGTACACAGACGATGTTTACATCTGTGCACACTCGGAGGCTAAAGTCCAAGTCATCATCAACACCTTCACCGAGGCGTACGAGAGCATGGGCCTTAAACTAAACATCCATAAGACAAAGGTCCTCTACCAACCTGGCCCCGCCACAGAGCAATGCCCCGCAGTTATTAAAATCCATGACGAGGCCTTGGACAATGTGGACCATTTTCCATACATTGGGAGCTTACTGTCAACAAGGGCAGACATCGACAATGAGGTCCAACACTACCTTCAGTGCAGCCTTCGGTCGCCATAGGAAGA